>NC_081315.1:24515000-25153888 GCF_026419965.1 Kogia breviceps
TCTAGACCATCCCCCAAATGTGAGGAGCTAGTCTTTTTTAAGAGCATTAACTCTTTTGCCTTTTCTGTACTCTGTGGATCTTCTCCATCCTCCCCTTCTAGCCAATTGTGGGCTGTAGTTCATTGCATCAGAGATGGTTAGGAACAAGTGAAAAGCTGAGGGAAAAGCCTACTGACTTTCCTGGCTTTGATTTCCCCAAATTTAAATCCGTTAAGGTTGAATGGATTTATTAGAGCTGCCTCTTAACACCTGTCAAATATCAGGCAAGAGATAGATTGTTCCTTAAAGCTAAGGTTGTTGTTTCCCTGAGAGTTCCGTTGAGCCAGAGAGCCAACAGTGGAGAGGATAGCAGAGGGGGTTCAAAAGCCTGCTTCCTGGCAGCCCATCATGTGGTCAGTGTGAGCAAGATGGAGAGGCTGAGGTAGATAGACATGTGGGACCTCTTCGCAGAGGACTGCCATGGGGTCCCTTTGCTGCACTGAGTCATTTCCTATCTCCTTCGTGGGAGCAAGAACCAACATCACCCAGCCAGCAATAGGTGAGAACTTCCCTGCCTCAGCAAGCAGTGGCTTGACTAGGGCTTGCCCTCCTGGGATGTCTCAACACTTTCCGTGGGCTATTGGACTTTCCCTAGTGGACATCTTCAAGATACTCAAAAACCCACCCAAAGGTCCCAGGTATCCCTGAGTGCCTTGCACTATTGTCATAGACCAGGGAAGCCTCATCTATACGTGCAATGGGGCTAAATAATAAAAGACTGAGATAGCTTCCATGATGACTGAGACACCTCAGGCGCCATGATTCTGGGGAGGATTTGAAAGGTATTTCATTTCATGTTTGAGTTGTGTAACAATGCATTTGATGTTCAATTCACTTCCAACTAAACAGCAGGCATGAATCCACAACAAAGAGAAACCCCAGCAAGGGCAGGGACTGCTTAGATTTGACTTGCTTCCTCGGTTCAACTCCTTCCAGAAATCGACTAAATTCCAAAGTATCGGAGGTGGCCAAGAAGTTCGTGTAGGTTTTTCCCGAAGACGTCACGGTAAACCCAAACGAACTTTTTGGCCAACCCAATAGATGGATGAAAATCACTTCTCTCAGAACTTTCCTGAAAGACAAGATGACTTAAGCCCTCTGGTCTCACAGGACATCTCTGCCAACTACTTAACACAGAAATGGATGAAAACTGTCCAAACCCCAAAACAAGATTTGCTGAATGCCTTTCAAATACTAATCATCCAGAAGAGATTCGACATTGAAGTTCAAATCTGGAACAGGACTGAACTCTTTGGAAGGGGCAAAGGACCAAATTTTAAATCCTGGGATACCGACTATCCTTGTCAGCAGGTAAATCTGAGCAGGACCTAAACTGAGGACTCGTCTACTCAGTGTGGACTATTTTAATCTCACATTAGTGGAGGGGCCAGTCTTGCAGGCTTTGCTGCATCGTCTGTTACTATAACCCTGCACATGCCCTGGTTAATCAGACCCAAATGGCTTAACTTGACTGTGCTCTACCCATAAATATTTGTATTTTTTCTTCTGTGGGTCATTCTAATTAATTAAAAATACTTTGACTTGAAATGAGCATATCAGGGATAATTTTTCGATTTAAATAAGGTTTTCTTCTCAGCCTCATGACCACTGATGAGATTCTCCCTCCTGGCATATCACCCCTGCCCTGACCACCACCATTGTCCTGGGCCCAGGTTCGTCTGTTTAAAACTGGTGATTCTCTGTAGTAAACATTCTATGATATGATGGACAATAGAGTATCAGACAGTGAAGAGTTTAAAGGTGGCTTTTAAAAAATTGAACCCGACTGATTGTAACTTTCCACTGGAGAGTTTAACATCCTACAATCATCTGCGTCCACAAGTGCTGTTAACCAGCTCTCCCAATACAAACGTTTCTTTTGCAAGCATTTACTGAGATATTGTAAATTACTTAACTACAGCAATGTACTTTCTTTCCCTTAATCTTGATCTGATCCCTGAGGGGCTATTTATTACAGATATATACAACTTGTCATTAGAAGTGAAGTTAATGTAATATGACACAAGTAGCACACATTGTTTAAATGTGTTCCAGAAAGTTAGCAAATTTAGTTCAGAGAATACTTACATACTCTTCTGCCTGAAAAGCAGCAAGAAAGGAGTGAGGCCGGGGGGTAGGGGCAAAATATTAAACACTGCTCACTGTAGGTGGCCAATTAATACCCTGTATCCAAGCTGGAACAAATCCTTCCACGATATATGTAAAGCATATAATCTCTTATCTGCTTAGGCATTATCAAATATTTTAGCAAATCCTAGTAACTTCAAACACAGGTTTAATGGAATGCAGTGCTAAAACATGCAAAGTCAAGAATCAAGTTTTTTAAGAACATAATCTGTTTTAGAAGGTTTCTAGAGAACTACTTTGTAGTGCCATTATAATCTCATCCCATGAGGAAAGACGTCTGATTTGGCAAAACATTGCATCTGTTAAAGCAAAATGCACAACTTTGCCTTCCCCTACATCAGAGCCATAAGCAGGAAAATCGCTTTAATTCCTTAGAAGCTGAAAGAGTGCACAGCTCTTGGTCCAGTTCTCAACATTTGGTCACCAGACAATATTAATTTGAGAGGGAATTCATATAGATGGTAAGGTGACATTAACAGTATCATCCAGCTGGGATGTGTGCCAGTATTAATTCAACATTGTGGTTTATATCTCATCATCAAGTTAAAAGTAATACAATTCATTATACCATGAGCGTGAAAAAAGCAAAAACAAAATCAAAACACCAACGTAGCAAGAGTAAAGCTCTGACAAAATTTGTTTCTGCTCATTCTTACATTTACTTAAAAATGGATCTATTTCTCCCCCAGCCCCGCTGTCCTCTTTTCCTGGATAACTGGGATATATTTTAAGTGCCTTTTCATCTTTTCCATCTTCATCTGGGATTCTGCTCGTGCACTCAGGGTGGTTTAGATGAAAGATCAGAAAGTAGGGAAAGTGAGAGAAATCTCCCTTTTAAAGTGAAGCAAACACAGCGTGAAGCCAGAGAGTAAGGCAAAGAAACAGACAGGGAGAGACAGACAAAACTGCCTGTAGAAAACTGATCTTTCCATGTATTTTAAAGCAAAAGCTGAGTGATATACTTGACTTATAAGCGTAACATTATACACCTTTTTTAGAAAACCAAAAGGCAATTCTTACCTAACAGTTGGGGGAAAAAAATAAAGCCATCTTATTTTTTCAAAAAGAGAAATTCTTAGTAAGGTTTGCACAGCTTGAGGAATCTAGTGCTTGTGAGTGATGCAAGATAACACTTTCTTGTAATTTTATATAGTAAGCAAAGATTTAGAATATTTACAGACCACCCTGAGTAAGAACGTCACTGGATTCTAGGAGCATGCTCATAGCAGAACATTCATCTTTTAAAAAAAAAAAGGTCCAATGGCCCTCAGGCCATATATGGCTATAGGGGAAGGTATGCCTTTGACCTTCCAGTGCCTGCAGAATTAGAGCACGAAGTCATTACAGCCTACTGAAAGGATTTTCTTTCTTTAATTTGTTATAATGAGTACCTTTTTTTCAGATCTGGCCTGCAACTATACTAAAACACTAAGGTTCTCCACATTCTAATCCCTGACAGAAAGAGATTGTAAAGACACTTGTATTGTTTTGAGTGACAGTCTGCTGGGTGGGTGGCTGTGGGCTACGATTCAGTGTAAAACAAAGTTTTTCCATCATCTGCACACCAGCAAACTGTATTGCTTTGGTATTTGGGTGCTGACGGCTTGCTCTGTGCTCACGGGCTAACATAGAAGGGAGCTCTGTGTATTATATTTTTGACCATATACAACCAGTCTGGTATAAGTTCCTTTTTTTGATTTATGGGTAGGTCTTGAAACAGTCAGAATTTCTTATTAAAATTGATATAGGAACGTTCCAAGCTTTCAGTCAAGAAGAATTCCTTTCATTTTTATTCTATGCAATGTAATTGTAATGAATTACAGTGTTCCACTATTTATATTCTCAGCATACACTTTCACAGAAGTTCCCTGTCATTCTGCATTAGTTAACAGATGCTACAATGTCTGATCTTAAAGATTTTGTGGCCCTGTGTATTTTTCCCATTACTCTGGCAGCTAGATTTCCCCCCATTGGTTATTTCCTCCCTGGGAATAAAGGCACTTTTGCTAAAGCGTTAACTCTTTCATGGTTTCACTTGCTCTAGCGTAATGCATCAGTAAACAAAACCGATGACAACACATTTGTCTGAAGGAGCGCTCATTCCTACTTACTTACAAATTGAAGGGTTGTTCAGTTAGCTGTTTCTGAAATGCTGAGAATATTCTTCTAAAAAAATATTCACAGTACTTACTTTTCTAGTAAACAACTCATTACAGCAAAAGATGCCAGGCAACTTATGCAGCATTATTTTCTATCAGCAGGGATATATAACCAACATTACACCGTATGTTTACCTACAAGTCATAATCTACTTGGGGTGCAGGTTTCTAAATATTTTATTTTAGGATACCAGTTCAATTTGTTTTTAATTGAATGGAATGCCTTTGGTTCTATTCCTTGCTGGATTCCTGAAGTATGCAATATAAGTCTGCAGTCTAACAATATTACTATTCTAGGAAAGGGAGTATTGTGCAAAAGTCTCCTTATGCTTTGAGTTCTGCAGTCATTGTAATTCATTAAGTCTGAGTTATTTTAACAGAGTCCCAGGGAGCCTTAGATTTGGTGATAATTTATCATATCTAGGTATGTATTACAATAAGTAGGTATTTATTTTAAGGATAGGTGAATATAACCTGCCGCCTCAGATTTAGGAGACTGGCAATTCCAAACCAAGATCAGCTGTATGGCTTCCTGGACCTCGGTCAAAAAAAAGCTGGTGCTATTTTATTCATATCAACAAATCAATGATCAATACATTGTACTCTTTGTGCACAGTAATCCATTCATCGTTTCAAAGTACGTTCTTAGCTGCCTTGCAGTGGAGTTACAGAGGTTCATAAGGATCACCTCTTGCCCCCAAGAAGGTCTGGAGTAGGCAGATCTTCTGGTAGGCATCTTGCTGAGCATGTGGTCAAACACTTACAGGTCCTGTCTTCATCCAGTGTGCTCATGAGTACAGTTAACAAGTAAAATTCTCTTCTGTTTGATACCAAAACGTAAGGTCACAGCATATCCTTCAAGTGTAGGATTGCCTATGCTCATTCAGAAGTGACTCACTTGTACCTTCTCACATCTGATTCTGCAGGGCAGAGGGGAGAGCAGCAAAAGCAAATGTTGTCAGGAGGGAAACTTGACTGAACTAAAGCCTTCATAATCCTAGATCTCATTCTGAAGCTCACACATTTTAAGGATTTACATCCCAAGGCACACACAACACCTGCAGATACATAATACTTTCTGAGGTTATTTGGAAAGATACACTTTCAATCTCAGATAGTGGTAAATAAAATCTACTAGTCTATTGCTAACCTTTCTGATTGCAGAAGATCTGGTTCCCAAAGTTGTTTACAAGGAACCAGAAAAGACAAACAAAAATAAATCCCTGAGAATATTTAAATTTTGGAAATTTCAAAAACTCTTTGGATTACATGATACAGGTTAAAAGTTCGAACTTCAGAAAACTCATGGAGCAAGTTACGGCTTATTCAATATGGGGGGCTTTCAGACAGTGATCCTGAGAGCCTCAGTAAGAGGTGAGGCTGGAGTGGAGATGGAAGAGAGGCCAGGAGAGAAAATTCTGCCCCTTGGACCACAGGACTGTACTTTTGGCTCTCGTATGTTTACAGCGAAGGTCACCGTAAGACTTCGTTTGACAAAGGATTCTCAAAGAAAGAAGGAAATGCTACAAAATACGCATTCTAGATTAATGTGTTACCAGAGGAATTACAGAAATCCAGAATAAATATTTTTAGCAAGAGAGTTCATTTTTTTTCCAAATCAAAACCTATGAAGACTATCAGAATTTTCTTGAAATTTGAACAAACTTTTAGTATTCATTATGGAAATGTGAATCAGTTATTACCCCACAGAAGATAAGAAATAAGCGCTGTAGTGAGGATTTTATAACAAAACGACAAAAGAGAGAAGTGTGTTAATGTAAAAATAATTGTTCTTTGGGCTATAAATGTAATATATTTTCATTGTGGAAAAATTTTCATAATAGAGAAATATTTTTAAGGCAATATCAAATCATCTATAGGCCCACTGTTAGTTTTTCTGTGAATGCATGAATGTAGGAACATAATCAATACTGTAATAAATACACTTTTGTGGCCTGTGTATTTGATTTAACATTGTCTTGCATAGTTTCTCACGGTTAAAAAAAATCTTTACTGAAGGAGGAAATAGAAAGGACAGAATCGGAGCAAGTTGTCATTGGTCTAAAATTTTAGAAGCGTGAAACAGGGACTTTAGCTTGTTACAAGTTCCTTCACTTTTCTATTTGAACAACCGCAGGTAGCAAGCAGTATTTGCCTTGAAGCTAATATTTTCTTGGAGGTCGGAGCCTTAGTGGTCCTAGGTCTCTGGAAATTTAATCTAGTCTATCTTAGGGAGATTGTCCCCATTTGTCTACCCTTTGCTTTCCGAATTTCTTTTTCCATTATCTTATAAAGAAAATAGTTGTAAAATAAATAAAAGGCAATTTCCACTGTGAGAAGAAAAGCCAAATAATCAGTTAGAAAAGGATTGTCTTAATGAACTGCGAAGCCTAAATTAGACTTCCTGATATAAACTAAAATAAAATGCCCACAGCTTGTGATAAATGAATGAATATTGCACAAATTAAGCAAAAGATTATCTAATCTGTCTGTGAGCTAAAAAAAGGCAAGATTTCCCAACCAGAGGCCAGAGGAAATGGGTTTGGGGGATGGGTGGAGTCACACAATTGCTTAAGTGTGAAGGTCCGCTAGGATTTTCTCCAAATATATTTTAGATTAAGTGCCAAAGAATCATTAGATCTATTTAAAGTTCACAGCTACTACAAGTATTAAACACGTTGGGATAAGAAACAATCTGTCCATCACCCTACAGAGATAATTCAAGGAATTAAAACAGTTTGCCTAGTGGTAATCATAATCTAGTAGGTTAAAATATCCCTCCTCTAGCTTCTTTGTACTCACTCTCTCTCTCTCTCTCTCTTCTCAGCTTTTTCCCTAACTAGATTATCCTCCATTTGCTGTGGAAACTACGTCAGCATGGTTACCTCTTTTTTTTGTTTTTTTAAATTTTTGGCCACACTGCGTGGCTTGTGGGATCTTAGTTTCCTGACCAGGGATCGAACCCTCACCCTCAGCAGTGAATGCATGGAGTCCTAACCACTGGACCACCAGGGAATTCCCAGCACGGTTACCTTTTAATTATCATATTAAGTTTTAGACTTTATATCCTCCCTAACGTCTCTTAACACCTCCCATTTACTCAGAAAGCAGCCTGTAAATCCTTTATCATAACAGTATACAAAAATTGCCTTTTTACATGTCTTTCCCCACCTACATAACAAATATCTCGCGAACATCATTTTTTCCCCGCATCCAGTGGAGTCCTAGTCATTGAATAGGTGCTCAAAAATATTTATTAAATAAACGAATAAACAAATGATAAATAAATAAATAAATAAATGGAATAAATGAATAGAAAAGGGAATCAAATTTTGTATAACTGAGATGTTGCCATTATAGTGATGGCATGGCACTTCGGTCAATTCGTTTTGTGCAATAACCTAGCATATTAAACTCGACATGACCAGGTGAATTCCACTCCCTTAGCTGTAACCATTAAAACATCACCTGCAGTCAAACATACCTTTCAGTCTCTGTGTGTTGTTTAAGAGAACTGAGGACCTCAGCTTAGAGGCTTTCTTTTGGATAAACCATCATTAAGGGTTAATGACCCAATGCCTTGCTTTAGGCCAAAAACTATTTCTAATCAGTCATTAGCCTCCCCTTACTTGTCCTGAAACTCTGATCATTGCTTAATTTAAGCACAAACTACTATGCAGGCAGAACATTGCCTATCTCTGTCCTTTAAACATAATGAGCACAGATTTCAGCGAATTTAATCAGTTGTTTACATACAAGTTAGTTCTTGGCAATAACAGAAATTGTGTCCTTCACTTTTATAAAAATGTAAGCATAGTATCCTAAGAGGTCAGATCATATTGGTTATTTCCTCCATGAATCAACATCATTATATTTAAGATTAAATATTTTTAAAGTTACAAATTGGATAACGTTTTATTTTAACGTTCTGCCATGTTACTCTCTATTTTGTTTTCTCTCGTAGCACAAATTTGATTAGTTCTTGAAATAGATAGTAGCAATTATCTAATGACAATGTGACCCATGTTTCTTCAGGCAATTTGATACCATATGATTTCAGAAATACCTTGGGTTCCTAAATTAGTAACAGAAAATGTATCATGGATTTTTCCAGAGTTTTGTTTTATAAATATTTACTGCAGCACAAAACTTTGTTAAACTTCTTGAGTCTACTTGATAATCTCCTGATTAGACCATCCCATGCTTGGAGAAGCCAAAGAAAAATTGTGGAGCCTGCCAAAGGCAAATAGACTGTGTATTTCTTTCAAAATTCTATTTTTTTCAATAGCTTGTGTTTTTTTTTTTCTGATAAAATAAACGATTTAGACTAACAAGGCACTCATTGATCTTTGACCTTTTCAGCCACATCAAAAGCATCTTAAAAGCCAATTAGTGGAAATACAGAGAAAAGGTCATTTTATTATAGCACTCAACATTGGAGCCATAATATTTTACATAGATTCACATTATCCCATGGCTTTCATTAGAAAAATAGAAAGAAAAACACTTCAGTCATAAAGTAGGTAGATATTCTGCATGCACAAATGGTTTTACTCTTCTTCATTTGGATACAGTAATTTTTTAGCACTGCCAACGCACAACGATCTCTGGAAAACACTCTCTTGATTATCTCTTTTGGTGTAGAACAGGAACAACCTTGATAAATGATGTCTATTGATAAACCCCAAGCCTCATTTTAGACACTGGCTTTAATTACTTTCTCACAATAACCCTTCACCAGAGGATTTCAGAAGAAATACATATAAGATGAAACATTAGCTTTTATTCTTTGTCCTCCTTTTCTTCTTTGAGAGTGTGGATTTGTAGGCAGGATAACACAGAGGAAAGGAAAATCGAGGGATTTGATGACTTCAGAATCAAACCCTCAGAAATTAAAATAATTATTTGATTATTCAATATATTTATAATTAAATTTCTAAAATTAGGTGTTTCAGGAAGCATTCATTCATTTGTTTTTCTGATTTGATTTGAGGATCTGCAATCTGCAAGGCCCTGGGCTAGATATACTTTGAATATATAATAATAGAAAATACATCATTACAATCCTTAGAAAATTCTAGTTTACCAGAGTATATTCCTACCTGGTCAATCCTTTGCTGTGTTATGCTGGGACATGATATCTTTCTGTCAGTTTAATAAGAAACGGTAGAAATCATTTAGATTTTGGTAGTAGGTATTTTCCTGTGACACAGAGAACCAATTCATCTTAATTAAAAATGAGAGTATCAGAGTTTTCTCTAAACAAGACATTATCTTTGGATAGAGGACAGAAAAGAAACAAGTATACAAAAAAAAAAAAAAAAGCAAACAAACAAACCTTAGAACAAAAACCTAAATATATCCTAAAATAAAGCATAATGCCATAATGCTGTAATGTAAAAAACATGTGGAGCTGGTGGAATAAAGTCTCCAAGGTCACTTGTAACATACAAGTATTGGGTATTGAAAAACTGTATTAGACTGATTTTCTGAGCAAGAATTTCCAGTCTTTTCCTGAAAGCTTTTCCTTTAAAGTACAAGCAGACCACATTCATCAAAACCAGATGCTAATGTCTCTCTGCTCAGTTTCAGTTATCAATATCAAGTTTGAAAGATCCAAAACATTTTTGTAAAAATGGACTATGCCTGTGATCAGGCCATATTCACTAGGGTTGACATGAGCCAAGGTCCATAAATGCCTTTGAAACAAAAAAAAAAAATCAAGGTCATCAAACCATGTTTTTCTCTTTAATTTTTTTTGAGTCAAAAAATTAGTTGTTCAAGAAATTTCACATACATGTGCAGCACGCACACACACACACACACACACATTTGCACACACATATTTTAGTTAAGGTCTGCTAAACATTAGGTCAGGAGAGAAGCCAAACTTCCTGATTTGGTTCCTTTGAAAACTGCTGACACTGAACGAATCAGCCCTTCAAACTCTGGTTGGCTCTGGTGGCCACAGTGTGTCCATATGATGGTTTGTGCAGTCAACAATCAAGACCACAGGTGTTCCCACTCCCACAGTCCTGAGTGGATGGGGCAAACCACGAGTTAGAGCGCCACAGCTAGTACCAATGCATTGGTAGAGATGGGATCATGTTGGTATGGTAATATCTTCAAAAGAATATTGAAGTCCTTGAGCTGCTTTGATGCCCAGGCATTCAAAAGTCTAACCATATACAATTTTCTCCAGCTATATTAGAATATTCTACCTAAAAGTCTTCCCTTTCCTCTTAGAGAGTAAGACTAATGGCAATGGTATCTTAGACAAAATTGCATAGTTTTTTAAAAGGTATTTGGATACTCGATTTAAGGCTTTTAAAATTTACTTCAGCTATAGAAGTTCAAAGAGACAAGTAAGCAAATTTTAAAAATACACGAATTCATGAATTCACTTACTGGCATAGAAATTATCAAAAATACCAACTAGGTGCTAATATTCTGGTATAACATAGGACAGCAGGTAGTATAATTTAGTGCTACATGTATATTAAATGTGAGCATCTATATTAAATGTGATCTAAACACTATTTAGAATTTTGGAGATATATAAGTGCTGTTTTAGACGTTAAGTATGCATCAGTAAACCAAACGATCAGGAGCTCTGTCTTCATAGAGCTTACAGCCATTAAACAAGCACAAAAGTAATAAACACAAAAATAAACAAGTAAATAAATAAATGGTAATATGTACAATGAAGAAAATAAACAGGCCACAGAAGCACTTTTTAAATTTTGTAGGTCACAGATGATGTGATGGTTAATTTGATGTGTCCGTTTGACTGGGCCATGGGGTCTCTAGATATTTGGTTAAAAAATTATTCTGGGGCTTCCCTGGTGGCGCAGTGGTTGGGAGTCTGCCTGCCGATGCAGGGGATGCGGGTTCGTGCCCCAGTCTGGGGGGAACCCACGTGCTGCGGAGCTGCTGGGCCCATGGGCCATGGCTGCTGAGCCTGCACATCCAGAGCCTGTACTCTGCAATGGGAGAGGCCACAGCAGTGAGAGGACTGCGTACTGCAAAAAAAAAAAAAAATTATTCTGGGTGTGTCTGTGAGGGTGCTTCTGGATGAGATTAACATTTGAATTGGTTGGCTAAGGGAATAAAGCAGATTGCTCTCCCTTATGTGGGTGGGCCTCATCCAATCAGTTGAAGGCCTGAATAGAACAAAAAGTTCAAGTAAGAGAAAACTCCTCCCACCTTACTGCCTTCTAGCTGGGACACCAGTTTTTTCTGCCTTCTGACTTGAACTGAACTATCAGCTCTTCCTGGGTCTCAAGTCTGCCAACTTTGGCACCAGCACTACATTATTGGCTCTCCTAGTTCTCTAGCTGGCTGACTGCAGATCCTGGGATTGGTCAGTCTCCATAATCACGTGAGCCAATTCTTTATAATGAATCTCTATCTCTCTCTCTCCCTCCCTCCCTCCCTCTGTCTATATAGTATATATATTTGTAATATATATATATTATATATATAAATACACACAACCTGTTGGTTCTGCTTCTCTGGAGAACCTTAAGTAATATAGATGATATCTCTTAAGAAGTCTCACTTACTGTGAGATGTGGCAGCTAAATAGAAATGAACAAAGTGAAGAAAGCGCAAAGCATTTGTAAAATTCTTGAATTGAAAATAGCCCTAAGTGGCTGAAATTTAGTGCAAAACTCTATGTTATGAATTTTGTTTTTGTACGTGTAATTATGAAAGGTTTTTGAGCAGGGCCATGACATGTGTTTATATTTTAAAATATATCTTACCCTTAAAACATTTTATATTTTCAAAAGCAGCTCACTGGAACGAGTGATTGGAGAACAGAGTAAAAGTGCAAGTGAGATAAGACAGGAAGGGAGTAGCAGCAGAGATGGAGTAAATAAAGTGTAGACAGGTTTTGGAGGTAAAGTCATCAAAACTAGCTTATGGTTGAGGAAGACAAGGGAGAAGGAGCTCGTGTGAAAGGTAACTCTCATGTTGATTGCTTGAGCAGGTGGATTGACACAATTGGATGAACAGCAGATTTGTGGAGGAATAACAATAGTGAAATTTGGGGCATTTTTTTTCCGTTTTTTCCTTTTTTTTTTTTGGCTGCACTGTGCAGCTTGTGGGATCTCAGTTCCCCAACCAGGGATTGAACCCGGACCATGGCAGTGAAAGCCTGGAATCCTAACCACTAGTCTACCAGGGAACTCCCTATTTTCTAAATGTAATCATCCAAATGGCGATTTCCAAAAGAACTGCATATAGAGATCTGAAGGTCAGGAAAGAGGTCTTAATTGGAGATCTATCTTCAGGACACATAGACTTATCCATGGCATTAAGAGCATGGCAATGGTTGAGATCACCTAGGGAATAAGCAGAGTCAGAGAAAGAAGAAGACTGAGCCCAAATTTAAAATTTGGGAAGAGAACGAACACACAAACAATACTGAGAAGGGGTCAGTAAGCAACATCAGGAAAGTGTGGTGTCACAGTCAAATGAAGAAAATGTTGTAGAGAATAGAGGAGGTAAGGGCCTCCCCTAGTGGTCCAGTGGTAAGGTATCCGCCTTACAATGCAGAGGACGCGGGTTCAATCTCCGGTCAGGGAAGATCCCACATGCGTGCCACAACTAGAGAGAAGCCGGCGAGCCTCAACTAAGACCCGAAGCAGCCAAAAATAAATAGAAGAGATAAATAATAATAAATCTTAAAAAAAAAATAACGGAGGAGGCAAGAGTGTTAAATTAAAGTGTTCTCAGTTCCTGAGAACCGATAAGAGAACACTACAATTTGGCCAAAGGAGATAATCGGAGGTGGGAAAAGAAACCCATAAGGAGAGATCACCGTATCTAGTAGAGTGAAAGACTGCTCTAGTAAATAGTTCTCTCAAGACTGATAGGATCATGTCACAACCAAAGGAACAGATTCGAAGAAAATCGGAAAATAGAAGAATTCTATACATACTTTCTGGAATTGCCAGCTTTTCGAAAATGGTATTTCAACTCTATATGTACCATTTCACTGTGAACACTGATGTGCTAGAAATATAGTTTAATAGGTAGTTTTTTCTGTATAGTTAAACTCGAATTGCCTGCAAAGAAGAAAGTGTGCCAAAACTACTAAAAAGTTTCATAGAAAATCTAATTCAAATACAGTTCTGATCATAATAGGGGAATTAGGCCTAGAGCTGTTCCTCTGCCATTAACAGGTAGAAAACTGGAAAGAATGTATGGGACAATTGTTCACAGACACTGAGATGACAGGATATGTAGAACTGTAATCCTGGAGAGACCGGAAACTAAAAGGTAAGCCCTAGGCTAGCCCTGCCTCTCTGCCTAGAGGTATGTTTGTATCATGGTGTGAAGAGAGAGATCTCAAACAGAGCACAGGTGTATTACTGACTTGAGGAGACAGAGACAGAAGTTCAGAGAGCCTGAAGCAACTGGAATTTGAGAAGCAGAGAATTAGAAGGGAGGAGGAAACCCGCGGAAGAGCTTAAGAACACTCCTTAGGGGGTCTGCTTAAGCCTTTGGCTGAATACGAAGCCATACATACGTAGTGGGAAACTCAGTGGGTCTGAGCAAAGAAAGCACAAGGGATTTGTAAGCTGAATAATTCCCAGACTAGGAGACAGTCACGTACAAATATCCACAGTGGAGAGATTTCTTTAACGCTTGAGAAATTCAGTAGAGATTTTCAGAAATGTCACGACTAAGTAGGAAGCCTAAACTAGCACTAGAGTAGCCCTCATTAAGCTTAATAACTGGCCTTGAAAAGATCGAGATGGTCTGCAAGCAACTAAACTGCTTGCCTGTGTGTGTGTGTGTGTGTGTGTGTGTGTGTGTGTGTGTGTATTTAATGGGATTGAACTAAAAAGAGAAGACTGGCGTGAGCCTAAAGAATTATTATCTAACTGGAAGTAGAAACAGTTCCCTTTACCTTTGATTTATATATTAGACTTATATATAGTCTTTTATTTATATAATATTTATATGTTATAAATAATATATTAAATATAGTCTTATATTTATATATTAGACTTATATAAACTTGATTTATATATTAGACTTATTTTTGATGCAGTGTCTTATGGCTGGAAATTTATAAAGAAGGGACATAAAATAGTTAAATAATGGATATATTTAATGCACATATCCAAGGAAAGTAAAATTAGAAAAGTAATTTTCTTTAGAACAGTTTGTGACATTGTGGATTCGTTTATATGAGCCTTATTTGGAATGACTCCTATCAGAAGCTGAAAATTCCAGATGTTCACATTGCAACCTCCAACCCTTAGCTCCTTCATTTATTCATTCAGCAAACATGTATTCATTACCTGCCATGTGCTGGGCCCTGTACTAGACTGAGGTTACAAGGATGGAGAAGACAGAGACCCCAGTGCAGCATTTCTAAACACTGGTTTTGAGAGCTGACCAGTGGGGTGAATTGCACTTTTGTTAGTAAAGCACTGAAGCATATAAATTATATTATTTTAAGGAGCTCCCTATTAGAAACATACTCCTCACATATTTTTATATACCATTTTAGGTAGGACAGAATAAGGTGAAGTAACAGCCCTTGGACATAATTCTAGATGTGCCCATAAAATGTCACACATATGAAGGTATCTGTCATGTATTTAGCCCCAGAAATAAAATGAAGAGCTTGTGTGGGAGAGGAAGATGGCATATGTGAATAAATTGTTATGGACAGGATGACACAGTACAGTAGCATCCAGGTGAGAAAGCCATAGCGAAGGCTTTGTACGGAAGATCCTTCTAGATATAGGAGGCAAATGGGTGTTTGCTCTCTGGACAAGACATCAATGGAGGAGAGGGTGTTTGGCACCCTCTGAATATGGGACGGGGTAATGGAGCAGGGGAAGGAGACACTGGCAGCAAGATCAGAGAGACTGACTGAGGCTGGATCGGAACATTCCCATGCCATGCCATACTGAATTTGGACGCATTTTTGTAAATGATAGGAAAATTACCGAACCATTCTGAGCAGGTAAATACTGGTGAGAATTAGATTTACATTTTGCAAAGGTTTCTCTGGAGGTGTTTTGTACAGTGAACGAAGGCATGGAGACAAGTAAGACCCAGCTTAAAAAAAAACAACCGTACTCTAATAAAACTGTAAGAGACAGCAAGGACCTAAGGCCATCTCAGTGGTAGGGAAGGAGGGGACTATCTGTTGATCCTTAAGACATAGAACAGACTTGTGATCGCCAAGGGGTAGAGGGGTGGGTGAGGGTGAAGTGGGAGTCTGGAGTTAGTAGATGCAAACTATTACATTTAGAATGGATGGACAAGGTCCTACTGTATAGGACAGGGAACTATATCCAATGTCCTGGGACAAATCATAATGGAAAAGTATATAAAAAAGAGTATATATATATATATATATATATATATATATATATAACTGAGTCACTTTTCTGTACAGCAGAAATTAACACCACACTGTAAATCAACTATACTTCAATTAAAAAAATGAAAAGAAAAGACTTGGTCCTGTTGGAATGTGACTGGTGACAGGACAGAAGAGCAGCCGGCCGGGGGGACTCAGCTTTTGGACCTGGGGCATTTAACTGGGTCAAGAGTGGTCTCGTTAAGCACAATGAGCAATAGACCAACACGTTTCTAGTGATTTCAGAAACCAGTGAGGCTAGCAGCAGACAGTGATACTTGCTTATCTTTGAAGTAGAATGCGGAAGAGGTAGTTCTCTGGGATATCCAAGAAGAGTGTTTCACAGGTATCTTGCATCCTTGGTTCTAGCTACTGGCTGAGCAAGTGTCTCACAGACACATACATTAATGCTGAGGGATCCAGCTCAGATCCTGGGCTAACAATCTTCTTTCTCCTGTGGCTGAAAACATATTGATACTGTGAACCAGAATTCAGTGGATAGTCGACCCAAGATACTCAAAAAGTTATTTTAAGTTCTTATTATTCTGGGTCTACCTACCACGTGTTCTTAAGCAAGTCTCTGAACCTCACTTTTCCGTGAGAATGCTGAACTAGATGGTTCCTGCATTCCCTGTCTGGCTCTTTTAAAAAAATCTGTACTGTGTTGGGCAACAAAAAGAGACCTCAAAAAAAAAAAAAAAGAGACCTCATTATTGAATAAGTGCTAGAAGAGTGAGTGGGTGTGCCTATGTGAATAAAGTGTGTACTCCACTTCTTCCAAAATATGATAGGGGGTTTTGTCAGTTGAAGGCTACCTTTTTATGGCTATCACATCTATTCTCCCAGCAATTTTTTTAAATTTTATTTTTTATTGAAGAATAGTTTATTTACATTGTTGTATTAGTTTCTGGTGTACAGCAAAGTGATATATATATATATATATATATTCCTTTTCAGTTTCTTTTCTATTATAGTTATTACAAGATATTCAATATAGTTCCCTGTGCTCCACAGTAGGTCCTTGTTGTTTATTTTATATATAGTGGTGTGTATCTTTAATCCCAAGCTCCTAATTTATCTGCCCCCATCCCCTTCCCCTTTGGTAACCATAGTTTGTCTCTATGTCTGTGAGTCTATTTCTGTTTTGTAAACAAGTTCATTTGTATCATTTTTTTTAGATTCCACATATAAGTGGTATCGTATCATATTTGTCTTTCTCTGTCTGACTTCCTTCACTTAGTGTGATCATCTCTAGCTACATCCATGTTGCTGCATCATCCAGCATTTTAACCCAAGGGTAGTTTTTACTTTTGGGAACTGTTACCTCCAGCGTTCCAAACATCAAATTTACCAATAAAGTAGTCCAAAAGCAGAAATCAAATAGTCAAGGGTACCTATTTACTACTCATTCTTTCCATAAAATAAAAATAAAACATCTTTTCCTTTCCTAAATCTAATGTGGGGCTTGCCAAAAAGCTCAGACTCAATCTACTCTTTCTTATGAAAAGGACCAGGCAAAACCCTGAAGAGAGTTTGAACATTTGGCAATGTTGTTCTGGACTTTTTTTAAGGTTATCTTCACAGAAGCAATGTGGGTTTAAGGAAAATAGTGTGTGATTTTTTTTTTTTTTTTTTTTTTTAATGTTAACGCTCAAGGGAATGACTTTGGCATTGCTGCCTCTAGGACCATCAAGATATCATTTCCCTTCTCCTGTTCATACAGTTGTATATACAAGAAAACCAGGGCTTCATTTATAGTTTTGCGTCTTCTCCCCTTGGGACTTGCCAGTGTTCTCAATTTAAATCTAAGGCATAAGTACAATGGGCTGACTTTGGCTTAACTATAAAGTCACATATTTGCAAATATATAAGAAAAATGTTGAACTGATCCTGACAGCCCACAAACTATTCAGTTTCAGTTGATAGCTCTACTTTATTCAAATCCATTGCATGTTTTAAATTCTTAATATGCATGTTTGTGAATGGGAATTGAAGAATTTGTGGCAACATTAAACATAGGGGAATTCTGTATAGCTCTGAATTAGCCTTTTTTTGATGTTATGAGTCTTACTTGATGTTATTTTCACGCGGATAAGTTAGGTCTGCTATTGGTATAAACTCCTGAATGCTGAATTTAGTGGTGGGTTTGTAAGAAACAAAATTCCAACTCACTTTCATTCTCCACCGATGGTCTATCTGCAAGGTGGTTAGGGACCATATTTCTGTAGGGTTTTGGCTTTCCAAATATGTTGGCAGTTCTTGGCCTCCACTCAGATTCTGGCTGGTATGGAATTTGTTTTTCTTTGAAGGTTACTCCAAGGCTTGAGTAGAATGATTTGTATCTGGGTCTGTTTTGCTTCTCAGGTGGTATCATACTCCCTTGCAGAGACTTTGCCAGGAATAACCTCGGTTGGAAGGAAAGGAGAAGGGAGGGAGGGAAAGAGGGAGAAGGGGGCGAAACAGAGCCTATCAGACTGCTTTTGTATTTCAAATTTTGGAAAAGAAAGCAGGACCTACTGTGGAATTCACTTAAATAAATATTCCATTGCCTAGATAATCATACTCAAGTGTTTTGGTACAAGATGAGAAAGATATAGCTTAATGTTATTCATAGATGGCTACAAGTGCAATTATTAGCTCACAAGGTGATCTGATGCATAAAACGAAGGCTATATTAGGCTGCACTGATGGAAACACAGTGCCTGGATCACAGAGTGCAGCGGTCCATCTGGATGCTACTGCTTTCACACTGCTTTGAGGGACTGCATTTAATCCAGCTACCACAATCTAAAGAGGATCATGACAAATTAGAACATATCTGAAAATGGCCACCGAGTAGCCCTAGCACAGAAGACATGATTTTTGAGAAAGAGTGAGAGAAAGTCAACATATTTATCTCAGGCCCAAGAAGGATTCGATGGCATTTCTGAGAGTGTTTTTGATTGATACTTGAGTCAGAATCACCTCAGGTGCTCCTTAAAACTTGGATTTCTTGGTTCTACCTGTGAATCTTGTGGGCCAGTTGGGGGTGGGTGGATATACTTCTTAAAGAAGTTTCCAGATAATGTTTATGCACACAAGCATTTGCAAACTACTGGAATAGAGAAGCTGAGAGCAATCTTCCAGGGACTGATGGGCTATCATACTGTAGACCCAGTGGGTAAGGCATGTTCTTAGGTCCAAGGATGGAGCTAAAGCCACACGGAGACAGATTTCAGTACAATTAACCCCTTGAGATCACGAGCACTTTCTCATCAGAGACGGTCTCACTTTCTTCTGTGTACCCACATTTCTTAACATAGTGAATTAACTTCATGGATGCTAATTAAATATTGTGCAATGGATGGATGGAGTAACTCTTTGATTAGGGTGACCATATATTCGGGTTCGATAGGGCTGTTCTTTGTTTACACCTGTGAGGCCAGTGTCCTTTCCAGTTTAGTATTTGTCCTGAATTTCTCATTTTTAAGCAAAATATTATTATTATTACTAGTGGCGTTGAAATAAGACAGGATAGGTTTAGCTTGTGTCCACTTTGTACTTTCAGCTTCTGCCATGGTCTCCTCCACTGCTTGTGGGGTGAATGTAAGTGAACAGAGCTGTCACCTTTCGCATTTGGTGAAATCTGAAAGGTGACCAACAGTGACGCCCTCTCTTTTCCCTATCCTTTCCAGCTGTAACATAGTTAACTCTTCTCTTTATAGAACAGTGGGCAGAAAGCTCACTGATTAAAATGAGTACCTGGGACCCAGACAGCTGAGGGCAGCTAATGTGCTCCAGCCTTAGATGATAAAGAGGTAAGCAGTGGATGCCGCTCTCCTTGCAGGCTGCTTGGTGTACCAACCGGCTATGTCTTTACCCATGTTTGGCTGGCAAGGGGCACAAAGCTGCCAGGCCACCAGTTAGCAAGGCCAGAGGACAGTGTGGAAAATTATAAGCTAGGTGTGCACAGGTACGTGCAGGAAACCTAAGTTGAGCCATTCTACCGAAGAACATGGAGCAAAAAATTGGAACACTCTTGTGACAGTGGTTTGCTCAGAACTTTGTATGTTGTTAATCTTCAGCTATTTAGTTATTTCACTATTTGTTAATTCTATTTTGTTTTTCAATAAACCTTTTCAGCAGCAACGTGCTGAAACCAAAGATGAAACTGTATGTTTAATGAAAGTTTAAGTTCTGAATTTCTATTTCACAAAATCTGCTGATGGTTACTATTCACGAAGGGGTCATAGTGGCGTCAGTGGTCCCAAGAAAATCAGAAGATACGAATCTGCTGAAAATGCATTAATGTCTCATTAGGCTGAGCTACTTGAAATTGCTATCTCGCAGCTCAAAAGCAAAGAGTTTCAGCAAAATCATATAATTCAACCCTAATGCTTCCTAAGTTACTAGTTATTTTAAGATGATAATTTATCATGAATAGTGGCAGAAGGTACATCTGTGTATCATTCTTTGAAGGCTGGTGTTTCATTAAGTCAAATGATTGACTTTATAAACGAATTTCACTCATTTTCCATTCTAAATTTTTATACATTATTACCAAAGGTTAGTGCTGACTTCATCAGTAATAGAAGAACTTGCAAACATTTAAATGATATCAATTTTATATTAGTAAATATCAGATGCTTCAAGTGGAAAATTAGTTAAGTGAATTATAACTTGAAAGATCCAATTCACAAATGACAAAACGCAATGTGAATATGAATACAAATTTTGGAGGAGCAGGTGATTACAAAACAATATTCTTCCCAAATTAAGAAAACTGTGAAGCAGAAATACACTTGGAATTGGTTATGCCCTAGAAATAATTCATAATTGCATCCAAATAAACCGGAGTATTCTATAAAAGAAGGAGAATGTCTCCTTGCTAACATTTATAAATACTTTATATGCACATAAAGTAATAATACTACAAAAATGTTGTGATAAAGCCTGTTGAATAAAAGAAATTCATTTGACATGGTACATGCAACTTTTCTCTTTGCTGCTGTCAACAACCCAGTACTAGAAATATCAAGCCTCTAAAGAAATACTTTGTAAATTACCTAAATATCCTTAATAGCAGGGGACTTTTTATAAGGAAAGCCTCTCAATTTTTGTTACAGCCTTTCAAATCAATTAAAATTATTAATCAAAGTATTCAACAAATGAAAGTTTTAGAAAAGCTTGTGAAGCTTTAAGGAAATTGCAATAATTGAACAAAGCTTGCAAACCAGAAGACATTGAAATTGATCCCTATAGAAGCAAAGGAGCAACTGAACAAGTTAGGCCAAATTCTGTACAAGATTTCATTTTGAAATATCTCATATTGTGAGAAGAATCATTTGACCAAGCCCCGACTTGTATTGGATAAATTTCTATACTAAATGAGAAGAGAATAAAATTGAGAAGGCTTACTATTTTACAGCATCTAAATTTGGTGAAACATTTTAAAGAATCATAAGTAGAACTTAGATATATGAAAGAAAAATACCGTGAATGGAGGCAAAAACATAGCACCTGTGAAAATATTTACACATTTCAATACAGAAAAAAATTGGAATTGAGAATTTCCTTTAGTAGAATTTGCTCTGAGCTTACCAGGCAATTCAGCATGTATGTGTATTTATTTCCCAATTATAAAAATCATGTTATACAGAGAAGAGTCAATAGATAACGTCAATAATTTCGAATGCATTCACACTAAAATGTAACTTTGAGGGAGACTGAAGACAATTTTGTTTTTACAATTTTAAATATTAAGACCAATATTGAAAATAAAATGAAAATAATATTTTGAAAATAATGTTCCTCAGAAAATTTCCAGTGACACATTTTTAGAGCTAGATACAGCTAGGAAACTGATGCAGGAATACATACAAAAAAAGAATTATTTGGACTATGTGATTTTTTAAAATATTAATTAATTTTATTTATTTATTTTTGGCTGTGTTGTGTCTTGTTAGCTGTGCGTGGGCTTTCTCTAGTTGTGGCAAGTGGAGGCTACTCTTCACTGTGGTGCGTGAGGTTCTCATTGCGGTGGCCTCTCGTTGCGGAGTACGGGTTTTAGGCGTGCGGGCTTCAGAAGTTGTGGCACACGTGTTTAGTAGTTGTGGCTCACAGGTTCTAGAGAGCAGGCTCAGTAGTTGTGGCTCACAGGCTTAGTTGCTCCGTGGCATGTGGGATCTTCCCGGACCAGGGCTCAAACCCATGACCCCTGCATTGGCAGGCAGATTCTTAACCACTGCACCACCAGGGAAGCCCAGACTATGTGATTTTTAAAAATAATAACATAATGGCACATCTTAAATAGTGTTTTAATTTACTTCGATGTCTTGGTTTTTGTTTTTAAGCAAAATACTTTTCCAAATAGTTTTTGAATACAACTATTTTTAGGGTTCCCCAATTTACTAAGACCAATTTGTCCATCAATAAACATTTCAAAAATTATATAATTTAGTTGGTTTTAGTGCCTCTCTCCTTTTACTTTCAGATGTATCACAGTTTTGCTGAAGAATCAAGTGGTCATCCTATTTTTAGTGGTTAATGAGAGTGGGATTAGGCTGAAACAGAAAGCAGTGGGCATCTTGTCCCAAGAAATTGTAAGGAACAGGGTACAATGATCTGGATGAGGGACGACACATCTGAATCAGGAGAGAAGCTGATCTAGATCACTGGATTTCAATCCTCCATATCCTGCCTGTACAATCGCTTTTTTATTTTTGAGGATATTTGTGCAGGTGAGAAAAGCAAAATTATCTTTCAAAAATTTTTACTCTTCAAGTAAGAAAATGGAAGGAAAGAAGGAAGAGAGAGAAGGAAGGAAGGAAAAGGGAGGGAGAGAGTGAGAAGGTAAAGAGGAAGGATGAGAGGATCTAAACACCAAGATGGCCACCTCCTGTGGCCCATCATGCCGAAGGGTTTCCGTCTTCTTGAATCAGACCTAGTTTTCATGAGTGAGCTCCTTTACAGCTTGTCTGTCTTTATGTAATGACCCTTATGCCAGGAAATGGGCAGGGGCCCAAGCACAATAACCTCTAGAACATAGTCAAGACACATGCTGGTGAGTAGGAAGAAAGGTAGAATGGGAGAGGCACTCCTGGTCCAAGTCACTGTGGCCAAATCATCAGGGATGAGTACTCTGTGGACAGGCACCACCAGCTTTAGTTAGCATCCCACAGGCTCCATGGAGTGAAGGAGAGGCTTTCTTGGTAGTTGTTAGGAAAACTGCAGGCCAAACTATCTCTGCATCTCACCAGTAACAAGCGCACTGCTGGATGAGGATCCTTGACCTGGGGAGACCTCTTCCAACTCTGCAATGCTGCCATAGGTACTACAGTATGAGGGTTAAGAGTGGAGTATGTGAAGGCAGACAGACTTTGAACCCAAGCATGGCCCCTCACCTTATAGCCTAGGTGATCCTGAGTAATTTCCTGAAGACGTCTAAGCCCACGTCTTCATTTGTAAAGTGGAGCTGTTTCTTACTTCATTATGCTTGGGGAAGGATTAAATAAAATAATGTATGACTGATGCTTACTGTCTGATAATACTGAGTGAGCACACAGTAAATTGCAGCTATTAGGATGTATTATTAACATTATTACTGTTATTAACTTAATTATTATTACTATTATTATCGTGACGAGGTGGCATTCTGGTTTTCCCCTCTTCCCTTCAGAAATTCAATACTACATTTATGGCTTCCTTCATTGACTCAACTAATGTTTACTAAATTCCTACCATCTGCAGGGGTCTGAGATGATTGGGATGGAAACGTGAGTAAGACACATGGCAAGATCTCATGTCTGTGATACTACATAGAGAATCTTAAAGATGCTACAAGAAAACTACTAGAGCTAATCAATGAATTTGGTAAAGTAGCAGGATATAAAATTAATGCAGAGAAATCTTGTTCATTCCTATACACTAATGATGAAAAATATGAAAGTGAAATTAAGAAAACACTCCCATTTACCACTGCAACAAAAAGGATAAAATACCTAGGAATAAACCTACCTAAGGAGACAAAAGACTTGTATGAAGAAAATTATAAGATACTATTGAAAGAAATTAAAGATGATACAAATAGTTGGAGAGATATACCATGTTATTGGATTGGAAGAATCAACATTGTGAAAATGACTATACTACCTAAAGCAATCTACAGATTTAATGCAATCCCTCTGAAACTACCACTGGCATTTTTCACAGAACTAGAACAAAAAATTTCACAATTTGGATGGAAACACAAAAGACCCCGAATAGCCAAAGCAATCCTGAGAAAGAAAAACGGAGCTGGAGGAATCAGGCTCCTGGACTTCAGACTATACTACAAAGTTACAGTAATCAAGACAGTATGGTACTGGCACTAAAACAGAAATATAGATCAATGGAACAGGATAGAAAGCCCAGAGGTAAACCCATGCACATATGGTCACCTTATCTTTGATAAAGGAGGCAAGAATATACAATGGAAAAGACAGCCTCTTCAATAAGTGGTGCTGGGAAAACTGGACAGCTACATGTAAAAGAATGAAATTAGAACACTCCCTAACCCCATACACACAAAAAAACCCCTCAAAATGGATTAAAGACCTAAATGTAAGGCCAGACACTATCAAACTCTTAGAGGAAAACATAGGCAGAACACTCTATGACATAAATCACTGCAAGATCCTTTTTGACACACCACCTAGAGAAACGGAAATAAAAACAAAAATAAACAAATGGGACCTAATGAAACTTAAAAGCTTTTGCACAGCAAAGGAAACCATAAACAAGACAAAAAGACAACCCTCAGAATGGGAGAAAATATTTGCAAATGAAGCAACAGACAAAGGATTAATCTCCAAAATTTACAAGCAGCTCATGCAGCTCAATATCAAAAAAAAAAAAAAACAACCCAATCCAAAAATGGGCAGAAGACCTAAATAGATATTTCTCCAAAGAAGATATACAGACTGCCAACAAACACATGAAAGAATTCTCAACATCATTAATCATTAGAGAAATGCAAATCAAAACTACAATGAGGTATCATCTCACACCAGTCAGAATGGCCATCATCAAAAAATCTACAAACAATAAATGCTGGAGAGGGTGTGGAGAAAAGGGAACCCTCTTGCACTGTTGGTGGGACTGTAAATTGATACAGCCACTATGGAGAACAGTATGGAGGTTCCTTAAAAAACTAAAAATAGAACTACCATACAACCCAGCAATCCCACTGCTGGGCATATACCCTGAGAAAACCATAATTCAAAAAGAGTCATGTACCACAATGTTCATTGCAGTTCTATTTACAATAGCCAGGACATGAAGCAACCTAAATGTCCATCAACAGATGAATGGATAAAGAAGATGTGGCACATATATACAAAGGAATATTACTCAGCCATAAAAAATGAAATTGAGTTATCTATAGTGAGGTGGATGGACCTAGAGTCTGTCATACAGAGTGAAGTAAGTCAGAAAGAGAAAACCAAATACCGTATGCTAACACATATATATGGAATCTAAAAAACAAACAAAAAAAGGTCATGAAGAACCTAGAGGCAAGATGGGAATAAAGACACAGACCTACTAGAGAATGGACTTGAGGACACAGGGAGGGGGAAGGGTAAGATGGGACAAAGTGAGAGAGTAGCATGGACATATATATATATACTACCAAATATAAAATAGATAGCTAGTGGGAAGCAATCGCATAGCACAGGGAGATCAGCTCAGTGCTCTGTGACTAGCTAGAGGGGTCGGATAGGGAGGGTGGGAGGGAGGGAGACGCAAGAGGGAGGAGATATGGGAACATATGTATATGTATAACTGGTTTACTTTGTTATAAAGCAGAAACTAACACACCATTGTAAAGCAATTATACTCCAATAAAAATGTTAAGAAAAAAATAAAGAGCTCATGTCAGGGTGGGGAAACTAGAGTTTTTGCCTCTTTGAGGACAGTCTTTATTCAGAAGTTATGTAACTGAATCTCTATTGCCTATGCTTTGATATATAACTAAATACAAGGAAGAGCTGTTTTGTGTACCTTGGGGCAGCTCACCATCTGGACTTGTAAGCCACTTACTTTTTGAGATGATGTACGTACATGTGTGTGTGTTTTCTCTATGTGGGTTAATTGGGCCTTACGAAAGATTACAAAGATAAGGCAGTATCGTGCCAAAATTGTCTTAGCTGGGAGTGTGGTGGCCATGGCAGGTATGGTTTCAGGCAAGTGGGACTTCACTTAGGTTTCTCTCTCTCTTGTCTCTCCCATGCTGAGCCGGCTGCAGGTCCCTGAGAAGGCAGGGCTATTTGTGCCTCCATATCAAGCTCGTTTTAAGTAGATCCCTTTGCTGTGAACAGCCATCCCTCCCCTGCCACCTGCAGAGCACCGCTCTTCTCACAGCTCAGCTCCTGTATGATCTCTACGCAGCCCTGCTGATACACTGGTCCTGTAATAGGGTGGACCACACTTCCCTTTGTCCCACTATACTCTCTATAAACTTCCGTAATTATACAGAGAATACCTTTTCTTTTTGGCCTTCACTGATACATGTCTGTATCTTTCTGCTAAACATAAGTTCCTTAAGGACAGAAACTATTTCTTATTGATCTTGTATCTCAAGCATACAACACAATGCCTAGAACATAAATGGGAATCTAATAAAAACTTGCTGAATAGATGGGTGAATGAATGAATAAAGGAATGAATAGGAGTGATGATTAGAGTAGTACGATATGTAGGATTAATTATTCTCCTCTGAAACTTTTCCTGCATTATCAACCAAGCCTCCAGGAATGAGTTCTCCTTCCAATGCTTTCTCTTGCATAATCTTGATTGTCTTAGAAACTTAAACCCTCAAAAGAACTGTCTATCCCCTATCTACTCTTACTTACCAAATTTTGAACATTCAACGGAATGTTTCTGAAACTAAATACCATCCTCCCCCTTTTGACAACTGCTGTCAGAGTCTCACTCACATACAAACCGTATAGATTTGTCATCACTTTCAATTCCCTAAAAGCCCCAACTTGCTTTCTCCACCACTTCCAAACCTGATGACAATTCTGATTCTCTTTTCCTCCCTCTAACCCTCCAAGAGCACAGCCTTCCACCTGCCTCGACCCCATCTCTTCTCAGTTACTGATAACCTTGGCCTCAAACTCACTCCTCCTCTCACGCTGTTCATTAATCTATTTCCACCCCCGCCCCCTCCCCCAGGATCATTCTCAGCTTTGTTCAAGCGTGTTGGCTTTTGCTTTTCACGGAGTCTTCACCGAATTCTATCTGCCCTTTCATCCACCCCCCCCCCCAACAAGTTCTTCTTTTATTAACCTCCTATCCCTGTCCTCCACTGCAGGCTCTTTTCGGGCCACTTTTAGACACATATAGGTCTCCTTTATCTTCACAAAGTTATCACTGGATTCCACACTCTTATCTAACTGCCACTCCAGATTCTTCTACTGGCAGATCAAAACCCATGGCGCAGTTCTCTAATTCCTTCCAATCTGAGACTTGTTTGAAGTAGTCCCAAGAAATGTAACAAGTCAGTTTTCGAGTCAAACCCAAGGTCAACTAATTCTTTCTCGATCCTGATGATTGGGCCCGCCCACTCTTCTCTCCTCAGCTTCAGACAGCTGGCCCTGACCCCTTTTTGCGCACTGTGCTTGTTCGCTTCCTGTCTCTAATTGGTCATTGATTCCACACCATCTTTCTGGTTCCATTATATCCAAACAACATTCATAAGCAGTACCATAAGCGTTGGGGAAATATTCAATTTGATATAAAAGGTATTGGGGCACCTAGTGCAATGCCTGGCAGATAACAGTTCTTTATATATATCAGTTCTATACATTTACCCTTTCTCTGCCCATGATACCACCGTGATTCACGGTATCTTTGATTTCACAGGCAGAAACTGAGGACTGAGAGATGGATTCAGCTTTCCTAACTTTCACGGTGGATCAGCGACTACATCAGAAGCAGGTACCGGGTCTCGCATCTCCAGACACAGGCACAATATTCGTCCCTTTCACTTCTCTACTTCGAAGCCACATTTTACACCATGAAATTTCATTTCCCCAAACTCCAAAGAGACTTCCAGATTTAATAAGCATCTGAAACACAGAGATTATTAACCATAGATAAAGACTGACAAATGTGTCCCAATTTAAAACAAACTTATCGTTGCCAAGACAGAATGTCTTTGAAAAATAGAAAAGAAAAGAATGAATTCTTTACATTGCAAGAGGATACTCATTTTACAAAGGGGGAACCACTGAAAGTACCTCTAAAGTGTGCGGTATCCTGTTACTTAAAATGGCTAATATAAATTATATAATATATATAGTTATATATATATTGCAAAAATGTCTGTGGTTTAAAATGGCATTTAATCTTCAAAGTTTCATTTACATACAAACTTTGAAAGCCACCATAAGAACTGTGCAGTGTGTATAGTGACACCTCTGTAAGTGGGCGCTGGGTTCTCAGCTATGGACAGGTGCGTCCACACGAAGACACCATGAGGAGTTTGTGAATCTCATTACAATACTACCAGACAGTTCTGCCACTGACTAGCTTGGCAACCTTGGGAAAGCTCGTTAACCGCTACTGAACTATAGCTGATACATCTACGAAATGGCAATAATGCCTAGGATTAAAAATAATGTTTATCCAGTGCCTAATGGAATGCTTGGCATGTAATGGTGCAATTTGCCTCAGTTTCCCCTCCTCTAGCCTCTGTGTGAGATTCTCGGGTTACAATCCATGAAAGCCATCTTCCTCCAATCCGTAGTGTTAAAACACATAAACAGACTTTAAAGTTTTTCTTTAGGAAATCACATTTCTGCTCTTTTACTTGTTTGTAATAGGAAAATATAAATAAAAGGAGATAGCCTCAATGCCCAACTAAAAGGAACTGGTTAAATACAGTATGATACATCCATTCAGTGTGATACTATCCATCCTAAATAATGTTAATGTGTATTCGAATTTGTTAATATGAAGAGCAGTTTAAAATATATTATTGGGCTTCCCTGGTGGCGCAGTGGTTGAGAATCCGCCTGCCGATGCAGGGGACACGGGTTCGTGCCCCGGTTCGGGAAGGTCCCACATGCCGCGGAGCGGCTGGGCCCGTGAGCAATGGCTGCTGAGCCTGCACGTCCGGAGCCTGTGCCCCGCAACAGGAGAGGCCACAACAGTGAGAGGCCCACGTACCACAAAAAAACAAAACAAAACAAAACAAACAAACAAAAAAATATATATATATATATATTATTAATTGAAAATGACAAGTCAAGACAGTACATATAGTCTGATACCTTTTAAAGAAGTCTCATGCACAGAAACACACATGTACTTAAACACTTAAGTACATGTTTTATAAGTACAAACCTGTATCATTACTGGATTCCTTATAGCTGGACATTAAGAATGTTTAAAAAAAATTTTTCCTATTATAAACAAGCAAAAGAACACAGACTTTATTTCCTAAAGAAAAGCTTTAACACGCTATGGAGATTAGACATTAAAATTTTAACTAACAATCAGTATCTCAGTGTAATGAGATTATGGTTAATTTTTAAAAATGTAACCTACATTATGTACTTTCTCAAAAAATAAATATATATTATTTGCTTAATTAAAAGTAATTAAACGGGTCAAAAACAAGCAAACCGTATATTCATTGTACCACATCAGATAACCTGGTGAGTCAACACACCACGTGCACCTCTCTCACCGACAGTTGACAGGCTATCGTGAAAAATACAGCAGTTCCTACTTTGAAATGTACATAGCAAATATCTGCTATTGACATTAATCAATTCATCAACTGTCTTTGTGTTCACACAAATTCTAAATGTGACCAGTAGTTTAAATGCCACTTCATGGCATCATCACTAGAGTCACTGTGCTAGCATTGATGTAGCTTGAATTCCCGGGGAAAAATGTGCACGGATTCAAACAAACTTGAAAAATCCAAACAGAGTCTTTTATTAGTGACCCCTAATGACCCACAATCAAGGCTAAACATCTTGGCTAAACAATTATCTTTGGGAATTGAAATGTAAACAGAAAGAAAATTTGCTGCTTGCCCTTACCCTATGTGGCTATTCCTCTCTGGCAATAACACATCTGCATACACCCTATCAAAGTTAAAAAGTTCCTGGTACAATTTTTGAAAGTTTTCACTTTCTCATTTAGAAAGCAAAATGGATATAATTATATATCTATGTACCCCAATAAATTGCTTTTTCCTAAACAAAACCCAGTATAAAACTATATAGAAAACAGCAGACTTTGTTCCTACTACTAGGCATCCAAAACGCCTCTGTAATGTTATTTATGTTCCTTACATTCACGTTTCCAAAATAGCTTGCCTCTCAAATATCATCAAATGAATAGCTTTTCAAAACTCTGGTATAGTCATCTGCACACCAGTCTTCAGAATTATGTCCCAAGAGCTGTTTAATGTTAGAAGTTCGAGTGCAGATTAAAAGTTCTAGAAATAAACTTTAAAATGTGTGGAGGTATATGTGTATGTGTTTAGAAGAAGGGATTTCACAAAGAATCAGTTTATGACTTTGCACTGGGCTCTAAAGAATTAAGATGAGTACAAACCTTGATGCCCCCTATAAACTGCAAACTGATAGATCAAAGTCGGTGAGGATATTATTTGTTAAGAGTTAGAACACTGCAGTCTCATATACTTCTGCTTTGAATGGATGTTGTTTTTGGACTGATTTCCTACAACCCTGAGTATACTCATTATGAATAAAGAGCCATTCCAGGAAACTTCCTTTCAGAGTCAGATGTTTTAGCCACACAAACCCCTGGCAGAGATAGGACTAAAATGACTTCTTTCATTTTATTTTTCTATAATCATAAACCTGTGCAAATATAGAGATAAACAAGAATTGCCAAAGGCAAATATCCCTTTCAGTGGATGGTATTAGCAGAATATCAACTTGTCCTTGCCATGCCTTGTGACTCCTGTTGCTTACTTTCTAAAGAAATCTCACTACTTTTAAAAAGTGTAAATGTCCTTACATGGCATTCAAAATAAATGGAGAGAAAAGCACAATAAAAAAGGAAATAGTAAATGATTATATTAAACTCTAGCCCTTTACTTGGCCATCTGTCTTCAATTTCAGGCATGTTGTTTTTGAGTAGCGTCCCATTGTAACCAAATATAATAGGATAGGCAAGTTAATGAACTACGACATATCCCATCATAAATGTGATGTATCACCAAGGCAAAGCCACCCAAGATGCAAGGCAGCTACTGTTTTCCTGTGAAGCTACTAGTTTTTAGTTCAGTGCTCTGGGGAAAGAGTAGCCTCATTTATCTTTGTGTTTGTTGTAAACCCTCAGACTGCTACACTATCCTTTTTCCCCCTTCCTGACCTTGACCTCTAAAGAAAAATGAAAAAGGTAGAGAAGCCCCAGGAAGGTGTAGGTAAAGGAGAAAGAGGTGAGATTTGGACTCATCTGAAAGAAAAATATATGTTCACCATTTTCATCACCAATCAGGATTCCTCAGTAAATTACAAATCAGTTTTGCTAACATGGAAATGGTTATTGGCCAATTCAATTATTGACCAACTGTGTCTTTGTATATTCCTCCCCCGAAACTAAACTCTTTCCTCAGAAAACTCCTAATTGGTTTACATTCTTTAAATTTATTTAGACAACACTATTCTCTGAAGCACTGGATTTAATTTCTTGCTTATGACAAATATTTTAAATGTTATGAGAAATGAAATACACACTGTTAGAAACTGAGACACTTAAGAGATTGCACTGGAGGAGTCTGAGTCTCCCCTAATCCATTGTTATTTTGTGTCTAATGGATTGAGTGATTTTGATTTAATAGGATAGTTGATTGTAAAGTTTATTAATGTATGGGATTAAGGATCTCTTCCTGAACTCATTTCCTTCTCTGACTTTCCCCTTTCCATCTATTCCACTTTAACTGCTCAAGTGAAAAATTGTCCTCCTTACTTACTTGAGCTAATTTAGGACAGGAAGTTGATTCCTCATTCACAAGTGCTGAAGAGCAGCATGATCCATTTCATACTAGCATTCTCCTTTTTCTATGGGAGTTTTATTCCCAGCATCAATTCTCATGCAAAGTATGGTAGACAGAGTGCTGAGACTCCCACCCCCTGGTGTCCACCCACTGTTTACTCCCCTTCCCTCGAGTGTGAACAAGACTGGGGATATGATGGATTTCATAGGTCCACCATTAAGCTACCTTATATTGCAAAGGGGAAAAGATTTTGCAGATGTAATTAAGGTCCCCAATCAGATGACTTTCAATAAACAAAAGGGAAAGCCTGGGCGACCCTGGCCTTATCAGGTGAGCCTTGGAAAGGGACAGAGCCCTTTCTGATAGGAAAGATTCAAAAGTGCAAGGATTTCTCCTGCTGGCCGTGAAGGAACAAAACGCTGTGTTATGAGGAGGGCCACGTGCAGGAAATGGTGGATGGCTAGGAGCTGAGAGTGACCGCGGTCCAACAGTCTGCAAGAAAATAGAGACCTGAGTCCCATAGCTTCAGGGAATGAACTTGGAAGAGGATGCAGAGTCTCAGATGAAATCACAGCCCGGGCCAACACCTTGATTTCAACGTGGAGAGACTGAGGTGAGGACCCGGCTAACGTGTGCCTGGACTCTTGACCTACGGAAACTGTGATATAATAAATGTGTGTTAAGTCACTAAGTGTGTGGTAATCCATTATAGAGCACTAGAAGACTAATAAACACAGCACGTGAATCCATTCAGGGCATTGTAAAGTGTGTGATGAGTACTTTCTTGCCAATCCTCAGCCTTACATCCATTCCCCTGAACAGTCACTATTTAGTAACACTCATGATTCATAACTGCAAAGGCAAACTCATTTGATCTTTGGATCATTCAAGCTGAAATCTATATGTACCCCCCTCCTATTTCATAGATGAGGAAACAGGTTCAAAATAATTGACTAGTTTGAGTTTATACTGTTAATAAGTAGAAAGAATTTGAGATCTATTCCAGCGTTCTTTCCACAAAAGTAGAGAAACTGGATTAAGATTTACTTTTGGGGGACTTCCCTGGCTGTCCAGTGGTTAAGGCTCCATGCTTCCACTGCAGGGGGCACGGGTTCGATCCCTGGTCAGGAAACTAAGATTCCCACATGCTTTTGGTTTAATTACAATGGACTCAATCCCTCCCACTCCTGAGTTGTGTTAGCACTGCTATTTGTTGTCAGTCTATTTCCTATAACACCCAATACAATCCATTTTAACTGTACTAGAACTTTTGTTTCCCATAGTATTATATCAGCAGAGCATGCTGTAACTGATAAGTATTTAATTGATATTTTGTGAATTAATGAATGACTTTAATGAGGATGAATTGGCTGAGTAGATGGGAGAGACAATTAGTAATTATTAAGACATCTGCAAATTATAATGGGGTGGAGGAGTGGGGGCAGGTAATTAGGAAAGTAGAAAAGCTTTAAAACCAGATTTCTATCATTAGTCATTAGAGAAATGCAAATCAAAGCTACAATGAGATATCATCTCACACCAGTCAGAATGGCCATCATCAAAAAATCTACAAACAATAAATGCTGGAGAGGGTGTGGAGAAAAGGGAACCCTCTTGCACTGTTGGTGGGAATGTAAATTGATACAGCCACTATGGAGAACAGTATGGAAGTTCCTTAAAAAACTAAAAATAGAACTACCATACAACCCAGCAATCCCACTGCTGGGCATATACTCTGAGAAAACCATAATTCAAAAAGAGTCATGTACCAAAATGTTTATTGCAGCTCTATTTACAATAGCCAGGACATGGAAGCAACCTAAGTGTGCATCAACAGATGAATGGATAAAGAAGATGTGGCACATATATACAAAGGAATATTACTCAGCCATAAAAAGAAACGAAATTGAGTAATCTGTAGTGAGGTGGATGGACTTAGAGTCTGTCGTACAGAGTGAAGTAAGGCAGAAAGAGAAAACCAAATACCATATGCTAGCACATATATATGGAATCTAAAAAACAAACAAAAAAAGGTCATAAAGAACCTAGGGGCAAGATGGGAATAAAGACACAGACCTACTAGAGAAAGGACTTGAGGACACAGGGAGGGGGAAGGGTAAGATGGGACAAAGTGAGAGAGTGGCATGGACATATATATATATACTACCAAATATAAAATAGATAGCTAGTGGGAAGCAATCGCATAGCACAGGGAGATCAGCTCAGTGCTTTGTGACCACCTAGAGGGGTGGGATAGGGAGGGTGGGAGGGAAGGAGATGCAAGAGGGAAGAGATATGGGGATATATGTATATGTATAACTGATTCACTTTGTTATTAAGCAGAAACTAACACACCATTGTAAAGCAATTATACTCCAATAAAGATGTTTTTAAAAATGTCTAAGTAAAAAATTAAATTTCTAAGGAAATACTTGCAACATATATTGATGAAATACTTTGACACTGTGACATACTCAAACCAAATCTCCCAATAAAGTCATTATTAATAAAATAGAAAACAACATTAATGAAATAGAACTACAGGGCTGTGATTTTATCTAAAACCTTGGCAATGTAATCATCTCTCTCTTTTCACCGCACGTATATCACTCTCACTGTAAAGACTGAGACCTTAACAAGTAGATCAATGTGAAAAAATGTCCATCAATCTCAGGTCACCCTAACATCTCTTCCAAGGGAACTTCAAGAATACCCCCACACTGGAAAGAACTAGAACCCTAGACTAACCTCTCAAATACTCAGCTCTTGCTTTAACAAGGGATGAGCATTGACTGAACTCTACATTTCTCTGAAGCCTCTTGTTACTTAATTGTGACATTAATCAGGAAGTTGGAGGCTCCTCGAGGGAATGCCTACTCTTCCAGCTCTATACTCTCTGATTCTAGCACAATGTTTCTGTATGAGATGAAGGTAGATTATGTATTTTGCTCCTGATGTTTCTCCGGTTGTTGGAACTGAATGAGTTCAGCTATAACAGCTCGTGTGGAATCAGGCATGTCGGGGCAGAAATAACAAAGAACAGCTAGTGGAAACTGGCTGCATGAATTGTACAAATTCAAGGGGTCACTCTTTCTCAGTGGGAATTTTGGAGGGTTTATGAATTGAGTCTGATTTCTATTGAATAAGAGATATTTAAAATGTACACTTCTTGGAGCACTTTTTTTCCTTTAATTTCCACAAGAATTTTCATGGGAGGGAAAAATGCTGACCTTTGCATTTGACTTATTCTTAATTTCAGAGAAACATGACCAACAAGAACGTCATCAAAGTGTGAGTACAGTAATTAAAGGGAGAAAATAAAGAAAGGACTAAAGGTCATCCAAAAGAAATTCTCCTGAAATGTAATTTACTCCAGTCTTGGACTTCATTGTAAGTGAGCCTACCGCTGAAGTCCCAAACTGGAATAGATTACCTTGGTCCCCAGGTCTAAGGTAACTGTAAGGGTAGCAATCCAGGGAAAGAAAGCTCAAAAATGGCTTACACATCAAAGGGGACACGCGTTCCCTGTTAGTTTTGTTGGTTCTGGTTTTCAGTCTGTAACTCCTGGAAATGACAATTATTCTTTCATATCACATGAATACTCTTTATCTAGAAAGAGGATGGATCATACTCAATCATTTGTTGAGAGTGATGGAGGTATTAGCTAATGCTACAGTGATAATCACATTAAAATACATAAAAGCATCAAATTAACCTATTGTACACCTTAAGTTTACATGAGATCATATGCTAATTATATGTGAATTAGAAAAAGAGCATATCAATGGTCTAAAAGAGTAAATACTAGTTCCAAAGATGTTTAAATTATCACTATCACATAACTAACACATGGCAAGGACCTTGCAAGTCTATCAAAAACTTAAAAGTAGGGTTGCCAGATAAAATACAGGATGCCCAGTCAAATTTAAATCTCAGATAAATAACAAAAAATTTTTTTAGTATAAGTATACCCCAAACATTTCATAGACACACTTATATTAGAAATTATTCACTGTTTATCTGAAATGCAGTTTTAAATGAGCATCCTGAATTTTTATTTGCTAAATATGACAACCTTACTGAAGATATGAGGGTGGAATCACTCTGAACTTCCCAGACTGAACATTTTATTCTTTGAATCATTAGCTTTCATGTTACCTGGGAAGAAAAGAACAGCAGAGAAAAATGTCATTTCCTAAACAATTTTTTCCATTGGTCTGTGTACACTGTCCTGGACCAAAGGTAAAGTTCCAGTAATCACTATCCCAACAATTTTGCAGCCAAAACAGAACAGAGACGTATGATAGGTATCACAAATACCTATCTTTTAGTCACATTTCATCAAATCATTTTTAAGTGGACATGGAGGTTGCATTTATAAAGTACTTACTATAATCTAACATTGATACATGCCATGTAAATAAAAGGCCAAAGTATAGTCTGCTGGGTTGAGGAGCTTAAATTTCGTTTAAGGAAATTGTGACGATACATGAAGCACAATTGGAAAAGGATGAAGACCTGCAACTTACTTGGCATTCAAGTTCAAGTGTGCGCTCTACAGGCTCATTCATTTCTTCATGTATCAGAGAGATCCATGGTCAGGTCCTGTTCCAGTGCTGGTGAAAAAACTGTGAATGAATCAGATCAAGTCCTTTCTCTGATAGAGTTCCATTCCAGTTGAGTGTAGATAGATAATAAACAGATGAATTCATAAAGGAATGTCGAGTGGTAATAATTTCTATGGTGACTATTGAAAAAGGAAGTCAGGAGTGAACTTAGGTGTGGGGCAAGCAAGGTGGTCTCTAAGGAGGTGACATTTCAGCTATGCAGCAAGAAGGAAACAGCCTACAGGAAGATTGAAGAGAAGCAGCAGTCCAGCAGGGAGTAGAATGAGTGAGTGCAAAGACCTGAAAGTGGAAGTGGCCAAGGCAGGAACAAGCTTGCTCTGACTGAGCAACAGAGAGAAGGATCCGGTGCCTGAGTCAGCAAAGAGGAGATGAACGCAGGGCCGTTGAGGCCAGGATTTGGGTCCACCTGTTCTAAGTTTCTTCTAAGAGACAATGGAAGGCTTTAAGCAAGAGAGTGACAGGATGTGAAATATATTGGAAAAGAAATCATCCCAGCTTCCGTGAAGATGCAATTTTCTGTACCCAATAACCAAGGAAGAGTAGAAACAGAAGCAGTGAGGGAGAGACAATGACCCTAAGTAGGCGATGGTGGTTTGTCTCAAGCTGGAATGAAGATGGAGATAGAGGTTAGGCTTGAGATGGATTTTGGAGGCAAAGTTGATAGGACTTGCTAGTGGCCAGGTGGGAATCAAGGGTACTTCCTTAAGTTTTGACCTAAGCATCTGGATGATGAGACTACCATTTACTGAGGGTGAGAATCAGATAACCAAAAGCTTTACTATGGAACTTGTTCAGTTTGAGATGCCTTTTCGTCAGCCAAGTGGATCTGTTAAATAGGAGAGCGAGATTAAATCTGGGCTGCATAGTCCAGAAAAGAACTTGCAGAAGAAAGAAGACTTGCCTTTGGAAAGCGAGTTGGATGCCAATGGATATTGGAGGAATTTTCTGCAGTTCTTGCAGAGGAAAGAAATTTAGAAAAAGATGTAAAAGTGAGAATGAGCATGAAATGTGGTTGGAAGTGAAAGAATGGGGAATCGATGTCGAGGAAAAGTCCGAGGTAAAATTAGACTTGCGAAGTAGGGCTAGTGTATCGGGACCTCCAAACAAAGAGTTTGAATTCTTCCTCTAAAACACATGTAGGAGCTGGGATAAATTTCAATTTCTGTTCTGACTTGTTCTCTGTTTTATCTCCAGTTCTTACCACAGAGTCTGGTATGTAGAAAGTGATCAATTTATTAAATGAATGAATGGATGATGAATGAATGATTATAAAGCTAAGTGTGTTTGCACAATGAGAGAACGAGTGAAAAAAAAAGCAATGAATATTACAAACATTTAGGTTTTTCAGAGAAGGAGATAAACCCTTTGTATAATATAGTGAAGAGAAGGAAATAAAGCTGCCCTATTATATTGCCCAGCATGGTAAGATGACAAAGGTAGATGGAAAATACAAGTTCAATCTCTCCAAAGGTACTAAAGTTTTAAAATATCACAGGAGATTTCTACTAAAACAATGAATTTGACAGAGAGCCTAGCTGACTAATGAGATTAAGCAAAACTTGGATAAGACTTTTTTAGTGTTCTAAAAATCAAGTGGCTGCAATTTTTCTCTCAACTACTCATGTCACATGCCGTTCAATTCTTAAATAGGTTTAAAGTTGGAAGTTTATATTATTTTTGTTCAGTGTGCCCGTAGCGTTTCTGCTGAAATTTGAAATTGATTAGATTGTTTTCTAGGGCACAATATCAATATCCAATGCAACAATGAATCAAGTTCTCCCGTTTCTTTGTAACCTGCTATTGTTCCAAATAATGTGCATTTTCTACAAAGCTTGTAATTGTCATAAATTCATATTTATGTACGCAGATACACAAGTATGTTATAGTTCTGTCACCGTAGAGGTGGTTGTGTTGCATTGGTCACTCGAGAAGTAACTAATTCACTGCTCAGCACACAATGAGGAAAGCAGAGGAGGAGAAACCTCCCATAAAGTCAGTAAGATTTGCTGGCACTCATTTGCTATTGGCCGCAAAGTTCTCAGACTATACACTCCTTTTCTTGGATTATTAATTTAATGGGACTTTTAAAAGGGCATTTTAATAGCCTCCCTGTTTCAGCAGATATACATTGAAAGGCACTTGGAATACTTCCCAGTTGCAACATTTTTGATCTTCTCATTTCTTAGAATTCTGACAACCTAACAGGTAACAGTTAGTATGATATTAAGCTGACACATTCCAGAGTTGGCAGTTGTTAGGTTTGCCAGTGCAGTTTGCTGCCCAGATCCCATGGGCTTGAGATTTATTGCCTTTTTCTCTTACCCGCCTCTCCATAGACCCTTCAACCACCTCTTTTTTTTTTTTTTTTTTTTTTTTTTAACTCTTTGCCTGAATATACTACGGGTGCATTTTTAGGTACATCATGACTATTCACGGTAAATGTGTGACCTAGTACAAAACAAGAATTAGCCACAGAAATTCTTATATTAGAAATTTGCACTATTCTGTGTTATTTGAAGAAGCAGAGATAGCTTGTTTAGAGCAAAGATATTTGTTTTCTTCACCCAGAGTCATGCCATTCTCAGAACCTTCCTAAGTTCACAGATGGATCATGGGTGATCTGAAAAACTAAATCCAGCAGAGCGACTCTGCTGTGGCCACTACTCAGATTTCTTCTTTCCCAAACAAGAGCTGAAAGCATGGAAAGGAACAGGGACGGAAGACATTTAAAAATGATTCTAAAAAATAATTATAAATGGTTATAAAAAATTATTTAAAGGCTACCTTTTTGGTGGCCAATGATAATGAGGGCCAGACAAGTGTCAAACTCTGCTTGTATTGAGTTGGCTTCAATTCTGTTGGAAACCATCTTCTTCCTGATAGAGGAAGCAAAGAGAAGAAGGTAGGCCATGGTATTAAATAGCATTTGTCTTACAGTGGAGCTACCTGACCTCTGTTCCACATTGGGTTTTTCTAGGTTCAGGTAATGAGAAGGGTTGTAGGAATTGGCATAGACATTAGGCCAAGGCACTCTTGATATAGCACTAGGTCCAATGCATTCCTTCCTTCATTTATTCAGCAAAGGTTTGTTGGGCACTAACAATGAACCAAGCATGGATTTAGGAACTAAAAACATAAAGACAGAAATAGGCCCTGACCTCAAGGAGGTAAATATCTAGGGAGGAGACAGAGTCATAACAGATAAATAGAGTCCAGTATTAAAAATAAAATCATAGATCTATGCACTAACAATTATGAGAGTGTGAAGGAAGGGCACCTAATCCAGCTGGAATGACAGTGGGAGAACGATTCCTAAATTGAATTGTTAATAATAGTTAGCAAGGTGCGCTTGGAACGCAGAAAGCTATGAGGATCCCATAAGTAAATGCACCAAGTTGACAACACACACAATGTGTTTGGATAACTTCATGCGCTGCAGTATTTCTGTTTTATAAACTGTGAGGTGTGGGCAAAGAGAAATGTGCTGAAGAAACCAGGCAGTGATCAACATGGAGGGCTTGACGTTTAGTTGCTTCCAACACTGTCTACCACGAAGGCACATATGGCTGTTTACATCTAAATTAAGTAATATCTCAAAAAAGAAAAAGTTCTTTAAGATGCACTAGTCATATTTCACGGGCTCAACAGCCACAAGCAGTTAGTGGCTACCATGGAGAGTGCAGATTATAGAACATTTCCATCAGTGCAGAAAGTTCTATTGGGCAGTGCTTGTATAGACTGCCCTGAACCTTTGAAGTGTTTTATATAAAGAAGTTAGATTTAGGTCTTAGATTCACACGGGGGGCTCTGGAGGACACATTTGAAAAGATAAGATGGAGACAGGAGGTCCTTTAGAGAGAATATTTAATGTTCCATGGAGCTTCCATTCTAGTGGTGAAACAGACAAAGAGTAAGTAAAATACATAGAATGTCAGAGAGTGACAAGTGGTAGAGACAATAACAGAGGAAGGGAGGAGAATAGAAGGAGCTGTTGAGGGGTTCAGTTGTACATAAAGTGTTTAGAGGAAGTCTCACTGAGAAGGTGACTTTGGACCAAAGACCTGAAAGAGGTAAAACAATGACTTAGGTATCTGGGGACGAGGTGCGTGAATATCCTGGTCTATTTAAGACACATGTGCATCATGATTTAAAATTTTTATATTCTTTATCTCATTGAATCAGTCAGGGATTTCCCAGAGAAACAGAACCAATGATATATGTATGTGCATAAATATGTAGGTACATATAAAGGGACTTGCTAAAGGAATAAGCTAATGCAATTATGCAATTGTGGTGCCTAGAACGTCTAAAGTCTGTCAGGCAAGCTGGAAACTCAGGCAGGAATTGATCTTGCACTTTTGAGGCAGAATTTCTTCTTTTCCAGGAAACCTCAATTTTTGCTCTTAAGGCCTTCAACTGATAGGATGAGACCCATCCACGTGATCAAGGATAATCTTTGTTATATGCTAACTTGTATATGCTAACCACAGCTGCAAAACACCTTCTCAGCAATATCTAGCCTAAGGGTCATTACCTAATCCCCATGTTTCAGATCAGGGAATCGAGGTTCATAAAGACTAAAAACTTGACCAGACTAACTCAAGGGGAAGAGTAAAGAGCCTAACACCTGTCTAAGTCTCCTGAAACTAAATCTAGTTCACATTTTGCTACCCAGTCTAAGTAAACCAGACATAGAGACCTGAATTAGACCACATAGGGAGCTCCAGATTAAAGAATAGATTCAGACATGCATTTATATTTTATGACATTCACCATTGAAATCTATTTTTGAAATGAAAAGTTCTTATCTTTATCTCTTTGAATATTTTTTCCCATTCTGCAATTTTTTTCTATTCTGTCTTTATGGTACTTCTACTGGATATATATTGAAATTCAGTTTCCCAAGTCCATAATCTCTCTTTCTTATCTTTCATTTGTTTATCTCTCTGTACTGCATTCTTAGGAGTTTCCTTACAACTATCTTTCAGTGTATGAATTTTCTCCTCAGTTAAGTTAATATGCCTTTAACCAAACATTTAGTATTTTTATAACAATTCTTATGTTTTTCATCTCTAGAAATTCTTTATGGTTCTTTACCCCACGTTCCTTTTCTTTTTTACTTTTCTTTTTGCTTGCAACTTGTATGACTTTATTTTAAACATATTTATTTTAGACAACACTACTAATTGTATTTTCTGAAGCTTCTGAGAATTTAATCTTACAGTTGGATGTGCCCTTCAATTCTTGCTTATAGTAATGGAGTTTTTTTCACATATTTTATAATTTTGGATTGTGAGCTCATCTTCAGTGAGCTCTACCAGCAGAATCCCTGTGGCTTGGGTTAAGGGCATGTCTCTCTAGAGTTATTTTGCATTTGCTTCCTCCAGGCAACCCAAGGATATCTCCAGCTTGGGACTCATTTTAATATTAATTCTTTTGCTTTAGGGGCACAAATTATGCAAGTAAGGTAATTTGAACATCAAACCCAAGTGTGATATAAGCCCATGGGAATGAATTCTCAAGAGAGACTTGTCCCTAGCAATAATATAGGCAGAAACAAACAAGTTTCTTTGTAATGTCCTTCTGCCAGTGGAAGGATTTTTATAACCCAGTTTTTTACTGAGGGTTCAGACTTTGAATATCCAGGTTTTTATATGAGAAGTCTAAGTTCCAATTCTTTGCTTTATCAGGGCTTCACGTAAATGAACTTGAATTACCTAGACTGACCACCTCTCTTTAACCCCTGGGGTAGCTAGCTTGCTTATCCTCTGGTTTTCAATTCCTTCTTTGTTTCTGACAGATAAATTAGATTGATACATATTATGCTAGAAAATATAGTAATTATTCTTTTTTAATGTAACTGCCTATTACTTGACTAGACACACACACACACACACACACACACACACACCCCAACATATGCAAAGGTACTTCAACTAGTTATAATAATAGTCTCCATTCACTGAGCCCTCAGAATATGATAGGAACTATGCCACCGTATGTGTTATCTCAATAGTACTATTACTATGCCCATTTTACAGGTAAGAAAACAGAATTTGAGGACTTGGGAAACTGCCTTAAAGTGACAGACTAGCATGGAAACCCAAAGTTATCTGAATCACTGGAGATATTTTTAATCATCATACCATATAGTTTCCACATATGAGAGAAAGTCTCGATATATGCATGTCTTTTCTCTGTTTCAAAAACTTTTAGTTTAACAGAATATTCATAGATTTTATAAATTTTTAGTGATTGTATAAATGTATTTATATTTTGTCAACCAAATGTCATTTTGTATTTAAAATCAGGCAGAAAATTTATCATGGTAAAAATGTAAGTTAATTTGCTTTTGCAAACTGGATTTGAAAGGAAGTAAAAATGTAATAAACTTACATTTCTTCTTCATGCTAGGGAATTATCTGTCCACCTAAATAAATTATGCAAACTACCAGATTAACCTTTCACATATAGAATTTTAATAATTTTAGTAGAAATGTTGCTTCCTTCTTTTTATACTATTATAGTTTTTACAAGGTGTAGTCACCAATCCAGACTCTCCTTTGTAATCCCTGAGGTTCCCAACACCCATGGCTTTTTGGACATTTTTAAAATAAGGCAGCCTCAATGGAACCACTTTGGTTCTCTAAACAGTTTTATAACTTGGGACCAAAATAGGGATGCATCAGGATCTCATTCTCTTTTTTCCTAGAATATTCCTCTGCTTGGCTAAGTTCATGGTTCAAAACAGATTTATAAAGGAGAGCTACTGTCCAGTAGCATCAAGAACAAAAAAATGTATATATCAGCTTAAGAATAATATCAAACTCCTCAATTTAATTTATTTTTCCTATTGTAAATAGTAGAGCAATGAATACTAAACCACGTGAGATATGAGCATTTCCTCCAATTAATCCATATTATTTAACTATTTTTCTAGAAATTTGAATATTTTACCTCACTCTCATAGACATTGAATGTGCTTTATTAGCTAATGTGATTAGCAAATATAATTTTTCATCTCTAAAATTAGAATATTTAGTGAGGTCAAACATCTTTTAAAACTCAATAGCATTGGTATTTCTTCTATTGTGAAATAATTGTGTCTATTCATTCTCCATATAATTATTTGAGTCTGAGTTTATTTCCCTCTACATGTTTTATGTAGTAATATTTAATTATTGGTTCCAATACTTCCTAGTTAATTGATCAACTTTTTATTTGGGGGCTTTTGGACACACAAAGTCTTCTAATTTTTAGATATTCAAACCTAACTGTTTCAATTTTTATGATATTTTGAATGCTTTTAACTTCTCTCCCCACTATTTAGAGATTGAATAGATATTTGTTTCTACTTTTAGCTTTCATGGTTCTCTTTGTTGACACTGACACTCTCATTGATCTGGAATTTATTTTAACATTTAGATGCAGTAATAATCTAAATTGATTTTTTTTCTAAATAGGTAACTTATCTTCTGCAGCATTAATAGTCTTGCATAATCCATTTATTCTCAATGGATTTGAAATGACTCTTTTAAAAAATAAATATTAACTACTTATATATTATAGGGTGTATCTAGTTTCCCTCTGTTATTTATTTTAAACATTCTTGAGCCAGTTCAACACAGATTTAATTATCAGAGCTTTACAGTATCTTTACATATCCAATAGGCATATTCGCCAACCATACACCCAAATGCCCTGCCTTATTATTCTCCTTGCAAAAAATTATGAGTTATTTTTCATGGTTAAGTTCACCATCATTAAGCCAAATTCATGTAAAAGTAGAATCTTTTCAATATATTCACAGTTCTTACTGTGCACATCAAATGTTTTGTTACATTTTGATACCATGGTACCCTCTGGACATTGGCACTTAAATATTGTGGTACGGGGCTTCTCTGGTGACGCAATGGTTGCGAGTCCGCCTGCTGATGCAGGGGACGCGGGTTCGTGCCCCGGTCCGGGAAGATCCCACGTGCCTCGGGGCTGCTGGGCCCGTGAGCCACGGCCGCTGAGCCTGTGCGTCCAGAGCCTGTGCTCCGCAACGGGAGAGGCCACAACAGTGAGAGGCCCGCGTACCACAAAAAATAAAAAATAATATTGTGGTACATTTCTCCTAAAAAGAATTCCATGACCAAGAACATTTGGGAAAGAGTGCCAATTTTACCCTCCTCTTGGAGATTCACAGCAAATATGAGCATATAAAAGAGAGAGAAATAAAGAAATTGCTCGGTCAAGAAACCTATGTTTAACCTAGTGTTTTCCAAATATTCAGTCTGTTTTATATTTTGCTTAACAATTACTAGCAAACTATCAAAATGTCTTCTCTGTTCTATATGGTCTAAGAACGGTATTTCCTTTTGGCTACTCCCAGTCCTTCTTTTTAATCCCTTTTGCCTGAAATGCTGACCAGAGAGGCAGAGTCTCCAGCGAGCCTGCAACCCAGCTGAAAGCGGGTCACTTGACCACTGAGGAAAGGCTCTGGGTGGCACTTCAGAGACACTGCGGTGAAGGAACAGACCCTTATTCATCATGGGAGAGATAGTGTTTTTCCTCCCCTGTGATAGATTCACTCTGGCCCGGCAGCCTTTATGGTTAGGCGTGACTTCCTGCGGGATTTTCCCTGGATTCCAGAAGGTTCCCTGGGTACCAGGGAAAGCCTGACTCACCCACAGGCCTTCCAGGGTGGGGCTGGCATGACTTGGATGCAGCTTCGACTTGGCTGAACTCCCGCGACGGTAACTCTCAGCCTAACATCAGCTGCCCCCAGGAGAAATGGAAGAGCCGGGTGAGGAAGAGGCTCCACGGAGGTGCTGACAGGGGCAATAAAATCTCCTCTCACAGGCTTCTCACTGGTGCCCTAGGGTGACATGTGAGGGAGCTTGGCAAATATTTTTTTTCTCTACAACTTCCTTTTTCCCTACAACAGCTTCTCCAGCAAGTTCACGTCCCTGCATCGTACTAGCTGATACCTATCCTAATAACTTCTCCTCACCATGCTTTGGATAATTGGATCCAAGCCTGGATCCTAACTTTGCATCTTAATCCTTAGCTCCTGTACAAAAAGGCTAAAGCTGCCTTTCAATAGCCTATCTTGTATTCTCTATCACTGACGTTACAAGAGCAGTCTTGGTCTATTTACTGCCACCCCTGGAAGAGGCCCTTGAATTCTCACATGCTGTCACTCAGGTGCCAACACAAGCCCATATCTGATTCCTGTAAACAAGCAGGGTGATGGAGCTGCCTGGTTGCTGAGTCCCTCCGAGGAAGTCAAGGGTTTGTTTGCCGTTACTTAAAGCCCCCAGTAGCCAGACACCAGATAAAGAGACTGTATCAGCTTGGCTGGGGAAGTAACGTGGTAAGTCACATAAAGAAGGAAAGGAGACGCATGGAAGGCAATTTACCAAGGTGTCTGAATCTCCGATCTGACTCTTACTAGTTGAGTGACTTCCTGCAATCTACTTTATCTTGTCTTTAGTTTCCTATGAAACAGGGAAGGCAGTAGTGTTAGCTTCACAAGAATGTCAAGATGATTAAATGAGATAGTGTGTATATAGATATAAAATACATCTGACACAGACTTATGCCCAGGAAAAGTTAAGAATTATCGTGACAACAATGGCCTTTGAGGGGTCGCTAAAACCTTAGAAGTTCAGTGCCCTGAGTAACTTTCTGGGAAAGAGAGTCTATAACTTTTATTATGAGTTCTTCAATTATTAAAAGCTCCTGAAATCACGGAAAGCAATGTGAAAATATTGAGTATCACTGAAATAAAGACAGCTGTTCCAAACAAACTGGTCTTTCCAAAGTCACAAAGACAACAATTACCAAATTGTTATCCTTGACTAAAATGTAGTCCGTTGCTTTCCCTCACTTATTTAAATATCCTCTTTCCTCCAAAACTCAGGTCAGCTAACCCCTTGCTGAATACCTGACTGGACCATTCAGCTGATACTTGCATGGTTCCCTCCGTACACGTTGGTCCTATTTCTCCAACTTCATCCCAGCTGCTGGAAAGCAAGGCTCCGATATTATATCTTCCTTCAATACCCAGGACAATCCTTTGCAATGTTTACTAATAGCAACTGTGTATCACGGATAATGATATTTGTCAAGGTGTATTTCTACATAGAGTATAATGAACTTCTTCTGGGTAAATTCATATAATGGACTATCCCCTCTCTACAGCACAGCATCCAACATATAAGTGCTTCATGAGAGAGGGGTGAATAAATAGTTAAAAAAATTGGTGGCTATGAGAAAGTTATACACCAATAAATGGATAAATTAGGCAGGTAAGTTCAAAAGGAAGTATTTTTTTAAAAAGACCACAAATGGAGGATGTAACCAACTCTCTCAGCATTTATTTCACATTTTTCAAACATGTATAACTGTGTACCAAAAATTCACTCGAACAATGTATTTTCATCAGGAGACCAAAGTTTAAGCCTAAAGGATCAGCCACCCTTCCATTTTGCCTGACGACAAAGTCCAAACCATAGTTTTCCTCTTATGGTCTTAACATGAAGTGTATCACCCATCCTTGAATTGTACATGTATAGAAGTTTCCCAGGACCACCTAGGATAAACTAAATAGAAAAGGGAAGATTCTTAAACGCAAAAGGAAAACAGCCAACATGGCAAGTAAATTATCTTCTATGGTGATAGGGTTGGGAGAGAAAGGGGAGATGTTTGTGCAAAGCAACCACAAAGTGCCATCGGAGCTATTGACAGATAAGCTGTTTCTGAAACCTCTGCTTTTTAAAGAAACCATATCAGCAGCACCAAACAACTCATTTGCTGCAGATTTGTCTTCAAACGGTTTTTTTGCAAAATGCTGATAAGCGCAACTTAACTTGAGAGAGTAACTATATACATTATTCATTTAAACAGAGCAAATGCGAAACCATAACACATATACATCTATGGAAACAGAAAAAATATGCTCATGAGAAGGCAAACAAAGATGCTGGTTGGCTGGTTGCAGGGGACAAAATTCTAGGCAGGGCACAAAATTAAAGAAAAAAATGGTCGCTGTGAGTGGAGGTGAATCTCTCCTAGAAATTCAGGCTGTTGCTATTTTTCTCCAACAAAGGAGCATTTCTGTTTAAAGTTCCTAAGAAATTCTAAACTGAAATTTTACAGAGGACTGATTTATTAGCTTCCTTTCTGGCCAATGTATTTTTATGATGACTGAAAATAGAATTGGAAAAATAAGTTAACTGATGTGGATCATACTGTATCTTTAATAAAGCAAACAGTGATGCCAGATTCTGAATACCCAGTTAAGTATAGAAGCATCAAGTCTTGGAATGAATAAGCAACACGGAACCCCAAATCACCATTTGTACAATAATATCAGGGGAACCTGCACAGCTGCATTTCTCCAATTATTTTGCACAGAATTTTAGTTCCGTTGATGTTAGCAGGTGTTATGTCAAATTAATGTTCTATAGTCAAATCTCTCACTCTCTTGCTAATAAAGAAGGTCATATATACAGACACATAAGAAACAAGCTCAAAGCAGTAATTTTTTTAAGTAGACTTTATTTTTAACTGAAGTATAGTTGATTTACAATATTGTGTTAGTTTCAGGTGTACAGCATAATGATCCAGTATTTTTGCAGATTATACTCCGTTATAGGTTATTACAAGATAATGAGCATAATTCCCTATGCTATGCAATATATCCTTGTTGCTTAAATATTTTATACATAGTAGTTTGTATCCCTTAGTCACATACCCCTAATTAGTCTCTTCCCCCTTTCCTCTCCATTTTGGTAACCACAAATTTGTTTTCTACATCTGTGAGTCTGTTTCTGTTTTGCATATATATTCATTTGTATTAGTTTTTATATTCCACATATAAGTGATATCATACAGTATTTGTCTGTCTTTGTCTGACTTATTTCACTAAGCATAATATTCTCTAGCTCCATCCACATTGGTGTAAAGGCAGTATTTCATTCTTTTTTATGGCTGAGTAATATTCCATTCTATATATACACCACATCTTCTTAATAATCCAATCGTCTGCTGGTGGGCACTTCGGTTGTTTCCATATCTTGGCTATTATAAATAGTGTTGCTATAAACACTGGGTTGCATGTATCTTTTTGACTTAGTGTTTTCATTTTTTTCTGGATAAATACCCAGGAATGGAATTGCTGGATCACACAGTAGTTCTATTTTGAGTTTTGTGAGGAAACTCCATACTGTCTTCCACAGTGGCTGCACCAGTTTACATTCTCGGCAACAGTCTATGAGGGTTCCCTTTTCTCCACACCTTCCCCATCATTTGTTATTTGTAGACTTTTTGATATGGCCATTCTGATCAGTGTAAGGTGATACCTCATTGTGATTTTGATTTTCAAAGCAGGACTTTTTAATCACATGTTTTAAGAAATTTTCCAGGTTACATCCTAAGATTAGTCATAGCAGGTCTATGACCTACTTCTGCTTCTCTTCTCAAAGTGTGTTCAAGAACACTTGTTCTACAGAAATTACATAAATACATAGTACATAAATAATGTACTTGGTAAAACAATTGAGAGAATTTCTATAATATATCCTTATTTTTAAGAATCACAACATACATTAGTTCATTAAAAGCTCTAAAAAGTCCTACAGCAACAAAATCCTATTGAATCCAGCATTGCCAACATTTATCTCATCATGAAACTCTCTTCTTTTCTTAATATGTAATATTTATTAATAACTTCTATGACAGACTCACTTTGGAATATCCTAGCATAGAAAAATATTTAATGACATAGACTGTAAAGTACAAACAAAAGTCAAAAAACCAAAAGTCACAAAACAATGTACACACTATGATCCTATTTTTGTAAGATAATTACATATTTGTTTTTCCCATTTTTCTAGAACACATATTTTGTTAGAAAAAGTATATTATCGATCACATTTTTTTAAACACTTAATATCGTTTTATTTGGCATGGGAGAAAGTTATCTAGCGTATGGACCCATTTTCTAAAGTTTCCAAGCATTCCACTCACGTTTAGGGCTATAACAGGAGCCAAACACCTTCAGTGAGTGACGGCCGGTCTTGCTATGCTGGGTGTTGAATGCTGAATATTGAATGTCATGGGAAGTGCCCCAGGCTCCTCTTTCTACTCCTAATTGGTGCACCTGAAAAATATCCATTGAACTGAGCCTGCATAATTAGTATCGTATATAACAAGGCCAAATGTAAAGATGAAGTATTCCCATGATTTTCACCCCAAAGACCAACTTTAGGCACCTGACAAAATACTAATCAATTTTACCTAAATGTCACTTTCCTCCTTGAGTGAACATAAGTCCTGGGTTTCTCCCTCCCTCTAGTAGGTGGGCCAAGGTAGAAAAGCTGCACGACCCTCCCCTCCCCACAAAAAAAACCAGAAATTGTGGAAAGTTTGCTATACTACACAGGAAATGTACCATATGGAAACTCTGGTAGAGCAGAGAAAGAGCTGTGGGGGTTAATGGAGAAGGCAGGGGATATAGCTTCCACCTTGAAGGAGCTGATAATCAAATGCTCAGAGCATGAGGAGTGTAAGTAACAGGATGCATACATTTGGGGGCTCTGTTGGGATGTGGCTCTAAGTTCTGAGCAGTTAGGGAGGTGGGAAGGGTTAGAGAGATGGAGAATAATGTAGCACAAAGGAGACTGACCTGAAAAGACAGGGTAAACAGATCAACTGAAAAGTGTGTGTGCGCGTGCCTGTGTGAAGCCCTCCTGAGGCTCGCTGCTAGAGGTGTAGGACCAGGTCCGCCCCCTCAGGAAGCAGGATTTCTGGTTGGCTAGATGGCATACCTAGAGAAACATTTCAAACAAACAAACAAACAAACAAACAAATAAATAGAAACAGTATGTAATTCGGTTCTAAATGAGGGGATAGAGCCTGGCACAGAGCCTGGAAAATAGGTACTAACTATATGCTTATTGGATTTAATTAGATCCATAAGCTGTCAGAGGGCTAGACAGGAGATCTCTGCAGAGTTATACAGGAAATTAGGATTCCTGTATAAGCGATAACCGACAGAAACAATAGGTGGTGAAATGAACCTTTGGAACAAGATGAGGAGAAGACAATTATAAAAGTTTTTATTTATAAAAATCCACAGTTTAAACTTGATCAGAAAGGAACTATAGAACCACTTTTTGCTCTAAGAAGGTAAGTGACAATCAAAATAAGTCCTGAGGACCACAGCTGCTGGTGAGAATAATTGACGAGAGATGAGCCTTGAATGAGGCCGACCAACAACAAGTCTATTTCTAATATCACTTTGGAAGGACTGTTAGGAATTGATGGTAGACACGGTGTGATGGATGGGAAAAAAGAGCATATCTGGGGCTCAGCAAACACAGTTCATTTATTCTCATAATCTGGTTGGGCATTCAACCACAGGTAGAAATAAACTTTTTTTTTATAATAAAAAGTTTTTTAAATAAAAACTTTATTATAATTTTTATAATAAAAAGGTATGTAAATGTTTCGTTATTTGCTACACTTTGAACTATTAATTCTTGTATAATAAAAATATGTATGTGCAAGTACGTGTGTACTTGACACTGTGAGAATCCTGACTGATATATAGAATCCAGGAAAACCAACAGGTATCAGCATAGGCTTGAAGAGCAAAGTCTGAACGGGCAAAAAGATACCCATTGCACAGGCATCATCTTATTTTTAATTTTTTTTCAAGGATAGTTGATTTACAGTGTTGTGTTAATTTCTACCATACAGCAAAGTGATCAAGTTATATATACATACTTTTTCATGTTCTTTTCCTTTATGGTTTATCACAGAATATTAAATATAGTTCCCTGCACCGTACAGTAGGACTTTGTTGTTTTGGCATCACCTTAACAGGGAGAAGGATGAGGAGGACATGGCTGAAACTTTTGTTCTCGGTACATTTTCTAAGTGATCTGCATCCACGTGGGAGATGAGCCTTCACAAAATGAATTCTTGTTTTCTGGTGCTTGCAAAGCACCATGGAGCCTGACCCAGGGCAGCTCTAGTCGTATGGCCAGGTCTTGTATGCTTTAGCCTATTGCTTAAATATGAATGTCCTCTTCAGCTTTCTTGGCTGTCAGTTGCAAAGGCCATGTGGCACACACATCAGAGATGAGAGGACTAGATTGTTGCCTATTATGGCGACAATCCTCCCTTCACCACAAGCACAGCCACAAATATTTCCAAACCACAAAACAAAACTCGCCTATATAAGCTATAAATACTTCCATTGTGTGCATTTGTACAATGTTAGGCATAGCTGGGTATGTTTGTTCTTTCATACATCTGTCCTCCCTTGTTTGGGGAAGTAGACCTTGAAGAGTATGACCCTATCCATCTCAGTTAGTGTTAGCTCAATGTCAAAAGTATATGGTCATGGTTTTTTGCTGCAGATTATTGTTTAGAGTGAAGCTCTGAAGTGCATTCTGAAACAGGCTTTGTGTGAGTTGAGTTATCAACTAATCTTCTATTGCTAAAATCTCAAAGAAAAATGTGCAAGTTGGAGGAGTGGAAGAAGGCAAAAATTGCTTCTATTTTATATGATATTTGTTGATTAGACTAAGAATCTTCTCTTTCAACCTAGAAACTTTAAAAAGGAAGAAGAATATAGGACCTTCGACTTCCAGGATGATTTCCACACATTAAGTTTCACCACTCATTTAATTTCATAAAGGCATTTTTATTCTTGAAATATTTACTCCAGATAAGAAAATCTCTCATCACAACTGTGCGAAATCACACCCAAAGAACACATGTTGGCAGTGTCTCTTGACCAAAGAGTGGGACTCAGTATCGGGACTTGTTTTTCTCCCCAAGACAGATACCACCAATGTTAGACTGCATTCGTCATGGAAATCATCGCTTGGGCACTGAATCCAGCCACAGAGGATTTGGCAAAAAGGCTGTAACCTCTTCTCTCTCCTCACCAGTGACAATCCCCCCACAGTTTTCCATCCGTTGGTGACCTCCATCCTGGATTACCTCAATGCTCTTTGCTCAGGGCTATGGTTAAAGACCTCCCAGAAGCTCCAGCTGTTGGTACAGAATGTATCAGTTGTCTAGCTGCTAACGGTCATAGGCTGACGTGACTGGAGTGTCTCGGAATCCCCAGGGCCCACCTGGCTCAGGCTGGTGGACCCAAGCTCTTTCATCAGCCTGAGTTACTGAGTTTTTCAAGAAGTATATCAGGCTCGTTGATATTTTGCAATTTCTGAATCTCCATGGAAGTTCACTGCTTCTTGGCAAGGAGATGGATTGAATATAAGTAAGAGGTAGAAAACACTCTTGAGAATGGATAGATGTTAAAGGAAGTGTTGGGGAGTTCCCTCAGCTATGCACATTGAACTAGGCAAGAAGTTGGCAGTAAAGAAAGTATGATTCTCTCTGACAGGATGTCATGGAATGCATATGCGTACCAGCTGGAGGCTACAGATTCTATAGCAAGATGGCCTGCCTATCCAGGTTCTATACCATCACAACAACTAATTAAGATTTTGAAGAAAATGAGTATGAAATAGCAATTTTCACCAGAGAATACATACAACTTGATTCTGCTTCCTCTGGTCTTCAATGAAATCCAAGATTATCAGCTAGTATCCCAGGTCTGTTGACTATGGAGATACGATTTTACAAAAAAAAAAAAAAAAAAAAACCAAGGCAAAATGTCATTGTCCTTAAATGCCTCACTCCCAAAAGGTTGCTTTTAGAAAACACTTGCTTTGAAATCAGAAACAGAAATCAGTGCACCGATTACATGAAAGTCTTTGATGTACTCAGTGGTTATCTAGGTTCTACTATTTTTGGTTTTGAACTAGTCAAAGTTTATTTAAAGCTGGGCATTAGAAGACAATTTTAAAACATTGAGGATAACGAAAATAAAACTGTGCATACACTATATGAAGGTTTACTAAAATAGTTGTCAGGCATGCGTCATCGAGATAATTTCTGTTCCACTCAGAGAAATCAGTTATGATTGCTGATGGCAAAACTTGCGCTGGGCTCTAGGAAGACAATCGTTATGCAAATGGCACATTCAGCCTCTAGCACTGTGACGAAAGATTCTAATGAGTAGGCAGAATGACCTACCCAGGTATTAGGGTGAAATCCTCCACTATCCAAAGAGAAAGATGTTCATAATCAAGCATGTCAAGTTAACGAACACTCCTAAGGTGAGACAGTTCAATGAATTAGCTAGATTCATATAACTAATTCCCAGAATGTTGTTTTGTGCTAGTAAGTGTATTATGGTAACTCTGTAGACATCGTTACTGTCTGTATTTCAGACATTCCCAGGAGTGTTAGCAAAGAGGAGCTTAGGACAAATTGGCGTATTCAATGAAGAGGATCATAGGAGGAAATGTATGTTAAATTATACTGACACTGATGCTACACATGTGTTGCAGGGATACTGCTCATATGCTTCTCCCTAGAAAGAACTGGGGCAATCCTCCCCATGAAGCCCCCGTCACAACATCACTTACATTCATTCTGGTCTCTGCACTGGCTCAGCCAGTTACCAGCTCCAGGGCCATGTGTCTGCCCACACGTTTGCTACCAGTGTAATGATCCTGCCAATGGCTTCACCATTTAAGGACTCTGCCCCCTGGCAGATGACCATTGCCTGACATTACATCAGGGTCAACTTCTCTTCATGTTCCCTTCTTGCGTTGAAAGACCCTTTGGGGAATTGCCCAGTGGTCCAGTGGTTAAGACACCTCCCTGCCTCTGCAGGGGGTGCGGGTTCTGTCCTTGTTTGGGGAAACTAAGATCCCACATGCTGTATAGCCAAAAAATAAAATAAAATAAAGACCTTTTGGACTCGGTGCCATAAGAACATTCCTTTGGTTCTTCTTGTCCCTAAGGGTCGCCGTCTTTCAGAGTCAAGGACCTTGTTCCTAACGTTCCTGGTTGCCTGAGATTTTTTTCTTAAACACTTAAAAAATATATAGATTGATTTATTGATATTTAGCTGCGTTGGCACTTCGTTGCTGTATGCGGGCTTTCTCTAGTTGCCGTGAGGTGGGGCTACTCTTTGATGCTTCTCATTGCGGTGGCTTCTCTTTGTTGCTGAGCACGGGGTCTAGGCGCGCGGGCTTCAGAAGTTGTGGCTCACAGGCTCTAGAGCGCAGGCTCAGTAGTTGTGGCGCACGGGCTTAGTTGCTCCGCGGCACGTGGGATCTTCCCGGACCAGGGCTCGAACCCGTGTCCCCTGCACTGGCAGGTGGATTCTTAACCACTGCGCCACCAGGGAAGCCCTGCCTGAGATTTTAAAAGCCTGTTCAGCGACTAGCGGCAGTCTGTATAGAATGTTTGCCAGTCTGTAGCAAAAATAAGGAGGGAAACAAAGGGCAAGAGAGTGATTTGTATTTTTTCCTAAATTTGAATGTATACTCTGTAAAAGCTATCAACAGCTTAACTTTAGGTACTTCCTACCTTTCTACTTTTTGGTGTTCTTTCTTCTGATAAATGATGGGCATCAGTTGATTGCAAGTTTTCCTTAATGGCCAGGCTTTGCTAAATATAAAGATGAAATTCATGTTATTCCCTCTCTTCCTTCCTTCCTTCCTCCCTTTCTCCTCTCCTCCTCCTCCATTCTTTGTCTCTCACATTCGTTTGTTCATTTTTTTTTAATTATTTCGCTGTTTTGTGAAATTCAAAGCTGTGGAAAATATGGCGTCTTGGACTCACTGGTCACCGGGCTGTACTGATGGAGTGTCAACGTCTACCTTGTACTGATCATACAGTTCCATTCAAACCTCTTCAAGGTGTACTGAAATCTACCTCCACGCATTGTCAGTGTGCGAGGAGAAATTCTGTATTTTCCATGGAGGGACTCTGGTAAGAGTATCTGGAAGGAAGGAGAGAGAGACAGAGACAGAGAGAGAAGGGAGGGAGGGAGGGAGGGAGGGAGGAGAAAGGAAAGGAAGAAAGAAAAAGGACAAAAGAGAAAAGAAAAGAAAAGAGCTTCTGTGATGCGGTCTCTCGTGTTTTCTGTTCAAATGTCCCCTCAATCAGGCTCAGCTTTGTTGCTGTTTGAAGCTGACTAGAGACTCATTATCTCCTCCGTAAGGTATACGTGTGGGCTAAATACGCACCCCTGGGATAAATGCAGTGGATCCAGAGAGGCTGTGGGTCACTTTCACTCCAGCCAACTCCAGAGTGAGTAGATCACTGCTGTGACAGCTCCTCGTTGACAGAATAAATCAGAATGTGGAAGCTTGTGAGGATACGTAAAGAGCTGGAGCAGTCCTGGGGACAGCCTGCTCTCCCCAAAGATGCTAAAGTGGTAGATGAATAAGAAGGAAAGGAGGCCAAGTTCTCATGCCAGACCTGCAACATCTGGCAGCGTGATTTTGAGGGTGTCAGTTTATAATTTCTCATTTTCTTTACCTATAACAACCAAAGGTTGCAGCCTACCTGGTAAAAATGCCAGAATATGATGAACCAGGTCTGTTTGTGTCGCCACACAGGGCCGCTGAGGACAGGCATATGCTCCTCGGTCGGACTGAGCTCAGGCCCCCTCAGACAGAGCTCCGGAGGTGAAGTACAGCAAAAGACACTATTATTCATTTCTAAACACTAGGGGCCAGCAACTAATATTACAATTATTCATTCAAATTTCAGCTACAGACTAGAAAGAGAAATCCTTTGTTTCTATAACAATACTTACTTCAAGGCACCTGACACATTTCTATTTCCATTGATATCAGAAACAAGGTAAGGATGGCAATTCTGCCACCATTGTTAAGGATTACTTGGAAGTCTTAGCCCATAGATTCAGATATTAAGCATACATAAGACAATTCACTCCTTAAAGGGGAGGCACAAACTATCTTAATTTCTCATATGATTGTCTGTCTTTAAAAAGCCAATGTAAGTAATTGACAAACAATTAAAACTAATAAAAGCATTAGAGCAAAGGAGAGTGAACAGTCAAAACAATACAAAGCCAATGATTTTAAAAATTATGAAATTGCTGAAGGGATTATTTAGAGAATTAGCAGCATGGGAGTGAAAGTAGGCATTGGTGGCTGGTGATTGTTAGAGAGGCAGACAGGGACTCCCTCATCCCCCTTCGCCCGCCCCAGTGAAGAAGGAAAAGGAGTAAAGGCTGGGAGCAGTCTTTGAAGCAGTCTTTGAAGTTGGGGTGGGGTTGAGGTAAGTGTCTAGTTAAAGTAGAAATTGAGGGAGAAGGCAAAGGAGGGACCAAACTGGTTTTTCAGAATCTTCAAATCTAGGCAGAGAAATTTAGACCTGGTTCAGAAAGAAAATAGTCCACAAGAACTAACAGAGGAAAAACAATGCTGGTGCAACTGATGATTAGAAGTCCATTGCTCCCCTCCGTTTCCTCCAGTTTCTGTTACTTTATGGTGAAGATTAGAAACTTCCCGCAAATATCCTTAAGCTGTGTTTTCTGGTTAAGATTACTTTCTTCCATAAGCATTCGTTGGCAGTCTACACAGCCCTGGGCATGTGGCAGTCAACAAGATAAATTCCCCGTCATATGAAAATGGAAAGGGTACCATGTCTCTAGATAATGTTGTGAAGATAGAAATTCTTCTAAAATAAAAGTTTTGATCTGATATATTCCTAATCTGAATGGGGAACTTCTTTCATGGGCTAAAAATCAACAGAAGAAATTAAGAAGGTATGGACAGATTCAAAACCATGAAATTTTTATATATCAGTTTGTCAAAGCTTCTAAATTTAAAAGAGAAAACCTAAGAAAATAGATTTGCTTAAGCCAAGCAAATATCAACCTAAAAGTTGGTACTAATAATTAAGCAAATGGAGAGCAAACAGAAATAATGTTTGCAACAAACATGTATGTTCTGATTAGGACGCAGACACTGACTTGCTAAACCCAAAAGATGTGATCTGACACTGCTATGGTTTGAATGTTTGTATCGCCCCCAAATTCATATGTTGATATCCTAACCCCCCAAAAACGATGCTCTGAGGAGGTGGGGGCTTGGGCAGGTGCTTAGGTCATGAGGGAAGAGCCCTCAGGAATGGGACTGGTCCCCTTATAAAAGAGGCTCCAGGGAGATCCCCAGCCCAATCCACCATGTGAGGACCCAGTGAGAGGGTCTCGCCTGTGAACCAGAAAGAGGGTGCTCACTAGAGAGCACGACCATGCTAGTGCCTTGATCTTGAACTACCCAGTCTCTAGAACTGTGAGAAATAAATTTCTGTTGCTTACAAGCTACCTTGTCTGTGATATTTTGTTATTGCTGCCTGAATAAACTATGACAGACACACAACCATATTTGCACACTCAGAGAAACACTGTATTTTTATCATGCTTATATTTTTTAAAAAAAGATTTTACTGAAAATAACTGAATGTAATAACATTAACACGTCTATATTTTAAAGATGAGTTGAGGCTAGTAAAGATTTAAAAAGCAGTTCAATTCAATTTGAAACCATTCTGTCCCACACGCCCTGTTTGGTACAACTTTCAATTCCTTTGTTGATCTTATTTGAAAGTGCTACTTTGTGTCACCCTATTCTCCTAATTTTGAGATAAATTGGCTTCCTGAGTTGCCTGATTCAGGAACATCTGAGCTTTTTCTTTATATCAAATCCTCTTTTCTTCCACTCTAATTATAAATGCTAACTCTTATCAAATGTTTCCTATATATGCTTTCTCTGCTAATTAGGTAAAAGATTATTTTTGTCCAGCTCTTTCCTGAAAGTACAAAGAAATCTACAAGGAGATTAGGTGGACTGTCTCCATGTCAGCAGTATGAATTTAGCTGCTTTTTCAAATCTTGAGGTCTGTCTCAATTTGTCTGCCTCTCTTTATTTTCCTGCTTCAACTCAGTTATGCTTTATTTCCTGAATTCTAAGAAACACATTACTTTTCACTTTTTAATATTTCTAAAATTGGAGTTTTAGTTGAATTTGCCAAAGTTTCCTTGTTACCTTTTATTCATTATCTTCAATGCAATGCAGCAGTCCTTTTTAATAAAGACAGTAGCTTATATTCAATATAAAACTTGTAAAATATAAAGCACACTTAATACAAAACTATTTTCTCAAAGGGTGAATGTGTCCCTCACTGAAAAAATTTTAAAACACTTTTAAAAAGACTTAGTAAGACGTTGTTAAATTTCTTTCATTATTTAGACTTTAAATAATCTCACTAAATTTTGAAGAACGTATATTACAATTTTTTTTTCCCTGGCATTCTTATAAAAGCAATTCTGGAAGACCTGGAGAAACAATGAACTACTTAGAAGTTGGGAGGAACATTCTTTTGTAAGGAGACACCTGCTTTGTTGGAAATAACTGGGCTGCTATTCACTTAGGAGGCAAAAATGACTGTGTCCATTTTGATTGTTGAGTGCCGTGTGCACCTGGCATTACACACTTTGTAAGTCACCCAGCTGTGCATTGGTGGATATTTAACAACTGGCCTTCTGGGGGGAAATGGGGACAGGGAGGGGAAGCCTTGATGTGTAGCATCTCCAATTTCCCTGATTTCCCACCACAGCCAATTTTAAGCTAACAATACCCCTGAACACAGAGTTGGGAAGAGATGCACAGGCTCTCCTAGTAGATTCCAGAACCCACGTGAACTGAATTCCTGGAAATGAGACATGATAAGCTACTGCACGGTTAAAGGAAGCCTCAGGCTGGTATCCAGACTTACTGAAGATGAATTAAGGTAGGTAGGGCAGCAAGGACAGAAATTTGGGTGGGAAGGGATAACTGTCTGAGTCAGAGGTTCAACAGATTTTATTGGGAAAAAATTGTCTAACTGTGGTTTCTTAGGTTATTTATTGTGTATATGTAAACACCCTCATCCTTTTCATCTATGAAGTCTTTGTAAACGCTGCGTTGCTCACTACTGCTTTGGGATGAATTTTGGTTGGGGGGGTGTATGAATTGAAATAAGGTGCAGAGTCCTGCTTCAAGGTTGGTGCAGGACTAAAACTGAGGCTAACTGTGCCTCAGTAGCCAATGTGCATTTTAACAGTAATTGAAGAGGACAAAAAGTAGAAGCAAGATTAGGTGGAGGGTTTCCAAGAAAAAGAAGTAAAAAGGTTTTTTTTTTGCTTGGTTTTTGTTCTCCTGCTAGGGAGTTTCATTTTATATGGCTGGCCATAGAGGATGATTGAGAAATAGCATAGTGTAAAATGTGTAATATATAAATATATGATATATATATAAATATAAATTAATATAAATATATAAATAATATATAAATATAGTGTAAAATGCAGAAATTTTCATTGGCTTTGGGGACTATATGGCTAAACCAACAGGGTTATGACATCATTAGCCAAAGTTTCTGTGTTCCTGTGATGCAAAAATTGATCCAATTTTTTAATAATTAAAAAAATTGAAGTATATTTGAGTTTTAGAAATTGAAGTATAGTTGATTTACAACTACAATTTAGTTTCAGGTCTACAGCAAAGTGATTCAGTTATACATACATATATATACATATATGCTATATATACAGTGCTATACAGTAGATCCTTGTTGGTTATCTATTTTATATACAGTAGTGTGTATCTGTTAATCCCATACTCCTCATTTATCCCTCCCCTCACCCTCTTTCCCCTTTGGTAACCATAAGTTTGCAAAAGTTGATCAAATTTTGATCCAATCTTGATCCAATCTGATATAGCCTTCTAACCACAATTGGCCCCTCTGTGTTAAGTATTTAAGAATCTCTTCTGGGTAGAACTTTATAAATTCCTTACAGTTTCTCAATTCTTTTCCCAGATTTTTACCTGAGACAGTTTCATAGTAAAGTCAGATGGACTCTGTGAGACAAGGTATCCACACATCTGACTAACTTATCGCCATTTTACATAAACTGAAAAAATGAGGAGCAGAGAAATTGAAGGAATTTGTCCTCAAGCATCGCCTTTGTCAGAGGATAGACCTGGAAATAGAAGCCTGTCTTCGGACTTCTGGATCTGTGCTCTTTCTTCCAGACAATATTTATCTGGCTGGGAAGCAAGCTCTTGGGTGCACCGAGGCCACTAGAAACAGGGAAAGGAGGCATGGCTATACGTTGGTGATACTTTGCCCATTGCTTGAGAGACAATTTCTGCATTGGTTCTCTTCTGAACGGTGGAGCAAGTGGGGAGGAGGACTGGATGGGGCTGTTCTCTGTGTGGTCCAGAGGCCTTTACTGCAGGAAGTGGGCCCTTCCGGCCACAGTTCTACCAGGAATCCTTCTTTCCCCTTATAGTAAACCCCTGTTTATAAATATATGTGCACCCATAAGCAAACATATACATCCCTCAAATGTCCAGAGCAGTTCTGTATCCACAGAGATAAATACACAAAGAAGAAGCATGACAGAGACAGACGGATATAGAAGTATTTTTAATTTTTTAAGAAAACATTTGCCTGCTTTGGGGAGAAACAGTCAGTTCTAAGGGAAAGGAAACCTGTACTTAGGCTAAACTTCCTCAGGATTAATTATTACTGTATTTGAAATCCAAATGACTTGACCCATCATTAGTGGATAAGTGTAGGCCAGGGAATAAATATCCACTGTGTCCACAGTAAGACAGGTATCCATACCAAGTTCAAAGGCCCCTGGACTTTACCACACACACATTTAGGCCATCTTTAGAGTTGTGATGATGACGAAAAGTTGGATGTATTCTGAAAGCCCAAAGGAGGCAGCCAGCACAACCTCAGCCTAATTAGCAGAAACCACAGGTATAACCAGCTGCTGGGCCATTCACGTAACCAATCCTTGAGCCAGATGCCACTTTTGGAAAAACATACCTCAGTGCTCTTCATTGAAATTCCGTCCCTGGGCTCATAAAGAGGGTACTGTGTGAGCAACACAGGCCTGGCTTGGGGCAACTGGGGCCATTCTGTGAGATATAGTGAGAGGCTCTGCTCTGCCTTCCAAATGGCCGCTGATTGTAAACAGGCTGTTCAGTGCGCCTGGAACACGGGGGAGGCCCAGCCACGTCTTCATGCATGCCTGGGATCCTCACTGTATTCTGACTTGTGTAGGAAAAGGATCAGATGAGTCTAAAATCGCCTACGAAGTAAATGAATGAAGAAGTGTTTTATCAATAAAGTTTCATTTACACCTCACACGCATATCACTTGAATGACAAAAGCCCAGGAACACCTCACGTCTTCTTTCGAACATATGTCTTTTTTTTTTCTATTAATAAACAGAGTCCAGACCTCAAACACTTGTGTACTTCATAAGTGTTATTTGAAGATGGTGGCGTTTGTTGAATTGAATTCATGCACTTGGCTTACAAAAGGCTCTCTTGACTCCACTCTATTTAATGTAACTGCAAGTCAACTACCCATTCTTCCCTTGAAGGAAACATTTAATGATATAAATGGATCTTAAAACAATTTGGTACCATAACCCATACATGTGGACACTCAATGTTTTTAATATATGCAAGGTCATAATTCAATCTTAATACACTGTCTCTTATTTTGAGCATTTTCTCTAGAAATATCTACCCTGGAGAGCAACGTTTAGCAACAAAACTAAACAGGTCAGATCACAAAAGAACAGTTAGTTATAAATACAGTTTTACTACTCAGGACAAAAAAAAAATGTGTAGAACATGTAAAAATTGGTGTGATATCTTTCCAGGGTTGGCAAGAGGAGCTTATTTTAAAAAACTGAAAACCAAAGGCAAAAATGGCAAAAGAGTTAAGAATATAATTTCATGGTTTGTAAAATATTGGCAGAGGATAGCAGCGTGTCACACATACTTTCAGTTTGCCAGGATACACGCTCTATTCTCTTAATCCATTTAAATCCACGTTGAGTTTTCTATCCATATTCCTCATTCTCTAGATGATTTCCCAAATTATTTCCTCTCTATATCACGATTTCCTATTTTTCTAGTCAAATTGTCTAATGTTCACGATAAAGCAATATACAGAGCTATCTTTGCAGTGAACTCACATGCCCTGATGCCCTGACGAGAAAAATATTGTTGGGTTTACTGGAATAAATCAGAGTTCATCAAGCAAACTTCATTCCTCCCATCTCTACAGCCCACTCTGACCCTCTCACTTGTACTGGCCACAGAGCCTCATGCTCCAAGAACAGGGGAGATGAGTGTAGACTAGTATTCAGCCAGAAACTACATCATCAAAAGAGACTGCACACATTATAAGGCACAAGCAGTACAGTAGAAAGAGAAAGATGGATAAAAATGAAACATGTTGATATTAAATATACCAAAGAAAAATAAGAAAAGGTAACAAAGAAAGCAAGTAAAAGAATAAGGAAATTTCTATGAAGGTTTCAGATAGGCTCCAAGGCCAGTTACTTAACCCTCCAAAGGCTTTAAATATTTCTTATGCATTTGTGTACTTGGGCAGCAATGGGCCTAGCTGAAAATTGGACTTCTTAAAATTAACAAAGGAGAGAATATTGATAGGCAGTGAGAGTATCTGCCACAGATGGCAATTATACCTGTGATTTTATCCTTTAAATTGAGCTAAAAAAAAAAAAAAAAAAAGTGAAAATGTTTACTGAAATGTGTTTCTATTCCAATGTTTTCTCTTTTAGCTTAAATAAGATATTGCATGTGGGAATTGTTAAAAGGAGTAAAATGACTAAATAATTCTAAAGAGGATACTTCTTAAAATAGATGAAAAATGTAACGTGAAAAAGCTGTTATTTTTAGAAAGCTATCATTAAGTCAGTGTCACACTTTACACTTCAATAGTGTCTTAGAAATGAGGAAATGTGATAATTGCCTCTTTTTGTTTCAAAAGTGTGAGTCTTGCTTCATGTTAGGCAAAAAGAAAGAAATCAATATTAGTGATAGATTGACAGACTCTTGGAATTCCATTCATTCCATAAGCTAAATTTCTAAATCAAAACAGACACAAACATTCCAAAGGATTAGTAAAAGTTTGCCTTATTGTTAGGACACAAAAAATGCCAAATCTGAAAATAGTATCATTAAGTCAGCTTATAAAACAAGAACAATAAGTAGACTTTGTTTTTTACATTGATCAGAATTTTCATCCAACAGCTTAATATTACTGTTTAACTGCACATTTCACATTAACCAAACAGTGTGAAATTGCTCAGACTGGAGGTTGGATTTCGCTTTTGTTTGAAAGAATGAGTAGCAGAAAAGCCAAAGTTTGACTGATATCTGCTGATGCTATGTGTATTGGTTAGTGAACATTTACTTCGAAAATCAGTTCGAGAATTCCCCTAATATCTTGAACAAATGCTGATATCTACAACTGTGGCTTTAGTCATTCTACTCTGGTTGCCCTTGATCTTGAATTTCTTGAGTCCTGGAATAACTGCTGTGTTCTGTTGTCTGTACCTGGGGACCATTGCTAAGCTCAGCCAAGCATTTTAGCAAGAATTTGCACATGAGGTGCAAATATGTTGTTGTTTTATCCATTTTAAAACATACACGCAGAATCTTTATGTATTCTTCTTTGACTTGCTTATTTCCCCCTCAGTTATGTTTCTAAAGTTCATATACATTGCTCCTTCATTTTTATTGCTGTTGACTTTTCCATTGTATTTTCAGTTTATTTGATCACTCTATTCTTAATAGGTATTTGGAGTGTTCTGATGAACAATACTCCTATATGCATTCTTATATTTGCCTTCCAGTAAACAAACATAACAGTTAATCTAGAACACCTCCCTGGACATTGATTCCTGAGATGCAGGTATGTATCTGTGAACTTGATTAGGTGGTACTGAATTGTTTCCAAAGTAGCTGTACGGTTTTAAACTCTCAACAGCAGAGTATGAAAGTTCCTAGTATTTGCTGCCCTCACAAATGCTCGGCATTTTTCAACCATTTACTTTTGGCCGATCAGTATCCATGCAATAGCTCGTATCTTTCTTCCATTCTTTATGTTATCTCTTTATTTTAAATGCAATAATTTTGTGGTTTCTTTATATTTTCTCATTAACTGTTTTTCATAGAAGTTTGTTTCCTCAAGTACTTTGTGACTCTTTATTGTGAATTTATCTTCAGTAGAGGTTGTTCCTGTTTTCAGGTGGAAGTCCTGTGCACCAAGGCTTGTGGAAGTGTTCTTGTGGAGTAGTTTTGTCTTTGTTATCTGCTGGACCCCATTTGTCCCAGACCAGTTTTTACAGAAATATTTCAGCAGAAAGCCTTGGATCTTCATAGTGTCCACTCCCATGTTTTCTATTCTGGCATTGAATTCCTTATTTATTTCTGGCCTCTGAGGATTTCTTTTGTGCTGGGTTTTTACAAACTTTGTTGTCGTTGCTTGGTTTTATTTTATCAAATAAATGGAATGAGAGGGAGTGTTCATGCCATCGCAATCTGCCACATTACCAGAAATTCTGGTCTGATTTATAGTATTTCTGGTCCATGTAAGAGTAGTTTCTCAAAGTAAAAGTGGTTTGGGGTTATAATTTGGTTTCTAATAAAATTTGACCACAGGAAGAAAATGGACTAAGAGTACTGTGATTCCTATAGGACTATCACTGTCACTGCCAATTAATTAAATAACCTCCTGGTTTTAAAATGAATCTTCTCTAGGGCTTCCCTGGTGGCGCAGTGGTTGAGAGTCCACCTGACGATGCAGGGGACGCGGGTTCGTGCCCCGGTCCGGGAGGATCCCGCGTGCCGCGGAGCGGCTGGGCCCGTGAGCCGTGGTCGCTGGGCCTGTGCGTCCGGAGCCTGTGCTCCGCAACGAGAGAGGCCACAACAGTGAGAGGCGCGCGTACCGGGGGAAAAAAAAAAAAAAAAAAGAATCTTCTCTAAAAAGGGGGGTCAGCTCTCCAGGTGTACAGAAAATCAACTGTCAAAGCCTGCCAATCTAAGAGCTAGATGCTAGAATTTGATACAACTTTCTAATGTCATAAATGCTACCCTGTATAGCTTCTTAGAACACAGCCTGACTACAGGTAATTTTCTCCGGTAATAACACCTCAACATTCTGTTGGCTGTACAAATCTATGTGGTTAACATCTGTATGCTTTAGCACATGCTGAGGCTCGCAATGCTCTAGTTAACATCACATGTCATCAATCTAAGTTTTCAAAACTTAATTTCAGTTGTCTGCAAATTTATCAAATTATTTTTGCATTTAATTGCCTCATTTATAGGATATGCTGTTAATTATGTTAATTGCTTTCAATTTAGGGTTATTATTAGATGACTTCTGAAATTATCTCTGCCTTTTAAGAAACTTAATTTGCAATTCTTAGTGACTTACTAAAAAATAGTCAAGGAGATTACATGAAACACATCTCTTACAGTCATCCTAACCCTAAGAAGTATTTAAATAATTTTATTTAATCAAGAAAAAAACTAGAGTGGATAAAAATGATTCTAAATGTATACTTTCATGCATTTTAATTGTTTTCTCTTGTAATTTTTAAGGTATTGGAGCATAATTTCTGGCCACTCCCCATTACAAAATCATAAAAGGCATCCTCTTGCAAGGTCCAGAAATACATTAAATTTCTTATTTCTAACAATCTTTGGGGCCTGAAACAGAGCAGATTTTATTAAAAACTGTTTTAAACAATTGAGAAAAATGAATAAGTGATGGAAGTCATTTTAACTGGATGGAACCAAGTCTCATCAACGTTTAAAACTAGCTTACTTATTCTCTCTTCTTATGTATTCCTGAATATGCTGCGGCCATAACTGAATGCCTGACATCTACATCTTCATGGAAAAGGAAATTTAAGTCAACTCGGTCATGTGTTCTGGTGTACTGCATAGCTCAACACTGTCTGTCCAGTATGATTAACTTGCTGCTACTCCATTCCTTCATTTCACACATTTATTGGGTGCCTGTTATGTAAGAGACACTGTGCTACACGCCGAGGGCAGCAAAAAGATGACCAAGATAAGAAGAGCATCTCCTCAAAAAGGCTCACCCCATATACAATCACTTCCCTCGGCCCCTAAACTTCACCACTTGCATCTTATGCTGCTTTTAAAGAAGGAATATCACATCCCTAAATGTTCAGCTTATGAATCTCAGGGCCTAAGCTCAACTTCAAGTCAAGAGGCCACATGACTTTGATGGATCACGCCAGCCAGCCATGTGCAAAGGGCTTTCAGTTCCAGTCCACTGAAGTCAAGAGCCTTTCCCAGGTCTCCAGACAGTATAATATCTATCTTAGCTCCTCTACCAAGATACTTCAGGGGGACTAACTAAAACGTGTGAGAGTTGATTTTCTTCTGACCCTAGTAGAAGGATACCATTCCAGATTCAATTTGATTAAAAACAATAAAGAAATGTGTTCTTATTTACAAAACAGAAATAGACTCAGACATTGAAAACGAACTTATGGTTACCAAAGGGGAAAACTGGGGGAGGGATAAATTAGGAGTTTGGGATTAACAGTAGATACACACTACACTACTATATATAAAATAGTATATATATAATATATATAATATACATATAAGATATATAATGTATATTAAAATATATAAAGTATATATAAAATAGATAAACAACAAAGATCTACTGTATAGCACAGGGAACTATACTCAATATCTTTTAATAAGTTATAATGGAAAAGAATCTGGAAAAGAATACATATACATATATATAAAAAACTGAATCACTTTGCTATACACCTGAAACTAACAAGACATTGTAAACCAATTATACTTCAATTAAAAAATTTAAAAATAAAAATAAATGTGTTCTTTCTTCTACAAATGTAATAAAGATAATGATATCTAAAAGAGAACTTGAGGAGAACACTACAAATATTTTGTATCTCATAAGAGTAAGTATTGCAATTGAAAAGAAGCCAGCATCACACCCTCTTGTAATTATAATTCTGATGTACTAGTTGTATATATGTTAAGATGCATGAACAGCAATATTGAAGGTCTAAAGTTATTATATCAAAGTTGAAGATAAAAAGCCTCCTTATACAGGAATAACACTGGATTCATTATCAGTATTAACAGTGAAAGGGCCCATAGAGTTAACCTATACACTGATACTAAAAAGTATAGATTATGGAAATAAATATTAGATATAGATATTTTCCTTTCCATTTGAGAAATAACCTAGAGGAAAGCATCATTCTCTGCCTAGAATTCTATGAATGAAGTTTTGACAGAATCATTTTCAGTGTTTGACATTCATGACTTCTACCACTAAGTTGGTCAAAGTAAATAACATTCAGGAGGTTGTCAGATAGTTCTAGACACCTGAGACACTCGACGTGGCAGGTGAGTCAGGATGCCGGATCAGGCGAAATACGTTTTCTTTATGTATAACACATGGCTTCTAATGTTAACTCAATTTAAAAGGCCTTTAAAATGTTGAACATGGAGGGCTTCCCTGGTGGCGCAGTGGTTGAGAGTCTGCCTGCCGATGCAGGGGACGCGGGTTCGTGCCCCGGTCCGCGAAGATCCCACGTGCCGTGGAGCGGCTGGGCCCGTGAGCCATGGCCGCTGAGCCTGCACGTCCGGAGCCTGTGCTCTGCAACGGGAGAGGCCGCAACAGTAAGAGCCCCGCATACCGCAAAAAAAAAAAAAAGAAAAAAAATGTTGAACATGGAGAAACTTGCTTTGTAAAATCAAAGTAGATTTGTTTTTTGTAAACTGGTGATATTAATGCCAGGAAAAAAATAATTATGATAATATAATACATGTTACATATATTATATATTTAATTTTATATTAGTTATAAGCCATAAGTTTTTGAGCATTTTCTCCATTAAGACACATTTAAGTAAAGTATTTTTATGAATGGAAGATATATTGCAAAACATACTAAGGATAGGGAAACAATGCAAGCTTTCACTTTGAAATTTTGAGTGATATGATGCTATAATTGCTGCTTACCACACCAGTAGGATTAGATTCATCTAAGTTACTGAGGCGGAGGGGCAGCCATATGGACCATTTTCCGAGAAGCAAGAGACGTGGTTACAAGTTATCATCTAATCATTTAGTGTGAACAACTATCTGATAGTCAAGTAGCCAAAACAAAACAAAACAAAACAAAAACAAACAAAAAACAAAGTGGAAGATATATTTGCAATATTTCATGCTATAATGTTTAAAACTCTTAGTGTATGGAGAGTTCTTATCAATCAAAAGGACAGACAACCCACTAGAAAAAGGAACTAAGGGCAAGGATAGAAAATTCACCAAAAAAGGAAAGGAGCTTGTCAATAAATATGTTTAAAAAAATGCAACCCCAGTATATAGAAATAGTAAAATGTCATTTTTCTCCTACCCCTTTATATGAGCAAGTTTCCGGGTTTCTTTTGAAGATAATATGAAGTTTTGTTGCCATTCTTGATTACCTTGTCAGAAAGCAGTTTGGTAATTCATAGCAAAAGTTGAAGAATTTTGCACTCCTTTCAAGCTATTCTGTGTCAGACACTGTACTAGGTGCTGAGTAAAAAACATCAAAAAAGGCCCAGCCCAGGCCCTGAAGCCCATAGACTCCCCTGAATGCAAGATCACAAATGCTGTTATGAAGGGGAAGGGAGCGGCTGGGGTAACTCAGACTGTTTTGGGTATTTTTTTCAGTGGGTAAGAGTTAGCAAGCCAATTGGCGGTGGTGAAGGGCAGGGAATGTTTTTACAAAGTTAATCACTAAAAGCTGCCAAAGCCCTTTATCGGAAGGAACGTAAATTACTAACCAACTCCCAGTGCAACTGAGATAATAGAAACACATTTCTCTTAGGGTGCTGGGAGGCACGATCCAAAGTGATCCCCAAAGGATCTTATACGCATGGGGTCAGGGCACAAGCCGCAAGGTGGAAGGGCGCATTCTTCGGACCCTCCCGGTGAGGAGGATATTTGCAAAACTTGAAGCAAATCCTACCTGTGCTCTCCCTGCCCCCGTATGCCCGGTCCTGGTCACATTACCCCCTGTAGTGCATGATTTACAGCGCGGGCTTTTATTTTACCTACTTTATTTTTTTGCATTTTTTTCAACATCTTTATTGCAGTATAATTGCTTTACAATGGTGTGTTAGTTTCGGCTTTATAACAGAGTGAATCAGCTATACGTATACATATATCCCCATATCCCCTCCCTCTTGCGTCTCCCTCCCACCCTCCCTATCCCATCCCATTAGGTGGACACAAAGCACCGAGCTGATCCTCCTGTGTACAGCGCGTGATTTTAAATCGAAACTTTTTTCCGCGTTTTATTTGTCAGCATTTGAGTCCAGAGAACTGTGGCCTCAGTATATTTACAGAAAGTGACTCCATATCACAAGTGCTGGTCTACACAGGACTCAACTGCAGATTCTCACCTTTAAGTTTTTGTCCATTTAACGCTGAAGAGGTTGTGTTTTAAGACTAAGGTACGACTAGTTCTTTAGATTTATTGTCCATTTTTAAGAACAGTTTTTTTCCTCCTGCCTCTTCCCTTCTGTCTTTGGAGCTGATTTGAATACTATTGGCTGTAATTGTGAGATATGTGTGTGTAGGTTTAACGCACACTGAGATGGTTTAAGTCAAAGAATTATAAAGGGAGTGCTAGCGTATACAATTCTCTTTCCTTAGAACACTGCTCTGGTGAATGCTAAGAAAAGATTTTTTGCTTGCTCAATAAAAGAAAATACAAATATAACATTAGATTGGCTCTTACAATTGGCAGGTGTTGGGTTTTCAATGGAGACAAAGACTGTGTATTTTAGACACTCTTTCCTGGGGTCTGATTTAAAATCCACATGGTAGGGGAGCATCTATCCAAGGTCTTCTTACAACTGTCCAAACATAGTTTCCATCAGTTCTTGCCTAAGGGAGCTATGACCTGGATGGAAAATGCTGCAAAGTATTAAAGCAAACTTTAGTTTTCTTTGACTGCCCCAGTATCGTCCCCTTTCCCTCCCAGGGTGGGGCTGGTTCACTGTGGTCTCATTTGCAATATTCCATGAAGAACACTGACAATGTATCAGATTGGTCATGGTATGAACAATTTTCATGGGTGGAAATAAAAAGGCCAGGGTTGAATGGGAGCCTTTATAGTGTCTTTGAACAGTAATAAATTCTGATGAAATGCCTCCCACCCCTGCAGACCATCTTAATCTTTTTCAGGCACACCCTGGATGGCTTATAGGAGAAGCAGCGCTCCTCCACGAGACAGAAGGAAGAACAAAACAGTTGGCCTTTCATTCAAGCTGAGAGACGAAATTCACCCAAATTTCACAAAACAGTCTTTGGACAGAAACCAAATGAAAACTTGTTTTCATAGTTGGTCCAAGGGCATGCCACCGAAACTGACAAAGTTTGCTATCTGTGTTGTCTGTGCCCACTAGATCTATAAGCTGCTGTCTATTGTGATTTATTTTGTATTGCAACCCAAAGCAAAATGACCTCTGGTATATGACAGAAGATAATATGACTTCTTTGAAGCAGAGAGAAAAAAGGGGCCACGGACTAAGCACTGGTGGCATGGAAACAAAGAGCAAATAACTTGTCACCGTAAGGGTTTCCGAAGACGGCAGCCCACGAAGGCTGAACTCTGCTTGGAATGTGATAAGGTGGCCAGGCCTGTTGTGAAATACTTCTTTGGTAGGAGCTCTGAGCTGACAGGCCATATAAAGAAGTGTTGCAGATTAGAAGCTTATTTCTTGTCAACATATCAGGGGTGGTCCTTTCGCAGCCTAGCAATCTGAGCGACACTGAGCCTTGACCCAAGAAGCAACAGAAAAGGCAGTCTTCAAAACAGGAGGAGAAGATGGGCTCAAATAACCAAATCTGGATTTTAATTCACATTCACCACAGCCCCCTAAAATTTATGGGCAGGGGACTTGGAGTGAGGCAAGGAAGTTACTAGAAGGGGCCAGAGCTTTGAAGTCAGACCCAAGTTTGGATTCTTTCTTTATTACCTACGAACTGTGTGATCCTGGGTAAATCTCTTAGCCTCCCTGCGTCTCAGCCTCCTCTCTGTTGAGTGGGTGCAATAATATATACCTCTCAGCGTTGTTTTAAGCGTCAAATGAGGGGACCTGTACCTCTCAACAGTGTTGTAAGGATTAAGTGAGATAGCAAAGAGGTAGGTTCACACAGTGCCTGGTTCGTCCTCGGCCATTCTCTTAAAATAAGAACAGTGAAAGATCAGTTGACGCTGTAACTTTTTATTGTACCTGTGCTACAGAGCAACTTTATCTTACTAGGCATAACTCTGTCACAATTTCTGGCTTAAATATTGACAACTGGATAGTGTATTTTAAAGTTATCCTCTTTATTCTCTATCATTGTCTGGGGTGGGGGGGGCCTTGTAATTTTTTTTTTTTTTAATTCCACTTGAAAAGTACTTCCCTGGGGAAGTCAATGACTCTATCTTAATTTCTACTTATACTATACACCCTGAATTAGTGCATCCTGGCCAAAGCACAACATAAAAGTACTATAAAGAAGAATTAACATTAAGCACGCTAGTTAAGACTACAATATGTGCTTACAATTTAAGGAATCACTTCCTAATAGTAAGAGTAGTCACAGACACAAGTTATTTCTAATCAAAAAGTAGCAGAGGATAGCTTTCTAAATTAACATTATAACATTGACACAAGCCAAGTTGTATCGGTTGTGTCCAGGCTAAGGGGAGCCATCTACTGCTTGTCTAGAAGTGATCAGCAGTGATCCAATAAAAGAAAGCGAAGAATTGATAGCACTGAAATCGAACACTTTGTGGTCTAATCCCTACATTTTACAGAAGAAGAAACTGAGGCTCTTTGGAAGGTATGTGACACGCACAGTTCCCAAGCATCTGAGTCAGAACACTAACCCGGATCTCATCTCAAACCCTGGGCTCTTTCTGAGTTACTGTTTCAGATCTCCCTAGACAGACTCTTCTGCTATAATTACAAGCTGGAAATAACCTAAACATTTCCTGAAGTTTTGAAAATGTCACACACTACAGAACTTTCTGACATGGTTTTCACAGAGATGTTTAGTGACATTGGAAAAATTGCTTTTTGCAAAAGTGAAGGCGGTGGATGGTTATTGTGGAATAGCCATCCCAATTTTCAATCCTAGGAGGTATAAATAAGTACAGAGAAATATCCACTCTTTTGAATGCTCATCCAGCCCTCCTGAGGTTTCCCTCAGCACCAGCCATAAATATCACTTAGCTCTTCTACTCATTTGTGGCCTGGTAACATACCCCACCAGGAATTAGGAATTCCTCATTTCTAAAGCTGGCTTGGCCACCCACCTACTGTGTGGCCTTGGACAAGTCACTTAGCAACTTTCTCAATCTTAATCATAGAGGAAGAATCTTGACTTGCATTATAAAGATGACCTTATTTGCATTTACTAAGGATTCTCATTTTCAAAGCTGATTTTTTTTTTTTTTTAAAGTGGCACTATCATGCCACATACATTGACTGACTTAGCTATATGGTTGTAACATCCAAAGACAGCAAGATTGGAATGCAGGAAAAAAGTGGGATAAACTCTTCAGCACATGGCAGCTGAAAAAGAAGCTGGTGATGCTCATTTTTCCAAATTATATTGTTAAAAGCAAAGCTCCAAAGAGGACTAAATGTCCATGGAAATTTACCACTTCTCCATTAAAACAGCTCTGGCATAAAGCTTGTTTAGGAAGTTCCAGAGACATAGCCTTCATTCTTACGAGAGGTTAGGAGTGGTTTCTCTGTGATCTCCTAATCTCTTGATTACATTGACATCATTTCACTTATCGCATCGTATTATAATTATTTATTCACGTATCTGTTGCCCCCAGTAGACTTTAGTTCTCATAGGCAGGAACCATGTCTTATTCATCATTCTATACCCACTGCCTGGCCCGTGACAGGCATTAAAATACATGGCTTCTTTGAGCTACAACATCACGGGACAATTGGTTACATATGGGAGAAGCTGTCCAAGTCTGTGATGTTTTCCCAGGAGAGTTTCATTTCCTCAACTTATAAAAAAATACTAAAAAGGACTTAAACTTTTAGGAAAAATATTTCAGCATCTTCTAACTATATTTCTCTCAGGTCCTTGAGACAGTGGTCTAGGTATGGCTAGGTTATGTTGATTCTGGCTGACACACACACAGACATACATATTTACACATACACACTCATACACCCACACACTTACACTGAAAGACACACTCGCATACCCATCGTATAGTCACACATGCTCACACACTCACACATATTCTCTCTCTTTGTCTCACATACACACACACATGCACACACACACACACTCTCAAGCCGGAAGACATGTATAAAAAATAAAATATTGAGAACTCCTATAGGGTGGCAGGTGTGTGCTAATCATGGGAAGACTAATAATTTTGCCTCCTCAATAAGAACTCTAGGTTTTAGACCAGGAAACATGCTTCCTACAAAATGCTGAGTGACAAGTTAATACATCTGTACAAAGAGGTCAGCAGGCACATGAAATCCTGACTCCTGGGAGAAGCTGTCAGTATAGATTGTGGGAAGGCCAAAAGGCCCTGGTTCCTCCTTGGAAATATGCCATTTCTCCTGCGCATTATCTTCTGGGCGTGTTGGAACTACTTGCCGTAGAAATTTGGGTATAGATAACCTAAAGACCCCGAAGAATGCCAACACTTATTCACGATTGTTCATTATACGTAACTAGTTATCTTTGGTTGATAGGTAAGTCCCAGAAAATGAGACAAATTTACTTTTTCTAAAAAAAATAAATAAACCCAAACATAGTGAAAACAAAAATTTAGGAAATAAATACAAACTGCTTCTTTTCACTGGACTAATGCTATGTTATGTTGACAGTTTTAGTATATCATTTGTGTAGTCTCATGTGATAATGCAAGATAACACTAGTTCGTGACCACCATTTTGCCCACCATCCTTTCCTCTATCAAAACAGAAGAAAATTCTACCCTAAGTGAATTATTCCTAAGGTGATTGATTCATGAACCAGTGACACTTTGGTACAGAGACAAGCAGCTGGTACGAAGTAAAGGGGGGGCTAGGGGGTCTGGAGCCTTCTCCTGAGTCAGCGTATGGCACAGTCATTTATCAGCCATGTGGCCTCAGGCAAGTTACTAAACCTCTCTGGGCCTTATTCTGCGTTTGCCAGTGACATACGCCTTTGACAAAGAACCAGCAGGCCCGCAGCTCACTCTGGCAGGACTGTAAAAAAGGAAACAAACTGGAGGAGCCCGGGACACTCGTGGGACAGAAGTTAATCCTTGCCACCGCTGCCAGCAAGCTCGAGTGGCAGCCAGCCATCATGGTTCCGCCTCCACTGCCACTGAAGGCTAGGGTGCTACTTGAGACTCCCCACTTCCAACCCAGGAGCTCTCCTCATGGAGAAGCTTCTCACGGGTGGTGTTTCACGAAGAAGAGAACAGAGGTTTCAGGATGGAGAAAACAAAGCAGGTGACCGGAGTTGGGGGAAGCGTGCCAGAATCCAAGGCCAAGTTAGAAAACGGTGGGAATGTTATCTACGGGATCCCCTCCTTGCACGTGTCTCAGTCTTTAGGAATTTGTTCTTTTTGAAGCTCATCAAGTTAACCGCAACTTTAATCTCTTTTCTCCTTTATTATAACCTTTAGAAAGGTGCCCGGACAACTTAGGATGAAATATAGTTGCATATATACTTAAACAGGCTGTGTGCTTGTCTTTGGGAGACTGAACAGAACGGCAGGAAGTTAGGTGCCTCCCCCATTCTGTCTGGGTACAGCAAAGGGGGACCTCAGCCTGCTGGGTATGAAGTCCGGGATGCTCCGGAACTTCTGCCTAGCCAGGAGAGGTCAGGGAGAAAGCCCGAGGACCAGAGAAGCCTTCTGAGGTGGACAAGCAAGAGAAACAGGAAGACCAAACCTTCTTATTAGCCCTGCACGTTAGGTAGCGTGGACCAAAGAAACAGAGCAAAGAGCCCATCAGTTGGATGGTGTGGGGACGGGAAAGGCACAGAGCATAAACAAAAGCAAAGACATAGCACCATAAACAGTGACGCAAAGAGAGGCGACAGCCTGAAACCGCAAAGGAGTCTTCATGTGTAAACAGTACCTACGCCCAGTGCATTATCTACCGACTGTATGAATCCAGCCAGTGCCTATGGAGGAGTAGAGGTGGTGACCTAGAGCACCGGGGATCTGTCGACATGCGATCTGTCTAATGCAGAATTCAGCACATCGCATAGATTTACCTTTGACCCCCAAATTTCACTTCCTTTGATCTTTTCAGGAAGCATATTGTTCTTATTCTAGGTAACTGACTTTGGAACATGTTTCCTAGAATGCTTACTAGCATTTCTGAGCTCAGTAATTCTTTGAATGCAATTTGATTTCCAAATATAATGACCCCGAAAGGCAAGAATAATGAGAATTTTAAAGAGTAGAATTTATAATGATTTCTCTTCCTCCAAGTAAATTCTGCATAAACCTCAAACAAACAAGCGAGAAGAATCCTTAGCCCCCTCAGATCCTCCCCAGGTTGGCATGGAGTTGCGAGCTGCTGGCTATCAGGCCACACAAAATCTGTCACCGTCGCTATAATCATCATTATCATCATCATCACAGTAGAGATTCCTATAAAAACTTCAGCTGTGTGTGGAAGACCTGAAACAAGTTTTCCTCATTTAAGAGGCTATAATTTTAATGATCACTACTCAGTATCTGGAATTTATTACAACTCATTAGGTACGAATTTTGCCATTCAAATAAGGACGTTTCATGGGAATTTTTCTGTTTTCTTCCCCAGTTATGGCTGAAGAAGTACAGTGGTTAAAGAATTCTATATTCTAAAATTGGGATTGACATATACACACTACTATATATAAAATAGATAACCAATAAGGACCTGCTATATAGCACAGGGAACTCAGCTCAGTACTCTGAAATGACCTGTCTGGGAAAAGAATCTAAAAAAAAAAAAAAAAATGAGTGGATATATGTATATGTATAGCAGATTCACTTTGCTGTACACCTGAAACTAACACAACATTGTAAATCAACTATATATATTCCAATAAAAATTTTTTTTAAAAGGTAAACTGAGGCATATTAAAAATATAATTATCAAAAAAAAAGACAACAATTGAACAAAGGTGAGACAGGGCAATGGAAAAAATAATTTTGATGGATTAATTTGGAGAATTTGATAATAAAATCGTTTGTAGACTGAAAAAGAAAAAAAATCCAAGTTTTCCCTGTAGAGTTCCCATTGACTTAGGGACAGCCTGTATGAACTCCCTCCAGGGACTTCCCTGGTGCTCCAGTGGTTAAGACTCTTGCACTCCCAATGCAGGGGGCCCAGGTTTGATCCCTGGTTGGGGAACTAGATCCCACATGCCGCAACTAAGGGTCCGCATGCTGCAACTAAGAGTCCGCATGCCACAACTAAAGATCCTGCATGCTGCAACTGAGTCTGCATGCCACAACTAAAGATCCTGCATGCCGCAACTAAGATCTGGCACAGTCAAAATAAAATAAAATAATAAATAAATAAATATTTTAAAAAACCACAAAACTCCCTCCAGTGTTCTCCATCCTGCTCCTCCTGCCTGCCAAATCATAAGCCAGCTTCTCTCCAGTTTCCATGTCGTTCCCTGAAGCTATATTTTATGGCACATTTCAGATCTTTAGTCACAATTTAGTAAGCAAGTCTCAGGTCCTTTTTCTTTTTTTTTTTTTTTTGTGGTAAGCGGGCCTCTCAATGTTGTGGCCTCTCCCGTTGTGGAGCACAGGCTCTGGAAGTGCAGGCTCAGCGGCCATGGCTCACAGGCCTAGCCGTTCCGCTGCATGTGGGATCTTCCCAGACCAGGGCATGAACCCGTGTCCCCTGCATCAGCAGGCGGACTCTCAACCACTGCGCCACCAGGGAAGCCCTATTTTCAGTTTTTTAAGAAACCTCCATACAGTTCTCCATAGTGCTATATCAATTTACATTCCCACCAACAGTGCAAGAGGGTTCCCTATTCTCCACACCCTCTCCAGCATTTGTTGTTTGTAGATTTTCTGATGATGCCCGTTCTAACTGGTGTGAGGTGACACCTCATTGCAGTTTTGATTTGCATTTCTCTAATAATTAGTGATATTGAGAGCTTTTCATGTGTCTCTTGGCCACCTGTATGTCTTCTTTGGAGAAATGTCTATTTAGTTCTTCTGCCCATTTTTTAATTGGGTTGTTTGTTTTTTTGATATTGAGCTCCATGTGCTGTTTGGATGTTTTGGAGATTAATCTTTCATCCTTTGCTTCATTTACAAATATTTTCTCCCATTCTGAGGATTGTCTTTTTGTCTTGTTAATGATTTCCTTTGCTGTGCAAAAGCTTTTAAGTTTCATTAGGTCCCGTATGTTTAGTTTTGTTTTTATTTTCATTACTCTAGGAGGTGGGTCAAAAAAGATCTTGCTGTGGTTTATGTCAAAGAGTGTTTTTCCTGTTTTCCTCGAAGAGTTTTATACTGTCCAGTCTTACTTTTAGATCTTTAATCCATTTCAAATTCATTTTTGTGTATGGTGTTAGGTAGTGTTCTAACTTCATTCTTTTACATGTAGCTGTCCAGTTTTCCCACCACCACATATTGAAGAGGCTGCCTTTGCTCCATTGTATTTTCTTGCCTCCTTTGTCATAAATTAAGTGACCATATGTGCATGGCTTTATCTCTGGGCTTTTTATCCTGTACCATTGATCTATATTTCTGTTTTTGTGCCAGTACCATACCATCTTGATTACTGTAGCTTTGTAGTATAGTCTGAAGTCCAGAAGCCTGATTCCTCCAGCTCTGTTTTACTTTCTCAAGATTGCTTTGGATATTCAGAGTCTTTTGTGTTTCCATACAAATTGTAAAATATTTGTTCTAATCCTGTGAAGAATGCCCTTGGTAGTTTGATAGGGATTGCATTGAATCTGTAGATTGCTTTGGGAAGTATAGTTATTTTCACAATATTGATTCTTCCAATCCAAGAACATGGTATATTTCTCCACCTGTTTATGTCATCTTTGATTTCTTTCATCAGTGTTTTATAGTTTTCTGAGTACAAGTCTTTTGCCTCCTTAAGTAGGTTTATTCCTGGGTACTTTATTCTTTTCTTTGCTGTGGTAAATAGGATTGTTTCCTTAATTTCTCCTTCTGATTTTCTGTGTTAGTGTATAGGAATGCAAGAGATTTCTGTGCATTAATTTTGTATCCTGCTACTTTACCAAATTCATTGATTAGCTCTAGTAGTTTTCTGGTGGCATCTTTAGGATTTTCTATGTATAGTATCATGTCATCTGCAAACAGTGACAGTTTTACTTCTTCTTTTCCACTTTGTATTCCTTTTATTTCTTTTTCTTCTCTGGTTGCTGTGGGTAGGACTTCTGAAACTATGTTGAATAAGAGTGGCAAGAGTGGACATCCTTGTCTTTTTCCTGATCTTAGTGGAAATGCTTTCAGTTTTTCACCATTGAGTATGGTGTTGGCTGTGGGTTTGTTATATATGGCCTTTATTATGTTTAGGTGGTTTCCCTTTGTGCCCATTTTCTGGAGAGTTTTTTTTTATCATAAATGGGTGTTGTATTTTGTCAAAAGTTTTTCTGCATCTGTTGAGATGATCACATGGTTCTTATTCCTTAATTTGTTAATATGGCGTATCACATTAATTGATTTACATATATTGATGAATCCTTGCATTCCTGGGATAAATCTCACTTGATCATGGTGTATGATCTTTTTAATGTGCTATTGGATTCTGTTTGCTATTATTTTGTTGAGGATTATTGAATCTATATTCATCAGTGATATTGGTCTGTAGTTTTCTTTTTTTGTGATATCTTTGTCTGGTTTTGGTATCAGGGTGATGGTGGCCTCATAGAATGAATTTGGGAGTGTTCCATCCTCTGCAATTTTTTGGAAGAGTTTGAGAAGGATAGGTGTTAGCTCTTCTCTAAATGTTTGATAGAATTAGCCTATGAAGCCATCTGGTCCTGGACTTTTGTTTGTTGGAAGATTTTTAATCACAGTTTCAATTTCCGTGCTTGTGATTGGTCTATTCATATTTTCTATTTCTTCCTGGTTCAATCTTGGAAAATTGTACCTTTCCAAGAATTTGTCCATTTCTTTATGGTTGTCCATTTTATTGGCATATAGTTGTTTGTAGTAGTCTCTTATAATCCTTTGTATTTCTGTGGTATCAGTTGTTATTTCTCCTTTTTCATTTCTAATTTTATTGATTTGCGTCCTCTCCCTTTTTTTCTTGATGAGTCTGCCTAAAGGTTTATCAATTTTATCTTCTTAAAGAAGCAACTTTTAGTTTTATTGATCTTTGCTATTGTTTTCTTCATTTCTATTTCATTTATTTCTGCTCTGATCTTTATGATTTCTTTCCTTCTACTGACTTTGCGTTTTCTTTGTTCTTCTTTCTCTAGTTGCTTTAGACGTAAGGTTTGATTATTTATTTGAGATTTTTCTTGTTTCTTGAGGTGAGATTGAATTGTTATAAACTTCCCTCTTAGAACTGCTTTTGCTGCGTCCCATAGGTTTTGGGTTGTCGAGTTTTGGTAATCATTTGTCTCTAGGTATTTTTTTAATTTCTTCTTTTATTTCTTCAGTGATCTCTTGGTTATTTAGTAGTGCACTGTTTAGCATCCATGTGTTTGTGTTTTTTACATTTTTTTTCCTGTAATTGACTTCTAATCTCACAGCATTGTGGTCAGAAAAGATGCTTGATATGATTTCAATTTTCTTAAATTTTCCAGGGCTTGATTTTTGACCCAAGATGTGATCTATCCTGGAGAATGTTCAGTGTGTACTTGAGAGGAAAGTTTATTCTGCAACTTTGGGGTGGAATGTCCTATAAATATCCATTAAATCTATCTGGTCTATTGTGTCACTTAAAGCTTGTGTTTCCTTATTTATTTTCTGTTTGGATGATTTGTCCATTGGTGTAAGTGGAGTGTTAAAGTCCCCTACTATGATTGTGTTACTGTCAATCTCCTCTTTTATAGCTGTTAGCTATTGCCTTATGTTGGGTGCATAAATATTTATAATTGTTATATCTTCTTCTTGGGTTAATCCCTTGATCATTACGTCGTGTCCTTCCTTATCTCTCATAACATTCTTTATTTTAAAGTCTATTTTATCTGAAATGAGTATTGCTACTCCAGCTTTCTTTTTTTTTTTTTTGCAGTACACGGGCCTCTCACTGTTGTGGCCTCTCCCGTTACGGAGCACAGGCTCCAGACGTGCAGGCTCAGAGGCCACGGCCCATGGTCCCAGCCGCTTCATGGCATGCAGGATCCTCCTGGACCAGGACACAAACCCGTGTCCCCTGCATCGGCAGGCGGACTCCCAACCACTGCGCCACCAGGGAAGCCCTCCAGCTTTCTTTTGAGTTCCATTTGCATGGAATATCTTTTTCCAACCCTTCACTTTCAGTCTGTATGTGTCCCTAAGTCTGAAGTGGGTCTCTTGTAGACAGCATATGTATGGGTCTTGGTCTTTTATCCATTCAGCCAGTCTGTGTCTTTTGGTTGGAGCATTTAATCCATTTACATTCAAGGTTATTATCAATATGCATGTTGCTATTACCATTTTCTTAATTGTCTTGAGTTTGTTTTCGTGGGTGTTTGTCTTCTCTTTTGTTTCCCCCCTAGAGAAGTTCCTTTAGCATTTGTTGTAAAGCTGGTTTGGTGGTGCTGAATTCTCTTAGCTTTTCCTTATCTGTAAAGCTTTTAATTTCTCCATTGAATCTGAATGAGATCCTTGTTGTGTACAGTAATCTTGGTTGTAGGTTTTTCTCTTTCATCACTTTAAGTATATCCTGTCACTCCCTTCTGGCCTGTAGAATTTCTGCCGAAAAATCAGCTGTTAACCTTATGGAGATTCCTTTGTATGTTATTTTTTGATTTTCCCTTGCTGCTTTTAATATTTTTTCTTTGAATTTAATTTTTGTTAGTTTGATTAATATGTGTCTTGGTGTGTTTCTCCTAGGTTTTATCCTGTTTGGGACTCTCTGTGCTTCCTGGACTTGGGTGACTATTTTCTTTCCCATGTTAGGGAAGCTTTCCACTATAATTTCTTCAAATATTTTCTCAGACCCTTTCTTTCTCTCTTCTTCTTTGGGACCCCTTTAATTCAAATGTTCGTGCATTTAGTGTTGTCACAGAGGTCTCTGAGATTGTTTTTTTTTCATTCTTTTTTCTTTATGCTGCTCCTCAGTAGTTATTTCTACCATTCTGTCTTCCAGCTCACTTATTCGTTCTTCTGCCTCAGTTATTCTGTTTTTGTTTCCTTCTATTGTATTTTTCATTTCAGTTATTGTGTTGCTCATCTCTGTTTTTTCTTTAGTTCTTCTAGATCTTTGTTAAACGTTTCTTGTATTTTCACAGTCCATGCTTCCATTCTATTTCCGAGATTCTGCGTCATCTTGACTACCATTACTCTGAATTCTTTTTCAGGTAGGTTGCCTATTTCCTCTTCATTTATTTGGTCTTGTAGGTTTCATCTTGCTCCTTCATCTGTGACATATTTTTTTGTCATCTCTTTTTTTTTTTTTTTTTTTTTGATGGGTAAGATTTTGTTCCTGTCTTACTGGTTGTTTTGGCCTGAGGCTTCTAGCACTGGAGTTTGTAGGCTGTTGGGTAGAGCTGGGTCTTGGTGCCAACATGAGGACCTCTGGGAGACCTCATTCCAATGAATATTCCCTGGGATCTGAGGTTCTCTGTTAGTCCAGTGGCTCAGACTCAGAGCTCTCACAGTAGGAGCTCAGGCCTGACCGCCAGCTTGTGAACCAAGATCCTGCAAGCCATGTGGGGCACCAAGAAAAAAGAAAAGGAAAGAAAAGATTAAAAGGAGCAGAACAATAGCAAAGAGTAAAAAATAAAATAAGATAGAAAACTAACAGGTATGTTAGAAAAAATTAAAAAATAAAAGTATAGATGAAACAACAACCGGAAGGTAAAAGAGAACCACAATGGCAAAAGAAAGGAGAAAAAAAAAAAACAGAAAGGGCCTTGGCTGTGGGGAGTGGGGCTTAGGCAGGGGCAGGGTTTAGGCAGTGGATGGGGCCTATGCTTAGGATTCACAGGGCAGAAAAAGGTCCTGGGGGGATGCGGGTGAGGCTTAGGCTCAACACAGCAGGTGGGACCCAGGATTGCCTCTGGCCTTGGAGGGTGGAGGACCAGGTCCAGGACCCTAGGAGGCTCCCTGCGCCAGAGGGGGGCTGGGAAACACTAAGAGCATTCCCTCAATTCTCCAATCCTGGTGGCTCCCTCCCCACTGGCTTATCTTCTTCTCCCCCCACCATGACCCTAGGACCCACGTGGTCGGAGGGGGCCCTGGAAGGCAGGGGACCAGACCTGGAAGCCCAACAGACTTCCCGGGCCCGGGTGGGCAGGGGAAATGCCCACCATGCCTCCCCTGATACTCCAGTCCTGGACGGTCCCCCACCACCATCCGCCTCTCCTCCTCTTCCACCCTCCACCCTCCCTCCCATGCCTCTAGGACCCATGCAGCTGGAGGGAGCCCCAGAGAACCAAGGACCAGGCCTGGGAAACCAGCAGGCTTCCTGGGCCCGATTGGGCAAGGGAAATGATAGGCATGCTCCCCCTGATCCTCTGAGCCCCCTAGGATCTGAGGTTCCTCCAGGCGTGGGAACCCCTCCCCTCTCCCAGCCACCCCTCAGGAGCACTAGTCCTGTCTGGTCTCCACTTCTCCTCCTCCTTCACTCACCCCAACATCCTACCTGGTCATTCGGGGGTTCCTCCCGTCTCCTTGGGTGTCAAGGTCCCCCACCAGCATCTGGCAGGTGCCCTCGTTGTGGGGAGACATGAACTCCGTGTGCTCCCACACTGCCATCTTGACTACCTGGGTGCAGTTTTTATGACTAATTCTTGATTTAGAAGAACGATCATCAAGAAAGACTGAATCTTCTTAACTGTTAGTAAATAGATGGTTTTAGTTGCGTCCAGAAAAGAAATTAGATTTTGACGTCATTGATCACAGTTTCTAAATATTCTACTCAGTGGTATATGTATCCTTTCATCCACAGATACATTTGAAAAATACAATGGGCATATCACAATAAATGACTGAGTGAGATTAATTTTAAGTCAGAAGTGAAATTCCCCAAAGGGCAGAGCAAATCTTAAAACCCATGAAGTTCACTTCCCTGTCCCACCCCACTGCCTCTTGCACTTCCCCACCTATGTTGACATATTCTGCATCTCTCCCATCTAGCATGCTGTTGGCCATGTGTGTTACCGCACTTGGGAGAAGTTACAATAGTTTATTCTAAATGTTTTGGCTTTTACAGCCTAAATTGAGGCCTTTAGTGGCACTTGGAAATTATATTTGTGGTTGACTTTTATAGATAACACATTTCCCACCCCTACCCCTTTCTGCTGGCTCCTTCAGAAATTTGGTTGAGGGAAACCACACAGAATTCTGAAATCTGTAGGCCAGGTGCCCACATCACAGTAACTAGGGTCACCATACTGGTGGCTTTTGGCAGGACATCAAAGTCTGTTCTTTCTCCTATTATCATTCCTAACAGGAAATTTGACTCCAGTGAATATATATAATATTTTCAGTAGCTTTAACTCATAACCCATTAATTACTTTTGGTTTTATTTATTGTGCTTCTGGTATTTCTCTTAAATTTAAAACTCTCTAAGAGTCTTTTAATTTTGATATTCTACTATTATTTATGGGAAATTGTAGCAGGGATATCCATAGTAGTAAGAAGGGAGAAACTGATGAAAGATTTTTGTCACTATTCTCTTCCTTGGATCGTTGAACCCACCGCTTCCTTTACATCAAACGTTGTCTTGATTTCAGCCCGGCGTATTTTCCTGCCTCTGTCTCAGCACACCAATAGGCAGGCTACTTCCTTCATTTTCTCACTTGCTCATTATTCCACAGATATTTATTCATAAGGTCCTACTAGCCAGACATTTACAAAGGCCCTGGGAGGATTCAGTGATGAACAAGGCAGACCCAATCTCTGTCATCATGGAGCTCACTGGGGACAGATCCAAAACAAGAAAAGAAACTACAGTAAGTCCCCTACATACAAAACTTCAAGTTGCAAACTTTCAAAGATGCGAATGTGCATGTTTGCATGTCCAATCACATGTTAGTTCATGTGTCTGGCATACATTGTCATGTGCGTGCATCCTCTACAAGTGGCTGTGCTTTTGCGTACTTTACTGTACAGTACTGTATAGAGTACAGTGGTACAGTATCTTTATTTCAAACCCAGAATTTTCCCTACTTCCTTCACTCTTCATTCTATCCACTCATGCTGTAGAAGGAATTGTTTTCCTTAAAAGGAATTTTCTCAGTAAAACATCAGTGCAATCTGAACTGCATAATCTTACCATACTCTACTCTCTGCATCTAATTATACTGACTCAATACTTTTCACCTCCACGCCATATAAATACAGAGCATTTTCCTTAATCATCTGTAATGGGTTGAATGATGAATCCCCAAGTGCTATGTACATGTCCTAACTCACAAAACCACTAAATGTGACAGTATTGGGGAAAGGAGTCTTTGCAGGTGTCATGCAGTTAAGGATCCAGGATGAAATCATGCTGGATTAGGGTGGGCCCTAAATCCCACCCTAATGACAAGTCCCTATAGGAGAAGAGAAGGGGGGATAATCACAGACACACAAGGAAGAAGCCATATGATGACAGACAGGGATTGGAGTGATGCTGCCATAAACCAAGGAATGCCAGGTGCCTTTGGAAGCTGGAAGAGGCAAGGGAAGATTCTCCCCTAGAGACTTTGGAGGGATTATGGCCCTGCCAAACACCTCAATTCATATTTCTGGCCTCCAGAACTGTGAGAGAATCAATTTCTGTCATTTTAAGTTTGTGGTCATTTGTTGCAGGGGCTGTAGGAAATGAATACATCATCTGAAGACTAGCTGATTTTTAAAGGTTAAAAAATTATAGTTTGCCTTTATTTTAGTGTATTTTACTTTATTTTAATGAAGAAAGCAATTGACAAGGGGTGAAATAGCTTAACACGAGTACATTACACGTTGCACAAACTATCACCAGCAAGCTTCACCATGGCTCTCCCTAAGACTGTGTTCTCAGAGCACAGATACATCTCAGACCTGGTCATTCTCTGTGCTCCACTCCGCGGAGAGCAGCATAATATAATGGAAGGACAGCTGCACTGAAAATCAGAAGCTGTGGTTATTGTTGTCTCTGATTGTAGACTCTGGGTCTTGAGTTTCTATCTTGCCTCTGTGAACTCCATGGTGGTACCATCTTGAAATGGTAAAAATGAAAGAAAGTAATAGCTGTAAAAATGAGCTGCAGGTATCAATCCTCCATGAAAACAAAAAAGCTCATATAATTAGAGAAGAAAGGAAAAGATAGAAGATTCGTATAAATTCCTGTCCCGTAGACATCATTGCACCTGAATAATGGACAAGAGCCCTCATTCCAAATGGGGCTGGGTGCCCTCAGCCTAACCCACAATTTCCAACGCTGCCAAGTCACACTGATGAGTTTCCAAGAGTCACAGGTCCGCCACTATTCCTTCTTCCTCACAGAAAACGGATGTGAAAAGTATGTCATGCTAGGTGCCTTTGGGGGGGATATAATATTCAGAGAGGTGAAAGCCTCCACGCAAGCACCAAACTCAGAATTAAACACCACTCCTGGCCATCAGCTCCATAAACTGGTATTTTCTGGGAGTCTTTGGAAGACCTCTGAACACCCTGGTACCACTCAGTCGTACCTTGTGGGCCAAGCCCGTGGATGTTTCAAAAGAAACCCAGAGCAGCTGAGGGGGCGGTTTTGAGGAAGGTCTCAGAGGCCCCCTACCAAAGCGAAACCACCTGAGTAAACTCCATGAGCAGACCCACAGCTCAGTTCGTTAGCCCCCTAGGACATCAGCCCTCACAAGAGAGGTCCCCAGTTCCATCGCAGTGGGGTAAACCCAGAGACTGTTCAACAGACTTAATGGAAGATGCTACAGTCTTCTTGTGCCTCCAGGCCCATAACAGACAGACAAGGAGTTAGGAAGGGAACACTAAAGAAAGGAGAACATAGACTTGAGATGGACCCAAGTTTCCAAATAAATGCTTTAACATGAGCCCAAAATGTGTTAGGGAGGAGTTGATTCCCCATCTTCTTCTTGCCTGCTATCAAAATTAAATTATATTTTAAATGAAAATATCTTCTTGATATTCATGATTCATGTGACCTAGCTGTATGACTTAATTATGGCCAACTGTGGTGAAGTGGAGAGAATACTGCACTTACGTAAGGCCGGCCCTAAACAGGGTCACCAGAACGAGCTGATTAAGAGGTACATTGTCTTTTCAAAGCCTCAGTTTCCCCATTTGTAAAACATGGGGGCACAGAAGGATACGAGGCCCCTTCTTAAATGCCTATTTGGAGAAAACTCAAATCATCAAAAGCACAGTGATTACTCAAATATGTTAATAAGTTACTCAGGTTTTAACAACTTTTAGATCTACCGCCAATAACGCAAACTCCCATAGAAATCAGTCCTACTGAAGTTTATACATATCACTGGGCTCTCATACATACTAGAAATGTGTCCTTTACTGTGGTAACGTTTTGCACAGGAATAAATTAAGGTGGGACTTAATCTTCAAAGTATAAAGATGCAATGGAAATAAATGAAAAAGACTCTGCAAAACAAACAGATAAATATAAAGCATAAAGAAGGAGAGTTGGCAAGACTCCAAAAAAGGATTCTTACTAGGCTAATATAAAAAAATTATGTTGTAAAAGAAGTGGGAAAGAATAAAATCAAAATAGCATTATATGTTGGCAAAAAGGATTCTTTCTAGGCTAATATTAAAAATGTACATTGTAAAAGAAATAGGACAGAATAAAATCAAAATAGCATTATATGTCAGCAGTTTTGAGTAAAAACCAGAGAAAAAAGATCAAAGGATAAATCCATCTCTATGAACGCTTGGTTTGTGGCTTTTTATCATTACACAGAAGCCTTGATGGCTTTTGCTCTTAATCTTAGCATCGATCATTTTAGCTATATTTTCATTTTTGCCTTTTGCACATTTGTAAAGCTCACCCACAGAGGCACATTGTCAAAGAGCCCTGAGATCATGAGGGAAGTGATCAGTGTCCTTAGCAGCAGAACAAGCCAAGGAGGACTCCCTTCCCTATCCAGAGCACTGTGAGCTACTTGTGTTCCCTAAAGACCCTACAGTGACAAAAAGAGAGGGAAGGGAAGGGAAGGGAAGGGAAGGGAAGGGAAAGGAAAGGAAAGGAAAGGAAGGGAAGGGAAGGGAAGGGAAGGGAAGGGAAGGGAAGGGAAGGGAAGGGAAGGGAAGGGAAGGGAAGGGAAGGGAAGGAAAGGAAAGGAAAGGAAAGGAAAGGAAAGGAAAGGAAGGAAAGGAAAGGAAAGGAAAGGAAAGGAAAGGAAAGGAAAGGAAAGGAAAGGAAAGGAAAGGAAAGGAAAGGAAAGGAAAGGAAGGAAAGGAAAAGAAAGGAAGGAAAGGAAAGGAAAGGAAAGGAAGGAAAGGAAAGGAAGGAAAGGAAAGGAAAGGAAAGGAAAAGAAAGGAAAGGAAAGGAAAGGAAAGGAAAGGAAGGAAAGGAAAGGAAAGGAAAGGAAAGGAAAGGAAAGGAAAGGAAAGGAAAGGAAAGGAAAGGAAGGAAAGGAAAAGAAGGGAAGGAAAGGAAAGGAAAGGAAAGGAAAGGAAGGAAAGGAAAGGAAAGGAAGGAAAGGAAAGGAAAGGAAAGGAAAGGAAAGGAAAGGAAAGGAAAGGAAAGGAAAGGAAGGAAAGGAAAAGAAAGGAAGGAAAGGAAAGGAAAGGAAAGGAAGGAAAGGAAAGGAAGGAAAGGAAAGGAAAGGAAGGAAAGGAAAGGAAAGGAAAGGAAAGGAAAGGAAAGGAAAGGAAAGGAAAGGAAAGGAAAGGAAAAGAAAGGAAAGGAAAGGAAAAAAGAAAAGAAAAGAAAGAAACAATGAAGACAGAATCAGGGGCAGGGGGGTGGTCTAGATGAACATGAGCAAAGCAAACCTGCCACTCTGAGGCTTCTTCTAGAGAAACCCTCCTGCTTAAGGAGAAATTTCAAGGGCCCCAGGTGGGTACAGTCTAGCAACTCCCTCCCATCACCTGCTTCCCCCTTCTGTGGTCATTTTCACAAGTCAGCAGGGCATGGGGGGGGGAAATCCAGCACATAGTCAAAATAACCAAGTGCTCTGTGCCAAAAGGAAATGCGGGCTAAGAACTATAATGAGAGGGTAAGCAAAGAGCCACTGCTTCCCAGCAGCAAGATGTGTCCACGAACAGCAGCCCTGCTGGCTCCGGGACAGGCCAGAGCATTAATCTTTAAATCACTGTGAAGCCCAAAACATCAAAAAAAAAAATTTAAAAATGTGACCACCCCTGGAGTAAAGGCATAAGGCCACAAAATAACCCCCTGCTCTAACCTCCTGTGGATAACCCATGTGAAAATGCAAAAGAGCCCCAGCGTCCAAGAGAGGGAAGGGTGGCTTGCCAGAAGCTAATTACATTTCATCAAGATGGCAAAAAATGATGAGCACGTGTCCCATAATCCCAAATGAGAAACACACACATCTGCACACACGGACACACACACACACCACTCCTAATAAGGCTTGACTGTACATTCTCTCCTCTCCCTCTATAAGCCTACCCTAAAATTTCTGGCACAGGCCTGAAAGTCATTAGTAATTTAGCTGAAACATAAAATTTTACTGTGGCGCATTGGTAGCTATTATGAGGTATAAATCTGTGTGGCTCTGGCAGGTTGAATTCCCTCCTACTCTCCTTCCACACACTACAAAAAGCATTTAACTGTGCTGGGGGTAGGACACTTACATTTTGGAATTAAATTAGAGACATGAGCATACTAAAATACCCTTTCTTTTCTAGAACCACGCTAACCATATTGAACTGCTTTCTTGGGCCACGTCCCACTAGAGAAAATGTGATCTTCTTCAGGAAATTTGGGTTCAGCCAACTGCCTTGCAAAAGCTGCAGTGGACAAAATTATCAGAGACACCAAAATCTGTGTTCACTTGGCTCACATGTGTCATATCTACCCAGGCTCAGCATGGTCAGAGGTCATTAGAAAACACAAGTATCCTACTCAGTAATTCCAATAATTTCACTATAAAACTAACCAAAGAGAAAAACTATGTCTAGGGTTGTTTTGTTTTGTTTGCAGGAGAATTTTCTTATATTCTTGCAGTTTGTTTCAAGATTTTCTTCAAAACCCTTCTTGGCATCTTTAGGTCTTGGGTGCAAACATACTATGTTTTTGAGTGTTGTACCATTATCACATGAGATTTGAACATATATTATTGGAATGGCTTAGTCGAAGGCATATGGGATTGGAACTGACACCTAAATTCTGTGACCTTAGCCAGGGGATAGCAAATATAAAAGCTTATTCCATCACCAGCCAGTCTTGTGCCATAGCAAATATTATTAATGGGTTACAGAAGTCATACGAGCTTCATGCAAATCTTCACCCAGTAGCCCTTTCTGAGTGACTCAAAACGCAAGCTGAGCCTTCGTCTCAGCACCAGTCTGCAGGTAACCATGACGGATTTCTCGAAGCTAACACATGACACAACAAAACTCACTGGCTTTCTCGGGCCTAAAATGTGAGCACTATGAGAGCAGAAACCACAATTATTCATTTTGTGTCTCTGGCACCGATCTTGGTATCTGGCGCTTAGCTGGCCTCAGAAAACATTTATTGAATGCTACTGAATTTTCTAACCCTGCCGTTAATTCTAAGAGTTTCCTAAACTACATAACTTCTTTCCCTTCTTTTATTTTCCTAGAAGATTGTATTATGTCAAGTATCAGTTACTTTATTACAGTTAGCAAAAGAAATTAAACATTAAATGAAATGTCACCAACACCATTAAATGTTTTTTAGAAAATAATAGTATGTTCAGTACAACTTAAAGCAAAATAAGTAGGCATGTTCTCTACTCCCTTGTTGCTTAGAGTCTGGAATGGAGTAGGCTAAAATGCAAATGAATATGGTTTATGGGGTTTCCTGTAGTTATGATCCCTTCCAGAGGGAAGGCCCAGTCATCTTTATCAATTTTGTCTAATTCCATGGTATCATGGCAATTTTCCTTATCTGTTTAAGGGAGTGGAACACTTTTACACTGCATTAAGTATGTTATTGGGGATGTTGGTCAGTATACATCTTTGCTAGTGAGAATGCTTTCAGTAAAAAGTAGAGAAAACTAGTCTCAATGTGTTTAAACTACAAGGAAGGATTTACAGACTCATGTAATTAAAAATACCAGAGGGAGGGTAAGCTACAGGCAAACCTTGATTGAGCTCCTCAATTATGTCTTCAAGATCTTTTATCTTTCTGTTTTTCTGCATAGGATTCATCTTAAGACTGGCTTACCTCATGGTCCCAAAATAGCTGCAACTGCACTGACAGTAACACACTCCCTTGTTAATTTCTTCAACAACAGCATCAATGTCCCAACATTTTTAGGAAAACAAAGGAAATTTAATCTGTTTTCATGGCTTAAATTAGAAGGCTTAAGATATATGCCCAAACCTTAACTAATTATTATAACCTATGAATAGAATACACTGATTAGATTGGCCTAAGTCATGTGCTCCGCCTTCAACCCAGAGGTATAATCATTTTTCTCAGAATCACATAGATGTTGGATGCTGTTATGGAAAAGGATGAAGAGAAGGATGTAAAAACAGTCAGCCAACAAAAATCTACCATAACAACATCTTTTTCTGATGAACTGAGGCAGAAACTCCAGTGTGATCTAATAGCCAAGAATAGCTGTCAATACCTTGAGCATGTGCTACATTTTATCCTACAGATAAAATGCAGGCCTCTGTTCAAAGGAGGCAGAGGGTCCATCCTTGCTCTCAATGAGTAGTGTGAGGGCAGCAGGTGGACCAGTGGGCAAAGAACACTTGGGAACATTAGGAACATTTAGAGGGGAGATTGTTACCAAATTAACTGTAGTAACAGCTCTGGGCAAAACACCTGTAAAGAGTATTCTGAGATAGTCATAAGGTACTTTAGTGTCAACAGTATGAAGTTCCTATATAAAATGGACTCTACTTGTTCCATAGTGACTTAAATGACACATGTGCTGTCATTCTAAAATGTAATGCCTTCCTCAGAGCTCCAGTATCAACCCTTAAAGCAGTCTTCTTAAGGCAGTTGATAATGTTTTTGAGTAGAGAGAATAGGGCAGGAAAAAATACAGAAGACAAGCAACAATTATATTTTTCAAGAAAGGGAATTAAGTCTATTTGAAGTTAGAGAAATGAGCCCCCAAAATAAAATTAAAGTTCTTTAAGGTGAAAAGGAAAAGATATAGAGTAAAAATGACAACCGAGCTGAAACAACATGTCTTGGAAAATAAAGGCGTATGATCAAAAGTTAATTGTGTATTGCAGAGAAATAAATCGAATTGTAGACTATCAGAGAGAACAAGGAGAAAAGGTCATTACAGAAGTAAAAGGAGGTTTTTAAACATTAGTGGTCTAATAAAGCCATTTAGATTCTCTTTAATGCATAAAATTTCTCTCTCTGTCGACTGAAATGAACCTGACTTATTTCACTGTCTGACTAGCCTCTTCCTGTTATCTTAGATTTGTTGTCTTTGGGGCCTGGAGGATTGAATGCTCAACCTTATTCCTGAAGAATTGGCATGTCTGCTTCGCAGAGTGCACAGCAACAGCTTAACTGGGGGGCAGCAAGAGGCGGGAGGGCCTACTGCAAGCTAAAACCTAAAATAAACAGAACAGAGGCACTAGTGGATACTTAAAAAAGGAATTTATGGCCCATTTCCTCATTTCCCCTAGGATTTTGCTTGTGAAAATAAATTTGATATTTTCAGCATTAAAAAAAATATATTTTTCAAAAAGAAAACAGGCCAAAGTTTCACATGTCTAATCTACCATTCCAGCAAGACACCCAAAGTGTAATAGCATCAGTGGGACCCTCCAGAGGGGCACTGGCTCTGAAATCACCGTCTGTAGAGCCACCCACCCCTGAATATACGTTGAAGGTGACCTGGACAAGGCCAGGCCTGCTTGCTGGTGTCAAATGACTTATTCCAGCACACCTTATCCATGGCGAAGTGGAGAGCTGCCGAGAGGGCAATTCACATTAGGCTAATAGTTTTTCCCTGATTGTGAGAAGTTTATTTCTCTACAACATGTTTTTCCTCCTAGGGAATACAAATGGTGACGCCCAAAAAGATAAATCATGGTGTCACAAAATATATCCCATTTATTTAATGGTTTTCTAGCCTAGCAATGTTGCAGACTTTGAAATTCTGTATAAGTCATAGACAGTATTTCTAACATGCCTTAAAAGCCCATTCAACTCCCGCCAGCTGTTGAGGACAGGAAGTAAAGAAAATAAGACTTTTTCCTGCTAATCCTCCTAAGAGGAGTTGAGAAAGCCAGCAGAGCCATTTTGGAATTTTGCTGGGAAACAAGGATTAGCATCTCTAAGAGACACTGCCAGATTGTTTGATTACTGTTGCAGGGTTATTTTAGATGGGATCCAAATAACACGAGCTTGAGGTTAGACGGTGCACCTCAAAACTTGTGTCTGAGAAGCTATCCAAAGCTCGTTGACCATCCTCTTCTCTAATATCCATTCCTAAAGCCATTGCACAAGGAGTTTGAGAACAAGAATGCCATTAACGCATTAAAGGTAGTTATTTCATTATTTCAGTCTTTTGACCTTCAAAACCAGATTCCCTAATTTTCTGGGACTCATTTACTACAACAGCAAAAAGATTAAACTAGAAAATGTGAAATCACTCAGAGGATGGAGCAGTTCTCCGTAGGGGAAGATACTTGTCAAAGTTACAAACTTTCTCGAGAACAATAAGCAAACTCCCTGAGGACAGAGAAATCCATGTATTCAACTTCCTGTTTCCTGTGTCGACTAAATAAAAATGCACAATGTGAGAGTTGTGAGTTAACTTTTATTGGGGGCAAAATGAGGACTATAGCCCTGGAGACAGCATCTCAGATAGCTCTGAGGTACTGGCTCCAAAGAGGTAGGAAGGCAGGTCAGTATTACATATGATTTTAGTGAAGGAGGGACATGCATCAAACACACATGTTGGCGGAGGTTTGCTGCTAGTCACGAGGAGCAGACATCACCATTAATGATTTTAGTGCTTTTCTAGATAAGAGAAGATGGAAGAATTGGGCTCATAAAATCTTTTCTATGTGAAAGCCTCTTCTACCAGTTTTTCCCAGAGCACTGAGCACTTCATTCCTGATCTCCACCCTGAACTCCTTTCAGGGTGTGTTGAAGGTCAGCGACTGCAGTGGCTATTGACTTCATCCTTGTAGAGGCAGATGGCAAGTGACAATTTTTAGTTGGCACCTGTATCTAATAGTTTGTGACACATAGTAGATGTTCAAGAAATGCTGGGTGAAAAAATGAATGCATTCATGGCATTTCTTCCAAAAGGTCCCTCCTTTAGAACATTTCTTTTATCTATTGGAAGTTAAGTATGCATTGTGGATATTTCACCGTTCATCCATGTTAATAAAGTCAGGAGTTCTTTCGTACCTGCCATTCATTCATTTATTAATTAATTCAGTGGAAACTTATTAAACAATGTTATGCACCATGCTCTAAATTAAGTACTATAAAATACTCTCCCGGGCTTCCCTGGTAGCGCAGTGGTTGAGAGTCCGCCTACCGATGCAGGGGACACGGGTTCGTGCCCTGGACCAGGAGGATCCCACATGCCGCCGAGCGGCTGGGCCCGTGAGCCATGGCCGCTGAGCCTGCGCATCCAGAGCCTGTGCTCCGCAACGGGAGAGGCCACAACAGTGAGAGGCCCGGGTACCGCAAAAAAAAAAAAAAAAAATACTCTCCCATATTTAAAAATACCATATATAGTATACATTGATTTTACTTGCTTTGACTATTAATTCATCCCAGAAGTTTTAGTCGGTATAAAGTCAACAGAATCATTAAATGAATAATATTGGTCTTTAAAAGTTAAAGAAAAAAACAACAACCCTCCTTCTATATATACTGGCTCTCCACTCATTTGCTGCATTTTGTTTTCAAGTATTTTTTGAACCCATCCGTTATCAACAAGCTCTATAATTCATCTACTTTTATTACGAGCACCTGAAACTTTCCTACTGAAGAATGGAAACTATTAGAAAATCTTCTTAACTTACAGTATAACCCAATCCTTGAAGTGGATTTTTAAAAAATTTACTTTAGGTTTAATTCATAATGCTTTGGAGAACCACCATTCTTATCAACAACACTGGGATTGCAAATTGGATTTGCATAATATAACAGTGCTGTAAAAATACACCAGTGCATTGAAAACACAAAAGATTCACACTCCTACCTCAGATCTCTAAACAGCGCTCCTATTTTACTCCATCATAATTGACCCTTTCGAAGCAAAAGTTTGCTTCCTTGCAGTTTTCTCCCATTCCCCTTTCACTTTGCATTTTTCTATATAAGCCTGAGGGATTCAGGAAAAAAAAATTATGGGTATTAATTGATGGAGTTTATGAACAGAGAGCCCACTAAAGTTTTCAAACCTGTGTTAAAATGTCTCCTTCTCTACTTTCTTTTTTTCCTTAAAGTACTTAGATAATTGCATCAGCTCTTCGTTTTGCTTGTGTCGACAGCCTAAAAGTGCGATGTGCTCCTCCCAGGCTGCAATTATCCGGAACTTTCTCGAACCATCGTGTTACAGTAAAAATGGGTGGTCTTCCCTTTGGATCAGGAGCTCTGGTGGTTAATCCACCACCGGAACCATCCGGTGCAGCCGTACCAATTGCTTCACAAGCTTTCCAAGAAATCTAACAAACCGAACAGAGCTCATGCCCAGTTAGTTCCTACTCTCTCTTCATCTTCAGCAATATTCCAGAAGATATTTTCCACTATGAAATAGGTACTTTGGAAAGTTCTACCAGCTTGTTTGCACAGGATTGACATTTACACAATCATGAACAACACTTTATGTGCTACTTAGGATTTCTTTCGAGAACTTTTATCCAAGTGCTGACCTGGCTTAACCCTACTTAACTTGTAAAAAATGAAGAATGTAGATGGCCACGGGCCACTGATGGATTAGACTTTGCCTTGGTTGTGTTTTCTTAGAGCCTTTGAACTGTGGCTTGAGTACAGTCTTCCTTAACATTCCCTCTTATGGATCTTGTTTTGTTACAGTAGCTGATCTTCTGGGGTTAGAAGAATGGAGAATGTGTTGGGCTTATTTTGCTTATAAATGGTATACCTTTGCAAGGAGGAGAGGAGTTTCCTTCCTAATGTTCTGGGGACCTACTCGTCTGCAACTATATAAAGTATCTGGAGCCCTATTTTTAATTTTAAAACTCAGTGCTGCTGAAGGGTGGAGAAATAGGCCTTCTCACACATTGCTTCCTGGTGGGAACTATAAAAGTATACATGCTCTTTGACCTAGCAGTTCCAATTCTAGAAATGAATCCTAAGGAAATAATAAGGATGTGGGCAAAAATTTAATAACTTGCATCGTCACTGCAGCAGTGTTTATGGTATAGCAAACTTGAAAACACACAAGGGTAAAACAAAATATATCTATGCCTATAGAATGAAAAAGTAGGCACCATGGAAGTGCATATATTATAAAAGTGTCTATAATATTGACTTTGACAGACTATCCCAACGTGTTGGTGAATTTTTTTAAAAAATAGTCCCATTCTATACCAAATGATCTCATTTTTGTAAAAAAAAAATTTTTTTTTAATAGGCAGGTTTAAGGTAAAACCTGCCTAAATGTGTACATTGCACAAAGCAGGAAGATACTCCCTAAAATATGAACAGTTATGTGGCAGGATTATGGACGATATTTATTTTCTTTCTTTGTTTTCTTATTTATATTTTCTAACTCTGTTTGTTTTTTTTACCATAACAACATATACTTGCGTAGTCATAAAAATTTTTTCTAAGTTTGGGTTTTTTTAAGGGAGGGAGTTGCTTTATTTTGCTTCTCAGGTAAATGAAGTCAAATGAAGCTTGAAAGTCAGTGGACTGGTAGAGCTCGCCTGCATGTGTAGGAGAGACCGGTCATAGAAGGAATTTTGAACTTGGCTTCAGGCCTGAAATCCAGGCTCAGCTCTGCCCACCCAGTCTCAGTGCGAATCAGCAAATCCTTTTACTTTTCTGAGTCTCAGTTTCACCACCTTTAGCTGAGGACAGCACTGTTCCTCTATAGGATAACGTAATCTCCCAGGATTATGGGCATCAGGTAAGATAATACAAGTGAAAAGGCTTGGAAAAGTTAAGCCCGTCCAGTGAATAGAAGAACCAGGAATCAGCAGACAATACAAACAGCAAATCACAGGCTGATCCACCTAGCTGAGGCACCTTCCTACTCATGTCCATCTTGACCTGCTCCAGCCTCCCTACGGTCCTAACAAGGAATCCTGCCCACCGGTTTCAGCATGCAGCCTGCTTCTCCGCTTCTGTTCCTGAATTCAGCACTAGCAGATGTGTGCGGAGCCAAAAAGCCAGCTCTGTGTTTTCCTACATCCATTTCCAGTAAGCCAGTTTGCCTGCTGCTAAACTACACACCTGCAGGGTGTATTGCCTCAGACAATTCCACTGCACTTTGAAGCCCTTATTTGTTGATGTTAAATATGCCACGGTGGACACAGTGTGCTCTGTTTTTGTTTTTCCACACGAATATCACAATAGCCACACGAGGGAGAGGTCTTACTTCACAAATCCACAATACTCTGAGTCGTCACTCTGGAAAATACCCCTTCCACAGCCTCAACTTGGGAGAGTTCCTTTATCTTTGGATTTCCCCTTGCTTATCTTGCTCCTGTCCCCAGACTGATAAAAAATGAAAGTCTAAGACAGAGTTTGTTATGTCTGAAGATTTACTTGCCCGAGCTGTAGGGGCCCACGCTATTAGTTTTTGAGTCACGTATCTTGGCTTTCAAGCCTGCAGAAAAGCACTTGGACTTATGTGAAGGAAACAAGTTTTCTCAGGTAGCCGGGAAGGAGGATGCTGTTGTCTGATGGCCCCAAAAGAGTCTTTTATTCCCACTAGAAAATGACAAACCAAGTTACCAAGTGGAATATCCGCCTTGTTGGAACCTTCCAGGCTCCCTGCCGTCTGAGCTAAGAATGTTCAGGACAATGTCTAATAATCCTTACTTTACATTGGATATTTTCAAAAATATGAAAAGCACTTTTATAAAGTGTTTGGGACCCATGCAGGGACAGCCAGGTCAATAAAACGGCTTTTTGCTCATGCCAAATGCCAGGCATTTATTTACCAGGTTAGGTAAGAATGTGGGATCTTGCGAGCAAGAAGAAGAAATGTGGTTTTAGGACAATAAATATACAGTGTGTGTCCTCAAGCCTCCTGCTGAACATCAGGAGGAGAGTTGGGCTGCCATCAATTCTGATAACCAGGGAGCGCTTTGTTCCTGGCCATGCCTCCCGGTACCCCACTGCATAAGATTTTAAATCATTTCAGCTGTGGCAAATGATGGCCCAAGGAACAGCTTCAGCCCAGAAGAGACAAAGGGACAGTGTTGGAGAAAGAAAAGCAGCGGTATTCTTGCTGCATTTTAAAATTAATAGAGTCGGTTATAGTTTCTAAGTACACTTGGAATTCCAGCTGCCAGAGAATGGGTTTGAACACTGAAAGCCCTCTTTAATCCATCGTGGAGCCCGGACAGGTAGTGGTGTTCTCCAGCAAGCAGGGCACAGGTAGTGGCACTGTGAAGCCAGCAGAGAGAGCCTGCCAGGAAGCCTCGACACTGTCCTCAGGGGATGGCCTCCACGCAACGGGCAGGCTTTGATCTCTGCTGAGACTGCGCCGGGGGTGCCAACGGTGAGGTGGGTGTCCGCGAGTTCATTTTACAGAGACCATCAAAGCCGCTTTCAGATGGTAAAGACGAACAACCTGGCCTCTATTTGAACAGCTAGCAGCTCTTCAGACTGTCTAATTCTCAGAACCGATTAAACAGAAAGAGAGCTAAGAAACAGAGAGTAGGTTGAGTACTGGGAGGCTGCCATAAGGCAGCCGAACTGCGGGTGCTTCTGTGCCACTGAAGCTAAACATCATCTAAACATCAGTTTCCCTACCTTGAAATACACCATTGCTAAGTGTTATACCACTGCGGTACGCAAGTCGAGAGAACCGTGATTTGGCCAATGATGCATATTAAACTTTAAAAGAATCACCAAAGTATCAAGCAGCGATTTGTCAGAACACGGCGAGAAAGGACGACCTTGGAGAAGAATTTAAAGAACATAACAGAAAAGAAGCTGCAAAAGAGTGGATATATGTGTATGTATAACTGATTCACGTTGCTGTACTCCTGAAATTAACACAACATTGTAAATCAGCTAGACTCCAATAAAAATTTTTTAAAAATAAAGAACATATCACAAGTAAATGAGTTTTGAAACCAAATTTAAATCCACTGGAAAGGAACTTAAGGAAAGCTAATTTAGCAAATCGCCATAGTCCTTTATCATCTTGCTCTTCTTAAGAAATCAAGGATGTATTTTTGCAACATTATGTTTTATTAGTGACACACAGAAAATTGGAAAATAACTGAAATCATTTCTCTATGTCCCTTCCACCCCCTCCTCACCCAAATTTTTTTCTGTATGAAAATCATAATGTCTTTCATTGATACATTAAAACAATCAAGACTAATGAGACGGTAATTGCTGAAAAGACTGATTCTACAGTGGAACAATAATTATCTTTGGAGAACATGATATGTTCTCTCTGGGTTGAGGGGTAATGTCTAAAGACTAAACATTGCTTAAGTGTCACTAGCCAGTAGTTAGTCTTTAAGTAGAAGATAATATACATCATCCAACAATACAAAAGAATAAAATAAACTACACTGGCACTTCGCCTAAGAAGAAATATAATCAATAAACATAAAAAATGCTCACCAATGGCCAGGAGAACACAAATTAAAACAATAAGATTGCATTTTTCTCCCAGTAAATTAACAAAAAATTCAAAAGAGCCATGGCATCTAGTGTTGACAAGGATGCAAGAAACAGGCACTTAAATATCATTGGTGGGAGTGTGAATTAGAATCACCTTTTTGCGGAGGGGTGGGGAGGAGAAGGAAAAAATTGTAATAGCTATAAAACATTTTCAATGCACAAATCCTATAGAATATATAAGAGGCTCAGTAACCAAACTCAAATATTTTGCTGAATCACAGAAACTCAATTCCAACCAAGTCAGGGTTCCCCTCTTTCCCCTCGAGCATTTCTAAGTCTTGACGTCATGTCAAGATGTGGGGAAGGAGGCAGAGAGGGACACAATCCTTGAAGTCATCATTTCCACACCGGCATCCTCCAAGGAAGTCATTGGCTCACCCGGGCCTCAGCTGTTATCCCAGAAGGTCACTGATGAGATGTCCCTTGTTCCCAGTGGCAAGGTCCCTAGATGTCCGGCAACTTTCTCTGCTCCTCCCATGCTCAGCTGGAGCCATGGAATCATTTGCTTCGGTGCCACGCACAGCATTTTTTTCTCTGGGCCCCTGCTGCCTCCCTCCATCCCCTGAGGCTGGCTTCCTCTCTGAGATTATAACCTGGAAAACTTAGGGCCTGGCCTGCCGCTGGGACCTACAAATGCCTCTGCTGTCCTCACTTCCCCTCCATCCCCCACCTCCACCAGGCCAGAGAAATGTTCTCTAACCTAAAACAGAAGTTCTGCGGTCTTTTATGATGTGTCTCCCACACATTTTGTCTTTGACAGTTTTCTTCATTCCCCTAAGGATTTGAGTTCGGAAACCAAAGCCCTTGAAGATTTTGTCCCCCTCTCTGATTTCAGAATTGGAACATTCCTCCTCAGTGACAGTGAACATCGAAGACCCTAGCTGCTTGAATATGGCAGAAGTAGGAGGGAGAGAGAGAAGACACTGCTAATATTTCCAAAATGTTGAATTTATGAGCTAACAATCCGCTACTCTCTTATAGAAATAAAATCCTAGAAATATGTAAAAAGATATAGAGAGGATTACCATAACATTGATTGTAATAGAGAAAAATTAGAGACAATTTAAATTTCCACCAAGATACCAGATGGTTAAATAAATCATAGGAAACTGATAAAATGGGGGAAAAAACCTCGATAATACTGATAAAATTCTAGGTAAATATTAAAAAGAATATGTACATCTTTACGTGCTGACTTGGAAAGATCCTATGAATACCGTGAAGTGAAAAGGGCAAAATTCGGAATGATATGTGAGATATCTCATTTGTTTAAAAAAAACACCCTATTTCTGTGTATGCGTACATGTGTTAATATGAGCACATAAAGAGATTGCTAATGTTAGTGGTAATAATTTCTGTGTAGTGAAATTAGAAGGAGGAAAGACTCTTCCTTTTTTTCACTTTACAATCATTTTTAAATATTTTATTTGATTTAGCAGGCACCTACTACCTTTAAAGATTTTTTATTTAAGTTAAAAAAAATGCATGTTAATTTAGCTCTAGATGGGACCTCATACATTCTCAAAGCATATATAATTTCTTGAAGAATCAGGAACTAAGATATAAAATGAAGACCTTCCATTCATTGAAGGTTATGTTCAGTAGCAAAGATTGATCATTTAAGATCCATGATGATTATAAGAATCATTTTGCAAAACCCTGACTGGAAAGTAGATTCCTGCTGTGAACTGTAAGAGACCAGAATTTCAACATAATTGGAGAAATTTAAATACCTTATCATACTCTGCCAAGCTCTGTGAGTCAAATAAATGTAGGATATCTTATTTTAAAAAAATGATGACAGTTGACAACAAAGTATAAACATGATCCAAACTAATACATGTGCTAATTGTTCTTTGTTTTAATCCCCAGTGCACATTCTCCATTAACTGCGAGATTAACTGCCTTGTCTTGAATCAAACCTAGGAATAGCTTCTTCTGCCACTGATAGCACTTCAATATCAAAGGAATCTGATGAGTCTGAAATCCAGGCCCAAACTGTACACACTTGGCCCAACTAGAGGCGTCATAATGATGTAGCAGAGGATAAAATTATGAGCTCGGCTGATATGTTTGGCACAGAATTATATTATGCCCACTTAATTAACAATGCTGATACCCTATCTCCCAAACAGGATCTAGTATCTTATTTTTTAAATTAATTTTTATTGGAGTATAGCTAATTTACAATGTTGTGTTAGTTTCTGTTGTACAGCAAAGTTAATCAGTTTTATCAATACATATATATATACTCTTGTTTAGATTCTATTCCCATATAGGTCATTACAGAGTACTGAGTAATTCCCTGTGCTATACAGTAGGTTCTTATTAGTTATCTATTTTATATATAGCAGTGTGTATCTACTAATTCCAAACTCCTAATTTATCCCTTCTCCCTGCTTCCTGCTTGGCAACCATAAGTTTGTTTTCTACATCTGTAACTCTATTTCTGTTTTGTAAATAAGTTCATTTGTACCATTTTTTAGATTCTACATATAAGTGATATCATATGATATTCGTCTTTCTCTGTCTGACTTACTTCTCTCAGTATGACGCTCTCTAGGTCCATCCATGTTGCTGCAAATGGCATTATTTCATTCTTTTTTAAGGCTGAGTAGTATTTCATTGTATATATGCACCATGTCTCTATCCATTCATCTGTTGATGGACATTTAGGTTGCTTCCACGTCTTGGCTATTGTAAATAGTGCTGCAATGAACATTTAGGGTGCATATATCTTTTTTTTTCTTTTTTCAAAAACTACAAAATATTTTATTGCTTGGATGTGTGAGATAAATTTAGGAGGCAGAAGAATAAATACTGGCTCTCCAATTTCTTTGCTAATGATACACAGAATACAAAAGGAATAGTTTGACAAGTTACAGTCAGTTCAGTTTGGGATATGTTGTTTGAGTATGAGTCTGAAACTCCAAGAAAAGTCCTAGATATAGAATTAAGTTGATTTTTTTCATACAAAATTATCTAGCACAATACTTTGATTAATCAAATAATGCCAATTTATAATAACACCAAGTTCTCATTATATGTGGGTCATTTCTTGAGCACTCGGAAGTGTTACATTGACATACAGTACTTGCCCACTCCCATGCCAACATTACACTAGTTTTATTTTAAGTCTTGTTATTGCATAAATAAGTCTCCACACTTTATCACTACCACATCTTCTCATCTTCTTCTTCCTCTTCAAAATTGTCTTGGCTGTTTTGGTTCTTTTTTTTTTTTTTTTTTTAATAGAGCAGGTTCTTATTTGGCATAAATTCTATACACATCAGTGTATACATGTCAATCCCAATAGCCCAATTCATCACACCACCACCAGTACCCACCCCGCAGCTTTCACCCTTTGGTGTCCATATGTTTGTTCTCTACAACTGTGTCTCAATTTCTGCCCTGCAAACTGGTTCATCTGTACCATTTTTCTAGGTTCCACATATATGCATTAATATACGATATTTGTTTTTCTCTTTCTGACTTACTTCACTCTGTATGACAGTCTCTAGATCTATCCACATCTCAACAAATGATAGGGTGCATATATCTTTTTGAATTAGGTTTTTTTCCATATATATGCCCAGTAGTGGGATTGCAGGGTCATATGGTAGTTCTATTTTTAGTTTTTTGAGGAACCTCCATACAGTTCTCCATAGTGGCTGTATCAATTTACATTCCCACTGACAGTGTAGGAAGGTCCCCTTTTCTTCACACCCTCTCCAGCATTTATTGTTTGTAAATTTTTGATGATGATCATTCTGACCAGTGTGGGGTGATACCTCATTGTAGTTTTGATTTGCATTTCTCTAGTAATTAGTGATGTTGAGCATCTTTTCATGTGCCTCTTGGCCATCTATATGTCTTCTTTGGAGAAATGTCTATTTAGATCCTCTGCCCGTTTTTTTATTGGGTTGTTTGTTTTTTTGATATTGAGCTGCTTGAGCTGTCTAGTGTCTTTATAGGTGATGCCAAAAGAAGACCCCAGCTGACCCCCCAAGGGAGTATTTTTGCTTCATATGTAAAAACAGTGACTCCCACTATTAAATAAGAAAATAGTCACAACTTCAAAACATCTGCAAGGGAACTTTCTCATCCCCATAAGCACCTACCCATGTAAAAAGTTTGGATCACTTCAATAGTAAGAGAAGCCTTTTCAAACATTTCTAATAATTATTCATTCAATCAACATTTGTTGAATGAGCGCTATGTACCAGGAACAGCTAATATTTATTTAGTATTTACAATGTCCCAGGCAGTGGTCTACTTTCATAAATTAACTCATTTAATCCTCATGACAAGCCTATGAGTTGGGTTCATTGTCTTTCAAATTTTACAGAACTGGGCCCTGGCTCACAGAAATGAAGTCACTCATTCAAGCTTACATAGACTGTCCCTAAAGAAGCTGAGATTTGAACCCAGGTAGTCTGGCTTCAGAGGCGTGCTCTTCACTCCATAAACTAGGCTAAAAAAAAAAAAATAAAGGACACATTCTAATGGTGGAAACAGAAATGTAAAAAATAATTAAAATGCAGTGTAATGCTATGGGAACATAAATTCAGGGATGAATAAAGAAAACCCACAAGTACCAGGGTTGAATTCAGAAATATTATGGAAATGTGTATGGTGGGGGGACTGGATAAAATTTATTCCATTTTTTTGGAGCTCCATATTAGCATACATATGACTAAATGAAACACTTTCTTCATCCAAATTAAAAGTATATAAATTAATGAGTTCTAATCTCTCAATTGTACTAAACTGGGTGTTTTTAAATTTACCCTATTTCAGGAGACTAATTACTATTTAATACTTTACCTCTGTAAGAAACAGTTTACAATCCTGAGAGAAAATATTGCAGCATTTTATTTAATGGAATGAAGCTGTCCACTGAGCAAGCTTTTTACCTGTAGCCCCTAAAATAAGTAGTCCTGGAAGAGTGACTAACTGACTTTTAAATCTCAGCCCTTCTCTTTTTAGAAATGCTGCCAATAAATGGAATCTCCATTTTCGCTTTCCTCTACTCTAGACACAAGCATTCATTTTGCAAAGATGTTGGCATGTCATTGGCAAAATTCACTTGTTGTGCTATTTCTATTCATCATCCTTATACCAGACCTCATCCCCAAATAGTCCTGCATAAGATGCCACATGTGTCCTCTAGCACTTCAGGAATTAAGAGGATATAATTAATAAAAATGGATACAGTCAATAGCTGACTTCAGACTAAGTTATCCAGGAAAGACATCCATCCCGATGTGGTTATGAGTTCTTTCTCAAAGTCAGCTTTTGTTCTAAGCTCAGTTAGGTGTATCAAGATAAAACTCAGCTATACAACTCAGAACTTTTAAAAGTTCACTATATTAACTCTGTCTCAATCCATTCAAGCTGCTATAACAAAATGGCACAGATAGGTTGGCTTATAAATAACCGAAATTTATTTTTCACAGTTCTGGAGGCTGGGAAGTCCAAGATCAAGGTGCTGGTGAGAGATTCTATGTCTGTGGTGTGCCTACTTCCTGGTTCATAGATGGCCAACTTCTTCCCATGTCCTCACATGGGAGAAGGGGCAAGGGAGCTCTCTGTGGTCTCTTGTATAAGGACACTGACCCTTCCTGCAGACTCCATCCTCACAACCCAATCACCTCCTAAAGGTTTCACCTCCTACCACCATCATGTTGGGGGTTGGGATTTCAACATATCAATTTAAGGGAGAACAATAATATTCTGTCCATAGCAAACCTATTATATAATATTTAAATATCGATATTGACTTTCCAAAGAAGTCAACAGTCACAGAGGCAGGTGAAAGGAAAAGCATTTCGATTTAAGTCAAAATGTGATGCGTTTTTATAATGGGCCAGGCAATGGGAACACAAAGATGCCTGCCATAAGCCCAGCCCAGATTAGCCCAGAACCAAAGTTTGAGGTAGGTCAATAGTCCTGCTTCATGTTCATCACTTTGTAGAGTATATTTTTGAAGTCCTTTTTGAAGTCCTCCTTAATTCAAAAGTAAAATCTTTGTCAAATAAAGACATAAATAGCTTCCTCTCCAAGACTGAGGGCCGGATTCCTTCCCTCAGAATCCCTATGGAACTTTTTCATACTACTAGATGAAACATATTTAGCCAATATCTGGGTTTCTGCCAAGGTGGAATAAGAAGAATCTATTTGATATGACATCAAATTAGTCATTTTTAAGGTAATAGCATAATCATCTGTTAGACAACGTTACTTGTAGGCAACAATCATCTGCTGGAAAAAAAAATAGAAAAAGAAAATCTAAAGGTCATCTCATTTCAACTGAAAAGCTGAATTGTAAAAATTATGGTTGGCAAAGTGATATCTCTTCAATCAAAATAAAACATAAAATGATCCTTACTAGGCCAACAGCAGCTGTCCAATCATAACAAACAAAATTCCTCAGTTGATGTCTTTTTATGGACCCATGTTTTCTTCACCTTTCATTTTTTCCTGCAAAAATTAAGTGGAAAGACCCATGGATGGGGTGAAGAAAGAAAGACATTGGGGCTGTTTCTAATGTGTGTGTTGGATTATCTGCAATACACAGATAAAACTGGGTATAAGCCTTAAAATAGAGCAGAGTGTCAATTTCAAAACAAATAATGATAATGGTATTTTCAAGATCAGCTCTTTATTCATGTTCTGTGCCAAAGCATTTAAATACCCTGTGCTACTCATAACATAATGTGGGTGGTAAAAGGAAAAAAACTTTCCCTACTTCAACATGTTATTCCTAAAGAGTCTATTCGTGTCAGTGCTGTAAAGATACAATTAATTTATATAACCCCAATATCCTAACGCTGAGACACAAAGCACATGAAACAAAACATTCTCTTATTTTGAAAAGAGAAAAATGAACATAAACTCTGCTTTATGCAACTGCCCAAAGCTATTTTAGATAAATAATAAAATAATTTTAATTAACAAATGATTCTAGTAAACCATTTTTATCAGATACTTAATTTTTTTTAAGTCCAAACTTTGAGCCCACACATACTTTTTCCCCATGGGACTTAACAATTGCTGTGCTGGCAGTTGGTAGAATTTGAGATGATCTGGGCTGGGCACTCTTTAATTCGGTCTAGATGATGACATTTACCATCACATAGTTAAATGACTGGCTTTAGAAACATTTTTTAGGCTATGTGTCTCACCTATATGGCTGTACTCTGTTTGGGGAGATACCTTGTAATTTAAAATTAACCTTTGGGCTATTTCAATCTAGTTAGCTAAAAGCATCAGCCACTTAGAATTTGTATCCAATCTGGTTAATATACAAGTTTCATATATTTTTCTTGAAGGACTCCAAATAACAATGAATCAAATCATTTGTTTTTAATAGTTCTTTTCTAACTGGAAAAGAAACAAGCAAAATTCTGTGTTAAAAAAAAAAACCTTTCCAATACAACCCAAAATCTAACCCTTCAGAAAATAGCACATTCAAAGTTGAGTAAAGAACATTTTTCACATCAAGTTATATTTTAATTGTATGTATAAATAACAAGAAATGACTCTGCTCTTGGCTTACAACTGGATTGCATTTTTAATTCTGGAATTGCCTTATATTTTTGAGAATGCTGATTAAATATTAAAACTCATCAATAATTTGTGGAAGACTCCTTAGTAAAAAAAAAAAAAAAAAAGTTAAGTTTTACCCAGGAAGCAGATATTCTTTCTTATTTTATTTTTGAAAGAAGCCTTGTAAATTTAAGAAGCAGGGGCATATGTGTGTGTGTGTGTGTGTGTGTGTGTGTGTGTGTGTGTGTGTGTGTGTGTGTGTGTCTACTTGACAGAGAGGGAGAGAGAACGCCCATGAGTGTCCAAAACATGTATTTAAATATCACCAATTACAGAGGCATTCTCTACACTTAACATTCATGGATAACCTTTGTGTACATATTCAGGTGGGGTCAGCAGAGTATTTATGGAATACAGGGCAGTATTGCTGGGAACCATTTCCCCTATGACAGAGTGGTCATGCTACTTGGGTGAACCATATCCAAGAGAAATAAGATAGGGACTCTATGGGAGACAGCATTCATAAAGAGGTCAGAACTATAATTTCCTTAAGTCTCCAATCCATGGCAGCTGGGTAGGAGAAAGACAGTTTTAATTCTACTAGCTACTACCCTGAGTAAAGAGGCTTTATTTCTTGCAAATGTTTGCCTTATTCTGAAATCAATCCTCTTTCTTGTTTCTGATAAAGTGTATCTTGCCATTAATGCCAACTCAAGCCAGAAACAATTAAGACCTGCAGTATATACAATGAAGAAGCTGGTATTCATAACAGCGTGCCGGGCAAATTCAGTCGCCCCCTGTTTTGATGATTAAAATAGAAAGAATGGGCAAGCTTCTAGTGGAAGTTCCAACAACAGGATGATTTTTACTTTCGTATATCCCACCCATTAAACTGACATGTGTGTGGAAGGGAGGGGGGAAGATGTTAGGGGTGATGCACATGCTGAGCTCTGTCTGACTAAAGAATGCTAAATGCTCCATATTAGTGAAATACCAGAAGAATAAAATCCGAAAGACCAAGAGTTGGGCAAATAAGACAGCATGGTATAGTGGAAAAGGCAGTTATACTCAGGTTTGACTTTTACGACTTAATAGACGAGCAGACATAAGCAAATCATTTTCCTCTTCCTGAATATACAGACAATGATACCTACTTCCTGGGGTCTTTGTAGGGACTGGGTGAGATAGTGGTACTTGGTGGGTACTCAGTGAATGTTTGTCTCTCTCTTCTCTTACTAAACAAAGCTTATTAAGAAATCTAAATTGATCATCTCCTAGCAGAGGAACACTTTGCCCGAGAATCTTCCCAGGTACCTCCCATTACACATTTATCACTTCCATGGACTAGTGTTTTAATTCCTTAAGAATTTAGTTTCTCTAACAGTTTGAATTTTAGTGGCTCTACATGGGTAGTACATTTAGTCACCCCCAAGTTTGTTCCATGATGGCAGGAACTAGGTCCTTCCTGTACAAACTTGTATCCTAGCTCCTAGCTCAGAACCTGGTACAGAATGGGCTTTTAAGAAATATTAGAATGAATGAAATAAATGAAACGAATGTATCACCAATACCCACACACGGTGAAAGATCAACAATAAGGCCTTTAAAAACTCTGTTTATTCTATTCCTGACTCTTCTTATTTCAAAAATAAAACACTAAGGCAGACTTAAACCACCACAAAGAAAGGAAAACATCTCAACTAGTTTGTGGAAAGCACCATTTCCAGTGCCCAGCTATTCTCTTGCAGGCAGTTACCTGTGTAGCCATAAATACTCCACTTTTCAACTTTATTGTAAAAATAAAGGTGTGGTAGAAAGAGCCCAAGAAGAAGGAATCTGAAGACTCAGATGTTAGCTACAGCCACCACATGAACACTTATATCAATCACTTTATCTTTGTCAGTCTCATTTTTTCTCATTTGTAAAATGGAGATAAGTCGGCCTTGCATCAAATATATGCCTTAAGAGTTCACTGCAAGGGAGGATGAGACAAGACATGCAAAAGAGCTGGAACACTATAAACCTCTATGCAAAAGTAATGAACTTTAAAATTAAAGCATGTTCTTAGAAGGCAGGCAGGGCAGCTTCTACCAGAGCAGGCATAAGTGTGCCTAGTTTAGGTCTTAATCCCAACAGAGCTGTTCAAAGAAGACATAGATCAAGTGGGGAGAAGAAGCTGTGTGTGTGTGTGTGTGTGTGTGTGTGTGTGTGTGTGTGTGTGTGTGTGTGTGTGTGTCGGGGGAATGGGAAGGAAAGGCACCATCGTTTATTGAGCACTTACTGTATGCCACAATTAGCCAATGTGAATATAAGTCTCCAAAAACTAATCCTGGTCATTTGCTAAATCCCACCTCTGTTCCCTGTCCAGAATTCCTCTTCAGTAAAACCTCAGACCCAGAACAACCACAGAGGCCAGCAGAACTGGGAAAATGATCTCAATCTTTCAGGTTAATGTATTCTAGCTCGATAAAAATGAACAAACAAATAAACCACTTCTAACTTAAGGATTCTTGATGTTACTTTTTAAACACCATTTTTGTACATATTTTATATATTTGCCCCCAACAATTTTGTTTAGGTTGTTCTTGTATACTTCCTATGAAGAGAGGATGTGCTAAGGGAAATTTTAAGGTTATCACCTGTCTCAAAAAATAATTAATTCTTAACCTGCAGCATGAAATTAGCCGTCTTGTTCTACTAACTTCTTTCTTCAATAGCATCATTCAGTGGTGTGCTTGAGCCAGCAAGCACTCACTCCCAAGGGCCAATGTTGTATGTATCATCTCAGTTTCATTTTCATCAACATCAGTCATTTGAAGTCAGTCTTGGTGGGAGTATTTACACCATAGAAATGGGCAAGGTAACAAAGCAGAGCTTTTTTTTTTTTTTACCCGCTGAGAGCCAGTTGTTACACCTTTACCAGCACACCACTGTTTTATAATTTTCCTCATATCTACTTGTTTGATTTTTCTACATCCACAATTCCATCTTTCACAGCCATTTTCCTCACCAAAATAACTTGAAGATTTCTATTTCTTAAATTGATTTAGTTCAAAAAGTTGGTCTAGAAACAAAGTGACTCATTTTTGTTTTCCATAAATCTTCTGTCTTTCTTCTAACTCCTCTTTGTATTTCCAGTTTTTTTCTCAACTGTCATAATAACCTCCCTTTCCCCATTTTATACATTATTATCCATGCAGGATCTCCTACCCCCTGAGCCTTTTCCCCCAAACTACTGCACCAAAAATACCCAAATACCCAAATGAAACATACTTCAAGTCCTTTTGATTCTCATGCACATAGCCACTACCTATAAAATATTTGAAGAATTCCAAGTGAATGAAAGTGTGTACTTCTATTTGCTTGATTTTGTATATGCATCCACATTTTGTCATCTTTCTCATCTAGGAAATGCCTTGCAGGGAAGAGACTATAATATAAATAATACAGTGGATTAGCTTTAATACAGCAATAAACCTTATTAGCCATTCACACCCAATCCCTCCCAATTAATAAAGATAAACCTATTTGTGAAACAGATGTCATTACAATCTCCTCATCATAAGTATGATCAGGCATTTCTACCAACTGGCAAGTTAGATTCAACTTCACAACTTCATACTATAACTTGGACAAGTTACATAGACTCTATGAGCCTCAGTTTTTTGTAAAATGGGGGGGAGATAATTAGAGTAATATCTGTTTTGCCCAATTATTGTGAAGGTTATTATAATGTTAATAGAGCACCTAGTACAGTGCTATTATTGTTATCTTCATTACTCTGAAAAATGTTGTTACATTGACACTACATTTTCCTCTAGGCGATAAGAACATACACTCACTTTCTTGATAAATGTCTGTCTTCATCTATCACTACAACATACTTTGAAAAACTCTAAAAATTGATTTAATTTTATTACACTATTATATATGAGTATTCAAAAACATTTAAAAAATGATAAGAGAAGAAGGAAGGCAAAATCAATTCCTCAAAGATTTTTCACTGAAACAGTTACATATGCTTTCAGGCTTTTAAAAATTCATATACAGTTATAAAACAAAATCAAACTCTCTACAGTATAAACTGTTTTGTAATCAACCTTCTCCACTTAACATACCATGAAACTCGGTTATGTCAATAGATATAAGTATACAGAAAATTGTTAACATCTACAATGCATTCTGCTTTACGGCTGTCACACCTTCCATCAGAGAGAAACTCCAAACATGGTTCTGATAACCTACTGCAGCTTTTAGATAAATGTCAGGGATCCCTTTCCCGGGTGCCTGATGGAGAAAGGGGTTGGCGAGACAGTGTTACCAACTCAGAAGTCAAGTGGAAAGTGATGAGTGTTGGATACTTGATCTTAATAAGGCAGGGAAAAAGAGAGTAAGATGAGCCAATAGGCTGTGCTAGCTGGCTCCACAGGATAGAAATTTCCTATTTCTATAGGGAAACTCCCGGGGAAGAGGACCAAATGGGAGGCTTAGTTCCACCACCCCTCCTCTTCCCCCCTTCCCCCCGCCCCCCGGGAAAAAGGAAGAAAGTGTTTAATAGCTCTGTCCTAAGACATTAAGACATAACACATAAGAACATGTGTAATAGCTCTGCCTAAGAGCTTTGGTCAGCTTAAGCAGACTAACAGCACAAAGGCTATTTGGCCTTTTATCCTCTTCTCTCTTTTTTCTGGGTTTCTGAAAGAAATGAGGAAACTTGCAGGTAATTAGTTACTTAGTGCAAACCTCTGGGCTGGTGTTAGTTTCAGGGCAGGGACTAAATAGGTAAGGTAGCAAGAAATAAACTTTAACCCTATTGACCCAATGCTCTAACCATATTTCCTTACAGATATTTCGAGACATAAGAGAAACCATTTGGATGTTTAGTGTGGTTGAGAAGAAGTAGGTAAAATTCTCCATAATTTGAGAAATTAACATTAGAATGACCAAATGTTTCAAAATGTCTGCGTTTGAGCTGTGTGTGTGTGTTTGAATGGATCTGGTCTTTCAAACCATCAATTGCTGCTAGCAGCAAAGTGTTATAAAAAAGGATTTTTTTTTAAATCAGCACATCAAAAGATAGAAAGCTATTATTACTCAGAAAAGGAAAGGAAATGGGACAACTGGCTTGTTTTGTAGTTGTTTTTCACATTCTTTTGGATGCAGGCACAAAATTGCCAATGGGGTCTCTTAGCAGAATTGAGTCAAGGCAGTTAGTGGGAAAAACCAGCCACAGTATTACCCTTTCTGAAGTTCCCCCAGGTCCCCACTGGCACCATCTTGGACAACTGCCTTTGACTCCCGCCGCAGCCTCTTTGCTCACTCCTTCCCCTCTGCTGTTTGGCTCAAGAGCACCCATCCAGTAATTCAGACAAAAATACTTGTTACTCCGAGCATGCTTCACTTCCACGGAGAGTCCCGTTTTGAATTGTTTGTCCTCCTCCTGTGTGGTCATCCCTCCCGGCCTGCAGATCTACAGCAGAATAACTGCTTGAGGCCCAAAGGGTTTCTATTTTTTCTTAAGAGTTACCTTTTCCTCCCATCAAGTGTGGTTAATGAAAACCCCTCTGATCAGGTCGCGTTTGCTGTGCTTCAGTGTAGAGCTGCCATTTCAAGGGTTTAAAGTTAGGCTGGTTGTTGTTGCTGCCTTTCCTGTAGCCAGTTAATCCCAGGATTCTTTTCCACATGGAGGCCAGAACGGGCAATGGCACATGCAACAAGTAAGGAAACCACCGATGACAGGCCAAGAAGCTAACGTGCTTACACAACGTGAATTGTTGAAAACACTTTGACCATTATTTTGTTTGTTTTTAACTGTCATTTACTTAAGAATTGTTTCTCTAGGATCCGGCACTAGACCTGGCACATGTATTCATGAGAGAATGGGTTTCTGGCTTTTCCCTTGAGAGGCTGACCTGAGCAATAACAGGCTTTTGCTTGGGCAAATCAAAATGAGAGCTGGAGTTGGAGAAGTTCTACACTCATCACTGAATTTGAAATCGTGAGGGCTCTCTGCTCTCCTTCCTGGTTGGGCTACTGTGACTTGCTGATGATAATGTGAAAATTCAGAAGAAGCTCAATTCACATTTTAAAAATCAGTGAAATTTCTCAAAATCATATTTTGAGAAACTTTCAGATTGCATTTGCCTTAAAGTGCAGGCAGACTTAAAATCCATGTGCAGATAAGATGCCACCATCTCTCAAATTTCTGGCATTGCTCTGGCATTGCAATAGTAAGAAATTCTTTTTGTTTCAAAATCTTAAGATACACCTAACACATTTAGGGTCATGCAAGGGCTGAGCGTGAAGAACTCATGAGTTCTGACTTTCTTCTTGATTCTGGCTTGCTGTGTACCCTTAGGCATGTTCTCTAAATCACTTAGCGTCTCTCTTTGCACACCTATAGGGTGGAGATAATTCAGCTGACCTAGTTCACAGGGCTGTTGTGTTGAATAGCTGATTCATGATTATAAAATACGTTGAAAGTACAGTGTTCTAGACAAATGCTCATAAATATAATGACATGTTACAGAGTAGGAAGTCCATATTAAGCCACTTTCATGTAGAAGGAAATTAAAGTGCAGTGAGATTTGCATATCACATTCAATGTTAAAGACGATAGAAAGCAAACCCTAGCTCACTTTCTTAATGTCGTTGCTCTGCCTATTGACAAGCAAAGGGGGAAGAATCCTAACATAACACTAAATAAGTTCCAAGAATTATCTTAGATAGTTAATTCCTGTCTAAACCTGCCTGCAACTTCTATATGCTACTGAAAACTGCTTGAAAATGTAGCAACTAGGTCCACTGAGAGTAGGAGTAATACAGTCATTGATCTCCTGGCTTTTGTTCTTTTTTTTAATGGTTGGTGAGAGGGAAGAGTCATTAATGATACCAAGCCAGTAAGGACCTTATGACTATGGCAAATTAGTCACAGAACCAAAAGATAATTAGTATCAATAGTACAACAAGAATATTTGAATGCCGTATGAATATTGACATTGGCTTCTGTAATCTTGAATTCCAGGTTCCACTGTGTTCCGTAAGTCAAGAGTGTGACCCCACTTCTGTTGTCTCAAACTGCATCTAGTGCTGTAGTAGTTTCAATATTTCTAAAGTATGTTTACTCCTGAAAAATGAATAGAGTCGTAAAACAGATCCTTCCCTTTACCAACGTTGCTGAAGAGTACCAGGCAGAAAACTTTGCCATGATCACTATGACACGTGACTCACCATCTCGTGTGCAAACCACATCATGGCAGATATTATTTTAACTCTATGGCACCTTGCAAAGAGAAAAAGAAAAAAGAACATTTAAGGAAGCAAGACATTTCCAAATTATGCAAGGGAACAAAATTACCCTGATCCACAGAAACATGAGATATAAGCAGAGTTAGATGTTCTTATAGGCCTAAGGAGAAAAATGTGGCTATACTAAAAATGAAAATTAGGACCAACAGACTGGAAAGTTGAAAACCGTAAGCCAATTTTAGCAATAACTTACATAAATTTAGTATATTAATAAATGTGAAATATTATGCTACATAATTTACATGTATTTTAGCATTGCATTCTCACAACATCCTTTTGAGAAATTTATTCATTCGTTCAAATATATTTATTTAGTCTTCTGTGTCCAAGTAGGAAATAGTAGGTGACAATATTTCTACTGTTTCTACTACCATAACTTTTTTTTTAAAGTTACATTGCAAAAAATAAAATCCTATTTTAAAAGGCATTGGAAAGTGGAGGAATCAGGAGAATTCAACAATCCATAGAAGAGAAAGCCTTTCTGAGATGAGCAGTCTGTCCCTGACAATTTTCTGTGGAATATTTGCCAATTCTAGACATGGGCTGATGACTGGGTTTGGCCCGCACAGGGGATCTTCACTGGGAGAATGAGAAATCAGCAAAGCTTTTAGTGGTCATATGGGGTTGGCGGGACAATTGGAAACTTCAGGCCTCCTAACACATGGTTGGTTTTTCCCACAGTATATTTGTTGAATTCTGGGAGTAGGAAGCTTTTATAAAGCAAACTGAAATCTCCTGTAGTATCATGTTTTTTAAGAGACAAAGTCCCACTTGAGGATGGGACCTGCTCCAACACGTGGCTGGACTCCTCCTCAATACATCTGCCAAAGTTGGAAGCAGTGGGAAGCAGGAGGCAAAAGACCAAAGTCCCAATCCTCTGAAGGGCAGATTGAATCTCCCACAGCCTTTCAAGGTTAAAATGATACAGACCTGCCAGGCTTTCAATAAAAAGACTTGGAAGGACACACCTGAGAAATGGAGGTGAACTGATTCAAATTGAGTCATATTGACCTGCAACCCAGTCCCAACTCAGTGTAGTGCAGATTAGAATGAGATGAGCAGTCCCTAAAACTATCTTCCTAACATGGGAAGCTCATTGGTAGGAGATATCATCTGGAGCTTCTAAATGCACACAATGTTTGTCATATAATTAAAAATTACTAGATTTGTGGAGAGCCTGGTAAATGTGCTAATAATCAAGGAAATAGAGCATAATGGAAAGAGATCTTTAAATGATTCAGATATAGGAGTTAGCACACAAGGGTTTTGAAATAACCAGTCCTAATATATCAAATTTAAAAAGGGGGAAACGGGAAAAAAATTGATGAAAAGATGTAGAATTTCAACAGAAAATTTGGATTTATCACAAAGAATCAGACTGACACTCTAGAACTACAAAATATAATATCTGAAAATAAGAAGTCCTTGAATAACAGCAGGCTGACCTACAGAAAACAGCATAATTGCATTAAAAGACAGGTCAATAGAAAATATTCAAATTGAAACACAGAAAGAAAAAACTTTGGATCAAACGGAGCTGAGCACAAAAAGAAATGTGGTATTAGTTTGAAAAAAAAAAAAAGTTGAATTTACATGTAATTGGAATCCCAGAAGGAGACAAAACTAGAGAAGGAGAAAATACAGCAGAAGCCATATTTGAAAAGATAATATCCAGTATTTTTCAAAGTTGGTGAAAACATCAACCCACAGAGTCAAGAGTTTCATCAAACCCCAAGGAGGGTAAATACAAAGAAAAACTGCACCAAGGCACATCATGGTCAAACTGCTGAAAACCAACAGGAAGGAGAAAATTTTTTAAAAAGTCAAAGAAAAAAATCACACAACATTTAAAAGAAGGAGAATAAGACTGACAGCTGACTTTTCAACAGAAACCAGGGAATGCAGAAGAAAAGAGAATGACATCTTAAAAAAAAAAAAATCTATCAGATACTATTTATCGGAACTCAATTTTAATTTGTTTCATTTTTCAACATCATAGTATACTAGGTACCTGATGGTGATGTTTAAGCTTGAGGAGAAGAAAAGTCCTCTATTGGAGAAATTTTCTCTTGAAAAGTGAACTTCTGAATGAAAGAAAGATTTTGTTTTACAGATTATAAAGCATTGTGGATAAAGATTGATATTGACTTGCCCCCATCACCCACTCTTAACAGACATAAGAGCATAACTATATTTACCACTGAAGAAATTCGACCTAGAGAATGACATCTTGAAGCTGCTGAAAGGAAAAAAATAGCTACCAACCTAGAATTCTAGAATTCAATATCCAATGAAAATATCCTTCAAAAAATGAAGGCAGAATAAAGATGTTTTTAGATAAGCAAAAGCTGAGAGAATGTACTTCCAGCAAACCTTCACTAGAAGAAATACTAAAGGAATTTTCCAGACTGCAGGAAATCATTCCAGTTGGAAACATAGAATTGCAAGACAATCAGGACAATTTTTGTTACAGGTATAGAATATATTTTTTATTTGTAAAGTTTTCCTGTAGATTTTTATGACTATTTTTTAAAACATAAAGGCATACTATTACACTAAAATTCCATGATGGCAATCCAGCCGTGAATTAAACTAAAGTAGGTCAAGTATGAATGTTTGCTGCCCTATCCGCAGTGGCTGAAGGCTTTTGCTCCCTTTGAGAGAAAAACGATAAAGGGCTTTATGCCTTTTCCCACCATGATGACTGATGCCCCCCCATCAAACTTGCACCCCCAAGAGAAGCTGTCTCTGGTACCCTGCCCCACTCCCAATCCTTCTTAGAAGTATTCAGAAAAAGTTCAAGGAAAAGAGTCTGCCAATGAACGTGAACTTCTCCTGTGTCTGGAGCTGGGCCGCTCTTGACCTTTTGAAATTCATCAAAATGGGAGCTGATTTCAGCTTACCCACTTACACCTTCTTTCCCTGCTTTGCCAGCCCAGATAAGCCAATCGTGGCATCCTTTCTTTCCTGGGGAAGTTGGGGGAGGTGTCCCTCTTTAGATTTCAGATTTCTTGATTGGTCCACAACATCAGCACACTGATGGCTTCAAGAAAAATTATCTGTCGTTTTCCCATTGTGTGGGTAGAGATGTCATTCTTTCTAGCTTTCTACATCCTAGGTAGAAGCAAACTTCTGTCTCATTCTTTCCAGTGGATACATTCTGCCATTGTTTCATAAGGAATATAAAAATATTTCTATTTTGGCTATATTTAGAGAAAATTTAGCATGCTATCCTGTTCAAAGTTCTAAATAAACTTTTTAAAAAATCAATGTAACTCATCTTTTGAAGTAAATCTTATGTAGAACCACAATATACAAAAGAAATAAAAGAAAAGCTGTCTGATTGAACAAGAGTGAACTTGGCTAACCCTTTCTGCTCTCATGGTGATCCCAGTGCTCCTAGGACTCAAAGAAACAGTACCAAATATTTTGCATCACTGAACTATATCCTAGAAACTGATTAAGAGGAACTGAGAGCTGAGCTTGAGCACACTCATTTCCAAAGTTTTCTTGATTTCTCTTCTATAATAATGTACCCCTAATATACATACATTTGCAAAAACTCAGACATATTTTTAAGATATGATAGCTTTTAAAATAAATACAATTGGGGCTTCCCTGGTGGCGCAGTGGTTGAGAATCCGCCTGCCGATGCAGGGGTCACGGGTTCGTGCCCTGGTCCGGGAAGATCCCACGTGCCGCGGAGCGACTAGGCCCGTGAGCCATGGCCGCTGGGCCTGCGCGTCCGGAGCCTGTGCTCCGCAACGGGAGAGGCCACAGCAGTGAGAGGCCCGCATACCACAAAAAAAAAAAAAAAAAAAAAAAAAAAAAATACAATTAGAACTTCTTACACTTTCTTCCCACATCCCATTGGACTACCTTCACATTCCCTGGAAGTCACCCACCCCCAACTTGCAGAGCACTGTTTCAGCAAATGGTTGTTCACAATTCACCAGGTCCAGTAGGAGTAGGCAACTTCCTTTATCCCTACGCCTCTTCTTGACCTCACTCTTGCATCCCTGGGCCCACTGATTCCTCCCTACTACAGCACAGTCAGATCTAAGGAGCTGGCCCAATGGGGCATGGGGTGCAAGGAAAGAAAAGCAGCCTTGATACCCCTCATTGCTGGAGCAGAGACACTAACTTCTTTGGCCTGGGCTACAGTATTGTGCCCTGGGATATTCCTTATCTCTGGCTGATTGGTTCTAACCATGACTGCCACATTTCTGAGATTTCATCCAATTTCTCATTGATGGCCAATTCTGGTAAAAGAAACTTGAAGAGAAATTCCTAAAGACAATTTGAATAGAAAGGAAGGAGCAGGTATGAAGGGTAGTAAAGGGGGATGGGATTTCTCCATGGTAGCTAGTTGCTACCTAGCTAATTGAGCAGGTTTATAGAAGTCATCCATCTATAAGTATGCTACAGGAGTCTGAGACTGCTTGTCTTAGGGCTTTATACCTATTCAGATAATCACTGCTTATTTTACCATGGAAAAACCCATGTTTAAAATAAGTTAGTGATACCCCCTACTACAGTCAGAGCTTTTCTACAGGTCAGTTAGGCAGTTCCCACAGAAAAAAAATGTACCCAAGTTTTGACTAAACCATTGACTAGAGTACTGGGCTAAACCATCAGCAAGAATAGCCTATATAATAGCTGCTGTGATTTGGTAAAACAGTCACTGAAAAGGAATGTTTGTCAGTAATGGAGTTTAACTTTTTTAGGAAATGGGAAGCCCTTTTCAGGTTAATCTCAGCCTGGAGTTCCTCATTTTCTCCAGAAGATAAAGAGGGATCTCATCATTTTGACCACCACAATACTGGGAAAACCAAAGACAGTATATATCAGTAGTCAGAAAAGCCATGTACTGTTATACATACTGTGCACTGAACAACTCTTAGGGGAATCATTCCCATCATAATCATATGAATGCCATATGCCTAGGTAATGGTTCATATGTATGTTATTGACTCAAACAGACTATTTTGGAATCTTAGCCTGCCTCCTGCTAGTGTCATAGTCATGAGCAAGTTATTTAACCTCTATGTAATTTCCATCATAAGCTAGTTATGAATATTAAATGGAATAATAGTAAAAAGTTCTTAATCCAGCATGGTAGGAAGAATAATGGTCCCCAAAGATGTCCACATCCTAATCCCCAGAACCTGTGGGATGCTATGTTACATGACAAAAGGCAATTAAAGTTGCAGAGGAAATCAAGGTAACTAAAGAGCTGACCTGAAGGTAAGAATATTGTCCTGGATTATCTGGATGGATCCAGTGTAATCATATGAGCCCTTAATAAGAGAAAAGGAAGGCAGAAGAGTAGGTCAGAGAGAGACGTAATGACAGGAAAGATAAAAAGAGAGAGAGAGAGAGAGATTTGCAACTCAGATAGACTCAAAGTTCCATTGTTCTCCGAAGATGGAAGAAGAGGCCATGAGCCAAAAATTGCAGGCAGCCTCTAGAAGCTGAGAACTTCCCTCAGCTGAAAGCCAGCAAAGAAACAGGGACCTCAGTCCTATAAATGCAAGGGATAGAATTCTACTGACTGCTTGGTTGAGCAAAGAAACGGATTCTTTCCCAGAGCCTCCAGAAAGGAATGCAATCTGCCAGCATCTCGGCTTTAGCCTAGGGAGACCATTTTTGGACTTCTGATCTAAAGAACTATAAGGGCTTCCCTGGTGGCACAGTGGTTGAGAATCCACCTGCCAATGCAGGGGACACGGTTCAAGCCCTGGTCTGGGAAGATCCCACGTGCTGCAGAGCAACTAAGCCCGTGAGCCACAACTACTGAGCCCACATGCCACAACTACTGAAGCCCACGTGCCTAGAGCCTGTGCTCCACAACAAGAGAAGCCACTGCAATGAGAAGCCTGCGCACCACAATGAAGAGTAGCCCCCGCTCGCTGCAACTAGAGAAAGCCTGCACGCAGCAATGAAGACCCAACACAGCCAAATATAAATAAATAAAATAAATTGTTAAAAAAGAACTATAATATAATAAATGTATACTGTTTTAAGCCATCAAGTTTGCAGTAATTCTTTACAGCAGCAATAGAAAATTAGAACTCATATGCCATTGATGCAATTGCTATTATTACAATTGTGATCATTCATTCAACCTTTCAAGATATTTACTGAAGGCCTACTAGGTGATAGACACTGCTCTAAGTACTATGATCCCACAAGAAACAAACTAGCAAGGGCCCTGCCTTCACAGAGCTTACTTCTTAGTGGAACACAACCAGAGCTAGAACAAGGAACAGGAAGATGCTGACACTAGCTGTAAGTACTTACTGAATGTATTATCTAAGAAAGCAAACCTCTTCAGAAATACAGGTGAGGAATGGTAAGCAATTATGGACAAAGAATTTGAGAAGTCTCTGTAATAGTTTTTGTTAAGGCACTAATACAAGTAAGTGATAATGTTATAGCCACAACAACAAAAATAGCTTACATGAAGATGATTATTTTCACTCATCTGATAAATAAAGAATGTGCTCTAGTCCATAAAGAAATTTCATTTAGTTAATACCTGAATAAGAGTAATGGTAAGGTGGAATCACGATTACATTTAACAGTATTTGCATTTTGTTGCATGTATAATTAATCCTAAATTAATTATTTTATAAAGTGTAAGTAGTTTACATTCCATTTTGTGAATTTGCCCATTCTAGATCATTTTGTCTTAATAAAGTACACATTTTAGAAAACCTTCAGAACCACTGTAGATTTCCATTCTCTAAATTAATCCACAAAATGTTAATGGTTCGTCAGTTCTAAGCACTTACACATATGGGGTGTCCTTTGATTTTCACATTCTGTGAAGCATTTTACCTCCATTTTACAGATCAGAAATGATACAGTTGAAAAGTGATGAATGATTAAAATAGGACATTAAGCAGCCTACATTAAAATTAAAAACTTGATGAAGAGAGGAAAGGGGCTTCATAGAGACCAACGGCACCAGCTCCTTTCCTCTGGAGCTCCACTTCTAAGGTAAAAAGAAAGAAAATGCAGCCCAGATGATCACCTTCACCACTACCAAAAGCTGTGGAACTGCCTGCCAAAATAAAGAAACCCACTCCATTCAATGCTGCAAATCTTTCAGTTCAAACCTCTGGTTGCAAAGGAAACAGCACCAATTTGCAACATTCCAGGGCTCTGAGTTGGTTTCTGGAGTCTTCTATGTCTGCTCTGTGAAGAGAATGAATTGATGCCTGGTCCTTTGTTACTTTCAATAAACTGCCTCTGGAATTAATAAAGGATCTTGAAGAATGGACTAATGGTGAGAGTTTAGAAGGAAGAAGTCATCAACCTAGAAATTATCACAAGTGATCACAGACTTGCTGTTGTCCTATATTGATGGGATACCTACTAGGTACTAGCACTGTGAGGAAATGCAAGAAGAATGTTGTCACCGGATACATATACTTTTCTTCTTTTCAAGCAACAAATTGTTTTCTTTGGGTGATTTGGCAAAGACTGATCACGTGTCAGTGATATTGTAATGAGTGGTTTTGAGCCATGTTTTTAAGGTTAGGCTTCTTGAAGAAAGTGACACTTGAAGAAATTTTTAAGCAAACAATGAAGGATTACTTGATGGATAGAACATGATAGATTTATCTTGTTTGTGAAAAACCATAAGGCTCACAAAAGCAGACAGAAACAGGAAGAAGGACATTTTGAACAACAGAATGATGTAAAATTGTAGACAGGGATTGAGTAAATTGACATAAATACTTGAAAGCTTATGAGACCACCTGAATATTCAACAGTAGGAACTATTTCAATAAAAGGTGACACATCCCTTCTGTGCAATAGCATACACTATTAAAGTCATGTTTTTGAGGATTATTTAATGGCATCAGAAATTATTCTTGATGTAATATTACTTGAAAGCGAAAGCAGTATAAAAACTTCATATTCAGGATAACAGCAATTTTGTTATACACACCCACAAACACACACACACATGCACATATACACACTGTGTCAGAAAGACTCTTCAAGTTACAAACATAGAAATGAAAAATTAAAGCCATCTGGTTTGAATAGGATAGGGAATGATTGATGACATAACTGACAATTCAGGGATAGAAGTAGCTTCAGACAAGCCTTGACCCAAGGTTCCAACACTGTGCCATGACTTAGTTTCTCTCTCTACATTTCTCCAATCCACTCCTGTTCCTACCTGGTAGTCTCAGGTAGGTCCTACCCTAGAGACCTTCCTGGGCTACATGCACCCTTATTCAAGTTATATGGGAAGAGAAATCTGAACAAAAACCAGCTTGGGGTCCTGGTTTGTTTGACTTATTTCTTATTTCCCAGCCCTGAACCAATTCCTGCAAATGAAGCAACTGACAAAGGACTAATCTCCAAAATTTACAAGCAGCTCATGCAGCTCAATATCAAAAAAACAAGAAACCCAATCCAAAAATGGGCAGAAGGCCTAAATAGACATTGCAGCGAGCGGGGGCTACTCTTCATTGTGGTGCACAGGCTTCTCATTGCAGTGGCTTCTCTTGTGGAGCACAGGCTCTAGGCACGTGGGCTTCTTGCACTGTTGGTGGGAATGTAAATTGATACAGCCACTATGGAGAACAGTATGGAGGTTCCTTAAAAAACTAAAAATAGAACTACCATACGACCCAGCAATCCCACTACTGGGCATATACCCTGGGAAAACCATAATTCAAAAAGAGTCATGTACCAAAATGTTCATTGCAGCTCTATTTACAATAGCCAGGACATGGAAGCAACCTAAGTGTCCATCGACAGATGAATGGATAAAGAAGATGTGGCACATATATACAATGGAATATTACTCAGCCATAAAAAGAAATGAAATTGAATTATTTGTAGTGAGGTGGATGGACCTAGAATCTGTCATTCAGAGTGAAGTAAGTCAGAAAGAGAAAAACAAATACCATATGCTAACACATATATATGGAATCTAAGGGGAAAAAAAAAAAAAAAACGGTCATGAAGAATCTAGGGGCAAGACGGGAATAAAGAGGCAGACCTACCAGAGAATGGACTTGAGGATATGGGGAGGGGGAAAGGTAAGCTGTGACAAAGTGAGAGAGTGACATGGACATATATACACTACCAAACATAAAATAGATAGCTAGTGGGAAGCAGCCACATAGCACAGGGAGATCAGCTCGGTGCTTTGTGACCAGCTAGAGGGGTGGGTTAGGGAGGGTGGGAGGGAGGGAGATGCAAGGGGGAAGAGATATGGGAACATATGTATATGTATAAATAATTCACTTTTTTATAAAGCAGAAACTAACACACCATTGTAAAGCAATTATACTCCAATAAAGATGTTAAAAAAAAATCTCTTCCAGATACTGATTTCATTTCCTTTGGATATATGATTCTGACATCAACTCTAATATGTGGTTTTTTCCCCACACTAAGCAATTCTGACACCAGCTGAGTGTCCTACAATTCAATTCAATTCCAATACTCTCTGGAGATAGCATTAGATTCCACAAGTTAAGGGCTCAGTATCCCAAGACTTCCCCCCACTTGCCAGTTGCAAGTCTAGCTACTAGCTACCTGTGCTTCTGACCACTGGCTACATTTTGGAGGTTCCCATGACCTCCTCCTTGGGTTCTACTAACTTGCTAGAGCAGCTCACAGATCTCAGGAAACCAGTGAACTCACTCGATTACTGGTTTATTACAAAGCATATTATAGGACACAAATCAACAGCCAGATGAAAAGATACATTGGGTTAGATCCCAAACAAAGGAGCTCTGTCCCCATGGAGTTTAGCACTCAGCACAGTGGTACATGGATGCTTTCCAGTTCACCAACCTAGAATCTCTCCAAACTCTGTCCTTTTGGGGTTTTATGGGTTTTGATTACTTAAACATGACTGATCAAATCATTGACCATTGGTGATTGATTGAACCTCCAACCCCTCTCCTCTCCCAGGAGGTTGGAGGGTAGCACTGAAAGTTCCAACCCTCTAATCACATGATTGGCTCCACTGGTAACTAGCCCCCATCTTTAGGTGCTCTCCAAAAGTCATCTTATTAACATAATGAATGACATCTTTATAGATCTCATCACAGGAAATTCCAAGGGTTTTAGGAACTCTATACCAGGAACAGAGATGAATACCACGTATATATTTCTTATCATAAGTCACAATATCACAGGATATATACCCAGAGGTGTGATTGTTGGATCATATGGTAGTTCTAGTTTTAATTTGGGGGGAACTTCCACACTGTTTTCCATAATGGCTGAGCCACCAGTGGTGCACCGAGGGTCCCTTTTCTCCACAGTCTCACCAACACTTGTTCTCTTTTGTCTTTTTGATAATAGCCATCCTGACAGGTGTAAGGTGATATCTCGTTGTGGTTTTGATTTGTATTTCCCAGATGATTATTGATGCTGAGCACCTTTTCATATACCTGTTGGTCATTTGTATATTTTCTTCAGAAAAATGTCTATTCAGGTCCTTTGCCCATTTTTTAAAACAAGTTGTTGGGTTTTTTGCTATTGAGTTTTATGAGCTCCTTATATATTTTGGATTTTAACTCATCAGATATATGGTTTGCAAATATTTTCTCCCATTCTATAGGTTTCCTCTTCATTTTATTGATTGTTTCCTTTGCTTTCCAGAAGCTATTTAGTTTGGTGTAGTTTCACTTGTTCATGTTTGCTTTTGTTCCTTGTTCCATATTCAAAAATCATTGCCAAGACCAATGTCTAGGAGGTTTTTCCTTATACTTTCTTCTAGTTTTACAGTTTTCAGACTGAACATTTAAGTCTTTGACCAATTTTGAGTTACTGTTTATGTATTGTGCTGAGTTAGGATCCAATTTCTTTATTTTGCATGTGGCTAGCCAGTTTTCCCAATAGTATTTATTGAAAAGACTATATTTTCCTCATTCTTGGGGCCCTTGTTGAAGATTAGTTGACCATAAATGTACGGGTTTATTTCTAGGCTCACTTTTCTATTCCACTGGTCTATGAGTCTGTTTTTTGCCAATACCAAATTGTTCTGATTACTAGCTTTGTAATGTCAGTAATCTGAAATCAGGAAGTATAATGTCTTCAACTTTGCTCTTCTTTCTCAAGATAGCCCTGGCTATTAAGGGTCTTTTATGGTTCCATATGAATTTTAGCACTGTTTTTTCTATTTCTGTGAAAAATGCCATTGGAATTTTCCAGTGTATCTGTGGACCACTCTGAGTACTACGGACATTTTAACAATATTAATTCCTCCATTCCATGAACAAAAGATATCTTTCCATTTATTTTTGTTTTCCTCAACTTATTTAATCAGTATTTTATAGTTTTCAGTGTTTGGATCTTTTACCTCCTTGGTTAAATTTATTCCTAAGTATTTTATTCTTTCCAATGCTATTGCAAATGAAATTGTTTATTTGGTTTCCTTTTTGGATAGTACATTGTTAGTGTATAGAAAGACATCTGAGTTTTGTATATTGATTTTGTATCCTGCAATTTTACTGAATCCATGTATTATTTCTAACAGTTTTTTGTGGAGTTGTCTAATTTTTCTTGTCTAATTGTTCTGTCTGGGACTTACAGTACTATGTTGACTAGAACTTGTGAGAGTGGGCATCCTTGCTTTGTGCCAGCTCTTAAGGGAAAAGCTCTCTGTTTTTCCCTATTGATTATAATGTTAGTTGAAGATACCCAAATTTTAGCATTGATTACCTCTGGAACTGGATTATAGATGATCTTAAATGACTTTACATTATGACTTACTTTTTTAAGACAACTTCAATATGTATGTATAATCTGAGAAAGTACAAAACTTCATGAGGGCAAAGGTACACGTTCCCAACTATGTCACTAAAGCCAGATTATTTATAGATAGTTTTATATAGTTCTATATAATTATATATAGTTCTATATTATTTTATACATATAGTTTTATAATTCTCTACATACATTTGACCCTTAAACAAGGTGGGGTTAGTATAATTTATAGTCGGACTCCCATATCTGCGATTCCTCCACACCTGTGGATTCAAACAACTATAGACCATGTAGCACTATAGTATTTACTATGGAGAGATATCTGCATGTGAGTGGACCCATGCCTTTCAAAGCCGCCTTATGGTTTATGTTTATATGTAGATAGATTATACTTATACTTCATTTATTTATAAATTAATGTACATTTAAAAGTTTGACACCTAGTGGTGAATGGTCCTAATAAGTGTTTAAAACCATGGGAAAGTTAAGTGAAAAAGCAGTGATGCCATCAAGCATTGAGGAATGTTATTTTTGCGGTACTATTTTTGACTGACTAAAGTTAATGAGGCTTATCAATTAAAATTAATTTTCTATTACCAAATATTTAGGTAGCCATACATATGGACTTCAAAAACATCATTAAAAAAATCACTCAGAAAATATGTAACTGGCATGTGCCTGGGCTTTCCTGAGCCATTTCTCCTCTACTTCCACCTGTCTCTACAACTGTCTTAGCCCATTGTCAATGATCTGGCCACAGAAGAAAGCAACACACACACACAAACATACAAACTCCAGTAAGGTAGTCGTATTGATATTCTTGTGGGCAGATGGAGAGTCAGGGTAGATGATATAGCACAACTTTATAAACAGCACATTTACTCTCCTTCACACGTTCCCAAGTACCCTTTCCCTTGGCAGCTGTCTGACACCTCCTAGCTCACTCGTCCAAGAAGTCTGCAACTATTTTATCTATCTTACTTCTCCTCCTCCTCCCTCCTTCCCAAGCCACATTGTCTCCAGCCCCCATCAGCCTAGTTTGCTTCTTCTAGGTCAAGAGTCAAAACACAAATGCCCACAGGAGCCAGGAAGGCAACATAAAGGAAAGATAAAAATCCAAGTATAAAGAACTAGGCAGGATTATGGCAACTAGACAAAAAAAAAAGCCCCATAAAGTACTTGGTACCCTGTGGGGAAGAAGATCCAGTATTCCCTAAGTTCCTGGAGACCCTAGAAATCTGATCTTTTTTTACATCTTGGCAACTAATTCACATTTAAATAAAATACTCTGTGGGCCAAACAAAATGTATTTGCCAGCCAGATGAAAACCATGGCTACAGGCTGGATCTCTCTGTTCCTCTTCCTAATGAAAGATGGTAGCCTTCTCTTGGTGTCCTGGATTCATATAATCAAACACTAACCACTGCCCAGGGTGAATGTAAATGACTCATCACTTCATTTGTGTGTCAGAGAGTGGGGAGTAATACAGTTATAGATACCAAAACTTTCCAACACAGCACTGCATCTTGCAGCTGGGATACCCTAAGTGTTAGGAAATCTGGTACCAGTTCCTCTTTAGCCCCTTCCTAGATATAATCTTATATCCCATGTCATAATGCCAAGATAAAGGCTGAGATGCCTTCAACTCTAAAATTAAATGAGCTACACTGTACGCATTTTTTATGCTTTTTTTTCCTTTTGGAAAAAAAGCAAAGTGAGCTAAGCATCTTACCAAGGTGCTCAAGTTGCTGTGATACACACTATACAAGTGACAAAAGACTGAAGAGTCAATGCCCAAAGCAATGGCTTTTCAACTTTTTTTTTTGACTATGTCTCATTCAGGGTTTAGTCAAGAAAATGAAAATCACTGTGGGTATTTCAAACAGAGAGATTTAAAACAAGAAATTGGTTAACCGTGTTGAAAGGTAGAAGGAGCAGAAAGGGCACTAAAATAATATCTAGAGATAATAACTGCAACAATCAGCTACCTAGTCTTGGGAGGGGGAACAAAGAATAAGAGGTGGCACGGTTAGAACCGGGATCGTGCAGAAAGGGTTCTGAGGAGCTGACGTCCATACATTCGAGGAGGTGCACCACCTGACTTTGGCTGGTACCTCTATGGCTGGAGACCTGCAAGAAGGTGAGAGAAGCTGGAGGCTGGAGCTGATGCTGTTGCTGGTGCGATGCTGAGGGAAACAGAAGAACAGAAAGGAAGTGACTTCTCCCCTCCTCCCACCTTCTCCTCTCTCTCTAGCACATCCTACTTGCAGAGCCTAACAAGAGCCAAACAGCATAGGAGAATCCCAATGCCAACATTACAGAGCAGTGTAGAGAGGGTGGGTTTGGAGCTGAGAGACAAAAGGTAAACAACTGGCACAGACACAACCACGGTAAGAAATATATTCACATCAGGACTCAGTATCATAACACTTCCATGCACCTCCAACTGAAACAAGCTTCATGTCGCAATGGTACTTGCAAGGAAACAAGGAATATCATTGTGGTGGAGCCCACAAGATTCACATTTTAATTTTGACCCTGCCTTTTCTGTCAACATTACAGATGTAAGTCTGGAAGTTGCATATGACATAGGTGTTCACATGGTGGGTGGCACTGAAATACTTAATGCCCTTTTTGGAGGCAACATTTATCAACATGGTGGCACATGGAAATTAAGTTTGTTTTCTTTAGTGAATAAGTGTTAGGAAAATTACAGAGTTGTCCACTGGATGGCATAAAAGTCACTAAGAAGGGATTCTTCTTTAGATTTCTGTAGTAATTAATCTAAAAGAGTAGACTTTTATGACTCCAAAAACACAAAAGGACTGTACTAAATTTTTGGTTGTTGGTGATTATTCACTATTAAGTCAAACTTTTATGTATATACTTTTTCTGTTCATTAGTAATTGAATCACTGAATTTAGTCCTTATGAAGCCATTTAGATATCAGTACTACTAAAAACACAACCCCTACCCTCCAGAAAACAGACAAGAAAGTTGGGGAGAAAACCAATTACAATAGGCAAATGCAAATTAAAATCAGCATCGATGGGTTTTGCTCACAGAGTTAAGAGACACACTCATGCGTAGAACCTGGAGGAACTTTTGGCCTGGATTATACAGAATTTTACCCTTTGCGTTTTTTTCACCAAGTATTCAAATGTGACTCTGCCCATCACATTCTAAAGTCCATCAGGAAAACCCAGGATCTGAATCTAGGCTAAGACCCTCCTTCCATTATTCACCTGCCATTTGCCCTTTTGGCAACTCACTTCTCAGTCTTAATTCTCTCCTCAGTTGACTTTCATGAAGATCCAGTGAGAATATAGATGGGAAAGAACTTGGAAGTTTATGGGTTCTATGCAAGGGGCAGAATCTCATTAAACTCCTCACCTTACATGCACCGTAGCATCTAACAACAGCTCAGGGGACACTGCCAATAAGTCTCCCATAACTGATGGAGCGTTTGTTTTAGATGAGAATATCTATCGAGAAGCTATGATTCTCTAATCTGTTTCTATTGAAAACTACAAATACACACTGGAAAGAAACGGGGCATCTTCAAGCTCCACCAGCATAGAGTGGTATAAGAATCAAGAGCCTGGGTTCAGAGTCTCTCCACCCCAGTTCAAATCCAGGCTCCACAACTTCCTGTGTAACCTGGATGAGTTACTCACCATCTCTGTGCCTTATTCTTCCACCTGTAAAATGGAGGGAATAACACTATCTAACTCACAAAACTGTTGTGCGGGTACCTGTAAACTGCTGTGGAACAGTGCCTGGCAAATAGTAGCCCACAAAATTGTCAGCTATTACCATCATTTTTATTCTTATTCCCAAAGTTTGAAGAAGCCAGTGGGAAGGTAAAAAGCAGAATGATGGGGCTTCCCTGGTGGCGCAGTGGTTGGGGGTCCGCCTGCCGATGCAGGGGACACGGGTTCGGGCCCCGGTCCGGGAAGATCCCACGTGCCGCGGAGCGGCTGGGCCCGTGAGCCATGGCCGCTGCGCCTGCGCGTCCGGAGCCTGTGCTCCGCAACAAGAGAGGCCACGACGGTGAGAGGCCCGCGTACCGCAAAAAAAAAAAAAAAAAAAAAAAAAAAAAAAAAAAAAAAAGCAGAATGATGAAATGAAAGAAACTATGGAAGAGGCATGAATTGAGGAGATGCTTCACAATTCTGAGTATTGCAACAATACCACAGCACTCAAAGTCTCACAGACAGCAGATTAAATTACTGAACCTCTTCCTTTCCAAACATTTTCCAGCTCTCTATTCAGAGCAGTTGTCTGTGGGAACACATCTCTGATTTTATCATTTAAAAACTCCCAGGTTTCCTAAATAAAACCACAATGAGAGACCACTATATAGCCAAGAGAATGGCTAAAGTGGAAAAAACAGACAATGCCAAGCATTGGGGAGGGTGTGGAGCAAATGGAACTCGAGGATGTAGACGGTGGTCATATAAACTGCTAAAAACCACTTTGGATTACTGGCTGGCAGTATCTGTGAGAGCTGAACATATGCATTCCTTATGATCCAGAAATTCTACGCCTAGGTATATACCCGATAGATACGAATGCATATGTTCACCAAAAGGCACGTGCAGGAATGTTCACAGAGGCAATATTTATAACAGCCCAAACAGGAAACAACCCAGATTCCATCACACAAGCATGGGTAAATAAATTGTGATATATTCACAAAATAGAATGCTGTATATCATAGAGAAGGAACAAACCGTTGTTACAACACAGTTTGTTCAACAGGGAGGAATCTTACAAATATAATATTGAGAAAAGTAGCCATATATCAAAGAAGGCCTGCTGTATGATTCTCTTTATATAAAATTTAAAAGCAGGCACGAGTAAACGCTGGTGTTAGAAGTCAGAAGAGTCACTGTCTTTGGAGAGAGTGGCAATGAGAGAGGGAACAAGGGAGCTTCCAGAATCCTCTCGTCCTCTACTTGTGGATCTGGGGACAGATTCCATAAGTGTTCACTTAGTGAGCGTTTGCCAGTGTGTACACATACATGGATACATATGCGCACAATGTGTGTATGTGTGTGCGTGTTAAACTTTAAAAATATTTCAATACAAGTAGGAGTCTTGATCATTTTAACAGCTGTAACAGAAACAGTTGATCTATTTGAAGGAGCTACCTCCCCAGGTACTGCTGAGAAGTCCCTTCTTTATGCTACCAGTTAACCCTGTACCCTGGTGCCTCATACAATGCTTTGAAATCACTTATTTATGTGTCTGTCTCCCCTACTCAGTCATAATCTGCTTAAGGGCAGAGACTGTGTCTTATTTATTGTTCTCTCTCCAGTGTTCAACCCAGAGCCTGGCACATAGTAGCCCTCTAATAAATGTTTCTTGAATGAATACAATATAAAACGAATGGGATAATAACCTATAATGGAAAAGAATAACTTATAATGGAAAAGAATCTGATAAAGAATAGATATATATGTGTATATATATATAACTGAATCACTTTGCTGTGCACCTGAAACATTATAAATCAACTATACTTCAATAAAATATTTTTTAATTAAAAAAGAATCTAAAATAAATAAACTAATAGGAAATGAGATACGTCTTACTTTATATTTTATAGAAATATGATTTGATGCCAAGTTTGCTGAAACATCAGTTTTTGTCAAGCGGGCTACCCAGCAGTCTTTGTCAGGTGTCTTCTGAGTTCTCCCCCCAACAAATTCCCTCCAAACCATTCATCACTTTTCCCCAGCTTTAGAATATTATTAACTAAGCTCTTCTGATGACAGGTTGTAGAGGACATCATGAACTGTACCTTCCTCACGAAAGTTTCCTAATAGATTTTTGATTGAAAGATGAAAATAAAGCTATTGTGCATAGCTTAGCCGACTCTATAATTTATCAGAGAAATTTTACAACCTAACAAATGCATTGGTAATATACTTACACGACCTGCTAAAGTTTGCAGAGACAATGTAAGGATGGAGGAAGCTTTCTAACTTTGCTGTACCTTTAACAATTTTTTCTGAGATTCGTAATGTATTGCTTTAATAGGATATCAAGAAAAATGAAGTAATCATCAGAGACACAGGATGCTATTAATCTAAGAACGGGCATTTGTGTCTCCCAGCCTGAGGGGCAAGCTCTTATCTTTCTCATGAGTCGGATCTGTTTAATTCTTTTGGTGTCTCTCGGTTGATAAAAGTGTTCTTACCGACAACAGCTAGGCATCCGAGCACCTCACTTTTATCACATTCTGGTCATTGTTCTTTGCCCTTGAGACTTAACAGTACAAAGCAGAATGAGAAAAGTCAATTTCTTGGGGTTCGGAAATCAGTTTCATACTTGCTGTCTTGACAGCAGCCAAAAAGGACGAATTAATAAAACGTAATGTACAACACTAAAAAGGAAAGGGGGGTGGGGAGTAGACTTATGCCATCTATTTATTCATCAGTGACCTAACCGGAAAAACATTAGTGAATGATTAAAGAAAGATGTCCCTAAGGAGAATCCAGGGGGGATTCAGACAGGCTTTAGTCAAAGCCCCCAGATCTAATGTAATTTCAAGCTGGCCTCAAAATTCAATCTGTGTGGAACCTCTAAGTCATCTATTCCGCAACGACATACAGCATAATTGCATTTGAACAGCTTCCAACAGAACGCTGAGCAAATGTCCTGTTCCGGGCCCTGGGTGCCCACGTGGAAGGCAGCCCAGATGACCACACAGGAGGACGGGCTCCGAACGCAGTCTGCCTGCTGATTCCACCTGCTGACCGTTGCCCTCCCCGGGAAGTACATGTTTCTACTTAATTCCTGCCAGCTTTTGGCTGTGAGGTAGGGAGGGCATCTGCAGCGGGCAGCTCCCGAGGGCTGCCACCTGGTGCTGTCAGTCGGCCTCAAACCAAGGAGGAAAAGGGGAGGCATTCATCTATGTGCTTATTTTTCTGTGTTTAGGGTATTTCTTGGGACTTTGAGCTTTCACTTGGCAAGTAAACTTGTCTCTTTAGTCAGGAGGGGAAAAAAGGAATTTTGCTTGCTTGCCTTTAACTTAGAGTTCCCTTTTCGGAAAAGCTGTTTCGTAATACCTGGTCCACCCTCATTAAATCTATGCAGCTTCTTCACAGGACTACAAACTTACCTGCAGATATACTTTAAAAGTATAGCCACGAGAATTTGAGACACGTGATGAACCATAATGGGAAAGAATATGGAAGAGAATGTATATGTATATGTATAAGTGAATCTCTTTGCTATACAGTAGACATTAACACAACGTTGTAAATCAACTCTACCTCAATAAAATAAATTTTTAAAAAAAGAATTTGAAACATAGTCATGGTCCCATTATTTTTTAATGTGCTGTTCTAAACAATTATAAATAGGGAAATATAAAGTTAGCATTTGAATCCCATTTAAAAGAAAAGATGAAAATAAAACAGAAATAAACGTCCCAGGAGAAAGATGGAGCGTTCCTTAGGAAAGACCATTTTTGGCTCCTGTCTCAATGGTTTATAGCATGAAAAGGAATAAAAGATCCTCAGTGAATGTCAACAGATAACATTTCAACCTCAAAAAGCCTGCTTGTTTTGATCCAAAATCAACTTATATTTAACTTTAACTCAGGGCTTCCATTTTGCATCTACAAATGCAGTCCAACTTTCCACAAAACCGAGGAGATATAATGAACCTGACTAATGAGAAAGCATGATTTGCTTGTACGAGACTGCTTTAAGTAACAGGACAATTGTGAACAGGTATTAGCACCTGGGTGAGAAGAAAGCCATTGCCCTAATGACACAGATATTTTGGCTAGTGGCTTTTCACTTGGTTTATCCTACTGATGAATGACAAAAGTAATAATGATTAAATGTATGAAGATGGTGGGTTAAGTATTGGTGACAATAGGAAAAGTTAGATGTAATCAGATGCTGACTTGCTGAATAAATTTTAGATTATATATCTACGCATGATATAGGTATTTTTTTAAAGCATGCACTCATTTATTTACATTACCACTAGAAAAATTAACTTTATTTCTCTAACTCTGAACCACATCTTTTCCACTGAAGCAACTCTTTCATCATGTGATTTTTTTTTTTTTTTGATAACAGGGAATTTATGAGGAAGGCAACCAGCACCTTATGGAAGAACAGACTGTTCTGAACTTCAGAAAATATATTACTACAGAAATTGGTGTTCAGAAAATCAAGTAAAAATGGCTGTGAGTTTATTTCTGTCCAATGGCATTTTTAACACTGAAAAGAATCAAGAGTGGAGACAGAATCAGAGAATCCTACACCAGCATATTTCTGCACGTTTTCTAGTAAACATAAGCACTCCACTGCCTTTATTTACATGGCCCTATTTTCATTCTACCTGTGTATTTTCAGGCAGTTCAATAAAATATTTGCTCAAAAAGTATTCCGTACATGTGAAGGCCCGAGGTGCCAAGTCATACAAAGAACTGGATGCAAGAGAGGAGCAGGAAGTTGAATGGGTGAAAAGTGGTTGGGCAGAGAAGCACAAAAGGGAGGAAAAAGAAGCAGAATGACCCTTAACTTAAGAATAAGAGGAATCAGACCGCAACGTGAAAAGCAGAAACTATTTTCATAACTTCTTGTTCCTACCAATGGTGTCTTGATTATCTGAAACCACTGGGAAGCTGCCTGTGCTCACTTACACTTAGGCAAGTAATGAAGGGGATGGGAGCCTGTTTGGAAGTTTTGGAAACATCCTCTTTGTGCAATTTCTGACTACCCATCTGTGCACTTTGCATCAGCCCCCGTGCAACAAACAACTACATTGTACTGCGAGTTCTTTCCGGTGTGTTTGAAACGATCGACGTTGTCTCCCTCAGGGATGCTGGTAGAGAGACTGGCCATCACAAGAGGATGCAGCTCCTCGTACCTTAGGAAGGGGCTCTAACTCAACAATCCATGTACACCCAAGAAATGCTCAGGGAATTCCTTCAAGGGAATTCTGCAACCAAACATGTTTATTAAACTGAAGTGATTTTTTTCTGAGCAGTGAGATCATCAGCCAGATGCTCTGCTTAAAGATAAGGCAAAATTTTAATCTGCCCCTTGATATCTTGTTTTCAATTTCCAGGCTGAGGTTCTGAGAATTACCTTTGCCTCAGGAGAGCTTGCTACATATTAAAAGAAGGCCGTAAGGACAAAGGGTTCCTGAGCATCTAAGTGTACCCTATATTCCTATTCGCAGAAACAGTATTTCACATCACTTGTCTCTCATTCGGCTGACTCTGAAGTAGAAACACCCATCCGCCTGCGTGCACTGTGAGAAATTCCTAGGTTTTGTTTCATGAATTTTTCATGGAAAGCAAAACAGGATTTTCTTTTTTTTTTTTTACCAGGAGATCTTTTGAAACATCTTGAACTTGCTTTGGGTATTTAATTGGATCCGTTTTCTGTAATGTTGCTTTCCGCCCTCCTGTTCCTTCTCTTATCCAAACCGCAAAGCCTTCAGCCACTGGCCCATTCAGGGCTCTGGTTTGATAGCCCTGCAATTGGAGGGTGCAGTGGGAGAAGAGGCCTCATACCTTTGTTTTTCTGGTTCTCCCTAACACCCTGGTGGCCTACTTGGGTGTCCCACAAGCTCTCTGTGGAAAACAGTGTTTCCCATTTAGCAACAACTCCACCTAGCTCCTGAGCTATACTTAAGCAAGGGTGAGAGAGAGCTGCAATGATTGAAACTGTGTTATGCCATGCAAGAGAAGCCATTTTCTCCCCATGGTGGTGGCCCACAAAGTAATTCTTGCTTTTGCACTGGCAAGCCATGGGGTACAGGGAGTGAAACCATGCTATTTTCCAGTGTGACAAAAATGTAATCAGTGTTCAAAGGTATATTTTCAGGGGAAATTTGCAACAAAGTTGAAAGGGTGGGTATTTTTTGGTTTTTGTTTTTAACCTAATAAAAAAGTATCCAAAAGAAAAATTTTTTACTGCCCAGGGCTTCTCAAAATGTTAGATTATCTTTTTTGGTGAGGAAATGGAAATACATTCTATGCAACTCAGAGTGTCCGTACCCTCGGAGCGACAGAAAAGGATCACAGGCTTTCCTAGTTCTTCTTCAAAATAGACACCGTCTTTTGTGTTTTGTGATATTTATAGAAAAATATGGATCAACTAGATAGCCCAGCTTTTTGTTTGTTTGTTTGTTTTTTGCGGTATGCGGGCCTCTCACTGTTGTGGCCTCTCCCGTTGCGGAGCACAGGCTCCGGACGCGCAGGCCTAGCGGCCATGGCTCACGGGCTTAGTTGCTCCGCGGCATGTGGGATCTTCCCGGACCAGGGCACGAACCCGTGTCTCCTGCATCGGCAGGCGGATTCTCAACCACTGCGCCACCAGGGAAGCCCGATAGCCCAGCTTTTTAAGAATCTCAGCTATTTAGAGTGTTTCCCCGAAGCATGCTGAAGGGAGAGGCGTGAATCTCAGCATTTGCATCTAGCATATTATGAGCTGAGTATACTTTCTTCTTCAATAATCAGTATGAGAAGCGTTTAGGCTATTTTTTTCTAAGTATGAAATCACTAAAATTGAACACTCACACCCATCCATAAAAGCACTGTGATATGAAAAACTATTGGGGTCTGGATTCTCTTACAACATTTCAAAGCCACCTTCCACCCCCATTCTAATACCATTGACCAGTTTTCCTTGTGCCCCATGGTACCCAATATCTGTGTCTATGGTTCAGTTAAATTTCTTATAACATTTTATTATATAGATCATTATATTGGTTTGGTACAGGTTTGTCTTCCATTTGAAAATATAAAGCCCTTAAGTTCCGTAATGATGCCTCAATCGCTGTGGAACATCCAGGGTCAAGGTCACATCTAGAGCTTACAGATGATTGATAAGTGTTTGTTGCAAGAAAGAATGAATGAATGGAACCCAAAACTGACATAAAGACCCCAAAATATTTATATTTTGAAAAATAAATTATATGTATATATTAAATTATATATATAATTTAAATTATATGCTATATATATATATTTTTTTTGCGTTACGCGGGCCTCTCACTGTAGCGGCCTCTCCCCTTGCGGAGCACAGGCTCCGGACGCGCAGGCTCAGCGGCCATGGCTCACGGGACCAGCCGCTCCGCGGCATGTGGGATCTTCCCGGACCGGGGCACGAACCCTGTCCCCTGCATCGGCAGGCAGATTCTCAACCACTGAGCCACCAGGGAAGCCCATATACAATATATTTTTTTTAATAACTTATATATATGCTTTAAAAGACATCAAAAAGATAAAGGAAGGCACTTTTGGCACAGAATTTTGAAAGGAGAAAAATAATTTCTTGGCCTTATATGTACACTTTCTAAAGAAACTCCCTTTTTGAGAAGCAAGCAATGCACATGTTTTTAATAAGATGGGGACATGAGGTGTGGTGGTAATGGGGAGAAGACAGCTGAGTCTGGGCCACCCTAGAGTCTGTGCTCAGAATAAGAGAGAAACCCCTCTCTAGGGTCCTCCTTCTTCACATTAGACCTTCTGCTCTGGGCTGCAACTTTCCCTTATTTTATCATTCTTTTGCTAATGGAAAACCTTGTTTTTTTTGTAAAGGGCTAAAATCTTGAGTGCACCACACTTGCCTACTTTGAATTCTATTGGTTGAAATAAAATGTTTTCCTTCCCTCCATTTCATATACTCAGAGAAATGGACACAGAGATGAAATGGACACAGAGATGAAATGAACAACTGGTAGGATTCACAGATATTATTATAGCATTAAAGACTTCTCTGGCATCAGATTTATAGACATATGAGAGCAAATTTCTTTCAAACAAAACAAATAAAAATAAACATTATTGTGTAATATATATACCATATATATATGATGTCCAATATATATGTTGTACATCACTGTAAATTAGGTATTCCTTTAGGGGAACATTCATGTTTGTAATTAAGAATATTCAAAGTTGGGCATCCAAAGCTAGAAGAGATCTATGAATTGCAAAAAGCATGCTGTTATCCCAAAGAGAGATTTTATAAATAGAAGATTTTGTGTATAAGCCTATTTATCTGCAGCCTAGTAAAGAGTTGAGCACTGTCTAGAGAATGTGATCTAAGTAGGCAAACAATTCAGATAATGTAAATTGCAGTTTGAGGCCTAAAAAATACAGAAAACATGTTTAGTCTAAAAAAATATAGAGACCTAAAATGGCATGTAAATTCTGAGAAACATTTTTCTGAAACTGGGCTATATGGAAACACTGATGTATAAATTAAAATCAAAGAGACTTTGCAGTTTAAAATGGTGTGTCAAGGAAACCACTCCTAATGGCTTGTCCCAAGCTCCCATTTAATTCCCACGGACACATGCAAAATGAAAACAAAGGCAATTATCTATTGCTAGAGTTAGGGACGAATTTTCATAAATGGAGCGAATCTGAAAAAAACACAAAAATTCAGAGCCTAGCCATATTTTTACCTCTTGAAAAAGAGCAGCCCTATTTACCTAGAATGAGAGGAGAAGACCCTTCTATGGCCATCCAGGTCAGTGACCCAGCACCCTTTACTAATTAGAAAAGAGGCCATTTCCCTTCTCCGAGGCAGATGGTGTCTTCTCTGAGACCAGCAGAGTACTATATCCCCAACCACATGTTTGTTTTGAAGCTATATATCCCAGAAAATAAAGGAGCAATAAGGATGTACTGGCGATTGCATGTTGCAGCAACCATAAAACATGGCACCATCCTTAAAATTCTCCAATTGCTACCCACTGCTCTTGGAACAGAATTCTGACTCTTTTTTTGTGTCCTAAGAAGCCCTGCACGTTCTGGCTCCTGCCTACTGGTCCCACCTTACCCTGAATTTAGCATGCCCCTCTCAGCCTTTGACATCTTCAGTTTCCAAGACTTCACGAAATATTGGAATAATATAATGAACACATTTGCATCAACATGTGTACCTCTCTACACTCCAGTTACTACTGGACAGTTGGAATAAATGTTGGGTCTAACTGGATAGAAAGTTATAGGATAATTACAATATTAATAAAACAAGATGAGTGAAACAGCTGAGGGAAATTAAGAGGTACAAACTTCTAGTTACAAAATAAATGAGCCATGGGGACGAAATGTACAATGTGGAGAATACAGTCAACAATAATGTAATGCTTTGATGGTGACAGATCATTACTATACATAATGTGATGATCATTTTAAGATGCATAGAAATATTGAATCACTATGTTGTATACCATGGGGAACTAACATAGTGCTGTAGGTCAATTATACTTCAACAAACAAACAAAAAAACTCATAGAAAATGAGATTAGATTTGTGGTTACCAGAGGTGGGGGGTGGAGGAGGGGGAATTAGATGAAGGTGGTCAAAAGTTACAAGCTTCCAGTTATAAGAAAAATAAGTACTAAGGATACAATGTACAACATGATTAATGCAATTAACACTGTTGTATGTTATTTATGAAAGTTATTAAACAAGTAAATCCTAAGAGTTCTCATCACAAGGAAAAATATTTTGTTCATTTCTTGTATTTTATATCTTATATGAGATGAGGAAAGTTCACTAAGCTTATCGTGATAATAATTTCATGATGTAAGTCAAATCATTATGCTGTACACCTTAAACTTATACAGTGCTATCTATATATCAATTATATCTCAAAAAAACCTGAAAGACAAAAAAATTATTCAAACAAGGGCAAAATTTATCAACTGTCACCAAAACTCTATAAAAAATAAGGCCATAGTTGAAAATACTTTTGTTAAAAATAAAGATTAAAAATAAATTTTAAAGTGGGCAGAAGATCTAAATAGACATTTCTTTGAAGAAGACATACAAATGGCCAAAAGGCACATGAAAAGATGCTCAACATAGCTAATTATTAGAGGTATGCAAGTCAAAACTACAGTGATGTACCAACTCACACTGGTCAGAATAACCGCCATCAAAAAGTCTACAAAAAATAAGTGCTGGAGAGGGTGTGGAGAAAAGGGAACCCTCCTGTTGATGAGAATGGAAATTGGTACAACCACTATGGAGAACTGTATGGAGGTTCCTTAAAGAACTAAAAATAGAACTAACATATGACACTGCAATTCCACTCCTGGGCATATATCCAAAGAAAATTGCAATTCAAAAAGATACATGTACCCCAATGTTCATTGCAGCAATATTTACAATAGCCAAGGCATGGAAGCAACCTAAATGTCCATCGACAGATGAATGGATAAAGAAGATGTGGTATAGATAGATACATAGATAATAGATACATAGATATTGGAATGGAATATTACTTAGTCATAAAAAAGAATGAAATAATGCCATTTGCACCTACTTGGATGGACCTAGAGATTATTATAATAAATGAAGTAAGCCAGACAGAGAAAGACAAATATCATACGATATCGCTTATATGTGGAATCTAAGAAAAAAAGATACCAATGAACTTATATACAAAACAGAAATAGACCCACAAACATAGAAAACAAACTTGTGGTAACCAAAGAGGAAAGTGGGGGGGGATAAATTAGGAGTTTGGGATTAACAGATACACACTACTATATATAAAATAGATAACCAACTAGGACCTACTGTATAGCACAGAGGACTATACTCAATATTCTGTAATAACCTATAAGGGAAAAGAATCTGAAAAAGAATATATATAGCTGAATCACTTTGCTGTACACCTGAAACTAACACAACATTGTAAATCAATTGCACCTCAATAAAAAAATTAGTTAATTTTAAAAGTCACACACAAAATATTAGAAAAATGTAATGCTATTTTAAAAGAGTAAATCCTTAGAAGTATAAATTACATCATTTCTGTTTCTTATTTAAAAAAAAAACTAAGAAGAAGCAAAAAAAGAAAAAATGAAAACAGAAAAGACTAAAAATTCAATCAAGGAAAAATTAAATGGAAAAGCAAATTTACTGTGAGAAAGAAGATATAGGAACATATAGGGATGAATTATTTTAATTTTTAAAAAACTTTTAGATTGTAGAAAATGCTATGGTAATAAAATTTAAATCTTAATATTTAGTGCTGGTTCCACAGGGAGATGTTCGGTGGTATTTGGTGAATACACAAATTGTGTAGAAATATATTACTTGTCTTAAGAAATAGAAAGCCTGAAAAAAGCAATAACCATGGGGGGAGTGGTGGGAAGAGAATATTCTGTCAAATAATTAACTCAAATTCCCAAACCCTTTCATTCAGTAAAACTGAGCACTTACTGTATGCCAGGAACTACTCTAGACCCTGGGACTATATCCACTCCTCCACACCATAAAATAACCTGGTCGGGCTTCCCTGGTGGCGCAGTGGTTGGGAGTCCGCCTGCCGATGCGGGGGACGCGGGTTCGGGGCCCGGTCCGGGAGGATCCCACGTGCCGCGGAGCGGCTGGGCCCGTGAGCCATGGCCGCTGAGCCTGCGCGTCCGGAGCCTGTGCTCTGCAGCGGGAGAGGCCACAACAGTGAGAGGCCTGCATACCGCAAAAAAAATAACCTGGTCGTTATATAAAGCTTCATTCTTTTCCTAGTATCAACCTGTTAAAAGATACGAGAATACTAAAAATATTAGACACTATTTTTTAAATTGAGCATATGATAAGCTTGCCTTTACAAGTCAAATCTGTAGAGAAGATTTATTCAATAAATGGTGCTAAGAAAATTTGTTACCTCTTTAAGTCAAGTTCCTAGCTATTACATATACCAAAGAAATGGTAGATGGAATGATAAATTTGATATGACAAAAAATTTTAAAGGCAATCATTAATATCAAGAAGAAATTTGGGGGCTTCCCTGGTGGCGCAGTGGTTGAGAGTCCGCCTGCCGATGCAGGGGACACGGGTTCGTGCCCCGGTCCGGGAAGATCCCACATGCCGTGGAGCGGCTGGGCCCGTGAGCCGTGGCCGCTGAGCCTGCGCGTCCGGAGCCTGTGCTCCGCAACGGGAGAAGCCACAACATTGAGGCCCACGTACCGAAAAAAAAAAAAAGAAGAATTTTTTTTCCTGAGTACCAGGCACTTTATTTATTTATTTTTGCACTTTATTTATTTATTTTTAACATCTTTATTGGAGTATAGTTGCTTTACAACGTTGTGTCAGTTTCTGCTGTATAACAAAGTGAATCAGCTATACGTATACAGATATCCCCATATCCCCTCCCTCTTGCGTCTCCCTCACACCCTCCCATCCCACCCCTCTAGGTGGTCACAAAGCTGATTTCCCTGTGCAATGCTGCTGCTTCCTACTAGCTATCTATTTTACGTTTGCTAGTGTGTATCTATGTCAGAGCTACTCTCTCACTGCGTCCCAGTTTACCCTTCCCCAAGAAGAAATTTCTGATGAACTTTTATGTGAATTCAGTACTCAGAACTTCTAAGTTTAACTGCAACAAAAGAGATCACAGAGCAAAAATAATACACTAGAGTTAATTAGATTAAAACATGGAACTTCAAAAATGTATAAACAAAATTAAACCCAAACTAAAAGAATCTTGCCATAAATATGACAGCAGAGTCAATGTTCTTATAATATACAAATTTATTCAAAAAATCAATAAAACAAACCCTAACCACCATGACAGGGGACTAGTTTAAAGACCACATACAGAAAGGGAAGCTCATTGAGGTAATGCTACTAATGTTTCTTCCTGTAACCAATACTGGTGCTGGTCAGAGTTAGTATTTTCTTAAAATCTTCAGCATTGGAAATGCCACTTGTTGTTGCCAGATAGAAGGCAGTTTGGAAATGTAAAACTGAAATGGTTAACTAAATGTTGAGATCACAGAACGTTCAGTTGTTGTGTGAGCCGTAGCTTACACATATGGGAAGAATTGCATTTGGGAAGAAATATCCACGTAATATTTAATATTTAAAGTGAAGGACCCTGAGGCCTCAGTTAAAACTAAGAAAGGGTTATAACAATCACTGTATGCTGCTCCCTGAATTAAGATCCCAATATACTGCTGTGGGCAAAAGGAGCAATAAAATACCAAAGACATCAAAGGTGAAAATGTCATTCAAAACAAGAGTGGACAGTCCCTATACTATATGCAGTACTAATGGTCACTGACCCTCTAGAAAAAAGGAAAAGAGGATGATCTTGGGGGTTGGGAGGCTTATGAAAATAAACCTTAGAAAGCAAGATTCTTTCTCACAGGTGCAAAATTGAAACAATAATAATAAATGTCCTATGTGTTTACTGTGAGCCAGGCAGTATGTTAAGTTCGTGGAATATGTTTTCCCATTCGGTCTTCCCAACCAGCCTACGAGGGAGGCATTGTCCCAACCCATGTTACAAGGGAGGAAGCGGTTCTCTGAGCTTGAGATCACACAGCTGGGACTGCCAAGGTGGGCCTGTCTGACTCCAGAGCACATGCTCTCAGTCGCCAGCATCTTTCGGCTGTGGAAACAAGCAACATGGACTTGTCTACACATATTAGACCTAGGAGACACTCCCTGAAATTTCAAAGAGGAAAACCCAAGGTCAAGTCATCTGATCCATGGTAGCACCAGTGGAATTTCCTTCCCTGAGAGGCAGAACAGGATGAAACACAGCATATTCAACGAGGGAGTTATTCATCCATTTCTTCACCCTTGCAACAAATAGTTTCTGAGGCCCCACTATGCTCCAGGCACTGAGCTAGGCACTGAAAGGTAAATTCAGAATTGATTTCAAAGGCAGAAAGGAATGCCTGGGGTGGGCATTCTCAGCTTTCTTCGATTGAACTCGTGGCAGGCAAGCATGCTTTAAAAAGAGAAGGCTTCACTTGCACTGGCATAGTAAACACGATAAACCACAAACTCTGACCCGTGTTCTTCTGTCTAAATTTAACCCACGAGTGTTTTGAGAGGTAGAACATTTGGACTATGGGTATGGTTTTCTGAACACTTGAAGAAAATAGCACTAGGTCATGATTTTGGAGTGGTAAGATGCAGCCTACTTTTTAAATGTGAAATCTGCTGAGATTCATTACATATTTATTCCTATATTCCCAGTGACTAACAAAATAATTTTAGGGCTGGTTTATTTTTTACTATGATTTATTTTATATTAGCAATGCTTCCTAATCTTTATCTTCAAGTTTCTCCATCCTCTCTCTCATGATGTCAACTCTGGGATTATTGTAATATGCCCTCTATAGAGCCTGGGAAGAGAGCATCGGTTTTCCTTAACAGCACATGGAAGAGAGGGATTGTATGGGGTGGCGGTGTTCTTAAAAGCATTGTATTCTATATGAGCAAATAAAATCAGGATATTTTTCCATCATTAAATATTCTCTTATAAAGTATAAGAAGTTAATTCCACCGACTGAGTTTGATCCTAGATGAGGAAATTTTCCAACTTGGAAATTTCATGTTTGTATAACCCGCTGACTTGGAAAATAATGGCTTTATGTTTACTATCCGACAAAAGCCTAAGTGTAGAACAACAGACTCCCCGAGGGACGCCCGAGCTCCAGTCATTACGGAGGTGAGGCTAGAGCCCAAGAGGGAGGAAACAGATTGCACTGCACATGAGCATGAGCTAGTGGTGTGCTCACTGAGTGGCATTTATGGCAGCAAGAAAAGGCTACTTGTCTGATTTCCAAGTGTCGGGGTAAGGGATGTGTATGCAGCTGTTGTTCACGGAGAGGTGAAGAACAGGAAAGAATAGGTTCTTCGAAAGAAAGCGTAAGTAAGAGAAGGACATTCACAATCTCTTAATATTAAGCAGTTGGATCTCCCCACTGCCTTCAGGAACCCAGAACCATCAAAAGCACTTCTTTGCCTAAGTAAACAGAATGTTCTTACTGATTCTTCACAAGGAACCCAAAATGATAAACTTTGCCTCATACTGGCTCCCAAACCATTGTGGGGAGTTTATTTAGACTGTGAGACACTTAACACAGCTTATCATGGGAAGCATGGCTTGCCATACACAGTTCATCAGGGGATCACTGGCCAGTGTGCAGTTATATTGCTAAATAATGTAATATGAGTAGGATGCATCAACACTAGAGAAAATATAAAAATGCTATGTTATGTTTTATAGCCAAACATGTATCTCTCTATATAAAATTACATATTATATGTATTACATATTATACATATGTATGTGTGTATATATATATATGCCAAAGGCCCTCTATAGTCCTTTGACATCATGCTTGTCAACATTTTGATTAAAGTTGACTACATGGCAAATTATCTGAAGCACTTTTTATAAACTCTCAATGATAAGTGTTTCATCTTAAACACATTATTATTGATATAACGGGTAATATTTTGTTCTCATCAGATATTATAGAACTAGACACTTCCTACCCAGTATTGTAAACTTACTACAATATTCCTATAATTGGTCTCAGTAATTTGGGGGAATAAATAAGGCCAGAGATGCTAATATTATAGTTCTGCTTTAAAGAAAAAAAAAGTTGAGTCTTAAATGCCTCCTTTGAAAATCGTATTGCATAAGTTTGTGTATTACCTTCATAAGGCTCATCTATACATATCAGAAAATCCCTTCTCCTTTAAGCTAATTTGTGCTGGGTTTTTCTGTCCTTCAACATAAATTATTCTAGCTAATACAGGACATTATGAATCTTCCCCTCCTATAATAATCTGAGAAGAGGAAACTGAGGCCTTGATCACACAGCATACTTGTGACTAAGTGGAGACTAGAACCCAGGTCTCTGTACACCTAGTCCAAACCCCTTTTTAATAAATCATACTCTATCCTATACTTTCAGTGCTGCCACTTTCACTTCTAATCAGAGATGTGATCATTTAAAAAGTCTCTTAACAATTCATGGGTTTACTATTTAATAAGTTTGAGTATGTAGGCAAGATGACCAAAGAATTATTTAAATTTATATAGATATGTTGTTTGTAAATATTTTCTCCAAAGTGATCAACAGATTCAATACAATCCCAGTCAAGATCTCAATGGCATTTTCTGCAGAAATAGAAAAACAACCCTAAAATTCATATGGAAACATAAAAGATCCCAGGTAGCCAAAGCAATTTTTAGCAAAAAGAACAAAGCTGGAGGCTGATTCCAAATATATTACAAGCAAATAAAAAATGTTTCAGATAATTTGCCATGTAGTCAACTTTAATCAAAATGTTGACAGGCATTCAAAGCCATGTTATCAAAGGACCATAGAGGGGCTTAGGCATATAAATATATATAATACATGTATTTATTTATAATAAATTATATATATTTACAATATGTAATTGTACATATATGATACATGTTTGACTACAAAATGTTACTGAATAATATTCCATTGTGTTTATATATGCTTAACATCAGAAAAGTGCAAATCAAAACCACAATATCACCTCACACCTGTTGAGATGGATATTATCCAAAAAAACAAAGATAAGTGTTGCGGAAGATGTGGAAAAAAGGAAACCCTTGTACACTGTTGGTGAGACTATGCAGTGGTGCAGCCGTTATGGAAAACAGTATGGCAGTTACCCAAAAACTAAAAATAGAACTACCACGCAATCTAGTAATCCCAGTCCTCGGTATATATCCAAAAGAATTGAAATCTGTATCTCAGAGAGATATCTGCACTTCATTGCAACATTATTCACAATAGCCAAGACATGTAAACAACCTAAGTGTCTGTCATGGGTGAATGGATTTTAAAAATGTGAGATAGATAGATAGATACACACACACACACACACACAATGGAATTTTATTTTTTGTGTGTGTGTGGTATGCGGGCCTCTCACTGTCGCGGCCTCTCCCGTTGCGGAGCACAGGCTCCAGACGCGCAGGCTCAGCGACCATAGCTCACGGGCCCAGCCGCTCCGCGGCATGTGGGATCTTCCCGGACCGGGGCACGAACCGGTGTCCCCTGTGTCGGCAGGCGGACCCTCAACCACTGCGACACCAGGGAAGCCCTATTATTCTTTTTTAAGAAAGAATTCCTGCCATTTGCATCAGCATAAATGCACCTATCACTTATGCTAAGTGATATGTCAGGCACAGAAGGACAAATACTACAAGACATCACTTATGTGATGAATCTAAAATAATCAAACTCACAGGAGAAGAGAGTAGAATGATGGTTGCCAGGACTGGTGGTAGGGGGAAACAAAATGCCAAAGGGCACAAAGTTTCAGTTATTCAAGATGAATAAGTCTTAAGAGGTCTACTATATAGCACTGTGCCTATAGTTAATAATACCATACTGTATGATACTTTAAATTTGCTAAGAGAGTAGATCTTATGGGTAATGTTCCTATCACACAAAAAATTAATAAATAAACAGAGCAGGAAGAAACTTTTGGAAGTGACAGACATGTCTATGGATAGATTGTGATGATGGTTTCACAGGTGTATACTTATCTCCAAACTCATCACATTGTATATATTAAATAAGTACAGCTTTTTGTAAATCAATCATACCCCAATAGGATGGTTTAAATATATAAATATTTTAATATTTAATTTAATATTATTCAATATTAATTAAATGTACTTAATGAATATTTAAATATATATATACATATTCATGTGTGCATATACACATACATAACCAAATTACAATGGCCCCTACTTCACTATCTCAATGCCTCTGTCCTCCACATACACACTTCAAAGCCTCTCCAGTTTTTTCTGGGCTCCCAAAATTGAAAACCAGATTGTCAGCTGTAGCCACTATCAAGTGGCGTCAAGACATGCTCTCCTCCTTTGCTCTGGCTTCTCCTTGATCATGTCCACAGTCCTCCAGCAACAAAGACTTCATCCACATCAAGGCACAGATGGAGGCTCAGGGAGAGAGAGGTTACACACCCCCAGCATATGGGTCCCAGTCTCTGGCGCTTGCACAGACTAATTCACCACTTAGCTTCAGTCCAGTGCCTGGCACATCAAAGACCTTGGTGTTACTCACTGCATACATGTGAATAGTGTAGGGGGTGGACCGGAGACCAGAGGGGACAGTGATTCAGAGACTAATAGCCTGTTGGAAGAGTCCTTGAGCACTAAACGAAGACACCAGCCAATGAGGCCAATTTTGAGAAACAGTTCTGAGACAGAATCACCAAATATTTGCAAAGGAGTTCTCCTCTCAACTTTCAGGAAGAGAGATGGTTGGAAAAAATGGATGTCAAATAGACAACCAACCAAATGTCCAAAACAGGTTTTTACCAGTTCTGATCTTCTACTATCCTGAAGTCCTTGGTTCTTATCAAATATATTCAAAACCAAGAGTCATCCACATGGTCAGCCTCCCCCAGGACAGCTGGTGTTTCAGGAGACTTAGTGACTCTAGAAAGCCTTCAGGAAAACAAAGTTCCAGATAGCTGAAGAAGAGTCAATAAGAAGTTTCAGAGAGATTTCCTATGTGGAAGCATGGCAGATGGGAAACTCAGGAGGCTGGGTTACAGAACCAAGAGTTCAGAACCCAGGACATGAGAAGACAGTTTCTTCTCATGAGAGTACACGAGAAGAAACACTTAGAAAAAGAGCTAGGGTAGAATGCTTGGGTGGATCATCTAGCTTTAAATAATAATGACCATAAAAATAGTAAAAGCAATTACTATCTTTTGTTGCAAACTCATATATTCTGGGCAGTATACCACCTGCTTTATATATGATAATATATTTATTTCTCACAACTAGTATGTGAGGCAAATAATATCATCCTATTAGAGATAAGAATTGAGACTCAGAAAGATGAAGAACCTTGTTCAAAGATGATTTTGAATGACTTTTTTTACTTCAAAATGAAACAAATGATCCTGTCTGTGGACTTTTACCTTCAGTCTTTGATGCTGAGAGAACTTAAATTGCTATCAGTTTAGAAAAATAAATTATACCACAATTTCTGTATTATCTCTTTTCAACCACTAAACTCAAAGTAATTTACTAGATATAATCCATATCTGATCTTAATAAAAAAGGAAAATACCACTTTGTGTGAGGGGAGAGATAAATTAAGAATTTGGGATTAACAGATACACACTACTGTATGTAAAATAAACTACAAGGGCCTCCTGTATAGCACAGGGAACTGTATTCAATATCTTATAATACCCTATAATGAAAAGAATCTGAAAAAGAACATATATATACATATATATTCACAATATATACATATATATAACTGAATCACATTGCTGTACATGTGAAACATTGTAAATCAACTATACCTCAATTTTAAAAAGTAAATAAATTAATTAATTAATTAAATTTTTAAGAAAAAAGTACCACTTTGATACATACTTTTTTCTTCCTCATGTATTCTTCCTTCATAAATTCCTTTTTTAAAAAAGACCACTTGGGCTTCCCTGATGCTGCAGTGGTTGGGAATCCACCTGCCAATGCAGGGGACATGGGTTCGAGCCCTGGTCTGGGAAAATCCCACATGCCGTGGAGCAACTAAGCCCGTGCGTCACAACTACTGAGCCTCAGCTCTAGAGCCAATGGCCACAACTACTGAAGCCCGTGCACCTAGAGCCCGTGCACCTCAATGAAGAGTAGTCCCTGCTCACCGCAACTAGAGAAAGCCTGCACACAGCAACAAAGATCCAATGCAGACAAAAATAAATAAATAAAATAAATAAATTTATTTTTTAAAAAAAACCACTTGGGTATTATAAGTGGTTCCACCACACTTATCCCTAATTCAGAAAGATGTGACTTGTCTTCCTGTTGTCCTTGAGTTTTCAAACTCACCAGCAAAAATAAGTACATGAATCTGATTATGAATTATTTCTGTTCCCACAACCAAACCTTATGTAGTTTTTCAAATCCCTATACTATTCAAATATTCTTTGGAAATATAGAAGGCTATTAAATAGTTTCTGGTACCAATTCCAGTGTTGGGGGAGGAGGTGTTCCTCATACCAACAAGCAATTCTTTGGACACCAGATGAATGTCCTACGATTCAACTCCATTCTGACACTATCTACCCAAAGAAAGCATCAGATTCGACAGGTTAAGGCTCCATCCTACAAGGCTCCCACGCCACCCCCACTTCAGATGCCAATCGCAAGCCCTGGTTGTTACCCGTGCCTCTCACCAACTGAATACAGATTGGAAGTTCCCAAGACCCTCTTCTTGGGTTCAAGTAATTTGCTAGCGTGGCTCACATAACTCAGAGAAACACTTTACTTACTAGACCACCAGGTTATTATGAAAAAATATAACTCAGAAACAGCCAGATGGAAGAGACATACAGGGCAAAGCATGGCGAAAGAGTGTTGAGCTCCCGAGCTCTCTGAAGGCACACAATTCTCCCTGAATCTCCACGTGCTCACTAACCCAGAAGCTCTCAGAAGCCTATCCTTTGGGGTTTTTACTGAAGTTTCAATACACAGGCATGATTAATTAAATCATTGGTCACTGGTGATTAATTCAACCTCCAACCCCTCTCCCCTGCCCAGAGGTCAGGGGGTGGGACGGAAAACTCCAACTCTTTAATCATGTGATTGATTCTTCGGGCAACCAGCCCCCATCCTTAGGTGCTTTCTGAAAGTTACCTCATTAATGTAACAAAAGACACCTTTATCACTCTCCACACTTAGGAAATTCCAAGGGTTTTGGGAGCTATGAGCCAGGAACTGTGGACAAAGACCAAATATATATGAGAAATATATTTTGGTCATCTGAATTTGGTCATCTGAATATGTATTTCTTATAAATCACAATATCATAGCTGTTTAATACAGAAATTCAAAACTACATGTTAGAGGGATGTAATAGCAGTAAGAGTCTTGACATTCAATGTGAATCAAAGAAACAGGCGTTTCTCACTTCAGATGTCAGATCTGTATCATGACTCTTAATTGAGTGAATTTACAGGTTATTATCAAGGGAAATGTAAGCAATGTAGAGCCATAAACACAGGATTTGATTTGACTACAAGAGTGAGATCTCAAATTCCTTGTGAATAATAGAGTGAAACTAACAATCCACTGAGCTATGCTACCTTCTAGGAGAATAAAAAGTGAGTGGTTTATTATTTTAAGGAAAAGGTACTTTGGTGACACACACTTTTCTTCCCAGATATAAATCACCTTTAGCTTTCCGAATCATTACTGCCTCCAAATTAAGATTCTAGAGCAGGTGGAGTGATAGGAACCTACTGAGGATCTTTGAATATGAGACAAAAGCCAGATACAGATGGGTATGAACCAAATAAATACTCAGTTTTTTTAAATACATGGGTGAGCTGAGGCTCTGGGAATTTGGGGGATCTCTGGAGAATGTAACTTGGGATCAGAGAAGTTTCCATAAATTCATTCTGCTTTGCAACCACCATGGAGGGGAGAATTCCATGGTTTTTGTTTTTGTTTTAAATTTTATTGGAGTACAGTTGCTTCACAATATTGTATTAGTTTATACTATATGGCAAAGTGAATCAGCCATATGTATAAATATATCCCCTATTTTTTGGACTTCCTTCTCATTTAGGTCACCACAGAGGACTGAGTAGAGTTCCCCGTGCTATACAGTAGGTTCTCATTAGTTACCTAGTTTATACATAGTATGAGAGTGTATATATGTCAATCCCAATCTCCCAATTCATCCTCCCCCCCCTCCTTCTTGTTATCTACACGTTTGTTCTTTATATCTGTGCGTCTTTTTCTGCTTTTTAAATAAGATCATCTATGCTAATGTGAGAAGGGCAGGGCAAGCACTTCCAGAATTGCATAAAACTAAATTATCGTCAGTGTCCAGTGTGACTCTCTGAGTGACTACAATTATCTAGAGGCTAGTATTTTCTCCTGTGCATTTCAAAACACCTGGAGTAGATGTTCTTTTGGAAGAGGAGAAGGCCAAGGTCAAAACAAGCCACCCCGCCAGGAGACCTTCAAGATGGCGGAGGAGTAAGACGTGGAGATCACCTTCCTCCCCACAAATACATCAGAAATACATCTACATGTGGAACAACTCCTACAGAACACCTACTGAACGCTGGCAGAAGACCTCAGACTTCCCAAAAGGCAAGAAACTCCCCATGTACCTGGGTAGAGCAAAAGAAAAAGGAATAAACAGAGACAAAAGAATAGGGATGGGACCTGCACCAGTGAGAGGGAGCTGTGAAGGAGGAAAGGTTTCCACACACTAGGAAGCTCTTTCGCGGGCGGAGACTGTGGGTGGCGGAGGGGGAAGCTTCGGAGCCAAGGAGGAGAGCACAGCAACAGGGGTGTGGAGGGCAAAGTGGAGAGATTCCCGCACAGAGGATCGGTGCCAACCAGCACTCACCAGCCTGAGAGGCTTGTCTGCTCACCTGCTGGGGCGGGTAGGGGCTGGGAGCTAAGGCTCGGGCTTCAGAGGTCAGACCCCCGGGAGAGGACTGGGGTTGGCTGCATGAACACAGCCTGAAGGGGGCTAGTGTGCCACAGCTAGCTGGGAAGGAGTCCTGGAAAAAGTCTGGAACTGCATAAGAGGCAAGAGACCATTGTTTCCAGGTGCGCGAGGAGAGGGCATTCAGAGCATTGCATAAACGAGCTCCAGAGATGGGCACGAGCCGTGGCTATCAGTACGGACACCAGAGACAGTCATAAAATGCTAAGGCTGCTGCTGTAACCATCAAGAAGCCTGTGTGCAAGCACAGGTCGCTATCCATACCTCCCCTCCCAAGAGCCTATGCAGCCCGCCACTGCCAGGGTCCTGTGATGCAGGGACAACTTCCCCAGGAGAACACATGGCGCCTCAGGCTGTTGCAGTGTCACGCCGGCCTCTGCCACCACAGTCTCGCCCTGCATTCTGTACCCCTCCCTCCCCCCAGCCTAAGTGAGCCATAGCCCCCTAATCAGCTGCTCCTTTAACCCTGTCCTGTCTGAGCGAAGAACAGATGCCCTCAGGTGACCTACACACAGAGGTGTGGCAAATCCAAAGCTGAACCTCAGGAGCTGTGCAAACAAAGAAGAAAAAGGGAAATTTCTCCCAGAGGTCTCAGGAGCAGTGGATTAAATCTCCACAATCAACTTGATGTACCCTGCATCTGTGGAATAACTGAATAGACAATAAATCATACCAAAATTGAGGCAGTGAACTTTGGGAGCAAATGTATAGTTGGGGTTTGCTTTCTGCATCTAATTTGTTTCTGGCTTTATGTTTGTCTTAGTTTAGTATTTAGAGATTATTATCATTGGTATATTTGTTTATTGATTTGGTTGTTCTCTTCCTTTTTTTTTTACATAAAGATATTTTTTTTTCCTTTTTCTTTTTTCTGAGTGTGTATGTATATGTTTCTTTGAGTGATCTTGTCTGTATAACTTTGCTTTTACCATTTGTCCTTGGATTCTGTATGTCAATTTTTTTTTTTTTTAGTATAGCTTTTAGAGCTTGTTATCATTGGTGGATTTGTTTTACGGTTTGGTTGCTCTCTTCTTTCTTTCTTTTTTAAAATTACTATATATTTTTATTTTTAATAATTTTTTATTTTAATAACTTTACTTCTTTTTATTTATTTTTTCTTTCTTTCTTTCTTTCTTTCTTTTTTTCTCCCTTTTCTTCTGAGCCATGTTGCTGGCAGGGTCTTGGTGCTCCAGCTGGGTGTCAGGCCTGGGCCTCTGAGGTGGGAGAGCTCAGTTCAGGACATTGATCCACCAGAGACCTCCCGGCTCCACATAATATCAAACAGCAAAAGCTCCCCAGGAGATCTCTATCTCAATGCTAAGACCCAGCTCCACTCAACAACCAGCAAGCTACAGTGCTGGACACCCTATGCCAAACAACAAGCAAGACAGGAACACAACCCTACCCAATAGCAGAAAGGTTGCCTAAAATCATAAAAAGGTCACACACTCCCAAAACACACCATCAGACGTAGTCCTGCCCACTGGTAAGACAAGATCCAGCCTCATCCACCAGAACACAGGTACTAGTCCACTCTACCAGGAAGCCTACACAACCCACTGAATGAATCTTAGCCACTGGGGGCAGAGAGCAAAAATAACGAGAACTACAGACCTGCAACCTGCAAAATGGAGATCCCAAAACAGGTAAGTTAAGCAAAATGAGAAGACAGAGAAACACACAGCAGATGAAGGAGCAAGGTAGAAACCCACCAGACCAAACAAATGAAGAGGAAATAGGCAGTCTACCTGAACATGAATTCAGAGTAATGATAGTAAAGGTGATCCAAAATCTTGGAAATAGAATGGAGAAAATACAAGAAACGTTTAACAAGGAACTAGAAGAACTAAAGAGCAAACAAACAATGATGAACAACACAATAAAGGAAATTAAAAATTCTCTAGAAGGAATCAATAGCAGAATAACTGAGGCAGAAGAATGGATAAGCGACATGGAGGATAAAATATTGGAAATAACTATTGCAGAGCACAATAAAGGAAAAAGAATGAAAACAAGTGAAGACAGTCTTAGAGACCTCTGGGACAACATAAAACACACCAACATTCGAATTATAGGGGTTTCAGAACAAGAAGAGAAAAAGAAAGGGACTGAGAAAATATTTGAAGAGATTATAGTTGAAAACTTCCCTACTTTGGGAAAGGAAATAGTCAATCAAGTCCAGGAAGCACAGAGAGTCCGATACGGGATAAATCCAAGGAGAAATGTGCCAAGACACGTATTACTCAAACTATCAAAACTTAAATACAAAGAAAAATATTAAAAGCAGCAAGGGAAAAACAACAAATAACATACAAGAGAATCCCCAAAAGGTTAACAGCTGATCTTTCAGCAGAAACTCTGCAAACCAGAAGGGAGTGGCCAGACATATTTAAAGTGATGAAAGGACAAAACCTACAACCAAGATTACTCTATCCAGGAAGGATCTCATTCATATTTGACAGAGAAATTAAAATCTTTACAGACAAGCAAAAGCTAGGAGAATTTAGCACCACCAAACCAATGTTACAACAAATGCTAAAGGAACGTCTCTAGGCAGGAAACACAAGAGAAGGAAAAGACCTACAATAACAAACCCAAAACAATTAAGAAAATGGTAATAGGAACATACATATCAATAATTACCTTAAATGTAAATGGATTTAATGCTTCCACCAAAAGACACAGACTTGCTGAATGGATACAAAACAAGACCCATATATATGCTACAAGAGACCTACTTCAGACCTAGGGACACATATAGGCTGAAAGCGAGAGGATGGAAAAAGATATTCCATGCAAATAAAATCAAAAGAAAACTGGAGTAACAATTCTCATAAAAGACAAAATAGACTTTAAAATAAAGACTATTACAAGAGACAAAGATGGACACTACATAATGATCAAGGGATCAATCCAAGAAGAAGATATAACAGTGTAAATATTTATGCACCCAACATAGGAGCACCTCAATACATAAGGCAAATGCTAACAGCCATAAAAGAGGAAATTGGCAGTAACAAAATCATAGAAGGGGACTTTAACACTCCACTTTCACCAATGGACAGATCATCCAACATGAAAATAAATAAGGAAACAAGCTTTAAATAATACATTACACAAGATGAACTTGATTGATATTTATAGGACATTCCATCCAAAAACAGCACAATACAATTTCCTCTCAAGTGCTCCTGGAACATTCTCCAGGATAGATCATATCCTGGGTCACAAATCATGCCTTGGTAAATTTAAGAAAACTGAAACTGTATCAAGTATCTTTTCAGACCACAATGCTATGAGACTAGATATCAATACAGGTAAAAAACTGTAAAAAACACAAACACATAGAGGCAAAACAATACACTACTTAATAACCAAGAGATCACTGAAGAAATCAAAGGGGAAATCAAAATATACCTAGAAACAAATGACAATGAAAACACGACAACCCAAAACCTATGGGATGCAGCAAAAGCAGTTCTAAGAGGGAAGCTTATAGCAATACAATCCTTAAGAAACAAAAAACATCTCAAATAAACAACCTAACCTTACACCTAAAACAATTAGAGAAAGAAGAACAACAAAAAAAAAAAACCCAAAGTTAGCAGAAGGAAAGAAATCATAATGATCAGATCAGAAATGAATGAAAAGGAAATGAAGGAAACAATAGCAAATATCAATAAAACTAAAAGGTGGTCCTTAGAGAAGTTAAAGAAAATTGATAAACCATTAGCCAGACTCATCAAGAAAAAAAGGGAGAAGACTCAAATCAATAGAATTAGAAATGAAAAAGGGGAAGTAACAACTGACACTGCAGAAATGCAAAGGATCAAGAGAGATTACTACAAGCAACTATATGGCAATAAAATGGACAACCTAGAAGAAATGGACAAATTCTTAGAAAAGCACAACCTTCAAAGACTGAACCAGGAAGAAATAGAAAATATAAACAGACCAATCACAAGCACTGAAATTGAAACTGTGATTAAAAATCTTCCAAGAAACAAAAGCCCAGGACCAGATGGCTTCACAGGTGAATTCTATCAAACATTTAGAGAAGAGCTAACACCTCTCCTTCTCAAACTCCCCCAAAATATAACAGAGGGAGGAACACTCCCAAACTCATTCTACGAAGCCAACAACACCCTGATACCAAAACCAGACAAAGACATCACAAAGAAAGAAAATTACAGGCCAATATCCCTGATGAACGTAGATGCAAAAATCCTCAAAAAAATAATAGCAAACAGAATCCAACAGCACATTAAAAGGATCATACACCATGATCAACTGGGGTTTATCCCAGGAATGCCAGGATTCTTCAATATACGCAAATCAATCAATGTGATACACCATATTAACAAATTGAAGGAGAAAAACCATATGATCATCTCAGCAGATACAGAGAAAGCTTTCGACAAAATTCAACACTGATTTATGATAAAAATCCTCCAGAAAGTAGGCATTGAGGGAACTTACCTCAACATAATAAAGGCCATATATGACAAAACCACAGCCAAGATCATTCTCAATGGGGAAAAACTGAAAGCATTTCCACTAAGATCAGGAACAAGACAAGGTTGCCCACTCTCACCACTATTATTCAACATAGTTTTGGAGTTTTAGCCACAGCAATCGGAGAAGAAAAAGAAATAAAAGGAATCCAAATCGGAAAAGAAGTAAAACTGTCACTGTTTGCAGATGACATGATACTATACATAGAGAATCCTCAAGACGCTACCAGAAAATACTAGAGCCAATCAATGAATTTGGTAAACTAGCAGAATACAAAATTAATGCACAAAATCTCTTGCACTCCTATACACTAATGAAGAAAAATCTGAAAGAGAAATTAAGGAAACACTCCCATTTACCATTACATCAAAAAGAATAAAATACCTTGGAATAAACCTACCTAAGGAGACAAGAGACCTGTATGCAGAAAACTATAAGACATTGATGAAAGAAATTAAAGATGGTACAAACAGATGGAGAGATATACCATGTTCTTCGATTGGAAGAATCAACAGTGTGAAAATGACTCTACTACCCAAAGCAATCTACAGATTCAATGCAATCCCCATCAAACTACGATTGGCATTTTTCACAGAGCTAGAAAAAAATTTTCACAATTTGTATGGAAACACAAAAGACCCTGAACAGCCAAAGCAAGCTTGAGGAAGAAAACTGGAGCTCGAGGAATCAGGCTCCTGGACTTCAGACTACACTACAAAGCTACAGTAATCAAGAGTGTATGGTACTGGCACAAAAACAGAAATATACATCAATGGGAAGGGATAGAAAGTCCAGAGATAAACCCATGCAAATATGGCCATCTTATCTTTGATAAAGGAGGCAAGAATATACAATGGAGAAAAGACAGCCTCTTCAATAAGTGGTGCTGGGGAAACCGGACAGCTACAAGTAAAAGAATGAAATTAGAACACTCCCTAACACCGTACACAAAAATAAAGTCAAAATGGATTAAAGACCTAAATGTAAGCCCAGACACTACCAAACTCTTAGAGGAAAACATAAGCAGAACACTCTATGACATAAATCATAGCAAGATCCTTTTTGACCCACCTCCTAGAGAAATGAAATAAAAACAAAAATAAGCAAATGGGACCTACTGAAACTTAAAAGCTTTTGCACAGCAAAGGAAACCATAAACAAGACAAAAAGACAACCCTCAGAATGGGAGAAAATAATTGCAAATGAGGCAACTGACAAAGGATTAATCTCCAAAATTTTCATGCAACTCAATATCAAAAAGGAAACAACCAAAGCCAAAAATGGGCAGAAGACCTAAATAGACATTTCTCCAAAGAAGATATACAGATTGCCAACAAACACATGAAAGGATGCTCAACATCACTAATCATTAGAGAAATGCAAATCAAAACTTCAGTGAGGTAACTCCTCACACCAGCCAGAATGGCCATCACCAAGAGATCTACAAACTATAAATGCTGGAGAGGGTATGGAGAAAAGGGAACCCTCTTGTATTGTTGGTGGGAATTTAAATTGATACAGCCACTATGGAGAACAGCATGGAGGTTCCTTAAAAAACTAAAAATAGAACTACCATATGACCTAGCAATCCCACTATTGGGCATATACCCACAGAAAACCGTAATTCAAAAAGAAGCATGTACCACAATGTTCATTGCAGCTCTATTTACAATAGCCAGGACATGGAAGCAACCTAAATGTCCATTGACAGATGAATGGATAAAGAAGCTGTGGCACATATATACAATGGAATATTACTCAGCTATATAAAGAAACGAAATTGAGTTATTTGTATTGAGGTGGATGGATCTAGATACTGTCATACAGAGTGAAGTAAGTCAGAAAGGGAAAAATAAATACCGTATGCTAACACATATCTATGAAATCCCCAAAAAAGGGTTCTGAAGAACTTAGTGGCAGGACAGGAATAAAGATGCAGATATAGAGAATGGACGTGAAGACATGGGGAGGGGTAAGGGTAAGCTGGGACAAAGTGAGAGAGTGGCATGGACTTATATACACTACCAAATGTAAAATAACTAGTGGGAAGCAGCTGCATAGCACAGGGAGATCAGCTCGGTGCTTTGTGACCACCTAGAGGGGTCGGATGGGGAGGGTGGGAGGGAGACTCAAGAGGGAGCGGATATGGGGACATATGTATATGTATAGCTGATTCACTTTTTTATACAGCAGAAACTAACACACCATTGTAAAGCAATTATACTACAATAAAGACGTTTAAAACAAAAAAAGCCCCCAAAGTAGCTGTGCTTCCCTGGAATCTCCATCGAGTTTCCATAAGTGACACAGAGCTGAGCAATTTGAACCCACTACACAGAGAACCCAGTTGTCTAGCCTCTAACTTTCAGACTCTGGGGCACGCCCACTGACTAATTTAGTAGCAAAATATCCTTTCTGTATGGCTAGATGTTATTTTCATGCCTCAGCTTGATGTACAACAAAAGACTTTGGGTTAAGTCTCCATTCCAAGAAAGAGACCTTATTAACTCACTGCCTAATTTCCAAGTTAGAAATGCACAAATCTCTTTCCAAATGGGAGGTGGTGTGTAACTTTGAAATAATTTCAATGGTTCCATAGCTGAAGGCCAACTGAGATTTTTAGCTTCATCTTCTGGAAGACTATTCAGCCATGTACATTAGCTGGAGTTTGAAAGCCAAACGTAGTAAAAGAAAAAAGGAAGAATTTTAAAGGAGAACGAAACAACCACAACAAGACAAATAACCCTGAATCACAAATTAAAACGCTCCCATTGGCAGAGACACAAAGGTAATATTTTCACTAGAATGAATAGTCCTAGAAAAATTTGTTCTCCAATATCAGACACAACCAGGCTTTTCCTTCCATATGAGACATGAATGTCTCCTTTTTCCACTTCATCTTTTGTAGTTATCCAAACAAAATTTTAGCAGCAGAAAAAATAATGAATTTAGTCCATTTAGGTCCAGAATTTCCTCGTTAATGTATTAACTCCCTGGAAGTAGTCAAACAGGGCACTCTAACTCCAGAATATTTCCTTTTCTTTTATCACCTTTAGAATTCCCATGTCACCGAATAACTAACTATATTCTACTTACTTTTGTACCGGTGCAAGAAGCAGATGTCTTAAGAGCACATTAATTTCATTCTACTGAACCTTTGAGAGGCTTTGTATAGCACAGAGGCAGACTGCTGCTTAAAATGCTCTTTTTTAAAAAAATGTGTGTCAGAACACTTTAACTTCAAGCATTCTGCTAAGAGTCTGTTGTTTTAGTCAAAGTGTACACAAAGGAGAGGATCACCACGTATGAACTAATATTTGCTTAACTGTCTTCCTTTCCCCAGTGCCCTGCTATTCAAGTGCCCTGTATTCCTTTCTTTAGCAGTCATGACGGTAAGTGAAGAAAAATTGTGTTGTTCCTGAGTACAGCACTTGCCAGAGTTTAGTGTTTGGCCTCTTGTTTCTCACAACTATGTGTTAAATGATGCCTTTACTTTCATGGAGGCTAAGGAACAAGAGGTCCAGGGGGTTAGATCAGGTAAGTTCTCTGCCCCTGAGTTGTTGCTTCATCCTCCAGAAGTCAGAGTGCCCGCTTCTCCCCCCCGTATGTAACAGTTCTGAAAATAAATAACTGCCACCCTGGGTGGTGGGTAAAAGTAAACTTAAATGCAAAACCAACACCCACAAGAGAAAGAGAGAGAGACAGAGACAGAAACAGAAAGAGGAGAGGGAAGAAGGGGAAGATGAAGGAAAGAGAAAAAAGATAGAAAATGGTCCCTGAAGACCATCTGGAAACTCACTAGGGTGGCCACTGCTCTCTGCTGTGGGCAATAGTTGCATGTGAACCAACTTTGACAATCATTCACTCCCAAAGTTGTCATATGACTTGAAGTTGCAGCACAGAACAGCAACATCAAAGCTTGAAGTGGGGTGAAGAGAGGAAGAACAACACAGCGGATCCTTGAATGTTACTCCACATCTGCGTCTGGAAAGATTTCCACAACTTTTCTCATCGTTCCTTCATCTGACCTTCAGTTTTTTCCTTCCCTCATCTCCCATCGCTCCCTTTCTAGAGCCCACCACATAGCGAATCTAAAGGCGGGGGCAAAGGGCTAAATTGTGACAGTGGTGGAAGGGGAGAAACACAGTGGCTCCTTCACACCTCCTGCACCTGCCTCCCAGCTCCTTTGCTCACCCATCCCCCCAACTTCCCAGCCACTTGCTTGCAGGTGGTGGCTTTCTCAACACTGGTTCCAACGGCGGTACTCGCCATCATTTCAAAACCCAGACTCCCAGCATCACGCTGCCTTTTTTGCCCATTTCAGAAGTGCTTTTCAACCTGCCAAGAGTTCCTAAACATCCAAATGCCGGATCATTTTTATCCACCTTTTCATTGCCACTGCTGCTTTGATCCCTCCGATTAACCGCACTTAGAGAAAAGCTGTTTATTCTCTAGACGCTTAATAACAGCATTGCTTACAGGCATATCAAAGTAATGTCTGTGTATACTTGATCCTCAGAGGCACTCAATTTTTTTTAGGGTGGTTATACAATAAAGCTCTCTTTATAAGATCGTTTTTCAATTGAGTATTGGAAATAGAGAGGGGTACAGCAAGCCCTATTTACCTTCACAGTTTCACACCCATTCGTCTCTAGAGGGAGCATGTGTCTCTTTTGGACCACGGGGCATTGCAGAGCCAAGCCAGGAAGTACAAAACGGTGTTCTTCTGCCCGTCCATACACCATGTTCCGTGTCCAGAGCCAGGTAAGGGAGCAGAGGTGCTACTTCCCACGGCAGCTAAGCCTGTGGTCTCTCCTCCAGGCCTCCCCAAGGAACAGAGCCTAGAACTATAGTTGATCCATCTCTGAACATAAGTGTTTTACTGTCTTTCTAAGGCCAACATCCCCCATCCCAGAGTCCTTTTGGATTTCTTCCCTTTTACAGGCCCCACTGAGACGTCTCTCTGCTCAGTCAACACTGCAGTTGTCTCTGGCTGGGCCCTCTGGGCCTTAAGTAGGTCGACTGTGACCAGAAAGTTCTAGTTGTTGCTTTTGCTTCTCACTGCAGGTGGCAAGCAGCTTCCTGTGTGTGGTTCACATCAGGCTCTGCTTATTATCACGGCATATCTTACCTGGTTTGTTTCTTCTTCTTTTCCTCTGGCCCCTGGCCCATTTCTGCAAAAGTAAGAGTGTCATTTCTTCAACAAATAAAGGATTTCCTCTGAGCTCTCATAGGTTTGGTAAAACTCCATTGCTTTCATATTTCTTTTCCCCACCTAGGAGCTCTTTCCAAAAAGCACTATACCACAAGTGCTATTGGATGGCATACAATGCCAAAAATATTTTTTTTAATTTCATTTTGAGTACAAGCACTTGTAAAACCTTGGGCACATAAGCCCCATCACCTGCCTGAGTTTTCACCAGGCCGTGGACCCAGTTATTCAGAGATTGCATATCTAAGTCCTTTCTCTTTATTTACTCTTTCATTAGGAAGGAAATGAACATGGAATCAAAATTATAGCATGAGATGTTGTTCCTCACTGGTTAATTCTCTTCTTTGGGGAAAGGATTTGCAGAAATAGATTGAAAGATCAGTCTTTTTAAGTTTTGAAATAATCTCTGAATACAGTAATCATTTATTGAGTGCTTACTTCAGGCATTGGGCTATATGAATTCAATAATATTGTAAGGGTACTATTACTATATGCATTTTACAGATTTATAAATAGGTTCAGACTAACTAACCCGCTGAAGGTCTCAAACGAGAACATAACAAAGCAGAAGTATTAGTATAGATTTTACTGAATCCAAAACCTGTGTTACTAGCTGCCCTGCCAAGGAGCCTCCCTTACAGATAAACATATTATTGTCCAAGCTCTCATAATGATCATTTAGAGTTTAAGGCACCATAGCTGCCAGCATTTGCGGGGTTTTTTGTTTTGTTTTTGCTAGCTCTCTACCTACATTTTTTTTTTTTTTTAAATCAAGACTATTGATTCCCAGGATAATTGAACATACTTCTGCCCCTCCTTAACTAGGTAAGGTCCCCGTACTGAATTCAGGTCACTTTCTGATTCCTGTGGCCTGTCATGTAGCAGTGTAATGACCCTTCCCAGGAGAACAACAGCCTGACAGTTGCACACTCTCTCAAACACATCACTAAAATATTTCAGACATGTTACCTGACATGCTGAATGTTAACCATGGTATTGCTCTAGGGGTATTCTTCTAAGACACTTTAGCTTTTGGTCAAATTCCACATTACTTCAACCAAACCTCTTATGAAACAACTTTCATAAAACTGTACAAATGAAACTCCTTTCTCTCACTCCAGAGAACCCCCTCAATTTCCACACAGAAGCCATCTAAGCAAATCTGAATTTATCCTGATATTTAAAAGACTTGGAGTCTTCCTATTCCCATCAGTCTTATTAATATTAACGGTAGAAATTTGTACATTTTTAATGCCCATTTCACGTGTATAATCTCACTTAATTCTCACAACACCCCTATGGGTGGATATTATTGTCTCATCTTATAGATGGGAAAACTGAGCTCAGAGAGATTAGATAACTTGATAAGATTGGTAATCAGGTGAGGTCATTTGACTCCAAAACCAATGCCCCTATTCCTACACCACATTCTTGGTGCCTAATTGGCAGATATTTCCTTTCCTTTCCGCTAATTGGTAGATATTTATAAGGACCTCTAGCACATGTCAAAATATGTCCTTTCTTTTTCCCCTGAAGGAAGGGCTCCCAGATGAGCAAAAAGAGACGAAGAAAACTTAAAGGTATACCAAATGTCTTAGAAAACATTACAGAGATGAGCCATTACTAACTTCTGGTGGTTTTCTTTCTTTTTTTGGAGGGCAGTGATTCTGCTGACCCAATCACCTATAAAGTTCAAGTCTGGGCCTTTGTTGGAGCTAGTGGTCCAGGAAATATGCTACTCACAGAAGCTGATATGAAAAATGTAAGTTGTTAGCAGCAATAGATATTGTAAACTATGATAAATATATATGCTTTAGCCACGTGGCATTTTGAAACAACGCATTTCCATGCTTCCATAAGGTACGTATTGAACAACATGTAGTTCTACAGGATAGAGTTTTAAAGCTTGAAAGACAGAAAGTAAAGGCCAGTAGATTCTCATAAAGAAGAGGAAGGAATACAAGTTTCTGGATATGATTTTTTAACTCTTCTAACAGTTTCCTAGTTATATGCCACCTCCAGGAGTGACCAGCAAGTGTCTCATACCTTTCACTATACCTGAGCACGGTAGTTAATATGCAATGTCCTCTATGCACTTGAACGGTGCTGCTGACCCACAGTAGGTCGGGTTTCTGTGCTGCTTTTTCTAATGCAGTGATACTTTGTTTTTACTGAAGTATAGTTGCTCTACAATATTATGTAAGTGACAGGTGTACAATAGGGTGATTCACAATTTTTAAAGGTTATACTCCATTTATAGTTATTATAAAATACGGGCTATAGTTGTACAATGTATCCTTGTAGCTTATTTTATACCTAATAGTTTGTACCTCTTAATCCCCTGCCCCTATCTTGACCCTTCCCTCTCCCCGCTGGTAACCACTAGTTTGTTATCTATATTTGTGAGTCTGCTTCTTTTTTGTTATATTCACTAGTTTGTTGTATTTTTTAGATTCCACATATAAGTGATATCATACAGTATTTGTCTTTCTTTATCTGACTTATTTCACTAAGCATAATATTCTCTAGGTCCATCCACATTGCTGCAAATGGCAGAATTACATTCTTTTTTATGGCTGAGTAATATTTCATTATATATATATTTATATATATATGCCACATATTCTTTATCTATTTATCTGTTGATGGACATTTGGGTTGCTTTTATATCTTTGTTATTGTAAATAGTGCTGCTATGAACATTATGTTGCATGTACCTTTTTTTCTTTTTTTTTTTTTCTTTTTGCGGACCTCTCACTGCTGTTGCCTCTCCCGCCGCGGAGCACAGGCTCCGGACGCGGACGAGCAGGCCCAGCAGCCATGGCTCACGGGCCCAGCTGCTCTGTGGCATGTGGGATCCTCCCGGACCGGGGCACGTACCCGCGTCCCCTGCATCGGCAGGCGGACCCTCAACCACTGTGCCACCAGGGAAGCCCGCATGTACCTTTTTGAATTAGTGTTTTCATTTTTTTTCTGATATACACCCAGGAGTGGAATTGCTGCATCGCATAGTAGTTCTATTTTTAGTTTTTTAAGGAAAATCTGTACTGTTTTCCACAGTGGCTGCACCAATTTACTTTCCCACCAACAGTGCACTAGGGTTCCCTTTTCCCCATATCCTCACCAGCATTTGTTATTTGTGTTCTTTTTGATGATAGTCATTCTGACAGGTGTGAGGTGATATCTCACCATGGTTTGCAACTAATGCAGTGATGTTTGATCTACGTTCATTTGCTCTGCCTCACCTAGCCGCCTCTTCTGCTACTAGTGCATGTGTACTCATCAGCAACTGCTGACAGAAGCAGACGCACAGGCTCTGTCTGCGGCACCATCAAACCTAACTAGCACGCTCAGAGACCATGATGCTGAAGCTTAGTGTTGCAGCCACCAGGACACGTGGGGCTTGTTATTTTGTGCTAGTGGTGGTGACTTTTCATCATCCAGATCTTTCACTTCTCATAGAGTTTTCGCCATTTTTCTAAAAGGAAGCATGGAGGCCAGAGCCAGACAACCTAGATTAGTCACATCTCTGCCACAAATTAAACATACCATGCTGGGCAAGTCCCTTAAACTTCCCTGACTCTCAAACTTCTTATGTCACGTCGAACTTCTCTCCCTTCTTTAAACATACCTCTCTCTTTTGCACAAACTCTTCCTCTCCCCCCTCCCCATCCTGAATTTTGCTTGGACAAGTACTTAAGTCTTAGATTCTACATCAGTTCTTCCAAGAAGCTTTCTCTGACATCACCTCTCCCCTCCCCCAGCCAACTCTACACTAGAACATTAGGTACGTTACATGTGAAAGCCATCGCTCACTCACTCACTTAAAAATATTTATTAAGCAGTCAGTTACTGCTCTATATTCTGGATAGAGTGAACAAGAGGGACAAGGCCTCTGCTCTCATTTTAGTTGGGGAACAAGAAAATAAAGAACTCAACTAATTAGTACTAAGGAGAAATTTAGGCAGGACAGGTTCATAATCCTCTATCCAAAACCACTGGTATTACAAGTATTTCAAACTTCAAGATTTTTCAATTTAGAAAGGTAATACAGTGCTCATACTATTTGTTAAACCAACAGGGTCTGAGTTGGCTCCCCATAAATCAAACACATTAATGTCATTGCAATAAACTATATAAATATTCATAATAAATGAAATAAAGATTATAGTACTAATACGTTTTCATTCAAGTTAAGAGGGAAATTCTTTCAGTTTTCAGAGGTGTTTGGATCTGGGAACTGTGGATGAAGAGGATGGGATGGAGAGATGCTTGGGAGGGGAGAAGGGCTTGAGACTGTGTGATCCAAGAAGGCCCCTCTTGGGAGATGATGTTGGAGCTGAGACAGGAAAGGTGTGTAGAAGCCTCACATGTAAAAGTCTGAGGGAAGAGCATGCCAACCTGCAGGAGCCCCTCAAGCAATGACCCAAAGGCTGAAGCTTGGTTTAATTAATTCTTTAACTTTCTGCCTCCTACTTTGGGTCATAAACTCACTAACTCTAGAGATCATGTTTCTCTGGTTCACTGTGGCACTGTGCTCCCAGTGTGGACAAAGGTTCCTGGCACAGAGGAGTTGCTCAAAAAACATTGGTTGAAGCAATGAAAATGATTGATTAACAAAATAAAATGAAGTAGCTTATTATCAAAGGGTTAGGTCAAAGGAGATCAATATGGCGCACAGGAAGATCAAGATCTTAAAAAACACAGAGGAAGCTGGTGAAATTGACGCTAACAGGTCTCCAACTTCTACCATTTTGCTTTGTCCACTAAATCTGGGAGCCATTAGTAGCTCACATGGATCACCAGCAGACACTGAGGGAAGAAAGCCCTCGTTCTGGGATGTTTGCCAGTGGGGCAATAAGAAGTGTTAGCTAAAGAGCAAAGCAGCTGCTGAGATGCAGTCATAAGGAACAGTCATGCTCAGGTATACATGTGCCCTCCCCCCAGCTCTGGCCCACAACCCTCTCTCTCTCCCAGCCTGGTGGGCCCTTCCTTTGGGTCAAGGCGCTGAATCCACCCAGCCTGCCCAACAGTGGGGAGACACTGCATGGCTCCTTCAAAGCATAATTCTTTATGCCAAACTTTACATCAGAGAAGAGTCTCTGTAAAGTAAAGCCCTCCTAGAGGCACTCCAGAGCTACTCCTTACTTCCTCCTCTGGGTTCCCCTGCAATGTTTCCTCAAACTCCAATAACTTCAAGTCTCTTCTGCAACCCGTGGTATGACAGACACATCAATCATAAAATCAGAGGCTGAAAGAGACATTGAGAGGTAATTTGAGTCACATCTTCTCCATTTTCAGACACAGACACACTTAAACAAACTTTAGAAGAGAAGAATCTACCACCTATATTATTTTAAGCCCAGGAGGCAGAAATTCCATGATCTTTCATAACAACTCAAGTCATTGACTGTGGGGGGAGGGACGGGATTTACTTCTCTTGGCAATGAAGACCAAGACGTAGTCTTTAATTAGAACTAATAACATTAAATGTTCAAACTTATCAGAGGCTTATATTAAGAAATTAATGCCAGATGGCAGTAAAGTCAAAATTTGTAAATATTTTGTGTTCTTGCATGTGAGGGTCAAGACGATCGATGTTTGGAGGCAAAACAAAATAAGGAGATGGCTCAAATAAAGGAGAGTGTAGCTTTTATTGACTGTTTGGTTTCATAAAAACACTTCTGTGAATTTTCTATCCTCGCTCATTGAAACTATATCAGCAAAAGAACAGCTATTCGCCTCTATTACAAATTAGGTCATCACTGCATCTGGAAAACATTCATGCCCAGGGGTTTGCCCAGTTACGTCCACTAACGTTGCTAACAGGTTCCATTAAGCAGAGTACCTAAATTTCATCTCTCTTCTTTTCCTAAACTCTTTAAAAAAATAAATGTATTTATTTATTTATTTTTGGCTGTGTTGGGTCTTCATTGCTGTGCACGGGCTTTCTCTAGTTGCGGCGAGCGGGGGCTACTCTTGGTTGCGGCGCGCGGACTTCTCACTGCGGTGGCTTCTCTTGTTGCAGAGCACAGGCTCTAGCGTGCGGGCTTCAGCAGTTGTGGCATGTGGGCTCTAGAGCACATTCTCAGTAGTTGTGGTACCTGGGCTTAGTTGCTCCGTGGCATGTGGGATCTTACCAGACCAGGGATCGAACCCATGTCCCCTGTATTGGCAGGTGGATTCTTAACCACTTTTCCACCAGGGAAGTCCCTTTTTCTAAACTCTTAACCTTTCAAGTTCTCTTCTATCAGAGAGCTACTGGTTGTAGTATATTTGAATTTCTCCTATAATGAGCTGATTTTTTAAAAATACTCTTGTCCAAGACAATTTGGAAGGGATCTACACACCCATATACCAAGACCACTGTCCTTTTTAAAAAAACTCACTGAATGATATCCACACTATAAAAATCAATATACAGGGCTTCCCTGGTGGCGCAGTGGTTGAGAATCCGCCTGCCGATGCAGGGGACACGGGTTCGTGCCCTGGTCCGGGAAGATCCCACATGCCGCGGAGCAACTAAGCCCGTGAGCCATGGCCGCTAGGCCTGCACGTCCGGAGCCTGTGTTCCGCAATGGGAGAGGCCACAACAGTGAGAGGCCCGCATACCGCAAAAAAAAAAAAAAAAAATCAATATACAAAGGTCCAACAAGGAACAAATAATCTGGTTGAACAAGCATGATTGAGCAAGTCACCATGGCATGTACAAGGCATCATGGTACACCCTGTGGAGGATGCAAAGAGGCCTCAGACGCAGTGACTACCTTCAGCAAAACACCTCTCCACTGTGACCTGCAGACACGGCAGCATGTGACAGGTGCAAGGTAGAGACTCGGTAATGCACAAATAGGAGTACAGAGGAGAGAGAACACACTTACATCTGCCAGAGAAACCATGAACAGTTTCACCAAGAAAGTGGCATTGGAACTTAGCCTTGAAGGATAATGAATATTTTGGTATCATTTTTTTTTTAAAAAATAAGTCTTCATTTATTTAAGCCACTTCAGTCAGATTTTTTGCTGTTTGTGAGAGAATGCATTCCTGAATTATGTAGTGGAGAATGCCAACAACCAAAGATATTCTTTTTTAACTGAGGTATAATTGACATATGACATATGACTTTCAGTTCACAACATAATGATTCAATATCTGAATAAATTGTGAAATGATCACCGCAATATGTCTAGTTAACATCCATCCCCACGCATAGTTACCAAAAAAAGTTTTAATCTTTTTGATTGCAAGAAAAAGCTACAACTCAGACTGGCTTCAATAAAGAAAGATTTTTGTTTCACTTAACAAGAAGACCAAGGTAGAGAGGGCTCTGGGTTCATCATGAGTAACTGCATGATATCGGTCAGTTTCTCTCTATCTCCTCCGCTATTTTACATCCTTCATCTTCACCTTCATTTCTGATTGGGTGGCAGTAGCTCAGACATCACATCCAGACACAGCCATGTTCAAATGAAGAAGAAGAATGATCTCCTTCACTGGAAGGGTAAAGCCTTTACCAGAAGATTTCCTTTACATCTTGTTGGCCGTATAAAGTTTCCTCAATTAATCCCTGCAAAAGACAGGGAATTTCCAGGATTGGATTAGACTGCCCATCCTCTGCAGTGAAAAGTATGTGGGGGGAAAGTCATCACAATGGATAGTATACGATGAAACAGACAGAAATGAAGGGCTGGGCATTCCTTGTGGAGGAAACATCGCAAACAACAGCAAAGAGCCAGAAAATATCGGGTATGAGAATCAGAATACAAACGTGAATAAGATACAGAGGGCTTCCCTGGTGGCGCAGTGGTTGCGAGCCCGCCTGCTGATGCAGGGGACGAGGGTTCATGCCCCGGTCCGGGAGGATCCCATGTGCCGCGGAGCAGCTGGGCCCGTGAGCCATGGCCGCTGCGCCTGCGCGTCCGGAGCCTGTGCTCTGCAACGGGAGAGGCCACAACGGTGAGAGGCCCGCGTACCGCAGGAAAAAAAAAAAGAAGGAGAAAGAGAAAAAGAAGAATTCTGTAGGAATTTGACAACTAATTGTAGGATATGAGGGATTAGGAAGAAGGTGAGGTGAAAGATGACTCAGAGCTTGAAGTCTTGGAAACTGGATAAATGGTGGCATTATTCACATTAGAAGAAACGCCAAGAGGAATTGTTTAGCTGGTGGAAGGAAGAGCAAGACTTTACTACTAACTTCTTAAAATTGTCCTTAAGCAGAGCCTTGATATTTAGCACAAGATGAGACAACAAAACAGGAAAGATCAGTGCTAGAGACTGAGAAGAAACACGCTAATTAGTTTTTCCACCTCTCCAAGTCTGTCTTTGATCTCCTTTCCTCAATGCCTTCATTGTTTAGCAATTGCTCCATTAGAGGATGAAATGACGCACACAGGGATGGTATAATTCAAATAAGCTCATTTTGCTACTTGTCAACAAAAGTTTTGACTACCGGAGGAGTTCGCCATAAAGAAACCTAATTTAAAAAAATTGGAATTCACAAAAATTAATTTGCACGGGTCATATGATTAAGCAAAAAGATTTCCTCCTTTCAAAACAGCTGGCCTCGGGCTTCCCTGGTGGCGCAGTGGTTGAGAATCCGCCTGCCGATGCAAGAGACACGGGTTCGTGCCCCGGTCCGGGAAGATCCCACATGCGGCGGAGCAACTAAGCCCGTGAGCCATGGCCGCTGAGCCTGTGCGTCCGGAGCATGTGCTCCGCAACGGGAGAGGCCACAACAGTGAGAGGCCCGCATACCGCAAAAAAAAAAAAAAAAAAAAAAAAAAAACAACAGTTGGCCTCAAAAGCCCTTTTGCATACTTCCTCAATCTGGCTTAATTTACAAATAACACATCCAAAAATGTTACCTGTACATGTATAGCAACACTTTTCTTACTTTCTATGTTAAAACTGCACCAGATAAGATTTCAGCGGGGTTGATGTTAAGATTTCATTTATCCTTTTTCTACTTGACTATTGTGATCAATGTTAGAACACCCACAATTTCACTACTGCTACTCTTAAATTTGAACCTTACCTGAGGCTCAGAAGCCAATCATGAGAGTCTTAGCTGATTGAGCAATGTTATAATGTAGTTATTTCTATTTTATATTACCATGGATGCTATCCTGGTGTTCTCTTAGCATCTTAAAATAATGCCCACTTACTGGCTCCCAGTTCTGTAAGCCATAAATCCAGCATGGTGTGACTGAGTTCTCTGCTCAGGATATCACAAGGCTGAAATCAAGTTGTCAGCCATCTGAATTTGGAAGTTACAAGAAAAATCCACTTCGAAGCTCATATTTGCTGTTGGTAGAATTCAGCTCCTTGCAGTTGCAGGACTGAAGTCTCCATTTCCTCACTGGCTACTCTGTATGTGTTATTTTCGGGCGCTTTCCATGTGGCCCCCATAGGCAGTTCACATGACCTTTGCTTTCTTCCCTGCCAGCCAGTGAACATCTCTAGGACTCTGTCTTTTCTTACCATCCAGAGAAAACCCTTTGCCTTTAAAGAACACCTGTGATTAGGATAGGCCCACTCAGATAATCTCACTATCTTAATATCAACTGATGGGTTACAGCTCCAAAATCCCTTTGCCAAGTACGAGAACATAATCACAGGAATAACACTGGGAGGCAGAGATCGTGGGGCCATCGTAGAATCCTACCTGCTGCACATACTGTTATATTTTATTTATTATTTTTATTTTTGTTTGTAATAACATCACAGTTATTATAAATCCTAATAAATTCTGAACAAATTGTCCCTTTAGTTTTTCTCCAAAGATACTACGCTAATCTCTTTTCTTCTACTTGACCTTTTAAAATTGTTTTCCTTTTGCCTTGCTCCATTCTGTAACATTTCTTTGATGTTTCTTTTTCCCTTTACTTCTTCTTCCTTATTCATTTTCTCTCTATTCATCTCCAACCTCCTCTTTCAATGTCTCCAGGTAAGGATATTGTCATTTTGTGTATATTTTACACACAGATGTTCTGTAATTATTTATAATGATATGCTACACTTCTATGGTGTCTCTCATCAAAACCTCAAAGCTTATAAGCATTAATTATGCAATGTAAAAATACACTGTGAGGATGTAGCGAGTGATTATTCCATTTTACGGATGGGAAAACTAAGACTGAATGGGGTCAAGAATCTTCCTAGATCATCCAGTTAATAGAGAAAAAAGAGGGGTTGAAGCCTGGTAATTTGTCTTCCCCTTCCTCTGATAACCCTTAGGGAAGTTATTTTAAGTTCCTCCCAATGATTATAGCTTCAGAACTTCTCTCTTGTCATTGATGGTGTCTCTGCCGCCTACCAGCATCCACACAGGACATGATATGTTCAGGAAGGAGGCACTGGTGATGTTAAAGCCTGACAGAGTGTGTGGAGGGAAATAATTTAGGTGAAAGAGAACCAGAGCCAAACCCTAACAGTGGCCAGAATTAACTGGGGAGTGAGGGGTTCAGACATACAGTCACCAAACTCCTGAACTAAAAGAAACTATGGAAGCCATCTAGTTCTCACCTGACAAGTGATGAGAATGAATCTCGGAGAAGCAAAGTGGCTTAAACTTTATTCCAGAATGAGCTCAGAGCTGAGCTGGTATCACAGTCCCAGTGTTGGGACAATCAGGGCAATGAACTTCCCACTGTGCCTCGCTGCGTTGTGCTTTCCCCTCTACTCCCCACTACCCTCTAGTGGTGGGAGGAGGAAGTGGACATTTGGGGGCAGGGTACTGGCACAGGCTGGACGTTTGGGTTGGGAAAGAAAGGAATGGCTCTAAAATGTGTTTCAAGTTGATACAGACTTAATGTTGTTAAGAGGAAATTCTACCTCCTCGTCATCTGTGCTTTGTTCTTCATTGTGGCTTAATTCTGGTCCCCACTCCTAAGAGCAAGATGGTCTTACTTATCTATTTTCCATTTTATGTTTACCTTAAAATCTTTTTCTAATTTGAAAACTCTCCCCACTCCCAACCACCATGTCCTTGCCCCCAAATCAAATGTTTGGAGGTGAGAACAAGTGGCCCCATTTGAAGAGAACACCATTAGAATTTCTCTAAACTTTGTTTTAGAGTCTTCCAAGCTCTTTAGTCCACTATTTTATAAAAGGAAATGTGTATACACCATAAGAGGGCACATCTAACAGTTGTAAAGTTGCCATTCTTAGATAAGGAGTATTTCTTGAGGAACTTTGAAAATAATTTCTCGCAGAAAAAAATACCCAAAAAACCTCCTGTGGAGAAGTGGCAGTTGAGTAAACACTTCATATAAGCAGGTGGAAGCAAAAAAGCTATCCTGTCAAAGGTTCACAGGCATCCAATACTCAAACCAGAAAATTGCAAAGCAGCATGAAAATGGCGGAACTGCAGTTTTATTGTGCCTGAAATCCTAAAGTTAACCTGCCTGTGACCTTTTTTGATTACGGTCTTATAGCCTTCCTTTTCTACCCATAGAGCTGAAAAATGAAACCTGTGAAAATCCAGAAAATTCTTGGATCTGTCTGCTTTTGAAATTGTTTTTGAAATTCTTTCAAAAATACAAGTTATTTTTCAGAACATTCATTATTTTGAACACACACACACCCACACAAAACTTCTGTCTGCCTAGATCTAGTCTGATACCAAGGCCTCCTGAAATGTTTTTTAATTAAATTTGAAATTTTAGTGTAGACAAATGATCTTTACAGATGAATTTTTTTTCAGTGATTTGAATTGTCAACATTTGACAGCAATTACTTTTCAGGTTAGAGCCTTATGGAGGCCTAGCTTTCTCTCTCCCTTTAAATACACTTTTTATATTAGTTTATACTCCTAAAACACATATAATTCTTAATTTTGAGATGCTGTTTTTATAGTAATAATTATGGCTCCATTATTTGATTTTTTTCAATATGAAAAAGATAAGATTTGGGGGCACACTTACTAAGTGCTCTAAATTATAAAATCACTAATATGTTTTTTAATACAGAGAAACATTTAGAATTATCAAATACAGAAAATAGGTATATACTCTAGCTTTTGTTTGATACTTTGCATAACTGTGTTAAAAATCTTACTTTTACAGACTATTGAAAGACATGGGGGGAAAGTAATGACATAATGTTTAATGAAAAGATCAAGACAGCTTCTTGGTGATTCTAGTCCTTAACAAGCTTCTTCCTACTGCGCTCCACCACTCAACCTGAACAAAGTAGTAAGGGTTAGGGTTAGGGGGCTTACAAAGCTTTACACATTTCAACACTGCTTATTGTTTTGTGTTTTTCTTTAATGTTACAAAACTAACAAAAAAGAGAACTTCCTTCCCTTGGTAAAATAGAGTATGATTCAGCCATAAAAAAGAAGGAAATCCTGCCTTTTGTGACAACATGGATGGAATTCACAGACATTATGCTAGGTGAAATAAGTCAGACAGAGAAAGACAAATACTGTATGTTGTCAGTTATATGTGGAATCTGAAAATGTCTGAATTCAATTCAGACATTGAGAGTAGAATGATGGTCACCAGGGACTTGGGGGTGGGGAAAATTGAGAGATATTTCTCAAATAATACAAATTTCCAGCTATAAGATAAATAAGTTCTGGGGAATCTAAAGTACAGCATGGTGATCATAATCAACAATATTGTGTTATATACTTGAAAGATGTTAAGAGAATAGATCTTAAATGTTATCAACAAAAAAAGTGGTAATTGTGTGAGGGGATAGAAGTACTAACTAACTTTATTGTGGTAATTATTTCACAATATATACATGTATCAAGTCATTATGGTGTACATCTTAAACTTACATATGTTATATGTCAATAATATCTCAATAATGCTGGAGAAAAACTCCCTGTGGAGTCTCTTCTCTTTAGTTCTCTTTCCTTCCAATTGGAGGCAATTTCTGGACCATGGCACAAGGAGGACAACCCAAACTGGTAGTATTGCTGAGTTGAGGTGGCAGAGATAGGTATTCAGAACAGCAGAGACAGATAGAATTGGGGGGGAAAAAGGAGAGACTCCATAGAGAAGGAGCCCCACAAGTCTTTGGTTAAATATGTGCATGTGGAGGGTGAAACTCCACAAGGCCAGGCAAAAACAAGTTCTAAGTAAAGAACAAATTACTAGAGAATTGTAAGCCAAACAATTCCCAGAGTGCACACATGGCTTGGAATTGTTCAAATTCCCTCCACTTAGAATAGAGAAACCTCACTTGAACACAAACTGTAGAAGGTTCACAACCCAGCAATAGCAATAAATTTTTCCTAGGGTAAAGGCTACTCTAGATTTGTGCTTTAAAAATCTTAAAAAAAAAAAAAGCCTTAAAGGGATCAATCTGATCTGGAAGTAACTTAACTACCACCCATAACAAAATCCAGCACTCAACAAAGTAAAACTCACAACTATTAAACAGGTGAAGATGCAAGAAAATGTGACCCATAATAATAAGAAAAATATCATACAATAGACATAGATCCAGAAATGATAAAAATGATGGAATTAACAAAGATTTTAAAACAGATTTTGAAAATATGCTGAATTTGCCCAAAGAGTTAAACAAAAATATAAACATAATGATGAGATATATGAAAGATATAAAATAGAACCAAATGGAAATTTTGAAGGTGTAAAATATCTATGGAAAAATATTTTCCACTCAATTTAATTAATAGTATATTAGATACTATAGAAGAAAACATTAGTGATCTTGAAGACTTAGCAGTAGAAACTATCCATAATAAATAACAAAAAAGCAAAAAAAGACTGAAAAAAATGATAGCCTCAGAGACTTGTGGATAATATCAAGCAATATAATATATAGTAATTGAAATATTTGAAGAAATAATAACAAAATTTTTCAAATTTTAATAATTCTAAGCCCAAAGACCCAAGAAACTCAACAAAACTCAAACAAAATCAACATAAATTAAAGCATACCGAGAAATATAATAATAATAATTTCTAAAATCCAGTGATGATTCCAAATTTTAAAAGCAGCCAAAGAAAAAACCTACATTATATTCAGAGAGAGAAAAATAAAGATGACATAGACTTCTTGTCTGAAACTATGCCAGCCAGAAAACAATGAAACAATACCTTTAAAGTACTGAAGGGAAATACTGTCAATTTAGACTAGTATATCTACCAAAATAGCCTTCAAAACTAAAAATAAAATAAACTTTCTCAGGTAACCAAAAGCTGAGGGAGGGAATTTAACATCAGCAAAACTACACTATAAGGAATGTTAAAAAAGTTTTTCTGACAAAAACAAACAAACAAACAACAGCAACAAAAAAACCTGATGGAAACTTGGATCTACACAGAGGAATTAAAGAAACCAAAAATAATAAAAATATAGGGAAATACAAAAGAATTTCCCCTCATTTAAAAATTACTTAAAAGAAAATTGACTGTTTAAAACAAAAATAATAAAAATGTATTCTACAGTTTATAATACATGTATAAGATACTGACAACATTTTATATTATACATGAAGTGATATAATATCATTTTAATGTAAACTGTGATAAGATAAAGATCCATATGGCAAACCCTAGCAACTATAATAAAATTAAAAGTAGTGAAAGTAAGTTAATAATAAATATAAAATAGTATATTTTATTTATTTTTTAATAGTATATTTTAAAATAATCCAAAATATTTCAGGAAATGAAAGGGAAAAAAAAGAAGGGAGGAGCAAATAAAAGGATGGTAGATTTAAATTCAACCATATTGATAATTATATTAAATATAAATAATCTTAAGACTCCAATTAAAATGCAATGCAGAGATTGTCAGATTAGATAACAAAATAAGATCCAACTGTAAGCCATCTACCAAAAAATGCCCTTTAAATATAATGACACAGATAGTTTAAAAGTAAAAGAATTGGAGAGCTATATGCATCCAAAACTAACATAAGAGAACTTAAATGGACCAGGAACACTCCCACCTTAGGACCAGTGCACTGCACTTTCTCACACTTGTCCACAGGACTCATTCCCTCACCTTCTTCACCTTATCACTCAAGTGTCATCATCTCAGTGGAGCCTATCCAGACTCCCCTGTTTCAGATTGCCACTCAAATCACCCTCCCTTTCAGCACTCTAAATCACCCTTTATCCTCCTATTTTTCCTTCTGTTCCAGGACTCTATTACCTTCAAAGCATACAATTTATCAGGCTTACTCCTTACTGTCTGTCTCTCTCCCATTAGAATGTAAGCTCTTTAAGAGTTGGGATCTTTGTTTGTTCCTCACTGTATCCAGAGAACTTAGAAAGTACCTGGCACCTAGTCGACATTCAGTGTACACTGGTTGTTGAATTATCTTACGTCACTAGGTAAGATTATGGCTGACCCCTTTGATTTCAGGTCTCTTGATACCTTATCTTGTGCTTTTTCTAGCTGCCTTGTTATAAGTTGATAGAGTAATGGAGCATTCCAAGAAAAGCTCATTGAAACTGGGTCTTCATTAACTGAAGTCTGACGTACTGAACAAGTAAAGTATCATTCTACTATATTCTATGACTATGGATTGGATTTAGATCGGATATACATAGTCTCAGAGAATATTGCTGAAGTTAAAGTGAATCAGATTATAGCTCGGTATAAATGACACTATCTAGTCATGACAGCTGTTCGAAGATGAAGTGGATGGCTATAAAACAACTTTGATTTCCATTCACTTAAGGTGTTCAAGTAAAGGATAGGAAGTCATTTGGTAAGAAATCCAAACATCAAATGTGTAACATGACCAGAACATCTTCCTGGGAAATCTACTTATGGATCAGTCCTACATTATCTTGGCTTTTCCAAGACTGTTTTGCTCCTAGTTTTGTACAAGTTATTAAGAAATTCATGAAAATCAGGTTAGACTTTTCAAGCTGTGCTAACAGGAGTAAAATGAAGTGAGATTTTAGTTAGTATCCCTCTTCTGACCCATTACCACTCTCCTTCCACCCACCTCCCTTCCCCTAACCTACAATGTGACACGCTCACCACTGTCGTATATTGTTGTATTAATGAACAGTAATTTCCTCTTCAAATTACAGGTTGATTTCCTAAAGTGATTGAGTTGGACTTTTATTCAAGTCAATTCACTTTGCTTGAATAACCTTAATGAAGAGGAATTATTTCCAGTGGTGTGCTGTAAAATGCTGAACAACTAGCTCTCAGAAAAAAATTAATTCCATTTTATAGTAATTCAGAAATGTAAATAATCCCACCATAGCTGATATCAGGATACCAGCGTGATGTCACTGAATGTAGAGTTGGGAAGTGCTGCCATTACTTTTCCATTGCGGTCATTAAAACAATAGCACAGGGACTTCCCTGGTGGCACAGTGGTTAAGAATCCACCTCCCAATGCAGGGGATACAGGTTCATGCCCTGGTCTGGGAAGATCCCACATGCCGCGGAGCAACTAAGCCCGTGTGCCACAACTACTGCGCCTGCACTCTAGAGCCCATGAGCCACAACTACTGAGCCCACATGCCACAACTACTGAAGCCCGCATGCCTAGAGTCCATGCTCCGCAACAAGAGAAGCCACCGCAATGAGAAGCCCATGCACTGCAATCAAGAGTAGCCCTCACTTGCCACAATTAGAGAAAGCCCATGCACAGCAACAAAGACCCAACGCAGCCAGCCAAAACAAAACAAAACATTAGCACAAACTTAGTGGCTCAAAACAACACAAGTTTATTACCTTAAAGTTCTGTAGGTTGGGAGTCTGACCTATAGCTCACCAGGTTAAAATCAAGGTGTCATCAAGGCTTCATTCTTTTCTGCAATCTCTAGGGGACAATCTGTTCCTCTGCCTTTTCCAGCCTCTGTGGGCCATCCACTTTCTTTGGTCAATGGCCCCCTTCCTCTATCTTCAAAGTCAGCAATGGAGGGTCAAGTTTTTTCACATCACATCTCTTTGACCTTTCCATCATCACTCTCTGACACTCAACCAGGAAAGGTTCTCCATTTTTAAGAATTCATGTGATTAGATTGGACCCACTGGGTAATGCAAGATAATCTCTCCATCTCAAGGTCCTTTACATTAATTGCATCTGAAAATTTTCTTTTGCTTATTACTGTGTAAGGTAACATATTCACAGGTTCCCGGGATTAGGATGTGAACATCTTTGGAGGTCTATTATTCTGCCAACACTGGAGGAGATTCTAAGATTAGTTTCATGAGTCAGTAAGCACTGGCTCCAGAACTCCACTGAATTAACTCCTCTCTATGTTCCCATATTTTTAAGATACATCACACAATAACTTGATTAGTTTTCTCTTTTTGTCTCAACTATGAAGTATGCAGTCATTGAGATTTAAATATTTGCACAAAACCAAATGGCAAAAAAAAGAAAAAAGCCAAGTCAAACGCATAGCTGAAAATTAAAAACATGCTATAGCAACCTGAATTGCCTTACATGTCAATTCTCACACTGACATTTCAAGTCACATGGGAAGATTAATTTACAGTACTTCAGCCACCACTAGCATGTATTAATGCAAATGTATCACAGGATAATAAAATAATTCTATAAATATAAGCACAAAATTTGAAAGTTCATCTATCACCACTTTCATATAGTTAAATGAATTTTGTAGTCATCTATCTTGCATGCAAAATGATATATGAAATAATTGGATTCTTGCTTTTATTATGTTCACCTTATACTACTACTATTATGAATAATAATAATAATAAATTACCATCCCAGGAACGAAGTGGTGGTATACACTTTTCTGACATTCTGTTCTTAAGTTTCAGCATTCTAAATCCAAAGCTATCTGGACTAATTGGACAAGTACAGCATCAGAAACTAGAAATTATGGATACTTATCCTTTGCTTTCTTTGACTTGCTGTGCAATCGTTTTCCAGGTTACTTAATTCTTTATAATGCAGATAATTTATCCATAAAATAAAATAAGCATAGCAATATTCATCTGCTAAATAACTAGACACTATACTTTGAAAGCTAAAACAAGATCCTTTTCATAGTAAATTAATTTGGAAGTTAAAATAAGACCCTTTGCATAGTAAATTATTTACTTTGTAAATTATTTACCTAGTAAATGCTATATGTGACATCCCAGTGCACTGAGGACATTTATCATCCTTAGGTGACTTGTGATCGCTAGTATACAGGGATGTTAGGCTCTACATAGGCATTTCCATGCAAAGCTCAGTTACCTCTAACTCATCAGGAGTAAACACACTCTTGTGTTGGACATAAGTTATTTCGTCTGCTCAGCATGTCTTCCTTCAGTGAACCTCAACTCCAGCATGTATTTCTAATGGCTATAGGAATTCACATTACAACAAGTCCAGAAATCAATAAGAGCAAATAAATTCTCTTTTTTTTCAGCTTGCTAAGCTAAGGTTGCCATTGAAAATGTTCCTCCTGCCATGAAAAGGAGGAGAGCATTGCACCAACACTTGCACCAACACAGAAACAGAACCGGAGTAAAGCAGAGGAGGGACACATGTTAAGGGTTCTGTTCTCATCCTTCAACTGCTGGTTCCTACAGGAGCTATCCCAATACCCTTCCTAGATATATGTTTCCTAGATATATAAATAAATGCATTTTTCTTTGACTGAGTTAGATTCTGATCAACTAAGCTCCAATATAAAATAAAAGCTGTTCTAAAAAAAAAGTTAGTTTCTGCCACTTAAAACCAAAAGTTGCAACTAATTCATCTGGTCTGAGGGAGAAATTGGTCTAAAAAAGAAACTGCTTACCCTCACAGGTAGACCTTTTGACCTTCTTTTAAGAATATAATAAAGGAAGCACATGTATAAGACATAAAAAATGAAATAAGGTTTATGTTGTTGTGATCTTCGTGCAAAATCAATGTCAAAAACTGTGAAGGGTGTGTGATTTTACCCAATCTTCAAGCTAACAAATTATCCTACCATGGTTGCTGGCAGAGACATGACACTCTTGGATCAGAAACAAAGGACAGTTTGTTACTCACATCCATAACAGTAGCTGGAATATCAGCATTTTTTAAAGTTCCCCAAGCCCCAGTTCTCACACAGAGAGTAAATTGATACTGACATGTATACTGGTTGTGTTACAGGAGAGAAGGGGACCCAAAATTTTATAATGGGCAGTAAGCCTGCCAGACCTTTGGTCCCAGAAAGAGACATCATTTTTCTTTTATCAGATACTAAACAAACTCACTCTTTGCTCTGTAAGCAGATACTATATCTTCCAAGTCTGGTCCCTATAAACATCCTTGACAAGATACTCTGAACGAAAGGTACTCAGGGCCTCTACTCCCAAGACCTGCAGAAATGCAAGAGACCCATGGAGAATTGTGACTCAGTAATCAATAGAGAAAGAAGTATTCAAATATTTATTGAGTTGTTAACTTTTTCCTACTATGAAGACTCTTACATTGTCCTTCTAAACTTATCATAGCTTCAGTATTTAGAGCTATTGTAAAACACAGGATTGTTTTATTTTTAAGATTGATTATTTAAGAATAGAGTTCATGTAATCATGAGCACTTGCATTTCTAGAGCACTTGCATTTCTATGACAAATAGAATATTGTCCTTCAAGGACATATCATTCCTGACCTTCAAGATGGCGGAGGAGTAAGACATGGAGATCACCTTCCTCCCCACAAATACATCAAAAACACATCTAACTATGGAACAATTCCTACAGAACACCTACTGAAAACTGGCAGAAGACCTCAGACTGCCCAAAAGCCAAGAAACTCCACCACGTACCTAGCCGTGTGGCTAACAGGGTCTTGGTGCTCTGGCCAGCTGTCAGGCCTAAGCCTCTGAGGTGGGATAGCCGAGTTTATGACATTGGACTACGAGAGACCTCCCAGCCCCATGTATTATCAATCAGTGAAAGCTCTCCCAGAGATCTCCATCTCAATGCTAAGACCCAGCTCCACTCAATGCCCAGCAAGCTCCAATGCTGGACACCCCATGCCAAACAAATAGCAAGACAGGAACATAACCCCACCCACTAGCAGAGAGGCTGCCTAAAATCATAAAAAGTTCACAGACACCCCAAAACACAATACCAGACATGATCCTTCCCACCAGGAAGGCAAGGCTGTCCACCACCCTCATCCACCAGGATACAAGCACCAGTTGCCTCCACCAGGAAGCCTACACAGCCCACTGAAGTAAACTTACCCACTGTAGGCAGACACAAAAAAATAACGGGAACTATGAACTCACAGCCAGCAAAAAGGAGACCCCAAATACAGTAAGTTAAGTAAAATGGGAAGACAGAGAAACACACAGCAGATGAAGGAATAAGGTAAAAGCCCACCAGACCAAACAAAGGAAGAGGAAATAGACAGTATACCTGAAAAAGAAATCAGAGTAATGAGAGTAAAGATGATCCAAAATCTTGGAAATAAAATGGAGAAAATACAAGAAACGTTTAACAAGGACCTAGAACTAGAGACCAAACATACAATGATGAACAACACAATAAAGGAAATTTAAAATTCTCTAGAAGGAATTAATAGCAGAATAACTGATGCAGAAGTACTGATAAGTGACCTGGAAGATAAAAGAGTGGAAATAACTACCGCAGAGCAGAATAAAGATAAAAGAATGAAAAGGATTGAGGATCGTCTCACAGACCTCCGTGATAACATTAAATGCACAAACGTTCGAATTATAGGGGTCCCAGAAGAAGAAGAGAAAAAGAAAGGGACTGAGAAAATATTTGAAAAGATTATAGTTGAAAACTTCCCTACTTTGGGAAAGGAAATAGTCAATCAAGTCCAGGAAGCACAGAGAGTCCATAAAGGATAAATCCAAGGAGAAACATGCCAAGACACGTATTACTCAAACTATCAAAACTTAAATACAAAGAAAAAATATTAAAAGCAGCAAGGGAAAAACAATAAATAACATGCAAGGGAATCCCCCATAAGGTTAACAGCTGATCTTTCAGCAGAAACTCTGCAAAACAGAAGGGAGTGGCAGGACATATTTAAAGTGATGAAAGGACAAAACCTACAATGAAGATTACCTAGGAAGGATCTCGTTCAGTTTTAACAGAAAAATTAAAACTTTACAGACAAGCAAAAGCTAAGAGAACTCAGCAACACCAAACCAGCTTTACAACAAATGCTAAAGGAACGTCTCTAGGCAGGAAACACAAGAGAAGGAAAAGACCTACAATAACAAACCCAAAACAGTTAAGAAAATGGTAACAGGAACAGATATTGATAATTACCTTAAATGTATAAGGATTAAATGCTCAAACCAAAAAACATAGAATGGATACAAAAACAAGACCCGTATATATGTTGTCTATAAGAGACCCACTTCAGATCTAGGGATACAAACGACTGAAAGTGAGGGGATGGAGAAAGATAGTCGATGCAAAAAGGAAAGCAAAAGAAAGCTGGAGTAGCAATTTTCACATCAGACAAAACAGACTTTAAAACAAAGACTAATACAAGAGACAAAGAAGTACTCTACATAATGATCAAGGGATCAATCCAAGAAGAAGATATAACAATTGTAAATATTTATGCACCCAACATAGGAGCACATCAATACAAAAGGGAAATGTTAACAGCCATAAAAGGGGAAACAGACAGTAACACAATCATTGTAGGGGACTTTAACTCCCCACTTTCACCAATGGACAGATAATCCAAAATGAAAATAAATAAGGAAACACAAGCTTTAAATGACACGTTAAACAATGTGGACTTAATGGATATTTATAGGACATTCCATCCAAAACCAGCACAATACACTTTCTTCTCAAGTGCTCATGGAACATTTTCCAGGATAGATCATATCTTGGGTCACAAATCAAGCCTAGGTAAATTTAAGAAAATTGAAATTGTATCAAGTATCTTTTCTGACCACAACACTATAAGACTAGATATAAATTACAGGAAAAAAAACTGTAAAAAATACACACATTGGAGGCTAAATGATATGCTAGTAAAGAACCAAGAGATCACTGAAGAAATCAAAGAGGAAATCAAAAAATACCTAGAAACAAATGACAATGAAAACACAACAATCCAAAACCTATGGGACGCAGCAAAAGCAGTTCTAAGAGGGAAGTTTATAGCAATACAATCCTACCTTAAGAAGCAAAAAGCATCTCAGATAAACAACCTAATCTTACACCTAAAGCAATTAGAGAAAGAACAACAAAAAAAAAAACCAAAGTTAGCAGAAGGAAAGAAATCATAATGATCAGATCAGAAATGAATGAAAAGGAAATGAAGGAAACAATAGCAAATATCAATAAAGCTAACAGCTGGTTCTTTGAGAAGATAAACAAAATTGATAAACCATTAGCCAGACTCATCAAGAAAAAAAGGGAGAAGACTCAAATCAATAGAATTAGAAATGAAAAAGGGGAAGTAACAACTGACACTGCAGAAATGCAAAGGATCATGAGAGATTACTACAAGCAACTCTATGCCAATAAAATGGACAACCTGGAAGAAATGGACAAATTCTTAGAAAAGCACAATCTTCTGAGACTGAACCAGGAAGAAATAGAAAATATAAACAGACCAATCACAAGCACTGAAATTGAAACTGTGATTAAAAATCTTCCAAGAAACAAAAGCCCAGGACCAGATGGCTTCACAGGTGAATTCTATCAAACATTTAGAGAAGATATAACACCTCTCCTTCTCAAAGTCCTCCAAAATATAACAAAGGGAGGAACACTCCCAAACTCATTCTATGAGGCCAACACCACCCTGATACCAAAGCCAGACAAAGATGTCACAAAGAAAGAAAATTACAGGCCAATATCCCTGATGAACATAGATGCAAAAGTCCTCAACAAAATACTAGCAAACAGAATCCAACAGCACATTAAAAGGATCATACACCATGATCAACTGGGGTTTATCCCAGGAATGCCAGGATTCTTCAATATACGCAAATCAATCAATGTGATACACCATATTAACAAATTGAAAGATAAAAACTATATGATAATCTCAATAGACACAGAAAAAGCTTTTGACAAAATTCAACACCGATTTATGATAAAAACCCTCCAAAAAGTAGGCATAGAGGGAACTTACCTCAACATAATAAAGGCCACATATGACAAATCCACAGCCAACATTGTTCTCAATGGCAAAAAACTGAAACCATTTCCACTAAGATCAGGAACAAGACAAGGTTGCCCACTCTCACCGCTATTACTCAATACAGTTTTGGAAGTTTTAGCCACAGCAATCAGAGATGAAAAAGAAATGAAAGGAATCCAAATCAGAAAAGAAGAAGTAAAACTGTCACTGTTTGCAGATGACATGATACTATACATAGAGAATCCTAAAGATGCTACCAGAAAACTACTAGAGCTAATCAATGAATTTGGTAAACTAGCAGAATACAAAATTAATGCACAGAAATCTCTTGCATTCCTATACACTAATGATGAAAAATCTGAAAGAGAAATTATGGAAACGCTCCCATTTACCACTGCGACAAAAAGAATAAAGTACCTAGGAATAAACCTACCTAAGGAGACAAGAGACCTGTATGCAGAAAACTATAAAACACTGATGAAAGAAATCAAAGATGATACAAACAGATGGAGAGATATACCATGTTCTTGGATTGGAAGAATCAACATTGTGAAAATGACTATACTACCCAAAGCAAACTACAGATTTAGTACAATCCCTATCAAACTACCAAGGGTATTTTTCACAGAACTAGAAAAAAATTTTTCACAATTTGTATGGAAACAAAAAAGACCCCGAATAGCCAAAACAAACTTGAGAAAGAAAAACGGAGCTGGAGGAACCAGGCTCCCTGATTTCAGATTATACTACAAAGCTACAGTAATCAAGACAGTATGGTACTGGCACAAAAACAGAAATATAGAACAATGGAACAGGATAGAAAGCCCAATGGAACAGGATAGAAAGCCCAGAGATAAACCCATGCACATATGGTCACCTTATCATTGATAAAGGAGGCAAGAATATACAATGGAGAAAAGACAGCCTCTTCAATAAGTGGTGATGTGAAAACTGGACAGCTACATGTAAGAGAATGAAATTAGAACACTTCCTAACACCATTCACAAATGTAAACTCAAAATGGATTAAAAACCTAAATGTATGGCCAGACACTATCAAAATCTTAGAGGAAAACATAGGCAGAGCACTCTATGACATAAATCACAGCAAAATCCTTTTTGACCCACCTCCTAGAGAAATGGAAATAAAAACAAAAATAAGCAAATGGGACCTAATGAAACTTAAAAGCTTTTGCACAGCAAAGGAAACCATAAACAAGATGAAGAGACAACCCTCAGAATGGGGGAAAATATTTGCAAACAAAGCAACTGACAAAGGATTAATCTCCAAAATATACAAGCAGCTCATGCAGCTCAATATCAAAAAAAAACAGAAAAACCAATCCAAAAGTGGGCAGAAGACCTAAATAGACATTTCTCCAAAGAAGATGTACAGATTGCCAACAAACACATGAAATGATGCTCAAAATCACTAATCATTAGAGAAATGTAAATCAAAACTACAATGAGGTATCACCTCACACCAGCCAGAATGGCTATCATCAAGAAATCTACAAACAATAAATGCTGGAGAAGGTGTGCAGAAAAGGGAACCCTCTTGCACTTTTGGTGGGAATGTAAATTGATACAACCACTATGGAGAACAGTATGAAGGTTCCTTAAAAAACTAAAAATAGAGCTACCATAAAACCCAGCAATCCCACTACTGTGCATATACCCTGAGAAAACCATAATTCAAAAAAGTCATGTACCACAGTGTTCATTGCAGCACTATTTACAATAGCCAGGACATGGAAGCAACCTAATTGTCCATCAACAGATGAATGGGTAAAGAAGATGTGGCACAAATATACAATGGAATATTACTCAGCCATAGAAAGAAATGAAATTGAGTTGTTTGTAGTGAGGTGGATGGACTTAGACTCTGTCACATAGAGTGAAGTAAGTCAGATAGAGAAAAACAAATACCATATGCTAACACATATATATGGAATCTTAAAAAAAATATGGTTCTGCAGAACCTAGAGGCAGGATAGGAATAAAGACGCGGATGTACAGAATGGACTTGAGGGCACAGGGAGGGAGAAGAGTAAACTGAGATGATGTGAGAGAGTGGCATGGACATATATACACTACCAAATGTAAAACAGATAGCTAGTGGAAGCAACCACATAGCACAGGGAGATCAGCTTGGTGCTTTGTGACCACCTAGAGGGGTGAGATAGGGAGGGTGGGAGGGAGACGCAAGAGGGAGGGGATATGGGGATATATGTATATGTGTATCTTATTCACTTTGCTTTACAGCAGAAACTAACATAACATGTAAAGCAATTATACTCCAATAAAGATGTTTTTTAAAAAAGGACATACCACTCCTATAACAGATTAACTGATAACGAAGGATGTGATTTTTTCTAAAAAAGAGCATCTCTCTACTAGATATTGAAAGGAGCTCAATTTTATTAAGTAAATGGAGTGATTCCAAAAAAGACATGAACAATGATAGTGCCTAGACACTATTTGCCTATCAAGATGATATATAAACCCCAATAAAATTCCAATTGTTGAAACTGTGAGAAAAAAAGAATATTTCTAAGGTAGAGGCATAGGGGTGGGTGAATATGGGAGGGAGGATTTCTATTGCTCTCTGTCATAGTCTTTCTTTTAACCTGGTCTTCTCTCTCTGCTTATATCACCAGAATATTAGAAAAAAATGGTTGACACAGAGAAACACTGTTGTCAGGCTTTGGGGTGACCTCTCCATTTTACTAAAATTATAACCAGAAAGTCTTACAATGACCTTAAGGAAGCACCATGATCTGCATCTACCCATCCCCTACCTCTCCGGCTTCATTCCGGCCCAGCCTCAGTGACATCTTTGCTTTTCCTTGAAAACATAAAGCATTTCTTGACTTATAGCCTTGGCACTATTTTTACTTATGCCTGAATTGCTGTTCCCCAAGGCATCTACACAGGCAACCCCCCCTTCTGTAAATCTTTGAGCAAATGTTACTTTCTTGTCGAGACCTACTCTTACCACCCAATTTAATTGCTATTCAGTTTCCCCCCACCCTCACACTCTTGCTCCTCTTTACTGGCTATATGTTTTTCTTTTTTTTTTAATTTTTATTTTATATTGGACTATAGTTGATTTACAATATTGTGTTAGTTTCAGGTGTACAGAAAAGTGATTTAGTTATACATATACATATACTGTTCTTTTTCAAATTCTTTTCCCATTTAGATTATTACAGAGTATTGAGTAGAGTTCCCTGTGCTATACAGTATGTCCTTGTTGGTTATCTATTTTATTTCATTTTTTAAAATTAATTTATTTATTTTTGGCTGTGTTGGGTCTTCATTACTATGTGCGGGCTTTCTCTCGTTGTGGTGACTGGGGGCTACTCTTTGTTGCGGTGAGCAGGCTTCTCATTGCGGTGGCTTCTCTTGTAGTGGAGCACGGGCTCTAGGTGTGCGAGCTTCAGTAGTTGTGCCACACAGGCTCAGTAATTGTGGCTCGTGGGCTCTAGAGCGCAGGCTCGGTAGTTGTGGAGCACGGGCTTATTTGCTCCGCCACATGTGGGATCTTCCCAGACCTGGGCTCGAACCCATGTGCCCTGCATTGGCAGGCAGATTCTTAATGACTGTGCCACGAGGGAAGCCCCTGGTTATTTTTTTTTAATATAGTAATGTGTATAAATCAATCCCAAACTCCCAATTTTTTCTTTCTTTTTCCATAGCACTTATCACCTTCTAATATGCTATATAATTTATTATTTTAATGCAGTATTGTTGGCTTTCTGTCTCCTCTCATTACGATATAAGCTACATAAGGACAGGGATCTTTTCTGTTTTGTTTTGTTCATTAGTGTACTTCAAGCCTCTAGACTATGTCTACTACATAGTGAGCACTCAAATTTACTGAATGATGAAGAGATGAATGTAGTTTCATTCATTAGCTTTAACTCTTCATGTATCCCAGCACATATGAGCTGTAGGAACTCACACAAGTGAATTGCCTTTCTGAATAAAATGGGAACAGTTGCACCTGATTCACTGGACAGTTTCATGAATTAAATGGGATTATGTATTTAAGGCATTGAGCACACTGTCTGGCATAGAATAAAAATGCACCATTAGCCACAAACAGAAAAAAATAAGCAAATTTGAATCCTAATTTAGAAGAGTGCCAAATTCCATTCGGGACAAAACATTTCCAGATCTCTCTGCTGAGTTGTAACTGAGAGCTCAGAGCCTCCAAATTGTGCAAGATATTTTTTCCCAAAGGTATTACCATGCTACAACTTATAGACCTGAGTTTTACAATGTTGTAACTTACCATTTCTTCTCTGAAAGAATTTTGTGTCACCTGCAAACTTGGAGATCTCATCATTCATTTATTTCTCTTCCAGATCATTGAAAGAAAAAAAATCTTAAATAAGCCATCCCAACACTAATTCCTAGAGTTTGATTATTTTCACTTATCCTTATAAAAAAGTAATCATTTATTACTTTTTTTTGTTCAATTCACAGAGAGACAAACTTGGAATTCAGTCCTGGCAAGGACTGTCCCTAACTTCTGGTCTTTCTAGGGAAAGAGGCAAGTTTGGGACAAGATTTCAAACTCATTTCTGCTTCACCATTTACAAGCCTGAGCTTCCTATAGATAACAGGGGACCTCAGAATAACATACCAGTAGACTTTGGCCCCCTGGGGTAGTTAATGAGCTTGTAAAGCACTCTAAGAACTTGAATCATGTCCTAGACATGCAGTGCTCTAAAAAAAAACACTAATGCAATAGAACATAATTTGAAAACAGTTATAGAAACAATAAATGTAAAAATAGCATGCTCTGAATTGACTATAGGAACGCTAAAGGAATGCAGGATAAATAACCAAAAGAAAACATGCACTAGAAGGAAGGATTAGCCCCCTGTCCTTTAGTTCTGCAGAGGTAGTTGTGGGGCCTTGAATTCTCCCCCTTTTTTAGTCAAGACACTAACACAAAATAGCTTCATCTGAAAGAGACAATGTATTGAAATAAGACAGACATATCTTATGGAAGCCAAGGGTAATGGGGTCTCTTAAAGGGCTGAAACTAGTAACTGGAAAGCTTTCAGAAGCCAAGAAAGTATTTGTTCTCTCAGTCTCTCATCTCTCTTTACACATGCGTTATTATTTCCTCTGTGCCTCCTAGCTGCCCCTACTTCTCAGTAGGCAAAGATGGCTGCCCTGAGCTTCCTGGTTTACATCATCTCACTTTCAGCCACTGCAGAAACTAACACGCTGCCTATGAATCCAGGGGTCAAACTCCTGTGACAGAGAATTGAAGTGGCCCAGCCTGGGTTAGGTGTATTAATCTTTCCATCCTTCCCCTCATCTGCCTCTTCCAATCCACCTTGGCCCAATCAAACCTGGCTGACTTGAGGAGGATGTCAGCGTACTTCTGACGGTTTGCGATGGTGTTGACTTCTGAGGGGTTAGGACTATTGGAAGCCGTACTATTATTCAGATGTTTTCTACCCCTCCATCCTCACCCCAAACCTGAAGGACTCTGTGGTCCTTTGAACTCTTTCCCCATGAGCTCTCTGAGGGCCTCATCGTGGGAAGGAAGGATGACTGCTTTCAAGTCCTGAGTTAGGATTTCCACAGCTCCTTCTTCCAAATTCTTAGCTACACTCTGCCCATATTATAGCTGGGTCTTATTCATACCCTGAACCTCTCGCCTCAAGTTGTGGCATTGAAGGAGGCTGGCACTATTTCCCTTTTCTCTAGCTTGTAGAGAAAATTTCAGGTCAAAAGAGAGAGGGACTATACCAGCCACTGAGTATACAAAAGCACTAAAATATGGTCACTCCCCTTCATTAGGAGAGGGAAGAAAATAAGAACCAAAAAACTGCAAAACAATGTAAAAAGAACAATCATGGTGGGAAAACTGACAGCACAAAAGAAGGAAGCACCAAATCATGCTAAAACTTATTGTAAAAGGCCATTATCCTTAGAAAGCAGCAAAAGAAAAGCAGCAGTTGTTGGTATTTTGTAGATTAAATATAAAAACGTTCAAACGAGCAAAATTAAATGTAATTAAATAAAATGGCTTCTTTAGAATGTGACTTATGACTACAAGATTGAATTTTCTCTTTGCATATTAAAGAACCCTGTGGAAAAGAAAACAATTAAGACTTGGCCTTGTAAAGCACATGAGTGTTAGTATCCTTTCCCATTTTAAATTGATAGATGATTTTTGGTTCATTTAACAAAGAAGTTTAAGGATACATCTTTCGAATGAGTTAAGTGTAAATTAACTCATGTTTTGAAATAATTTTGTTCATAAAATAATTTAGTTTTGTCAGGGTATTGCTAATTTAAACAAGATGACCTACTTTGCACATGACATTCTTGCGTTGCAAGGAGATTCTTGGCTAACAGCATCATAATTTCCAAAAGATAGTCCAGAAAACACACACAGAGTACTGACGTTATCAAAACAAGCTCCACAGCCATCACTCACCAAGACCATCCTGGTACCACCACCATTTCATTCAGAAAATAGCCTCTGGAAGGAAAAAAAAAAAAGGAGTGATAGGGTTGAGGGGGTAGTTGGAACAAATTGCAAAAGACTGAACATTTATGTTTCTCAGAATCACCACTTCTCCTTTTTAGGTCTAGCCAAAGTCTTAATTTATTGTATTATCTTTGCTTTTATGTTGTCTTAGGTGAGACTCATTTCCATCTTTCCCTTTGAGTCATGTGGGAATGAGGACAACACAGTATTGAGTCATACAGTCAAGAGAGGAAAAAAACTGCAGCTGATTATCGTTTTTCCAGATGCCACAGTGGAGTTAAACTAGCAGGGGTAATAAATTAGAGGGACAGACCCTTTCTTAACAGCAATGGCAAGGTTAAACAGAGAAAATCAATGGACAGCTGTGTACCAAGTGTTTATGGTATGTGATATACAGTACGGGGTTACAAAATATATTCCTGTCTTCAAGATACTGGCAAACCAGTTCCAAAGACAAGCCATAGACATATAAAAATTTACAAAACTAAAACCTTGGTTAGGTCCACCAGTGGGTAGTAAGGAAAGAATTTATTGAAGGGATAATAGAGATTTAAATTAGTATGATACATCACTATACAGAATTTTTGTTTGCATAGTTCATGTAATCCTGACAATCAGTTTGAAAAACTGGTCTTGTTATCTTTGTTTTACAGATGAGTGGCCAACAGCTCAGTAAATTCAAATGTTACTTTCTCATAGTCACAGTAATGAGGCAGCCCCCCCCCCAATATTTTTGCTCTTACAAAGTTATCACGTTTTGTTTAGATAGAGCTAGATATGAAAAACCAGATACTGATACTGAAGACCAGATGAGGCCATGGGTTGGCCTATCTCCCTTGATGGGTAAGGGCACTGCCAGAGTTAAGCAACTGGAAAAGAAGCAGGACCCCAGATAAGAACCCAGAACTCTGGCTTTTGGCCCACAGAAGTAAGAACTTGTATTCCTTTGGGCCTCACTGGCTTCATCTTATTCTTCAAGGATGATGGAGACTCCGGATAACTGGTATAGAACATGCCCACCACAAAGTGGCCGGATGGGAGCTCAGATAGGACACAGCCAGATAGACCGAGAGAGTCAACATTTTATAAGCCTAACCATCTCAGTTCATGCTATTCTCTGGGTGTGTTTGTTTGTTTTCCACTTTTCACCCTTCCCCAATCCCAACCTGTATGTTGTTCCTCTTTCAGTGGAATTACAGACAACAAAGGTGTCATGTTTTCACCTGTATCCCTGAGTCATTCATGGTGATATAGGTGGTGGTGGGATCAGGGGATGGTGGGTTTTAGCCAAATCTACCTACTGTTCTCAAAGTGAAAATCTCTCTCTATCTATAACTGTGGAGTCGTTGAGGTAATTTTCTTAGGGAAGGCAGTCGTTTCCTCACTGCCAGATAGGTTAGCAAGTAACAAGGTAGGAATATCAATCCTTAGTCTTCTGCTGTTTAACAACTCTGTTCTTTGTGCTGCCACACCCCACTGAATACAGAGAGGAACAACAGGTAACAATGCCTTTCATGAGGTAAGGACATAACTAGTTAGTTAACACTCCTCATGAAAACCAGTAGAGAATTTTGATCCATAGAATAAAATCTGTGTGGATGTCGTAAGAGAAGTAAGAAAAAAAATTACAATGTTGAGAAGCCATAAGACACCCAAGAAGGTGAATTTCAAGATGGCGGGAGTCAGAAGTGTTGAGTGATGAATTTACCCATGGCTCCTAATTTCAGTGTCCTTTTAAGTGTCTTTTGTGTCTCTCATTCTTATCTCCTCAATTAGAAGACGCTGGAGATGAAAACTCCCCACCACTCAACCACTACCTCCATTTGTCACTTAGTATATGGTGTGATTATAAATAGAGACATTCTACAAATTGCCTGCACACATCAAGTTTTTACTTCACAGCCACAGCTATATACCATTCATCGTTTTTAACTAAGAATGCTAATGCAGTCCCCTGTGTCCTCAGTCCTTTCAAGAAGTCTTGCAACTTCTGTGCTTGAAAAGACTAATCTTTAAAGACGAAAAGAGAAACGTTTGCCTCCATCAATATAGCATTGAAAAGTCAATTTTAAATTTGTCAGGGTTGTGGCAGTTGATTTGCTCTTTAACAAATGTGACAGGAACAGACATATTGCACAGTTTGAAACCAATGACTAATATGAAATTTTGGTATGCAAGGTGTCACTTCACAGTAGAAGAAATATTTGAGGTTGAACCTACCTTAAATACACTAATAAAAACCACAGTAGTTTACTCAAAGACGTTTGTTTCCCACCACTGATCCATAAGTAGCTCTGCGTTGCTTCTCCAGATAAAAAAGACTGAAAAATAAAACAAAAAACATATGAAAAAATAGGATTAAATGACCTATTTTGAAAGAAGAATTTAGGTTATGAAATTACAAGATGATTTTTTCTTGTGCTTCATAAACTGGTTCTAAGGGAAATTCCAAGAAAGTGACTTTTAAATTCTGTGAGCAAAAGAAGCATCAGTACAGGAAATGTCTAGTTTTCCAAGGTGACTATTTACCAGCTTGTTTTTATAGGTTTTAAAAGTTCTGTTTAAAAAATTAATTTTGCTATTTAAAAGTTATACATACCCATCATTCAGATAGAATATTCTCAAATGTTTCCACACTAAAAGATTAGCTTTATTAGCTTCAAAGCAATACAATTTTAAAATAGATACCAAAAGGTTATCAATTTTTATCTTGGGGTGTAGGATGGAGTGAAATTATTGTGATTTCTGTTGCCTTTGTGGCTTTACATATTCTCCACATTTCTACATTGAGCATGTATTTCTCTCATAATCAGAAAAAAAACTTAAGAATGATTTTTTTTTTTTTTTTTTTTTTTTTTTTTTTTTTTTTTTTTTGCGGTATGCGGGCCTCTCACTGTGTGGCCTCTCCCGTTGCGGAGCACAGGCTCCGGACGCGCAGGCCTAGCGGCCATGGCTCACGGGCTTAGTTGCTCCGCGGCACGTGGGATCTTCCCGGACCAGGGCACGAACCCGCGTCTCCTGCATCGGCAGGCGGACTCTCAACCACTGCGCCACCAGGGAAGCCCAAGAATGATTTTTGAAATAAGCTTATTCATATTGTATTCTGGGGGTGTAAAGCAGTACCATCATTCTTTCTGAGAAAACCAAAATGTCCTCTCAGAAGGAAAAAATAAGGTTTCTATAAAAATTATAAAACCAGACCCTGGTTGGCACCCTGTTGAAATAATTTTGAGTGACTTTTATGATTCAGAACATTAATTCAGCATATTTCAATTTTCTCTGCTCTGGGTGGCACACTACTTTCCTCTCATTGACTTCCAGAGTGTTCTGTGTGTGGACCAACTATCCAGGGAATGGAATTAAACCTGGCCCAGCAGGACTCAGCATCTTGTCATGGTTCTCTTCATCATTTGCATAGCATAGAATTCTTTTTGGCCAGGAAAGCACTTGTTTATTAAATTTCCCATAAAAAGTCCCTGGGTTTAAATTAAGGAGGACCTCATTTCAAGAAAAAGCACACAGGGGGTTTCATAACACAAAGCATTTGAGAAAATAGTCAGAAAGGTTTTATCCATCCATTTACTTCTCTCATTCAGAGTAATGTTATTTGCCCAACTTGGGACTGAGCAAGCCTTTTCTCTGTTGTTGTTTTTTAAGGTTCTTTTCAAGTGGGTATCCATTAAAAATCATTCTATATGTTTGTAATGTGATTACAAACCCAACTTTTTCACTACCTTGAAGACTTTCCTCTTTATTCCTCTTAACATTCGCTCTGCTGGTTTAGATAACAATATAAAACCTTACATAACTGCCATATATTGATGAATGAAAGTTAAATTCTTCTGATTTTCATAGTTTTCCTCCAGCTCCATAAGGAACTATTATCAGGGAATCAACGTGCACTATTTCTCTAAATATATGAATCAATATTTTTCCCTCTAACATATATTGTACTATCAGTAGGACATTAGACTAGACATGAAAATCTGATTTTGCCAGTGGATATTATTTTAGTAACAAAGCAAAAGTAAAATGCATATTTTCCCATGTGGTTCTTTATTAGACAACAGCTACTGAGCTTTACCTGACAATATGTTTTAAGAATAAATCACTTCCATTTTATTTTTGTTCTGTACATAGACATCAACCTCCATCTACACAGCAAGTGTGAGGTGGTATCAGTTAAGAAAATATTAGCAGCCTGGAACATCTTTCATTATGTGAAAATGTCAAGTTCATCTCACTTCAATGGATTTCTATTCATGGATATTGTTATCTAGATGTAAATATCTGTATGCAAATAAATGAAGAAAATATAAGAAATATACATCCACTGTGGTACCATTTTCTTATGAAAGTGTTCATAAAATTTAAGAAGACAGAATTCCTAGAAATCATTCCTTTGACTTAGTTGGAGTGCTCAAGGTTCTTATGTTTTTGTTTTTGTTTTCTTAATTCATAGCATCACTGGTTTTAGAAACAATTTCCTAGTCACTAGGAGAAGAGGGGCCAAAAGACCTAACCAAGCCACTTGCTAGGAGCCTTGTGCTTCTCTGGGTGAGATACACTCACACTGACAGCAGAACCACCTTGTGGTCAGAGTCTATGAGAAGGGCCCTGTCTTGTCCTCCAGACCAACCCAGAAACAGAAAATGCCACAGTTGGCCCTGAAGAGGTTATCCAGTTACTAAGTTCAGACCAATCTGTTTGAGAAAGGATTAGCAGAAAGCATGTTAACATTCTAGGGGGTTGTAACCTACCTTCCACACCCTCAATCTACCTCCCTGCTTTACAGGAAGTCCTGTCCTTGGAGTTATAGGGACCCTGTCAAGCAGACGATGTTACACATGGACACACTAGAGCCAACTGAACAGCAAGGCATCAGGCAATAGGAAACTGCTGCAGTTTCACAACTTACTTTAAAAACTGTATTTTTTGCTGGAGTGTGGAGAAAAGGGAACCCTCCTATGTTGTTGGTGGGAAGGTAAATTGGTGCAGCCACTATGGGAAACAGTTTGGAGGTTCCTCAAAAAACTAAAAATAGAGTTGCCATGTTATCCAGCAATCCCACTCCTGGGCATATACCCAGACAAAACTATAATTCGAAAAGATACATGTAGCCCTATGTTCATAGCAGCATTATTTACAATAACCAAGACATGGAAACAACCTAAATGTCCATTGACAGATGAATGAATAAAGAAGATGTGGTATATACATACAATGGAATATTACTCAGCCATAAAAAATAATGAAACAATGTCATTTGCAGCAACATGGTTGGACTTAGAGATTATCATACTAAGCAAAGTAAGTCAGAAGGAGAAAGACAAATACCATATGATATCTAAAATATGACACAAGTGAACCTATTTATGCAACAGAAACAGACTCACAGACATAGAGAACAGACTTGTGGTTGCCAAGGGGAGTAGGAGTGGAGGAGGTAAGGATTGGGAGTTTGAGATTAGCAGATGGAAACTAGTATATATAGGAGAGATAAACAACAAGGTCCTACTGTATAGCACAGGGAACTATATTCAATATGCTGTGATAAACTGTAATGGAAAAGAATATGAAAAAGAATGTATATATATATGTATAACTGAGTCATTTTACTGTACAGCAGAAGTTAACACAACATTGTAAATCAACTATACTTCAAAAAACTAAATTTTTTTTACAAACTATATTTTTATGTTCTCTCTTCTCTGGCTCTTTATCACGGGATCCAAAATATTGCTCTCTTTCTGTTCATATATTTTTAAAGTAGTTTATCATTATTATACTAACACTTTGTAGGTATAACAAAAAGGAAGAAATATACATGGATTCATATCTCTTAGTTCTTCAAATAAGAAGACATTTTTTAAAAAAGGAAAGAAAATTTCCAAAAGCATTTTTAGTTCTTGAATAAATTTATAACAGAATGAGTGGTACAATAATCACTTTATTGAGAACATCTACAATGTTAAGAATTTGCTTTTATTTTCTGTGGATAAGAAGATCTATTATGTTATGAAATTGCTTCCAAAAGAAATTCATTAATTATGAAATTGCTTTCCAAAAGAAATTGGATTTATACAGATTTACTCTGCAATTTAGAGGTTATCTCTACTTCACATATTCTTATGAAAATTGTTTGATAATGTTTTTTGTTTTGTTTTGTTTTGCTGAATATGCAGTCAAAACCTCTCTATTCTGTCCCACCAAAAACTACTTTTAATTTCAGCTAATGAGGATGTTGTACTAATTATTTGCAACAGCTTCGTACTTGCTATTAACCAAATCTTGATTCTTTTTTGGTTTGCATTTTAATGTTATTTTCAGTACATTACAATTTCAGAAAATTAATGTGGACAATAAAGTTATAAAAGCAACCAACTTTCCTTTCTCCTGGACCCATTTGTAATTGGTTTGGCCCAGGTCACAATTATTCTATAACCAAAATGCATCAATTGCCTACAATGCGTGAAGCACTATGCTAGCTCCTGAGGAACTAATGGTATGATTAAGAAGAATATTATCTCTAGTCTACTTATGCTCTAACAAACATCACTGCTATTCAACCAATAATAACCAAAAATAATGAGTTTTATGAAGAAATGCGTAATACTATGGTATCCCATGGGGGAGAATTAATATCAACTGGGGTTTTAGGAAAGGTTCTCTGGAGAAAGCTATATTAAACTAAGACCAAATGGCAGTTGTCTTCCAATATTTATTTTCTCCTTATTCCATGTAATAGAACTTTACCTGGATACATAGAGACTCAGAATGAAGACTCCTTGCTTTCTTCACAGCTAAATGAAGTAAGATGACTAATTTCTGGCAAATGCAATATGAATAGAACAATGTGAAGGGGTTTGTACCCTTAGAGGGAAAGTACATGACCTCATTTTTAATCACTTTCTGCTGGGGGAATATGATCATGATGATAAGACATCTTGGAGAATGTGAGTAAAACAAACTATGGGGATAGGAGAGTAAGAAGAAAGGAGTATGGGCCTCTGATGATATTCACAGCATAGCAGCCATACCAACTTAGAAATAAAATTCAATTTTGTTTAAATTACTGTTACTTTTGTTCTCTGTGACATACAGTTGGACAAATATCTTAATATTTTCTTGAAAAAAGAGGCTAGGTAATCCAGAGGTAGAAGAGGAGGACAGCCTCTAGACAAGTGGATAATTGTGCACAACCCATTCAAGGAACTGAAATTGCTCAATATGACTGGTATAGAAAGAGGAAGGGGTGGATTTGTCAAGGTGAAGCTGCAGAGGTGCTACAGTAGATTGTTGTAAGAATGACCCTCAGTTTGTTTGTGCCTCTGGGTACTCACTCTCAGCTTGACCATGTGATTTGCTTTGGACAATTGAACAGTCTCAAATTGGACACTATTAGCAAAGCCCTGCAAAGTGCCTATGTGCTGGGTTTTGCTCTCATGTTGCTCTTTTGAACCCTGAGACCACCACTTGGGCCAAGCCTGGGCTAGCCTACTGGAGGATGAGACCACGTGGAGCAGAAATGTGCTGTCCCAGCTGAGCCCCCTGAGACCAACCAGCCTGCAATGGTTGGACATATAAGTGAAGCTGTCCCAGACTAACTAGGCCCAGCAAAGCTGCCAGATGACCTCAGCAATCTATCAGAACAGTCCATTTGAGAAATGCCTAGCAGACCTACAGAATTATAAGTAAATAATTGTTGTAAGCAGCTACATTTTGAGATAACTTGTTACACAGCAAAAACTAACTGATAAAAGTAGACATCACAGATTACATAGGATTTTATGGTTATTATTCATTCATCCAATATTTATTGAGCACTATGTACCAGGTAGTGTGCTATGTAGGCATTGGAGATGCAGCTGTGGACAAGACATAAGGTCTCTGCCCTCATGGAGCTTACCTTCTTACTGGCCATACTAAGAAATTTGATTCATCATATGGACAATTTAAGAAACTATTAAAAGTCTTTAAAGCAAGGGATCAATTTATGCTATTTGCATATTTAAAAGATTGTTCTAGTTACCGTGTGGAGGGTGGGTTGGAAGGGGTAAATATGAAGACTGAAAGATAAGATAGGAGGTTGATGCAACAGTCCAGGTGAGGAATAATTGTGACATAGACTAAGGTCGTATTGGTGGACATAGAATAGAGATTAGTTAATTAAGATTTAGAAAGCACAGGGTTTGCAAACTGATTAAAACTATGGAGTGAGGAAAAAGGAGGATCAAGGATAACTCACTTTCTAACTTGAGCAAGTCATCAATAAGTAAAAGTGCCATTTATTTAGGTACAGAACATGGAAAGCAGAGAAGGTTTATGGAAAAAAGATTGTGACATAAGATTTAAAGAAGTAGAATTTGAAATGCTCATGAAATATTAAAGTAGAAACATCAAAAAGGTAGATATATGATTCTGGAGCTCCATGAGATTCTAGTCCGCATATATAAATTTGGAATTATTTTAATTTCTGTTAAAGCCACATAGAAGTAGAGGACATTGCCTAGAGAAGGGACAGTGTAAATGAAGAGAAAGGAGGACCTTGGACAGAATTTGGAGGAATGATAACACATAATGGTTTATTAGAGAAGGAGAATCTAGCTAAAAAGATTAAGAAGAAACAGCAAGAAACTTTTATATATAGAATGGATAAATAACCTGGTTCTACTGTATAGGACAGGTAACTATATTCAATATCCTTTGACAAACCATAATGGAAAAGAATATTAAAAAGAATGTATATATATATGTGTGTAACTGAATCACTTTGCTGTAAAGCAGTAATTAACACAACATTGTAAATCAACTATACTTCAATGAAAAAACAGAAGAAACAGCAAGGAAAATGGGAACCTGGGATGTGTCTTCACATGAAAAAAGGGAAAAAAGTATTTTTTATTGAAGTATAGTTGATTTACAACATTGTGTTATTTTCAGGTGTACAGCAAAGATTAGGTTATGCATACATAAATATATTTTTTGTATTCTTTTCCATTATAGTTATTACAAGATACTGAATATAGTTCCCTGTGCTATACAGTAGAACCTTGTTGTTTATCTATCTTATAAATAGTAGTTTGTATCTGCTAATCCCAAATTCCTAATTTATCCCTCCCCCACATGCTTTCCCCTTCAGTAACCATAAGTCTGTTCTCTATGTCTGTGAGTCTGTTTCTATCTTGTAAATAAGTTCATTTATATCATGTTTTAGATTTCACATATAAGTGATATCATATGACATTTGTCTTTCTCTGTCAGACTTACTTCACTTATATGATAATCTCTAGGTCCATCCATGTTGCTGCAAATGGCATTATATTTTTCCTTTTTATGGCTGAGTGATATTCCACATATATTGTGTATATATACCACATCTTCTTTATCCATTCATCTGTTGATGAACATTTAGGTTGCTTCCATGTCTTGGCTATTGTAAAAAGAATGCTGCTATGAACATTGGGGTGCATGTATCTTTTTGAATTAGAGTTTTCTCCAGATATATGCACAGGAGTGGGATTGCTGGATTATATAGCAATTCTATTTTTAGTTTGTTAATGAGCCTCCATACTGTTTTCCAGAGTGGCTTCACCAATTTACATTCCCACCAGCAGTGTAGGAGGGTACCCTGGGAAAAGAATATTTTAAGAAAAGAATGGTCAACTCTATTAAATGTTGCTGAAGATAGAAAAGAATTATTCGGATATAGTAACTAGGAGACCACTGGTGAGATGAGCAGAACCCCTGAGGAGAACTGGAGTTGGAAGCCAGAATGGAACAGGTTGAGAAGCCAGTGGAAAGTAAGGTCAAAGTGACAGCTAGTGTGCACAACTCTGTCAAGAAGTCAGTCTGTAAAGATGAGGAGAAAAATAAGCACATGACTACATAGGGGAACACGGGACTAAGGAATAGCTTAAATATTTACATACTTGAATATTAATAAGAAGGAGCTGGTAAAGATGAAGACGTTGAAACTACAGGTTAAATAAAAGAGGGATGAAATTCAGGCGGAGGATATGACATTTTATAGGAGTCAGATGTTTTGTCTGGTGACAGTGTGGGAGAAAGGAAAGGATGGATGCAGATGCAGGAAGATTTGTAAATTTGGTGGAGGTTGAGGGATATCCCACATGATGGTTTCTCTTTTCATGTGTATAACACTGGGAGTAAGTTCATATGCTGATTATAAAGAGGTAGAGGAGGAGGGCCTTGAAATTTTAAGGAGAGTGAAGAAAGTTTAGAACAGCTTTTGTGGTAAGTAGGAAAGCAAGCTGAGTTGAAAAACACGGTAAGATTGCTGAACACTGTGGAGAGCCAAGTGAAATGTGTGAGCATGAATTTACAGTAGTGCCATTTGAGTTTAGACTCAGGGGGGAAGAATCATTGGGTTTATCTGGAGTTGGAGGCTTTCCAGGTAAATGCAGCCAACAGGCGAAGGATCAAGAGAGTTAGGATATTAGCAGGACAGTAATTGAAATATGGAAGCAAGGAATCTAATCTAAGGAGGACAGTGGGAGGCGTGAAAACTAGAAGAGATGTATATCAGGACCAAGAAAAGAGATCAATGGCCTGGAGATCAAGTGAGGTAGAAGAACAGTCATGGCCTAGATAGCAAAGCAGGAAGTGTTGATAGGTAGGAGGAGGAGACAGACAGACATTAGAGTGGTCCCAGGATGCCTACCTCCTGGTGTTCATACCTTCACGTGATCCTCTTCCCTTGAGTGCAGGCAGAACCTGTGACTTGCTTCTAACCAACAGAATACAGCAAAGGTGATGGGATGTACCTGATTACATGTATGTGATTACAGAACACAAGATTGTAATGACCATCTTGAGAGGGCATTCCCTCTCCCTTGATGGCTTTGAAGAAACAGCTGCCATGTAGTGAGATGACCTATGTCAAGGGTCATGTGATAAGCAACTGAAGAGGACCTCTGGCCAGCAGTCAACAAGAAACTGAGGCTTTCCTTCCAATAAGTTGTAAGAAACTGAAAGCTGCCAGCAACCACTTGAGGTAGAAAGTGGCTCCTTCCTCAGTTTTGCCTTAGTTGAGACTGGAGCCTGGTCAACACATTCATAGCAGCACTGAGAGACCCTGAAGCTGAGCCTGATGACTTAACTCATAGAAACTGAGATAATAAATGTGTTTTGTTCTAAGCTGCTAAATTTGTGATGATATTATTACAAAGCATAAATAATTAATAGAGAGGATGTGGTCAAAGAGGAACGTCAAACCAGAGGTGATGACAAGCACAGGAAGTTATCTCAGGAGGAGGTGAAAGGGGTGGCATGAAAGAAGGGGTTAGTAGAAATGAGAACAATTTAGAGAAAGAGGTTGTGTTGTCTGTTCCACAAGGACCAAAAAGTTACATATGTGTTGAACTTCAGATCTTAAAGAAATATGATAAGAGCAGATGCTGAGAACTCTTAGCAGTGCATATACAGAAAAAGACAGTCTCAGACTGTTCATGAGAAAATGAGCACAGTACTGAGACATCTGTGCTTAAGATAAGACAACCATCACAGCCCAGCTCTTTCGGAAGCACCACAGTGAACTGATAGAGCATGGTCTTTGGACGCATCTGGGTTTGGACCACAGCTCTGTGTTGACTAGTTATGTACCCATGGGAAATTTATTCACCTCTCTGAGTTTCTGTTTCTTATATATAAAATGTATTTACTTCATTGTAGGGTTGCTACAATGATGAAATGAGAGTATAGATGCAAAACACTGATTGCTGTACCTGGCATAAAGTAAGGGCTCAAATATAGCTCTTTCTTATGTTTCACAGAAGAAACTTCCTTTTCACAAAAATAATTGATCAAATAGGTTCAAAGACTGGAGGAAAATGTCACATAGGCAATCAAAGAGAGGAAGTTCTTAGAAGAACCTATACAAAAAATAAAAATAGACATTCATCTATATGAATAGAAGAGCACAAAAGGAATTGAGAAATCCACTATGTTCCAGCAGAGATAAAGAAAGTGGAAAAATCTTAGTTTTAAAAGAAATTAGATAAGGTTGAATCACAAACTTATAGGATGTAACACTGAATTTCAGAAATATTATCTCATTCCCCTGTCAGGAGATAATAAATCAATATCCATACCTCACAAGATTATTGGAGTATAATTGCTTTACAATGGTGTGTTAGTTCTGCTTTATAACAAAGTGAATCAGTTATACATACACATATATCCCCATATCTCTTCCCTCTTGCATCTCCCTCCCTCCCACACTCCCTATCCCACCCTTCTAGCTGGTCACAAAGCACTGAGCTGATCTCCCTGTGCTATGAGGCTGCTTCCCACTAGTTATATATTTTACGTTTGGTACTGTATATATGTCTATGCCACTCTCTCACTTTGTCCCAGTGCACCCTTCCCACTCCCTGTGTCCTCAAGTTCATTCTCTAGTAGGTCTGTGTCTTTATTCCCGTCTTGCCCCTAGGTTCTTCATGACCTTTTTTTGTTTGTTTTTTAGATTCCATATATATGTGTTAGCATACGGTATTTATTTTTCTCCTTCTGCCTTGCTTCACTCTGTACGACAGACTCTAGGTCCATCCACCTCACTACAGATAACTCAATTTCGTTTCTTTTTATGGCTGGGTAATATTCCATTGTATATACGTGCCACATCTTCTTTATCCATTCATCTGTTGATGGACACTTCAGTTGCTTCCATGTCCTGGCTATTGTAAATAGAGCTGCAATGAACATTGTGGTACATGACTCTTTTTGAATTATGGTTTTCTCAGGGTATATGCCCAGTAGTGGGATTTCTGCATCATATGGTAGTTCTATTTTTAGTTTTTTAAGGAACCTTCATACTGTTCTCCACAGTGACTGTATCAATTTACATTCCCACAAACAGTGTATGAGGGTTACATTTTCTCCACACCTTCTCCAGCTTATTGTTTGTAGATTTTTTGATGATGGCCATTCTGACCGGTGTGAGATGATATTGGATTGTAGGTTTGAATTGCATTTCTCTAATGATTAATTATGTTGAGCATTCTTTCATGTGTTTGTTGGCAATCTGTATATCTTCTTTGGAGAAATGTCTATTTAGGTCTTCTGCCCATTTTTGGATTGGGTTGTTTGTTTTTTTGATATTGAGCTGCTTATAAATTTTGGAGATAAATCCTTTGTCAGTTGCTTCATTGGCAAATATTTTCTCCCATTCTGAGGGTTGTCTTTTCATCTTGTTTATGGTTTCCTTTGATGTGCAAAAGCTTTTAAGTTTCATTAGGTCCCATTTACTTGTTTTTGTTTTTATTTCCATTTCTCTAGGAAGTGGGTCACAAAGGATCATGCTGTGATTTATGTCAGAGTGTTCTGCCTATGTTTTCCTCTAAGAGTTTGATAGTGTCTGGCCTTACATTTAGGTCTTTAATCCATTTTGATTTTATTTTTGTGTATGGTGTTAGGGAGTGTTCTAATTTCATTCTTTTACATGTAGCTGTCCAGTTTTCCCAGCACCACTTATCGAAGAGCTGTCTTTTCTCCATTGTTTATTCTTGCCTTCTTTATCAAAAGTAAGATGACCATGCGTGCATGGGTTTATCTCTGGGCTTTCTATCCTGTTCCATTGATCTATATTTCTGTTTTTGTGCCAGTATGATACTGTCTTGATTACTGTAGCTTTGTAGTATAGTCTGAAGTCCAGGAGCCTGATTCCTCCAGCTCCGTTTTTCTTTCTCAAGATTGCTTTGTCAGGTAGACTGGTTATTACCTATTCATTTGTTAGGTCTTGTGTGTTTTTATCTTGCTCCTTCATCTGCTGTGTGTTTTTCTGTCTTCTCATTTCGCTTATCTTACTGTGTTTGGGGTCTCCTTTTTGCAGGCTGCAGGTTCATAGTTCCCTCTGGTTTTGGTGGCTGTCCCCAGTGGCTGAGGTTGGTTCAGTGGGTTGAGCAGGTTTCCTGGTTGGGGGGACTAGTGCCTCTGTTCTGGTGGATGAGGCTGGATCTTGTCTTTCTGGTGGGCAGGTACACGTCTGGTGGTGTGTATGGGGATGTTAGTAGCCTTATTATGATTTTAGGAAGCCTCTCTGCTAATGGATGGGGCTGTAGACCTGTCTTGCTCTTTGTTGGGCATAGGGTGTCCAGCACTGTTCATTGCTGGTCCTTGAGTGAAGCTGGGTCTTGGTGTTGAGATGGAGATCTCTGGGAGATTTTCACCATTTTATATTCTGTGGAGCTGGGAGGTCTCTGGTGGACCAATGTCGTGAACTCGGCTCTTCCACCTCAGAGGTACAGGCCTGATGCCTGGCTGGAGCACCAAGAGCCTGTCACCCACACGCCTCAGAATAAAAGGGAGAAAAAAGAAAGAAAGAAAAAGATTAAATAAAATAAGATTTAAAAGTTATTAAAATAAAAAACAAAAAATAATTATTAAAAAAATTTTTTTAATCTAAAAAAAAAGAAAGAAAGAAAGAACAGCCAAACCAAAAATCAAATCCACCAATGATAACAAGTGCTGAAAACTATACTAAAAAAATAAAACAACAGACAGAAAGAACCCTAGGACAAATGGTAAAAGCAAAACTATACAGACAAAATCACACAGAGAAGCATTCGCATACACACTCACAAAAAGAGAAAAAGGGAAAAATACATATATATCGCTGCTCCCAAAGTCTACCTCCTCAATTTGGGATGATTCGTTGTCTATTCAGGTATTCCACAGATGCAGGGTACATCAAGTTGTTTGTGGGGATTTAATCCGCTGCTCCTGAGGCTGCACGGAGAAATTTCCCTTTCTCTTCTTTGTTCCCACAGCTCCTGGGGCTCAGCTTTGGATTTGGCCCCGCCTCTGCGTGTAGGTCACCTGAGGGCGTCTGTTCTTTGCTCAGACAGGACAGGGTTAAAGTAGCAGCTGATTAGCAGGATCTGGCTCACTCAGGCCGGGGGGGAAGGGAGGGGTATAGATGCGGGGCAAGCCTGCAGCTGTAGAGGCTGGCATGACGTTGCACCAGTCTGAGGCTCACAGTGCGTTCTCCCGGGGAGGGTGTCCCTGGATCACGGGACCCTGGCAGTGGCGGTCTGCACAGGCTCCCGGGAGGGGAGGTGTGGATAGTAACCTGTGCTCGCACACAGGCTTCTTAGTGGCAGCAGCAGCAGCAGCCTTAGCGTTTCATGCCCGTCTCTGGGGTCCGCCCTGAAGCCGTAACTCGCGCCCATCTCTGGAGCTCCTTTAAGCTGCGCTCTTAATCCCCCCTCCTCACGCACCAGGAAACAAAGAGGCAAGAAAAAGCCTCTTGCCTCTTAGGCAGCTCCAGACCTTTACCCGGACTCCCTCCCGGCTAGCTGTGGTGGACTAACCCGTTCAGGCTGTGTTCACGCCGCCAACCCCAGTCCTCTCCCTGGGATCAGACCTCCGAAGCCCAAGCCTCTGCTCCCAGGCCCCGCCCATCCCGGCGGGTGAGCAGACAAGCCTCTCGGGCTGGTGAGTGCTGGTCGGCACCGGTCCTCTGTGCGGGAATCTCTCCGCTCTGCCCTCTACTCCATGGCTCCGAAGCTTCCCCCCTCCACCACCTGCAGTCTCCGCCCGTGAAGGGGCTTCTAGTGTGTGGAAACCTTTCCTCCTTCACAGCTCCCTCAAACTGGTGCAGGTACCATCCCTATTCTTTTGTCTCTGTTTTTTCTTTTTTCTTTTGCCCTACCCAGGTATGTGGGGAGTTTCTTGCCTTTGGGGAGGTCTGAGGTCTTCTGCCAGCGTTCAGGAGGTGTTCTGTAGGAGTTGTTCCACGTGTAGATGTATTTCTGATGTATTTGTGGGGAGGAAGGTGATCTCCACATCTTACTCTTCCGCCATCTTGAAGCTCTACCTCAATACATTTTTGAAAGTTTCTTTCCCTAACTGTGAGTGAAGACTTTATTTTAGGACTATCGTCCAGTGTAGTGCTGGCCTTTGGGGTGGTCTCACACACAGAACCTCTCACATTTTCTGGATGAAAATAAGACCACTCTTTCTCAGGTGCTTGCTTATTAATCATGTTAAGTCATTCTTCAAAGGCAATAAACAATGCACATGTGGTAATTAGGACAGAATTATTTTTCAAGGGAAAATAAAGTCTGGCTTAATATGTTTTGGATTCATGCTCCCAAGAATAAACCCACAATTTTCCATCCCTTTACCAAAAAGGAAAAAAAAATCATCTGTTTTTAAAGGAAATGGAATACTGATATTTTGGTTAATTTACACTCATAACTATCCAGATATATTTCAAGAACTAGTTGATATTTGAGAATATATTTTTCAGATGTTTTAAATAGAAAAATCATACTCTATTTAAGGTAAACAAACCAAAACAGCAAAACATTGACTCTTGTGGAACCTATGGTCTTATGAAATACAAATAGATTTTAAAGTTAAAAATCCTTCTCTTATATCCAATATTTATTCTAAATTTATACATGTAAAAATATCAGTAATGTTTATAAGTGCCCAGGTGTTCACAACTATTAATAAATGAAAATGTTTGCAGAATTTCATGCCCTTGGGCAAGACATAAAATGTAGATGTATTTCTAATAAAGAACTGAAGAATTTCTTTACAAGTAAACCATCCATTTTGAAAATAAAATGATACTTGCAGTTCATGGATTTTTGAATAAGGAAGAATTTGTAGTCTCAAACCACACCACACAAATATTTTTTTAACTATATCACGTTCTATCAAATCAGATATATTGTTGCCTTAAATGTAATGATTTCTTTGGTCCTAAAATTTAAATGCTAAGGTTTTGTTTTAGTCTGTCAGAACATTCTTTCACAAATATCTGTCCCCTTCCAGACCAAATAACCACAAGACTACTGCAAATTCACATCTTAAATTACAAAATAACACTTTCTCCAGGACAATTATTTATAAGATAAAGTTTTAAATGTTTATTTGAAAATGTTTAAATAATCATATATTTAGGTTTGATCTAACTAGACTCATATTGTACTTGTCGCTCACATTTTCAACGAAATGTTTGCCAAACTGTCAAATTGCCAAATTTGTAAACAGCTTAGTATCTTTGAAGATTAATTCTGCATCTTAATTAAGGTAGCCTGTTTTGAATAAAAAAGTCTTTGTATTTTTACATTACTCTAGAATTAAGCACATTCAGAAATAGAGCATGTTTTCATTCAATCATTAGTAAACATTCATTTGCATATGTTGTTTTGGTGGCTTAGTTGCCAAACATTCCACTAAATGATAAATAGGTACTCACTGAGGAATTAAACTTTCCTACAGGGTGGTCTTGATTTGAGTCAAAGCCAGAAAATTAATGCTTAGTTTCCAACACACCTAACGCACACAGAAGTAATTAATTCTATAGCTGTGTGGGCTTTCAATTCTGTGAATTTATAATGTCTTCCATATTTATTAATTGTTTACATAGTTAAGGTATTATACTTTCTCACATCATTTATGTAGAGTTGAGATACAAACGAGTTAATTTACTTGATGTAATCATTAATTACTGAATCATCTCAGTTGTGATCGTTCTGTTTATGAGGTAATTTCACTATGCAGACTGTTTTCCATTATTTTATAATTAGGTACCATTTCTGCACACCCTCTGGTCCCATTAGCTCACCCTACCAATTCCATCGAAGGAAAATGTACTAGCAAATTACACCACTACAACTGATTCAGGTATTATAAGAGATTGACAATTACTAAAGAAAAAAAATCTAGCATGGACTATAAAAATAACAGTTTAAGTCACTACCATTAAATAAGACTATTTTTTCAAAATAAATCTGAATTGACAAGACTCAATTTCATGAGACACACCTCCCTGCCTTTATGAGAAATCTACAAGAGTGACTCCTACTGCAGGGGCCCAAGGGCTCTCCATCCCAGTTCAGCCCCTCTCACTGACACCAACTCCGGTCATTATGCAGATTGCAAATCAGTGTCAGGGATGTTCAGTGGTGCATCAGCAGAGTCTTGGAGACTCAGGGACACATGTGAGTTGTGGGGCTTGCCGCATAAAAGAGGCTAGGCGATAGTAGCCGGTCATAGCCCCTGTAACTGTGGTGCAGGGAACGTTGTAGATAGAATCCATCTGATTCAGACATGATTCCGTCATCCCATTTATGAGTCAGACATGATTAAGGATCAATTGCAGATATTTAGCAAAGGCCAACTATCTGTAAGGAAACTCACGTAAATGCCACCTGCTAATTGATGCTGCTACATTTAGGGAATTTATATCTATAAATAAAATTTTACTCAGTTGAATTGAATAAGTAAATATAAAGTGTAAAGTATAAAGAATAAGGTATAATTAAGATGTAGTCTTTAAAAGTTGTTTTATAAAGAATTATATTTAGCCAAATATTATAATGAATTATGAATAAATTAAGTATAAATGGAATAGAATTCAAATTAATTATAATCATAAGAGGAATTGAAACCCCAAAGGGTTAGACATTGTTGCGCCTGAAAAGAGGAAATTAGAACAGGAAGTATGGGTGGAAGGGTTTGTGTTCTTATTAGCCTTCCTGTATTGTTTCATTTTAAAAGTCATATGTATATTTTAATTTGTTTTTTTAAAAATTAAAGTGTTTTATATAAGATGCTAGTAAATTTTTTTTAATGCACCTTGCAAAACATCGGCTGAAAAATCTATATAAGGAGACAGGAACTTCCCATGTTTCAAGTCAGTGATTTAAAGAAAATTTAACATTTAAGTTAAAAGTAAACAAAAGTTGAACCATATCCAGACCACACATATATTTTACTTGCATAATAGGTTCACCCTATAAGAAATTCAGAAAGACAGACAGTTTTAATGAAATGCATAGTGGCATGTTGGGTTCTAAGAAATCTAAATTTCTCTTTAACTGTCACCTTCAACAGTCCTGTTCAGGAAATCTTTCATTTTATGTCCCTTCCTCATAACTTATTAAACGTATGCTTTGGAGTGATGAGATGCCATGATGCAGAACACAAGTCTTTTCTGTCCACAATTTATTTGAATTCAACCAAAGCTGTTTCAGATCTATTGTTGAAAATAATAGTTCCTGTCAATCTGTGTCACATATAACAACGGTTGAGTTGTCACTGTGTCATCAGAGATTTGAAATAAGACTAAGGGTATGTTGAAACATGAGAAGCCCAACCCAATGAATAAGTGATTTTCTTTGGGAGGCTATGAAAATTCATGCCAAATCCTGACCAAACTTCTTAATGACTTCATGTACAAGGAAAAATAAGTTAACTTTACTAAATTAATGAGTGGCCAGTCATTAGATAAACTCTTCTAGGTTTTCAGTTCAATTTCAAATTGTTCATTATTAGTATGTACCAATGCAACTGATTTTTGTATTTTGACTTTGCATCTGGTGCCTTGCTAAACTCACATTTTAGTTCTAACACCTTATTGTTGATTCTTTGTAGATTCTTCATAGACAGTAATGTAATCTGTGAATAGATAGAGGTCTATTCCTTTCTCCCCATTCTGTATGTTATTTGTTAATTATTTACTTCCTTCTTCATTTGCCTTATTGCACTAATTTGTACCTCCAGTATGACCTTAAATAAGAGTGATGGTGACAGTAAGCATACTTTCCTCTTTCCTAACCTTAGATGGAAAGAATTCAGTCTTTCACAATTAAATATTATGTTAGCCCTATTCTCTTGGTTGATTCTCTACTGGGTTGAAAACAATAAATTATTCCTAGTTCATCAAGGGTTTTAACACAAATGGATGTTGAATTTTGTCAAATACCTCTTCTGTATAAATTCAATCATATGGATTTTCTTCTTTAGTTTACTGATATATTGATAACACTGATTTTGAATGTTGAACCAGGCTTGCATTCCCAGGATAAATCCCACTCAATTTGGTATCATAATATTTTTTTAAGTTGTTGAACTTAATTTGATATGTTGTTGAGGATTTTTGCATCTATGTTCATGAGAAATATCAGCCTATAGTTTTCTTTTCTTGCAATGTTTCTGGTTTTGTTAAAAAAAGGGTAATTCTGACTTCATAAAATGAATCAAGAAGTGTTCATACTCCTATGTTCTGGAAGAGTTTGTGTAGAATTGATATTATTTCTTCCTTGAATGTTTGATATAGGTTTTTTTTCTGTTGTTGTTGTTGCTTTATATTTATTTGTTTTTAAATTTTTATTGGAGTATGGTTGCTTTACAATGTTGTGTTAGTTTCTACTCTATAGCAAACAGAATCAGCTATACATATATATATATATATATATATATATATATATATATATATATATACACATATCAGGACACACTTTGACACAAATCGCAGCAAGATCTTTTTTGACCCACCTCCTAGAGTAATGAGAATAAAAACAAAAATAAACAAATGGGACCTAATGAAACTTAAAAGCTTTTGCACAGCACAGGAAACCATAAACAAGATGAAAAGACAACCCTCAGAATGGGAGAAAATATTTGCAAACAAAGCAACTGACAAAGAATTAATTTCCAAAATATACAGAATGCTCATGTAGCTCAATATCAAAGAATCAAACAACCCAATCAAGAAATGGGTGGAAGACCTAAATAGACATTTCTCCAAAGAAGACATACAGATGGCCAAAAAACACATGAAAAAATGCTCAACATATCTAATTATTAGAGAAATGCATATTAAAACTACAATGAGATATCACCTCACACAGGTCAGAATGGCCACCATCACAAAATCTACAAACAACAAAAGCTGGAGAGGGCATGGAGAAAAGGGAACCCTTTGCACTGTTGGTGGGAATGTAAATTGATACAGCCACTATGGAGAACAGTATGGAGGTTCCTTAAAAAACTAAAAATAGAACTACCATGTGACCCAGCAATCCCATTACTGGGCATATGCCCAGAGAAAACCATAATTCAAAAAGACACATGCACAATGCAATGTTCATTGCAGCACTATTTACAATATCCAGGACATGGAAACAACCTAAATGTCCATCAACAGAGGAATGGATAAAGATGTGGTACATGTATACAATGGAATATTACTCAGCCATAAAACGGAATTAAATTGGGTCATTTGTAGAGATGTGGATGGACCTAGAGACTGTCATACAGAGTGAAGTAAGTCAGAAAGAGAAAAATAAGTATCGTATATTAACACATATATGTGAAATCTGAAAAAATTGGTATAGACGATCTTATTTACTAAGCAGAAATGGAGACACAGATGTAGAGAATAGATGTATGGATGCTAGTAAATTTATCATGATGAGTAAACATTATGATGTTACAATATATATTTCTTAGGAGACTTTTATTAAACATGAACCTAAATAAAACATGTAGATGAGGATAAAATATTCATTATAAAATTATAATTAGATTTCACAAGTTAATTAATTAAATCATAGTTATCTACATCTACATAATAACCTGAAGAGAAATATCATGGGAAAGAAGCTTGAAATGGTAACACAACCGAGGCAAACAATATACTTTTCTGGCAAATTTATAAACAATACATTTTAAAATGTAACTTTGTTCACCACACCAAAAAAATAAAAAAGGCAAAAACTGGTAACTATGTGAGGTGATGAATGTGCTAATTAACTTGATCGTGGTAATCATTTCACAGTGCAACTATTATGTATACGAAACCATCACATGGTACACCTTAATACATACAGAATTTTTGTTAATTTTTACCTCAGTAAAGCTGGGAAAAAATATAACTATTCTTTCTTCCAAAAGCCACTGCCCCCTTCTCCTATATCCCTTCCCTGGGTTTCTTGCCCTAAACTCAACACCCTTGGGCACAGCTTTGAGATGCCACGTTACCATTGTTGATGTGGTCAAAGACCCGGGTTGTTTTTTTTTCTTATTTATAAGTATTTTCCCCGGATTTATTGAGAGAAAATTGACAGACAGCACTTTATACGTTTAAGGTATACAGAATAATGATTTGCTTTACATATATTGTGAAATATTAAGATGCTCTGGTTCTTCAAAGCTTATTTTCTGTTATGAAAATAATCCCACCATCTGCCTGTATATCAGCAATGCAGCAGCTCATCCCTCATTTCCCATATGTGTTAAACCAACATCTTGTAACTTTGTCTACCTCAAGAAGAATTCTATTTTAGAGAGTTTCGAGCATTTATAAATATAAAGCAAATAACAGCAGGTAAGCAGGGACCAAATGGTAAAGACTCTCATATATCTTTGCTGTAGAATTTGGATTTTGTTCTGAATTCACTAAGAAGCTACTGAAGAATTTTATGCAGGGAAATCATATGAAATGATTCGTGGTATGCAAAAATCCATTTGGTGGCAGTGTGCATAATGGGGTCAAGTTAGGGGAAAAAATTACAGTGGCAATCTTAAGAAGTTGTTGCAGTAAAGCTGGTAAGAAATATAGGTCCCTAATAATAACAGACCTAGCCAATGATAGTCAATAGCTGTTAAAACCACTAAGTGAGAGGTTATAGGGATTTTTTTTTAATGGATGGATTAGAATAACACACTAAGCCACTGAAAAATCATATCATTACAAAAAGAGAAACAACCATACATTATACATTATATGCCCCTCCTATCCATAGATAGGAGTCATCTACGGATCTTTCTTACAAAAATTCTTTTTTTGTTTTGTTTTTTCCGCCATGCCGCACAGCTTGCAGGATCTTAGTTCCCCAACTAGGGGTTGAACCAGGGCCCCGGCAGTGAAAGCACATAGTCCTAACCACTGGACTGCCAGGGAATCCCGATTTTTACAAAAATTCTAATGAAGCTTCTATATCTAAATATGAGTTTCCAGAAAATACAGAAATAGAGAAGCATGTTTAATGACACCATGAGGACGTAACCAGAAAAATCCACAATGTGGGAGATTCTACAGGACAAATGACCTGATTTAGTCAATAAAGGGGAAGGGAAAACAAAAAGGGAGGAGGAACCTCTAAACTAAAGGAGACTCAGTTACATCATAGCAACCAAATACATCATGTGGTTCCTGCTAGTTCCAGATCTGAACCAATCTACTGTAAAAACAAAAAATTATGAGACAACAAGGAAACATAAATACTTACTGGATATATGAATATATCTTAAAGAGTTATTGTTTTATGATGATAAAGATTTTGTGCCTATGTTTTCAAATATCTTTTCCTTTTAGAAAGACACACTGAAACTTTTACAGATGAAATGATATGACATCTGGAATGTGTTTTAAAATAATTGAGGAGAAAATAGGATGCAGGGGAATGATAAAACAAAATTAGCCAAATGTTGGTAATTGCTGACACTGAGTGGCAGGTACATTTTACTGTGTTTAAATTTTTCTATAATAAAAATAATAGGAATAAAAGAAGCAATAGTTGAGAGAACAGAAAGAAGTGAGTAAATCTGAAAACTATTTAGGAGATGTTACAGGCAAGGCATGATGGCCAATTGAATCTGAAAAGGGAGTAGAGACGGTGTCTAAATTTCTGTCTTGGTGGTTAGAGGCACAGAAGTTCTGTTCATTAAGGAGGTACAGGTGGATGGAAGAGCAGATACTGGAGTGAAGATGGCAAGTTTGGTTTGGGGTGTGCTGAGTTTGAGACACAGGTAGATATCCATGTGCAAATGTTCAATAGGTACAGTAAGCAGAGAAGAAACTCAAGGATATAAATCCGGGATATAAAAACATGTAAAGAGATGTAGAGAGAAAGTGAAGACAGAGGAGTAATATCCAGAGAAATAAGAGAAAAATCAGTAGAGATTGGAGTTACAGAAACAAGGAAAGACATGGTTTCAGGAAAAGGAAGAGGTCAACAGTGCAAATTAAAAAATTAATGTAAGTTCTAGAAAAAAAAAATAATCCTTGGCTTTAGTAACTAAATAGCAACTGGTGTCAGGTCAAGAGTACAAACTGAGCATATGAATTTATCTCCTCTCGTTCCTCAGATCCCATTAAAAGAATACACCAGTTGAAAGAAGAGGGGTAAGCACAGAGCAGTGAAAAGAACAAGAGGGAGTTTATCAATGGATGAACTGTTTCAACACAGTTCTAGAGGGTGGAAAGTGAGTGGAAGAGTGCAGCTCAATAAAGCAAGCCAGGAAAAGGCACAGCCCAGAAGAAATATGGAGGGGCTGCTGCTAAGGAGGGAGCCATCCTGCCTTTCAGAGGTGGGAGGGTGATAGACTCAGGATGCCAGGTGTGATAAGCAGCGGGATACCACATACCACACAGGGCTGAAAACAGGAGAAGTTATTGAAAGCTTGCTGCCAATTTCCCCATCCATATATTCAGAATACATGGCAGCCAGGTGCTACCCTCTAGGCAAAAGAAAAAAAAAAAAAAAGTAGAAGAAGGGTTTTTTGTGTGTTTTCCAAATAAATTTAACACACTGTCTAGCATAAACAAAAGAAGTAACTGTTGCTGTCCGAGCAGGAGAAGGAAAACATTCTGAGAGTCAGGGTTCCCCAGAGTAATGCAGAGAAAGGAAGAAGGCCTGAGTACAGCTCTAGAAACAAAAGCAGATGGACAGAGAGGAAAGGGCTTGATATAACAAAAGGAAATCTGAATAGAATTCATTAGGATTACTACTCAGAATGAAGGGCAAAAATGGAAAATAAAACCTGCCAACTACTTTCTGAGGGTGTGGATTATATGAAGCAGTAGGTCCAAGGAGGCAGATCAACATGATCACTGGCTGAAAAGAAGAAACTGAAAAGAAATAAAAACAGTCACCAAGTATAGATTATATCCTAAAATTTTAAAGAAATTGAATTGGTTATCCAAAATATCACCAAATAAATAAATAAATAAATAAGAGTTTGGCTTCTAGCCAAGATGGAGTAAAAAGGACCATTTAGACCACCCTTCCTGAAACAACTAAACAGTTAATATTATATTATTTTAACAAAGCTGACAAAAAAACTAGACAAGGTTTTCAGGCATTGCACATCAACTCAGTAAGCAGAGGACACTGGTCCCAGAGAGAGGGAAAACAAACAAGGTGAGCCCTGTGACAGTCCCAGCTTAATGCCCAGACATATTTTCCAGGCTGCAGTGCAAGGAAAGGGAATCAAAACAGAACCAGGCAGTAACCTTGAATCAAGGAGAGACACATGGAGTCTAATGAGGCCAAGAGCTGGAGTTAAGAAAGCAGAGTCCTGGGGAAAAGACAGCTGTACAGAGAAAGAGCTATGGGGATCCACAGGCAATACCCCCTCAAGTTTTCATATTTAGTAGCATAGGCCTGTGGAGAAATTATCTGAGGAAATGGAAAGAACCACTTGAAAGGAGCAGATACTCAGAGCTCAGACAGGTCCAATAATAGTTCAGGTTCCAAACAGCCAGAGGGAAAACATCATAATTCAAGGAAAATCAGGCAGAGTATTTACAATGGTATTACTTCTGTAGTGGAAGAAATTAGTCTTAGATTAAAGGTGGTTCTGGTTTCACCTAACAAGGTTTAACAGGAGGCTTGACAAGATCAAACTGTTACCAAGTGATTTAACCAAACTTCAGAGCAAAGTTCAAGAATATTTATAAGAATGTGATATTAAGCATTTAACAAAGTAAAAATCATGAGGTTTGGAATTTAATAAAAAAAATTATCAGGCTTACAAAGAAATAGGATAATATAAGCCATAATAAGGTGAAAAATGAATAAACAAACATAGTTCCAGAATCAGCATGGATGGTAGAATTGTCAGATTAGGACATTAAAACATTTATGGTAACTATATTCCATATGTTCAAGAATGTAAGGTACAGACGTGAAAGATTTTTAAAAGACCCAAATCAAACTTTTCAAGATGCAAAATGCAATGCTTGAAATAGAAAATACCTGAGATAAGATAGAACAGATTAGACATTGCAGAATTAAAGATTAGTGAAATTGATGGTATAGAAACTCAAATAAAATACAGAGAAAATAAAGACTAAAAAAGAAAAAAATTAAGAGAGCTTCAGTGGGCTGTGGGAAAATGTCAAGTTGCTTAATAGATAAGATATGTAATTAGAGTCATCAAAGGAGGTGGGGAGAGGAAATATTAAAGACGTAATGGCCAGAAATGTTCCAAATTTGATGAATCTGTAAACCTACAAATCAAGAAGCTCAACAAACCCCAAGCACACGAAACATGAAGAGAATTATACCAAAGCATAATAGAATTAAAAGACGTATACCCATCGATAAAGGGAAAATGTGACAAACAATCAGAGAAATAAGGCACATTATACACAAAGGAACAAAATAAGAATGAGACCAAGTTCTCTTTGGAAAAATACAGTTAAGGCAGTAGAGCAACATCTTTAAAGTACTAGGGAAAAAACAACAGCAGCAATTCTGTCAACCTAAAATTCTATACCCAGCAAAAAATGTTTCTTGAAAACAAAGGCAAAAAAAAAGATTTTGTCAGACATATCAAAGCTGAATCATCACACTCAGAATCTTACTACAAGACTACAAGAACTGTTAACACATGTCCTTTAGTCAGAAGAAAAATCATACCAGATAGAAATCTGGAGTTCCCACTGGGATGACACAGAGGGATTCATTTGGGTGCTATGCATGTACTTGGTTGTATTACACTGAGGAACACTGAGTTTGAGGACTCCACTGCTTTTAAAATGAGATGTTAGCAAGCTTCCTGTTTGTCTCTGTTACCTGTTACCTGTTACCTCTCTCTGAACAGCTGTTCATTACAAGCACACTCCCAAGAAATGGCTCAGAACTCTCCATACTGTTTTCAGTAGTGCCTGTACTAAATTGCATTCCTATGAACAGTGCAGCCATGTGGCTGACAGGGTCTTGGTGCTCTGGCCGGGTGTCAGGCCTAAGCCTCTGAGGTGGGAGAGCCAAGTTCAGTACATTGGACGGACCACCAGAGACCTCCAGGACCCACATAATATCAATTGGCGAGAGCTCGCCCAGAGATCTCCATCTCAATGCTAAGACCCAACTCCACTCAACAACCAGCAATCTCCAGTGCTGGACACTCCATGCCAAATAAGCAAGACAGGAACACAGCCCCACCCACTAGAAGAGAGGCTGCTTAAAATAATAATAAGTTCACAGACACCCCCAAAACACACCACTGGATGTGGTCCTGCCCACCAGAAATACAAGATCCGGCCTCATCCACCAGAAAACAGGAACCAGTCCCCTCCACCAGGAAGCCTACACAACACACTGAACCAACTTTACCCACTGGGGGCAGACACCAAAAACAATAGGAAGTACGAACCAGCAGCCTAGAAAAAGGAGACCCCAAACACAGTAAGTTAAGCAAAATGAGAAGTCAGAGAAATACGCAGCAGGTGAAGGAACAAGGTAAAAACCCACCAGACCAAACAAATGAAGAGAAAATAGACAGTCTATCTGAAAAAGAATTCAGAGTAATGATAGTAAAGATATCTAAAATCTTGGAAATAGAATTGGAGAAAATACAAGCAACGTTTAACAAGGACCTAGAAGAACTAAAGAGCAAACAAACAATGATGAACAACACAATAAAGGAAATTTAAAATTCTCTAGAAGGACTCAGTAGCAGAATAATTGAGACAGAAAAACGGATACGTGACCTGGAAGATAAAATAGTGGAAATAACTACTGCACAGAAGAATAAAGGAAAAAAGAATGAAAAGAATTGAGGACAGTCTTAGAGACCCCTGGGACAACAATGTACACACCAACATTCAAATTATAGGGGTCCCAGAAGAAGAAGAGAAAAAGAAAGGGACTGAGAAAATATTTGAAGAGATTATAGTTGAAAAGTTCCCTAATATGGGAAAGGAAATAGTCAGTTAACTCCAGGAAGCACAGAGAATCCCATACAGGATAAATCCAAGCAGAAACATGCCAAGACACATAGTAATCAAACTATCAAAAATTAAATACAAAGAAAAAATATTAAAAGGAAAAAGCAACAAATAACATACAAGGGAATCCCCATAAGGTTAACAGCTGATCTTTCAGCATGAACTCTGCAAGCCAGAAGGGAGTGGCATGACATATTTAAAGTGATGAAAGGGAAAAACCTACAACCAAGATTACTCTGCCCAGCAAGGATCTCATTCAGATTCGATGGAGAAATTAAAACCTTTACAGACAAGCAAAAGCTAAGACAGTTTAACATAACCAAACCAGCTTTATGAGAAATGCTAAAGGGAAGTCTTTAGGCAGGAAACACAAGAGAAGAAAAAGACCTACACAAAAAACCTCAAAACAATTAAGGAATGGTAACAGGAACATACATATCAATAATTACCTTAACTGTAAATGGATGAAGTGCTCCAACCAAAAGACGTAGACTGGCTGAATGGATACAAAAACAAGACACATATATATGCTGTCTACAAGAGATCCACTTTAGACCTAGGGTCAAATACAGACTGAAAATGGGGATCGAAATAGATATTCCATGCAAGTGGAAATGAAAAGAAAGCTGGAGTAGCAATGCTTATATCAGACAAAATAGACTTTAAAATAAAGACTACTATAAGAGACAAAGAAGAACACTACATAATGATCAAGAGATCAATCCAAGAAGATATAACAATTGTAAATATTTATGCACTCAACATAGGAGCACCTCAATTCTTATGGCTAACAGCCATAAATGGGAAATTGACAGTAACACAATCATACTAGGGGACTTTAACACCCCACATCCACCAATGGACAGATCATCCAAAATGAAAATAAATAAGGAAACACAAGCTTTAAATGACATGTTAAACAATGTGGACTTAATGGATATTTATAGGACATTCCATCCAAAAACAGCACAATACACTTTCTTCTCAAGTGCTCATGGAACATTTTCCAGGATAGATCATATCTTGGGTCACAAATCAAGCCTAGGTAAATTTAAGAAAATTGAAATTGTATCAAGTATCTTTTCTGACCACACGCTATAAGACTAGATATAAATTACAGGGAAAAAAAACTGTAAAAAATACACACATAAATGATATGCTAGTAAACAACCAAGAGATCACTGAAGAAATCAAAGAGGAAATCAGAAAATACCTAGAAACAAATGAAAATGAAAACATGACAACCCAAAACATATGGGATGCAGCAAAAGCAGTTCTAAGAGGGAAGTTTACAACAATACAATCTGACCTCAAGAAACAAGAAACATCTCAAATAAACAACCTAACCTTACACCTAAAGCAATTAGAGAAAGAAGAACAAAATAAAACCCCAAAGTTAGCAGAAGAAAAGAAATCATAAAGATCAGATCAGAAATAAATGAAAAAGAAATGAAGGAAATGATAGCAAAGATCAATAAAGCTAACAGCTGGTTCTTCAAGAAGATAAACGAAATTGATAAACCATTAGCCAGACTCATCAAGAAAAAAAGGGAGAAAACTCAGATCAACAGAATTAGAAACGAAAAAGGAGAAATAACAATGACACTGCAGAAATACAAAGGATCATGAGAGATTACTACAAGCAACTACATGCCCCAAAAATTGACAACCTGGAAGAAATGGACAAATTCTTAGAAAAGCACAACCTTCTGAGACTGAACCAGGAAGAAATAGAAAATATAAGCAGACCAATCACAAGCACTGAAATGGAAACTGGGATTAAAAATCTTCAAATAGGGGCTTCCCTGGTGGCGCAGTGGTTGAGAATCCGCCTGCTGATGCAGGGGACACAAGTTCATGCCCCAGTCCAGGAAGATCCCACAGGCCGCGGAGTGGCTGGGCCCATGAGCCATGGCCACTGAGCCTGTGCATCCAGAGCCTGTGCTCCACAACGGGAGAGGCCACAACAGTGACAGACCTGCATACCACAAAAAAAAATAAAAAAATAAAAATCTTCCAATAAACAAAAGCCCAGGACCAGATGACTTCAAAGGCAAATTCTATCAAACATTTAGAGAAGAGCTAACACCTATCCTTCTCAAACTCTTCCAAAAAATTACAGAGGATGGAACACTCCCAAATTCATTCTACAAGGCCACCATCACCCTGATACCAAAACCAGACAAAGATATCACAAAAAAAGAAAACTACAGACCAATATCACTGATGAATATAGATGCAATAATCCTCAACAAAATAAGAGCAAACAGAATCCAACAGCACATTTAAAGTATCATACACCATGATCAAGTGGGATTTATCCCAGGAAGGCAAGGATTCTTCAATATATGCAGGTCAATAAATGTGATACACTATATTAACAAATTGAAGAATAAAAACTATATGATAATCTCAATAGATACAGAAAAAGCTTTCGACAAAATTCAACACCCATTTATGATAAAAACTCTCTGGAAAGTAGGCATAGATGGGACTTACCTCAACATAATAAAGGCCATATATGACAAACCCACAGCCAACATCATTCTCAAGGTGAAAAACTGAAACCATTTCCACTAAGATCAGGAACCAGAAAAGGTTGCCTACTCTCACCAATATTATTCAACATAGTTTTGGAACTTTTAGCCACAGCAGTCAGAGATGAAAAAGAAATAAAAGGAATCCAAATTGGAAAAGAAGTAAAGCTGTCACTGTCCGCAGATGACATGATTCTATACACAGAGAATCCTAAAGATGCTACCAGAAAACTACTAGAGCTAATCAGTGAATTTGGTAAAGTTGCAGGATACAAAATTAATGCACAGAAATCATGCATTCCTATACACTAACGATGAAAAATCTGAAAGAGAAATTAAGGAAACACTCCCATTTACCATTGCAACAAAAAGAATATAATACCTAGGAATAAACCTACCTAAGGAGACAAAAGACCTGTATGCAGAAAACTATAAAACACTGATGAAAGAAATTACAGATGATACAAACAGATGGAGAGATATACCATGTTCTTGGATTGCAAGAATCAACAGTGTGAAAATGACTATACTACTCAAAGCAATCTACAGATTCAATGCGATCCCTATCAAACTACCAATGGCATTTTTCACAGATCTACAACAAAAAATTTCACAATTTTTATGGAAACACAAAAGACCCCAAATAGCCAAAGCAATCCTGAGAACGAAAAACAGAGCTGGAGGAATCAGGCTCCCTGACTTCAGACTATACTACAAAGCTACAGTAATCAAGACAGAATGGTACTGGTAGAAGAACAGAAATATAGATCAATAGAACAGGATAGAATGCCCAGAAATAAACCCACCCACATACAGTCACCTTATCTTTGACAAAGGAGGCAAGAATATACAATGGAGAAAAGACAGCCTCTTCAGTAAGTGGTGCTGTGTAAACTGGACAGCTACATATAAAAGAATGACATTAGAACACTCCCTAACACTGTATACAAAAATAAACTCCAAATGGATTAAAGACCTAAATGTAAGGCCAGACACTGTAACACTCTTACAAAAACATAGGCAGAACACTCTATGACAAATCACAGCAAGATCCTTCTTGACCCACATCCTAGAGAAATGAAAATAAAACCAAAAATAAACTAATGGGTCCTAATGAAACTTAAAATGTTTTGCACAGCAAAGAAAACCATAAACAAGATGAAAAGACAACCCTCAGAATGGGAGAAAATATTTGCAAACAAAGCAACTGACAAAGGATTAGGCTCCAAAATATACAAGCAACTCATGCAGCTCAGTATCAAAATAACAAACAACCCAATCCAAAAATGGGCAGATCTAAATAGACATTTCTCCAAAGAAGATATCCAGATTGCCAACAAACACATGAAAGGATGCTCAATATCACTAATCATTAAAAAAGGCAAATGAAAACTACAATGAGGTATCACCTCACACCAGTCAGATTGGCCATCATCAAAAAATCTACAAACAATAAATGCCGGAGAGGGTGTGGAGAAAAGGCAACCCTCTGCACTGTTGGTGGGCATGTAAATTGATATAGCCACCATGGAAAACAGCATGGAGGTTCCTTAAAAAACTAAAAATAGAACTACCATATGATGCAGAAATCCCACTACTGGGCATATACCTTGAGAAAACCATAATTCAAAAAGAAGCATGGGGCTTCCCTGGTGGCGCAGTGGTTGCGAGTTTGCCTGCTGATGTAGGGGACATGGGTTCGTGCCCTGGTCCAGGAAGATCCCACATGCCACAGAGTGGCTAGGCCCATGAGCCATGGCCGCTGAGCCTGTGCTCCGCAACGGGAGAGGCCACAACAATGAGAAGCCCGCGTACCACAAAAAAAAAAAAAAAAAAAAAAAAAAAGCATGTACCACAATGTTCATTGCAGCACTATTTATAATAGCCAGGACATGAAAGCAACCTAAGTGTCCAATGACAGATGAATGGATAAAGAAGATGTGGCACATATATATAATGGAATATTACTCAGCCATAAACAGAAACAAAATTGAGTTATTTGTAGTGAGGTGGATGGACCTAGAGTCTGTCATACAACATGAAGTAAGTCAGGAAGAGAAAAACAAATACCGTATGCTAACACATATATATGGATTCTTAAAAAAAAAAAAGGTTCTGAAGAACCTAGGGGAAGGACAGGAATAAAGATGCAGATGTAGAGAATGAACTTAAAGACACGGGGAGGGGGAAGGGTAAGCTGGGACGAAGTGAGAGAGTGGCATGGACATATATACACTACCAAGTGTAAAATAGATAGCTAGTGGGAAGCAGCCTCATAGCACAAGGAGATCAGCTTGGTGCTTTGTGACCACCTAGAGGGGTGGGTTAGGGAGGATGGGAGAGAGACGAAGAGGGAAGTGACATGGGGATATAAGTATATCTGATTCACTTTGTTTTACAGCAGAAACTAACACAACAATGTAAAGCAATTATACTCCAATAATTTATTTTTTAAAAACAAAATAAAGAGCTATCAAATAAAAAAAAAAGAAATCTGGATCTATACTAAGGAAAAAGGAGCACCAGGAATGGTGATTATGTGGGTAAATATAAAAGGCTTTTATTCCAATTTTTAAGTTTAAAAAAGAAATATCTGTCCAAAAACAAACAAACAAAAAAAACAGAAATACACGCTGAGATTTATAACATATGTGGAGAGTATGCACAAAGTCTGGGAGGGGAAAATAAAAGTATATTGTTAAGGTTTTATACTACATATGAAGTGGTATAATATTAACTGAAGATACACTATGATAAGCTAAAAATACTCCAACTCTAAAGTAAGCACCAGAAGAGATAAAAGTTATAGCTAATAAGCCAATAACAAAGAAAAGAAAACGGAATAAATTAAATACTCAATCCAAAAGAAGAGCAAACAAATAAAAAGAACAAAAAATAGATGGGACAATTGAAAAAACAACTGGTGATTACTCTTAAACCCAACTGGTTTCACATCATATGGAAAGGGTCTAAACACCTCAATTAAAAGTCACAGGTTCGGGCTTCCCTGGTGGCGCAGTGGTTGAGAGTCTGCCTGCCGATGCAGGGGACACGGGTTCATGCCCCGGTCCGGGAAGATCCCACATGCCGCGGAGCGGCTAGGCCTGTGAGCCATGGCCGCTGAGCCTGCGCATCCGGACCCTGCGCTCCACAATGGGAGAAGCCACAACAGTGAGAGGCCCACGTACAGCAAAAAAAATTAAAGGTTATCACATTGACAAAAATAAGCAAAACCCAACTATATGCTACCTACAATTGATGCACTTTAAATATAAAGACAGAAATAAATCAACAGTAAAAGGATGGGAGAAAATATGTTAACACTAATCAAAAGAAAGGAAGAAAGTAGATTTTGGAGCAAAGATTATTACCAAGGATAAAGAAAGACATTTCGTAATGACAAAAGGAACAGTTTATGAGGAAAACACAACGGTCCTAAATGCTTATGTGCTCAGTTAACAGAGCTTCAAAATGAAAGGGAAACAAAGACTGAAAAAACTTCAAGAAGAAACAGGAAAATCCCTAATACATTCAAAACTGTCAATATTTGTTCCTCTCTTAATAACTAATAGAACAAGTGACTGAATCTCAATAAAGATGGAAGACTGAACAACCCTATCTGACAAATCAACCTAATCAACATTTATAGAACCCTCCACCCAACAACAGCAAAATTGTACACAGAATGTTTACCAAGATAGACCATTTTCCTACCCATAATAAACTCTCAAAAATTTTTAAGAGATTATGCTCTCTGACTTCAATGGAATTGAATTAGAATCAACAACAGAAAGGCTTTTTAAAAATCCGCAAGCAACTTGACACTTCTAAACAACAGGTTGGTCAAGAAGAACTCAAAGGGGAAATTAGAAAGTACTTTGAACTGAATGAAATTGAAATCACAATGTTTCAGATTTTGTGGGACGTGGCTAAAAGCAGTACTATGGGGGAAATGTATATTGCTAAATGCCTACATTAGGAAAAGAGGAAGGTCCCAAATTAATGACCTTGGGCTCCATTGTAAGAAACTGGCTAAATCAGAGCAAATTAAAACGAAAGTAAGCAGAAAAGAGTAAACAATAAAGATCAGAAGGGAAATCAACTAAATAAAAAACAGAAAAACAGTTGAGAAAATTAATGAAACCAAGAACGGGTTCTTTGAGAAAACCAATAAAATTGATAAACCTACAGCCACATTGATCAGGAAATAAGACGGAAGACACAAACTGTCAATATTAGAAATAAGTAGCAATACTACAGATTCTATAGAATGAAAGGATAACAAGGCAATGTCATGAACAACTCTATGTCAATGGACGAAATGGACAAATTCCTTGAGAAACACAGGCTACTAGAGTTCACAGCTACCGCTTCTCCAGAGCATTGTTCTTGGCCGGATGGGACCTGTCTACCTGGGGGCTTATGTCTCCCTCGGGGGCAACCTGCAAATAATAACCGATACATGGGTTAAAAAAAATCATTCCACCCCACCTCACGGTGCCTCAAGTTGGGACCAATTCTGTGGTGCAATTCATTCTCTAGAGGCCCCTGTGCGATCAGACTGAAGGTAGTCTCCAGCTTACATCCTTACTTAGCTTTGTTCTCTTGCCTTATCCTGCTTCCCTCACTCTCCTTCCCTACGAGTACTCTTTCAGTAAATTTCTTGGCCAAGGATCTCCACCTTGAGCTCTGTTTATTGGCAGCCTGACGACCTAAGACAAGGCACAGGAGGGAAGCTGGAAGGCAAAATGATGAGAAGGGACTTGTTCCTTCCTCCTTCCTTGCCATTCCTGTCTGTATCACCCCAGTGATGACCCCTTATCTTATGTTATGAATTAAATTGTGTCCCCCTAATGGATATTGAAGTCCTAACCCCCAGTACCTCTGAATGTGGCCTTAACTGAAAATAAGGTGTTGGCAGTTGCGTGAGTTAAGATGAAGTAGACCTTAATCCAACATGACTGGTGTCCTTATGAAGGGGGGAAATAGGAACGCAGAGACAGACACGCTTGGAGGGAACGTGATGTGAAGACACAGGGAGAACGCCATCTACAAACCAAGAAAAGAACTCCCGAGCTTACCAGAACTAGGAGAGAAGCCCAGAACAGATTCTCCCCCAGAAGGAGCCACCCCTGCCCATGCTTTGATTTCAGACTTCTGGCTGCCAGAACTGTGAGAGAATACATTTCTGTTGCTTTAAGCCCCCTGGTTTGTGGTACTTTGCTATGGCCGCCCTAGGAAACTAATGCATCCTGTCAGTGGCCGTTGGTTCCAGTCTTGTGTTCTCCCAGCACGCTCATAATCAACTTCATGTCACCATCTGGGAGGTATATCCACACCAGCGGGGCAACGACTGCATCTCCACAGTTCCACCAGGGCTCTTTCGTCAGCTTCTAGGTTTTGGTAACCCCGACTCCCCTCGTTCCCCAGTTCCCAGGGATGGGAGCTGCTTCCTGCAGTCACTATTTTATTTCTATAATCTTTTTCAGTTTCCCAACACTCATTTAACTAATTCCCTATATTTAATTTGCTCTGTGGAAATAGCTACTATTCAATAATGAATTAATAAATAGAATTTCTTTATTTCTGACAGGACCCCAGAGTGATAACCATTTCATTCAGAGGAAAAGCCAAAGCCGGTAACATAGTTTATAAAATCCTATGCAATGCGGGATGCCGGCTACTTGTCTGCCCTCATTTCTCGTCATTTCCTCTGTCACCCACTCTGCTCCAGCTGCATTGGTCTCTCTGCTAATCTTTAAACATACCAAGCATGCTTGCTTTATGGCCTTTGACTTGCTGTTCCCTGTGCTTAGACATTCGCATGCGTGTATGTAAGTGAGCAGAGGCTCACTGCTTCAAGCCTCTGTCCACGTATCTATGCCCCAGTCGCTGTCAGTGCCTCAGGAGACTCCTTTCCTGACAATGTACAGTCGCCCCCGGTATCCACAGGGGATTGGTTCCAGGATGCCTGGATACCAAAATCCATAGATTCTTAAGTCCTTTATACAAAATGGTGCAGTATTTGCATATAACACACGCACATCCTCCCACAGACTTTAAATCATCTCGATTACTTATAATACTCAGTATAATGTAAATGCTATATAAATAGTTGCCAGCATGGCAACTTCAAGTTCTGCTTTTTGGAACTTTCTGGAATTTCTTAAAACTATTTTCAATGGCAATTAGTGGAATCCCCGGATGCAGAACCTGGAGATACGGAGGGCCAACTATATATAAAATTACTATTTCTCTCAACCCCTGCACACTTTCCCCATGACCCCCTTTCTCTACAGCACTCATCATCTTCTGGCATACTCTATAGGTACTTGTTATCTGTCTCTTCAGTGGAACACGAGATCCATGAAAGATATTTTGCTCTCTGATGTGTCCCCAGCACCCAGAACAGGATCTGGCACCCAGCAGGTGCCAACTTTTGAAAGAAAGACTGAATAACTATAGAAAAACCCCTACAAGCAGCCCTACCTTTGTCATCAGCGTACCTGAACTATAACCAGTCTTTAGGTTTTAAAAGATGTGTATTTATTCTTTGGCTTTATTGGCTGCCCTTCCTTGGTGGACTTACACTTCGGTAACAATGTCTCCTGAAATTCCCTGGTGAGAGTGCACTTCAAGTGTGTCTTCTCTTCTGTTTAACAATTTAAAATTTTTATAATGCAAATGTTTCCTCTATTTAAAACCTTTAAAAAGTATTAATTCAAACAGGATTGGACAGTCAGCAGCATTTATCGAGAGGTCTGCACTATACCATGAGACTGAATGAGATTGTCAAGATTGTGCTGCAGTGACCAAGAAGGAAATGCAATTCCTGCCCACATGGAGTTCACAACTGCGTGGATATTCAACTCCCACAGATGAAGAAAAATCCTCAATTCCCATTAACAACGCACAAATGAAAACAAAGTGTGTGCTGATTCGGTGAGAATCAATGGCTGAAATGCCATTTGAACTAAAATCCCTAGAAGCTGCGTGAAAAGCCAGGATTTAAAGAAAGAGACAAAGATCAATGAGGATTAGGTACTTGCAAAAGGAAATGACAAATGCATGAATATAACTTCATTAATTTCCTAGAGTCTATAAGCTACCCTATGAGTTTGGCCTGTAGCCTCTCCTTTCTTACCCTGTGCTTTCCCTTAAATGTATCATATTCTATTCTGAATTCAATTGTTTCTGTACTTTAATTTTTTTAATTGAAGTATAGTTGATTTACAGTGTTGTGTTAGGTTTGGGTGTACAGCAAAGTGATTCAGTTATACATAAATATACATGTGTGTATATATATATATATATTCTTTTTCATATTATTTTCCATTAGAGGTTATTACAAGATATTGAATATAGCTCCCTGCGCTATATAGTAGGTTCTTGTTGTTTTTCTGTTTCATATAGTGAAATAGATAGTAGTGTGTATCTGTCAATCCCAAATTTCTAATTTATCCCTCCTCCCTTTTCCCCTTTGATAACCATAAATTTGTTTTCTATGTCTGTGAGTCTATTTCTGTTTTGTAAATAAGTTCATTTGTATTATTTTCTAGATTCCACATATAAGTGATATCATATGATATTTATCTTTCTCTCTGTCTGACTTACTTCACTTAGTATGATCATCTCTAGGTCCATCCTGTTGCTGCACATGGCATGATTTCATTCTTTTTCCTGTACTTTAAACGGCAGGGAGGAGTCACTTCATACACTCCTTCCAGTGCATCCTTTGGTCCCAGCTGAAATGTCATTTTCGCAGAGAAGCTTTTTCCAGTCACTTAATCTGAAATCAATGTGCCTTGTTATTCTCCATCTTAGCATTTCTTTCATAGCCTTTACCGTAATTATTCAATCATAAGTTTACTTGTGACCTTACTAGATTGTCTTCCTTACTAGATTATTAGCTACCTAGAGGCAGGGTGTTTGTACTACTTTTCATTACTGGGTACACATCGCTTAGCACAGTGGCTGGTGCTTAATATAGGTCTGTTGAAATAGAATTAAATAGCACATATTTCTGTGAAGTCCAGAAATCCATATATAAAACCAATTCGAATACCCAAATAGTTTTATTTTAAACATTTACCAAATTTAAGTTTTGCTAACTTCTGATACACAGACATGTATATCTACATGACTGTTTATATACGCATATATAAATACATATGTAAATCATATCTATGGTAATATTTTGAGCTTTACCTATGAAATCAATTTCAATTTGGGTCAAATATTTCATCTTTTGCAAGAAACCTAATTTGTTCATGAAAATCTTGAATCCATCCGAGGTAAGGAATAGAATCCCGGGTGGGACTGGGATATGGGAGTGGGGTGGTCAGACATGCCACTAGCCCATACAGGGTGCATTGGTGCAAATTAGAAAAAGGAGCCACATCATCGGGGCAGACACGGCCATGCACCAATAAGCTCAGCTGGGTGAATGGAGCAGGACTTCAGCTCCCATTCCGTGACGCAGCTGGATGCACTGGGTGCAACCAGCAGGTAAGGTGGCAGTCCTAGAGGGACGGCTCAGTGATGGTGCAGGCAGAAGATGGTGTTCTGGCCACCCTTGTACAGCTCCATTCCTCGCTAGACTGATTTAATTTGTCTGGAGGAGGTTGGTCAGGTAGGGGTCTTTTCTTCTCACCACTTCTGATGATTTAGCTGAAGGAGATCTCCCCGATTGAAAAAGTCCATGTTTCAGGTTCAAGTGTGCAGATGGCCATGCAGCCTCCAAGTGGGCTTTCACGGTTTAATCTTAGGAAATAGCCCAGTGTTGATTCTTGATTCCTAAAAAAAAAATATATGCTGTCGATCTGGCTGTAGATGAGCTTTGCAATTTCCCTCTGCAAAAAACGAATCAGAAGTTAGTTCATTTGTATAACACTGCTGAGTGACTATTTGGAAATTCTATCAGTGGCGCTGAAAATAAATGCAGCTAACTCATCAGTGACCCGATTTATGGACTGTCGTGACTAACAGCAGGTGGGATCAATTCTAGCTCCCATGGATCAAGAAGGAACAAGTCTGTCTCATTTCAGTAATGGTTCATAAACTCTATATCTTTTTTTTTTCTTTTAATTAATAGACTTTATTTTTTTAGAGGAGTTCACAACAAAATTAAGTGGAAAATACAGAGGAATCTCACATACTCCTTCCCAGGCTCCTCCACCAGGATCCACACCAGAAAGGAAAATTTGTTACAACTGATGAACCTGCACTGACACCTCATTATCACCCAGAGTCTATAGTTTAATTTATGGTTCACTTTTTTTTTTAACATTTTTATTGGAGTATAATTGCTTTACAATGGTGTGTTAGTTTCTGCTTTATAACAAAGTGAATCAGTTATACATATACATATGTTCCTTAACTCTATAACTTTAACTTAGGGTCACAGTTTATAACATCTGCATAATTTTTTAAAACCAAAATTAATTTACCTTTAAATGTCCTTAGTCTTTAAGTACGAACCATAAGGAAGGCTTGTTCCAACACTAACAGGAATACATCACTTGGGGTGGGAGCTCATAACACTGAAATAGAAATTTTAAAGGATTTTTTTATTTTGCAAAAACAACATAAAACTGGTGTTTGGGAATAAACTTTAGATAGTGGAAAGCAACCTAGATTGGGTCCCTGGTTTTTAAACTACCTAATTAGATGAGAGTGAACAAGTGATATAATCTCGATGTGATTCATGTATAGATTTGTTTATTAAATGAGAGTTTAAAGTCTTAAAGTCTTTATAGCTCTATGATTTTCTTTATATTAAAAAGTCTTCAAAGCAGGAAGAATGTCAGATAAAAAGCAGTCTGTGGGATCAGAAGAAGCATTTGCGATCACAAGCATACAGAAGTCTTGTGTATACAACAGCCCCTGGGAGAAACGTTAAGCAAGTCATAGGGGCCCTACCATGAGCTCAGGTCTGGACTGAATATCTCAGCAGATTTTCTCAGCTATTCTAATCTGTCACCTCTTTTGGGAAAAACCTAGCTCCACTAGTAAATCCGGGCCCAGGAAGAGAAAGGGGCAGAAGCCTTATCTAGCCACTGCAACCACTTTAACAATAATTAGTTCAATCAGCTATCCACACCCACGGTCACCAACTTTTACATTAGCTTGGCGAAATCTGTGCCTGAAGAGTGAAGCAAATCCAAATATGGTGAACGTTCCTCCATTGCCAAAATGAGAAAACGGCCTTATCTCCTCTTCAGAATCCATCTACCAGAAAATCAGCTCCCCTGTTAAATACTCAAGCGGGCAGAGAGCACATTTTGTGATGCAACCCCATAGAGACTCCTCTTGATGCCAACTTGCGGGGACCCAGTCAATGCCAAGTCACCACTCTTGATAAGGCACAAATCACTTCAGAAACACCTTCTTCACGCAGACTTTGTCTAGCGGGGGTGGGGGGAGAGATTTAACTTATTTAGGAACCCGGGATACGTAGCACATCCCGCTCATCGACGCCGGCAAACCCACTACGAATTCTTCCTCCAGAGCTGATGCCTCTGTGTTTACACCCCTGCGTATATCTCCCCAGGATTTTTTTCCTTTTTCAATTTAAAACGAATGTTGATTCCAAGGCCAGCTTCTTCTCCGTTCCTCCACCTGGGGCAGGGGAACCTGCGTTCCTGCGTTCCCGGGGAGGCACCAGCGGGGCCCGGCTAAGTTCCAGGGCACAGGTGGGGCCCTCGAACGGGCGTCCGGGGCCAGCCCGCCCAGGACCCTGGCGACAGCAACCCTTCCAGGAGGCCCCGACACCCCACCTCACGCACACGCGCTTGTGCCACTCCAGGAGCGCGCAGGACTTAGGCAAGGATGGCTACCTCTTCTCGGCACAGTCTTCAAACCACCTCCACATACTCAGCGGCTTGCAGCATCTGGGCTGTTCCCCCCCGCCTCTCAGTCAGACCCCCAGGAAGATTTTTACCGGCTCGAGCTTCACTTTGGAAATCACCGGGATCTGGGGGAGTCCAAGCGGGCCAGGGGAGGGAAAGGGGCCGGAGAGCTCCCTCCCGCCAACTCCAGCCCACTCGGCTCATACTCCCTCCCGGGAGAGGCGCGGACCGGGACCGGGGCGGGGGAGGCCCTGGAAGGGTCCCCTCCCTTCTCGCCTCCCGCAGCCCTCTCTTACTCACTTTCTCTCGGCGCCTCAGCTCGGCCGCCTCACGCCCGGGGTCGCACGGAGGGGCTGCGCGAGGGGCGGGCGGGGAACCACCGGGCCGCGCGCCCCAGTCCCAGGCGGGCCGGCCGGGGGGACCAGGGCCGTGCACGCCCCCACCCGGACGGCGCGGCCAAGCGGGCGCGCGGCGTCCCGCGCCCTCCAGGCTGGCTCCGAGGACTCCGCCGGGCCCCGCCCGCCGCCGCGGCCCCTCCCCACCGCACCCCGGAGGCCGCCGGGGCCGCCCCCTCCCCTCCCCCCAACCCGGGCGGGGGCGCGCGAGCAGCGGTGACGTCAAGGGGCGCGCGGTGGCAGCACCTCCCCGCGCGCTAGTTAAAAAGAAGAAGAAAAGAGGGAACGAAACATGAGAGGCTGTGTGAGAAGCTGCAGCCGCCCGCAGAGAAGACCTCAGCATCATCTAGAGCCCAGCGCTGGCCCTGCCTCCGCCTGCCCCGCCGCCGCCGCCGCCGCCGTTTCTGTTCCTGCTACTACTGTCTCACCTAAACAACTCCCGTTACACGGACAAGTGAACCTCTGTGGCCGTCTTCTCCTCCTCTTCTACCTCCTCCTCTTCCAACTCCTTCTCCTCTTGCCACTCCTCAGCCTCAGCAGAAAGCCCCCCAACCCAACTGACACTGGCACCACCGCAAACGGTGTCAACCGCACTTTATCTCGGTCCTCGGGCTCCCCTGAGGCATTGGGCCCACCGCCTCGTCTTTTATTTTTTGCAAAGTTGCATCGCTCTACATCTTCTCGCCCCCGCCACCTCTCTCTGCCTCTCGAGTGTCCTGCCGCCCCGCAGCCTCCTCCTGGAGCTGCGCCCTAGTGCCCCTGCTGGGCAGTGGCCTCCCCCCCCATCCTCCCGCGCCCAGCCCCTGCCGCGCGGGGCAGGCGATGCTGAAGATGCTCTCTTTTAAGCTGCTGCTGTTAGCCGTGGCTCTGGGCTTCTTTGAAGGAGATGCTAAGTTTGGGGAAAGAAGCGAAGGGAGCGGAGCGAGGAGGAGAAGGTGCCTGAATGGGAACCCTCCGAAGCGCCTGAAAAGGAGAGATAGGCGGATGATGTCCCAGCTGGAGCTGCTGAGTGGGGGAGAGATGCTGTGCGGTGGCTTCTACCCTCGGCTGTCCTGCTGCCTGCGGAGTGACAGCCCCGGGCTGGGGCGCCTGGATAGCAAGGTAGGCACGCACCCGCCTCGCAGCTGCGAGATTGGCATACTGGCTGGGTGGGGTGCCTTGTGGCTCCGGCAATGCTGGTGACTGGAAGAGGGGCGAAACTTCTCTGGGGAGTTCTTTTTGATAACTTTTCCAAAGCGCTAGCGTGATTCGTTTGTGTGTTCCTCTGGGGTGCGCAGATACCTCTCCCGCCCCCAAGAGTCCCCGGTCGGGATGCTGTGCAAAACTGCCTGTCTCAGAAAAGAGACGCTTCTGTGGTACCCGCATTCTGGGCTGGGTAAATATTTTATGAGAATCGCGATTAACAGTGTGTTTTGGATCGAATCGGGCATTGGTTGCGGTATAACTGTAAACGAAGGTGGCTGTGGTTTCTGGTGTATTTTTCTAGGGTAAAAAGATTTGTGCAGTTTTCTCCACGTGCTCGGTTAGAGAGAGGATTGAATCGTAAAGGATGTTGAAGCATGGTTGGTTTATGATTCCCCAGCCCTGTCAGAAGGGGGGGGGGTGTCTTGCATTATAATAGTTAAACAGCGAAAAGGAACTCCTGGTACTCCAGGTTAGAACCCCAAAATTGGCGAAAGATTTTGCTGGGGCATGTTTATCACGTAAAACCGAGGCGATTCTCCTCCTGTCACGTTTTGTAACATTATAAATTCTGGTTTTCAATGGTAGTTAGTTGTCTAGGAAGATCTTCTCCAGAAACTTGTTTTAGGGGTAATGGCATTGACGTTTTCCCGATGTTAATAAGTTTAAACAAATATGAAAATAGTGTTGGTTGGGTGTAAAGACATGCTTATATTTGAGTTTGCAATATCTTTCTTGCCCTGGGTTGCAGTACTGTGTGTTCTCCACTGCATTCCAAGGGAAGACTCCTGGGATCAGTCATTAACGATCCCTGCGCGTGAAATAAACAATCAGGTGTCATTGCCCCCCACCCCCCATTTTAGGTTTAATTAAGAATTCCTCTGTTACAACACAGCAGTTGTCAAGGTCTGAGAGACTCTTGGAAAACTTGTGCTTCAGTCTTGCTGGCCCAGGCATTAAAAAAAAAAAAAAAAAAAAAAAAAAAAAAACCCAGGCTGAATCTAATTTTTATGCTCAGTTCACGGTAGATTTCACTCTATTCTCATGTAAACAGCTCCTACGAATCAACATATGTGTCTGGGTGGTATCTCTCACTTTGTTTTGTAACAAAAAGCCATATTGCATCATTTAATTTGCTCAAGTCATGCAAATAGGAAAAAATCAATAGGACAAAAAGGGGTCGACTTATCCTCTTCCCCACTAAACTGCTGCCCACACACAGAGTCCTGTTGCTTATGGCAAAAGAATAACAACAACACCATTGTGTTTGTTAGTTGGTTCACTAATGGGTGAAACTAGAGAACATCATTCTCTTTCAGTCCCCAGCTCTGTCCAAATGTTCATGCCTTTTGAGGGAGCATTTGTCCAACTCCCTCTATTCCCAGCTGAGTGAGAACTGTCTTGCTGCAGGTTTTCAGCTGTAACTCTCTCTTTATTCTTACCACATGCAGCAGTAGTCTGAGATTCAGGGAACAGATATTCCAGCATTTTGTTCCAAACAATGTCATTAAGCTCCTGTGTTGTAATTGAATTAAAGTACAAAATCGCTACATTCACATCAGCTCCAGGGTTTTTACCAGGAGCGGGACAGAACCAGGAAATTGAGAGAAAGGATTCGAACTATTTGGCATTAAGCCTCCCCGCGTGCAATATACGCTATGAATATACCAATGATCCGCAGACCCCTGCAATACTGAACTCTTCCAGGTACAGGAGGAGTGAAAACTTTTTCTTAACTAAATGTAGTGGGGAGCTGGGGGCGGGGCGGGGGGCGACGCTGAGACTGAGGGGAGTTATAACCCTTAAGAGAAATTATATAAATTTTTTAAAGAAATCATTCTTTAGGAATCATTCTGCCACATTAGCTATCCACATTCCTTTCCGTTTTATGTGCTTCCAATCTCCAACAAACCCCTACTCATTTGGAAAATGTGTCTGAATTAAATTTGGTACACTAGACTTTGCTGGTTCCATTACGAGTGGTTTATAAACCAACAATAGTCAAATTGTTCCAATCAGGCATTTGATACAGTTATGCATATGCATTCTTGATCCATGTTAGTTCTCAAGTTTTAATAGTTTTTAAAACATGTTATTTTATAATAAACTTCAGTGTTTCCCTTTTTTCCCCCTAAGCCTTCCTGGCTTATAATATATGTTAGGGTCTTGTTTCATAATGTGTGTGCAGGAGAGATGATGGCTATTTGAAAGGGCCCTTTTTTGTTCATGAAAAAAAAAAAAATTTTCCCCAGAAAGGTTTCTGCATCTTTTCAAGAAACTACAGGAGTAGCTTTTTCCCAAGTGAAGAAACTTCATAGACAAATAGATAGCAGCAAACTGGGTAGAATATTGATCATGCTTAGCTGTGTGATTAAGTCCAGTTTCCAGGCTAACCCATTTGCTTTAATATGTAATGAACTATTGAATGTAATTGAGTTCAATTCTTTAGCCATGGTATTATTCTTCTAAGTTATTCTACATTTTCATTTCTTTGTATATTTTAATAGTTTTGTGTACTGTAAGGAGACGGTTAACTACAGTTACAAGTAAGTACTGCCAATATCTAGGAAATTATATTGTCTTAGCAATATTTTTGCAGCTCCTAAATACAAGATGCTAGAGGGATCTAATTCCCATTAGCCAAATTGAATCTGCAACCAACTGAAATACCCCCATTTCTAAAACTTAACTTGTAGCCACAGAGGCATAGAAGCTCTCTCTCTACCTTGGGTGGTTTCACAGCCAAAGCTGTCAAGGAATGGGTGAAAAGTAATTGTTTTCAAGTGTGCCCTTTTACAATCATTTGTTTGCTCTGGCTCTTTCAGGGACAAAGGCTATTGTTGAACACATCCAACTAAACAAATAACTCATCCTGGGGTCCCTTTAACAGCTGCCTTAGTACAATGATCTATTTACATATTAGCCTAAAATTGAAACTGAACTCTTTAATGACATAATCCAGCACTACAGTCCAGAGACGCATGTGTTCTACCCAACAGCTGAACAACTTTGTAGGCATATGAGTTTTAGAAATAACTTTTTGTGTACCAAGTGATCTTAAGGCGTCATCTTAATATACTGTCCTGTATTTTCTCCTTTTGTCCCCTCATCAAACCCATGTGGGTGCCTTTTTATCCTCTCTGTTTAGTTACTCGATAAATAAAGAGAAATACAGAAGGTCTCTGTCACCCATTTTACTATTTGTTGATAAACTGTAGTTGTAGGCCACGCTTCACTGTGTATTCCAGGATTTATCTTACCTTCCTTGTATGGATTTTACTTTCATGTGGCTGAAGATTAGAGGATGACCTGCCAGATGTTATAAATTAGTCAGCAACAGCCACAATCATTACTAGGCACACTGTAATAATGATTCGAAGTTTTACATGATTTCCCAAGTATATTTAGTTTAAGCCGCTATAATTTGATGGTTTCGTATATGGCTTTTAAAAATTGAAACAGGATATTAGCTTAAATTTCTTCTTAAGATTGATGACATTGTCAGACATAAAGTTAAGGACCTGTATAGACACAGACACTTAGGCAAAAAAGAAGAAAAAAATACCCTACCCACAGCAGCACTCATCTGTCTAAAACAGCGCTGCAGCTTGGGCTGAGTCCGTTTAATTGACTTCAGTAAGACTATTGGTTCATTGAAACCAAAGCCAGAATGATGGCTCTATCTATCTTCAAATAGGTATTTACACTGCAGACCTCACACAGAGCAAAATGTTACCATCCTGCTGGGCTGGAACAGCATGAAACTTTACAAAGAATAATATTATACTTGATTTCAGATAATTTATTGAATCCTATTTCTGCACTTTTGATGAGAGATCTTGTGGCCAGGACACATTCCAAAAATTGTAAAAGACAAAATTCTTGAGGCCCTAAAATCAAGCTCTTCCTGGATAGCAGCTGGGAGAGTATATGGGGATCATTTTGTTTCAGCTATAAAAAAATCGAAGCATGCATGTTCTCCATAAAACCAAAGGTAATTACATTCCAGTTTTTCAGCCAGCAAAAGCGGTGGCTTCAGCATCCTGCAGTTGTTTTGTTCTTAGTGGACTGCCGTATGATAAACAAACAGAACAAAGTTGAACAGTATTAATATTGAATAGATCTGGTGAGGTCTGCCAGAGTATGGACAACAAAAGACATTTAAAACATTCTTGGAATGCAAATTCTAAGTGTCTGGTGTATGTTTCCCCTTAGAAAACTTTAACCATTTATTTGTCATTTAAATAAATTGATAAAAATCAAAATGCAAACATAATTGTGATTAATAATAACTTTTCGAAATATTGTAGATAGTTATGACTCATCATATTTATACACATATTTTTTTTTCCGAAACAGGGTAGCTTCTATTGGACTTTTAAAATTTCACCATGCCTTGTATTCAACAATTGTTTTTAGTTTCTTTGCTCTTTCAGATCCAAATTTTGTGATCACTTAGAGTATCTTTATCCTAAAAAATAGAAGCCGTATGATTCACTCAATTTACCCAAATTAGAATCTCAACTTAAGAATGAAATATTTGCTTTAAGCAGTGATCTAGAGTTTAAAATGTCAATTTCAGTTCATAGTTCTAAAGAAATAATTAAGTATAAACATAGTTATAGAAACTGGGAAAACATAAAATTCAATCCCATTATGGTGTTTTTTAACACCATATGGTGTTTTTTAATATGAAAAATCAATGCTTAATTTAGACAGCACTACACTTCACATCTCAAATATTGTGCTGATATCCTATATTTATATTTATTAGAGGAGGTCCTGAAGTCGGTTTTTTAAAGTTAGTACTAGACACTGAAACCTATTTTATCTGCAAATTACTAACCTCAATGAATCAGTAACTCTCAAATTAGTAGTACTGATATAAAAGACATAATAATACTGTATAAACAAAGATAAAAGTATGCCCTTTTTCATTGAAACTCACTAAATACTATACAAAATCACTTTTATTAAACTCTTGTGTTTTTCGTGAATATAACATACCTGAGGAACTAGTTAGAAAATTTTTCCTGGCTAAAATACAATGAATAATAAAAATTGGTCTTAAATCTGTTTGACTCAGCTTCAGGTATTATTTTTATAGAATATGAAAGGGTGATATTTCCCCCTCCTTTAGAAAACTTTCCCTATGCAATCTGTATATTGAAAATTAATTAAAATGAGAACAATGTAATTCAAGTAATATCTTTGAGAATGTTAGGAATTTCAGGAGTGAAATAGATTTTTACCCAAGACACAAATAAGCCATGTCTTAAAAGTTGCTTTACATAGAGTTGGATAAAGGTATTTGGAGTTTCAAAGTTAAATTATCAGTCAGTGTATACTTTGAGGCAGAGTAAGAAAAAGGGTTAAAGAATCTATATATAATTGTCATTTAATTTTTCACACCTGAAGGACAGATAAACAGACTTGGATTTGCAAGACTAAGAAGCATGTCTTGTCTGTGCATCCCTAACCTTTGCCCCCCATCCCAACCCAAGAGACTGCACTTGTGTCCTTATAAAGGCGTACTGTATTGTGACTTGGTGATTCTTTGCAGACAACAGCTAAATGACACTTTTCTCTTTCCATGATGACGAAAAAACATAACTAAACCTAACTTCATGGAACTAAAAAGAAGTTTGTTTCTGATTTATGGCTTTCAGATGTTTTCTGTTACCAACAACACAGAATGCGGGAAGTTACTGGAGGAAATCAAATGTGCACTTTGCTCTCCACATTCTCAGAGCCTGTTCTACTCACCTGAGACAGAATCCTTGGAAAGAGACCTGGCACTTCCCCTGTTCTGCAAAGACTATTGCAAAGAATTCTTTTATACTTGCCGAGGCCATGTTCCAGGTAAAAAAAAAAAAAAGATACATTAAATCAACTACTGCAGAATAGCTTTCCAAGATACCTGTTCCTAAATGCTTCCTTAGGAGAGTGTAAAATGTATCTGCCTTTCACAGTATCTATTTTTACCTCATAACTAACTGTTCCAAACTCGGAACCTTTTATTGCTGCTAAAATTGCTGCTGTCATTTCAGCCTACAAACAATACATTGTTTTGTTAAAGTGTTTAACTTTTCTTGTTAAATGGATAATACAGTTGGTAATCTTTACATACGCTGGATTATCAGCACAAATTTATCGTTGGTGTCTTTAGTCATCAGTGTTGATATCAAGACAGCTTCCCCTTCTACACAGCTGATACATAAGTGCAGATTGTCCACCGACTTTGTAAGGTATTTCCTTAAATAAAATATAATTCAAAAGGCCCCAAAAAGTAACACCTTACAAAGCACTTTCATATATAATGATTAATTTGCTCCTCATAAACCCCGTGAGGTAGATAGGAAAGGTCTGGTCATTTCCATTTGACAGATGAGGAAAACTGAGCCTCAGGAGAAGTTAGATGCCGTAACCAAACTTGTACTATGAGAAAGTGATAGGCTAAAAGAAGTTAAAGTTCTTAGGCTTATAATGTCCCAGATATACCTGGTCCTTACCGTCTTTTGGACCCTAGTGAACATATAGGCTCTTGGGCATTGATTAATTTTACCATCAGAAGCTTGTAAACCTTGGTGGTAGTTGCTTTAGGTTGGAAGAATGAACACAGAGGTAGAAACGAATTTAACGAGACCGATTCTGTTTAGTTAGGCAGTGTCACACACAAACAAATCTTCTGAAACTAACAGTTTATAAAACTCAGTGGCACTGAAGGACAAGACAAGCTTTAAGAACTGTAGGATGCACTTGGAGAATTTTTTTTTAACTGCTATGCACATTTTACTTTTTTCTCTGACCCAGAAAAGTGTACATTTTTGTATTTTTTATAGAGCTCTCTTAATAGCCTAAGAAAACATTTTGACTAGGGTTGCTTGCTTCCTTTGGTGTACCATAACAAGTATCTAAACCCATTCAATGTGAAAATATTATTATTGTTTTTTTAAACTACAGCCCTGTTTCTAAGGCTTTCCTTAAACCAGCTGTTTCTTTCTCTTTATCACATTCCCCAAAGCAAAGTAGCATAGGTCACGGTTGCCTAGATGGCCTGCCGAGAAGCGATAACAGATTAGGTCCCATAAAGTTTGGCTGCAAATTTCCAGTCTGGAAGGTTTGCCTTTACCACTATAAATTGAAAATGGTATTGACAGTGGGCATTTTAATCTACCCTTTATCTACTTGTGATAATTACCACTAGGCTGGATTTAGAGACTCATCTGTGGGGCGCTCCCTATATTTGAAGTGATTTTCGCTTCCAGAACAAACAACAAAAAGCAATATCCACTGAAAGAGAGAGCACAGCCCACAACTCAGGAGCCAGAGCTGCAAGCACCTCACTCCCCAGATCAACATATGTGGTGACGAATGACAAATTTATTTTTCTACAAAGTTTGTATATATGTAAAACTGCTGAAGTGCATCAAGATGTCAAGTGCTTTGGGTGGCCACCCAGGCTGCCTTGAAAGATAACCAGCTGAAAGCTGCACTCCAGTGGTGGGTGGGGCAGCAAGGGTACTTTTCAGGGCCAGGCCAGCAGGCTTTAGCAACGAGCAGAGGGGGCTTCCTCTGCATCCATCAAACGCTAATAATTGCTCTAAATACTTGTCCCCAAAGTGAGCTATAATAACACACTCTGTGTGTTACTTAGGTTAATCAATTTGTTAGCCAGACTGATCCCTGGCACGTAGGTTACCATTTCCTAAAGTGTGATGAATCAGAGGATAATCCTCCCCTCAGCCCTGGCCCCCAGCACAGAAGGCTCTTTAGAATTCTAGAACACTCGTTTTTCAGAAACTGCTCAAAATTTGTAGTAATTTCACCTTCTTAAGTCTATTGAATGACATGGATTGCTTTTCTCCGAAGTTCGAAATTGTGAAAAACAGCTACTTAGTGACTCTTTTATTTCTATTTTTTACTGTCCTCGTTGTTAGCCTCATCTTTCTGCAAATCAAAAACATGAAGAGGAAGGGACCTCAAGGGTTGTCGTTTGCTAAGAGAAGGGAACTGCTGAAAGGGGTGGAAAGAGAGAAAATAATTGTAGAGACATCTTCATTTCTTCCCCCACTGCCCAATACGTAAAGAATTAAACACATAAACGGTCTATATCCCTTTGCTTCACCCTCTTGGCTTTCAGAAAGTGTCACTCACTTTGGGATACACGTATACCTGAAAGACAGCTACTCTCTAGAAACTTTAATTCAGGAACATTCATGGTCTGCTTATTTCCACAAAAATGAAAAAAGGAAGTTAAGAATCACTACAGTGAGGATACGCTAGAGTTTTATTCATCATAATGTTCTCCTGTTGTGACTTTACTTAGGGAGATAAACTCTTAAAACTTCTAAAAAAAAAATACCCAAATTTCATTAAAAAAAAAAAAAAAAAAAACCCACAGGAACTCTTTTCTCCATACCATAGGTCTCATCTTTTGCCTGAATTACGATGAACACAGGAGATGCGTTGCTGTTCGCTGAATGATAGCCTAATAAATACCCTCTGTGGAAAGGATAGGAAAGGCCATCTCTGGGCCTTGCTTCTCCCTTTATACGTGTTATCATAGTGATTTTTATCACTCTTGGACCATCATATCTCAGCTGTAGGTTATGGTAGTGTGAAATATCTGTCTGTACACAATTAGTTCAATTGGTTTAATCCCATTGCTAAAGAGGCCAAGGTCAAGAATCTGATTCCACTGAGTTTCTCGAGTCCACAGCCACTCTGGACCCCGTCAGATATCTTACACGTGTGTCTCATTAGTGCCCAGGAGAGCAAACCAGAGCGGATATATGAATACACCAAAGTCTACTCTCTCTGCTAGAAAATGCTCTCTAGCGCAAGCCTTACAGATGGTAGGGCTTTTTCATGTTTTCCTTATCATGACGAACAGCATATATAATGCGGAAAAAATAACTTTTCTATAGCATACATGCTCAGAGAAAAGCTAGAGCTTAGAAAACTGCACAGAGAATATTTATTTACATGTCAGTATTTTATAGGGTGCTTTGTGGTATAGTAGGACTGGGTTTCTGATCCAGGAGAAGAGTTACAGTTCCAAAACATTTGATAAATTATCAGGAGTCGGGCTTCCCTGGTGGCGCAGTGGTTGGGTGTCCGCCTGCCGATGCAGGAGACGCGGGTTCGTGCCCCGGTCCGGGAGGATCCCACGTGCCGCGGAGCAGCTGGGCCCGTGAGCCATGGCCGCTGCGCCTGCGCGTCCGGAGCCTGTGCTCCGCAGCGGGAGAGGCCACAGCAGTGAGAGGCCCGCGTACCGCAAAAAAAAAAAAAAAAAAAATTATCAGGAGTCATACAAAAATTACAGCCGCTGGAATCATCAGTGTATTTCCATTGTCAGTGGACTTCATCATATTATGATGATCCAGGGTGAGCTGCACACCTTCAGTAAAATGCTCTTCAGTGTTTCCTTCCAAACAGAAGGGTACCATTCGGTAAATTATATCTTCCCTGGCAATAAATGTTAGCCCCATGTCCTGAAACCAGATCTCTTTTAGTTCTTCACAGGAAAATATATCTTGCTCATCCCTGCTTATAAAATCGGGTCATTCAAGGTAAAGTACTAACAAAAATATTAGATATTTCAATTCAAAGTAACATAATTGTCAGAAAAATGCCCATATTTTTATGTAAAAGTCTTCTGAGTTGGCTCCCTTCTTCCCACTTAGATCGTTCAGTTTGTCTCAATACTGTAAAAAGCTCGGAATAATTCATTGTTAACCTTCTGGTTTGGTTTGGTTTTGTTTTGTTTTGTTTAATTTGCTAAGAGAGCGTAGTATCTCTGGAGCGACAGAGTTTATGAATCTGTACTCATTCATCTTCAGATGTTCCATATGAAAATGATTTCTCATTTCCTCATGTTTGTCCCCAGCTAATAATTCCTTATAAAATGGAATTAGCCACCGGCATTGTTCATTAACTTCCCCTTAAGATGGTATTGGTTTGCAGACTGTAATGCTGGAAAACAGATATTTTTTTAAAAAGCAAACTCAAAATTTCCTCTGAATTGCACTCTGGAATTTTTCTGTGACCCCTGCAGGCAAATAATCACATTAAAACAAAAGTTATCCTTCACACATTCAGTTATAAATAGATCCATAGTATGACAGTCTTCCTGCATGCATCACATTGACATGGAGAATTCCCTGCCTGAAGGTAAATATATACATATATACACACATATCTATCTACATATCTCTATATATTTATACATAAAACACCTAGCCCCCCAGAAGCTTCTAGCCCCAAACTGTGAGAAGTCTGATTTAGCAACTCAGTTTTTCTTCTCTTCTTTTTACCTCAAACAGAATTATTTCACACTACCAGGCAGTTTTCATCTGATGCTTAGCCATTAAAGAATGGAGGAGAAAAGTTATCTTTTGCAAACAGTGAATTGCTGAAGATGAGTAAAAGCTGTTGCAGACGTCATTCCTCTCCCCAATTTCTAATCCCTGGATTTTTTCAAAGAAAGATAACCTCCTTCCCAGCTGACAGCCTCCTTGCCTCCTTATTCTGCCCACCTCCCCCAGAACACACACACACACACACACACACACACACACACACACACACACACACACTCCCAAGGACATCTGCTTTTACTTGCCAGTTTCCCAAAGACAAGATGTTTCCCAGTAGTTGAGTCAGATACTGGCCTTGAAGAGTCTGTCTCAGAAATTTAGGGGTGATCCATTTCACCCAAAAGTTAGGTAAAATGTATATTATGGGGGCTTCCCTGGTGGCGCAGTGGTTGGGAGTCCGCCTGTCGATGCAGGGGATCCGGGTTCGTGCCCCGGTCCGGGAAGATCCCACGTGCCGCGGAGCGGCTGGGCCCGTGAGCTATGGCCGCTGAGCCTGCGCGTCCGGAGCCTGTGCTCTGCAACGGGAGAAGCCGCGACAGTGAGAGGCCCGCGTACCACAAAAAAGAAAAAAAAAAAAATGTATATTATGTTTTAACCATTTGAGACCCACGGATTCCAAGATTAGCTTTAGGTTTGAGGGGACCTAGGTCAAGCTCACAGAAAATCAACTTTTTAGGGTCTTTCATGTTCCATTGATACAGCTCACTTGGTTGTCTCCAAATTCTTGTTCTTGCAAATCCTTGCAAACTTGCATCCATTATACAACTTCTAAACCTCACCTGAGTTACCAGGTGCCTTTGTTACAAAACTGATTGGGAGTACAATAATCTAATTTGTTAGGCAAAAATCAAGACCTTGAGCATAATTAAAGGTATGAAACCAGAAGCAGGAATTTGGGACATCATATAAAGTCAGCTCTGAGAGCAACATCATATTTTAATAGCAAAATCATCAGAATATGGAAGTGAATCTGATTAATATGCCCTCCCCCCAATAAAACCCTACCTTATTAATTCAAGTTGTAAAAGAAATGTCAAAAATTTTTTTGTAATAGGATCTTCTTTCTTATTCAACTTTTTATTTGATAAAAATTCTTACTATGTAAGTAATGAAAAAAAAAAGGTCTTTCACATCCTTTTAAATCTACGCTGCATTTTTGTTTTGGCTCATTTTAATATTTTTTTTCATTGAGGGGTAGTATGTCAGCTATTCTGCTTGAGAATATTGAAAGGATATTTTAAAGAAAATTTTTGTATTACAAAATGATCACTGTCTCCAGTAAGTGAGCAAGAAAAAGGCACCAACACATTTGAATATAGAGCCTCTGTTACTGGCATCAGTTCATTGCTTGATCATTGCAAGGAGTCAGTCATTTACTGTAGCATATAATGAATGACCTTGGGATAGTAAGTAGATTTATTTAATCATATATGAGTGACAATACAATAAGAATTGTAAAATGACCCAAACTGGCTCCCGATGGTCTATCTCTTTCCTGATCGCAATTTGTTCTTCTTAGGAAGTTAATAGTACTGTAGGAAAAAGTGCTGAATAGTAATCAGATGAGCTTGAAAGTACAACATATGGTAACCAGGGAGGCTTGAAAATAGAGTCAATGCAATAATAAGATTAATGCTGTGTTCGTATCAATTCTGCTTCATATGAGTCTTTTAAGACATCCAACACAATTATCATTTCACTTTTACTGCAATGTTTAAATTTTGCTTAAAAAAGAAATGGAAATCCCAAGCCAAAAAATACGTTCTTCTTTCCTTTTGTTTTTTTGTCTATATATTTCCCTAGAATAGTCATATAGTTCCTAAAAAATTCTTTACCTATATTTTGTCTTTCAAATGCAACGTTTTTACCATGACACTAAATATTTCTAAGGCGTCCTTTTACGTTTTTAAAGGTTTCCTTCAAACTACCGCTGATGAGTTTTGCTTTTACTATGCAAGAAAAGATGGTGGCTTGTGCTTTCCAGATTTTCCAAGAAAACAAATCAGAGGACCAGCATCTAACTACTTGGACCGGATGGAAGAATACGACGAAGTGGAAGAGATCAGCAGGTTCATAAAGATAAATGTTCTTTAATCTTAGAAAAAGAAAAGAAAAAACCCGACAAGTCTTGTGGTTTTAACAATGAGTCAACTGGCTATGCTCATGTCCAGCAGCTATATCCTCCAGATGCTTTTTGTTTTCTTTTTGGTAGTTTGCTTCTCTAAAATCATATTCGCTGAAATGCCTTTAATGCTGAGACTACTAATCTTCTGTTATGAGCTTGGCTGCTCTCTGATTCATGGGAATTTTATGAGTATAGTTTTAAATTGGAATTTTATGATAGTTGTTAGCTTATGGCACTGTGGAAACATTCAGCACAATTATTGGTAGCAAATCAGAGTTTTATAAATCTTAGAACTTTCTCTCTGAGTGCCTTTCTGTAAGGTTTAATTATTGTGAGTAAAGTCAGTTTTAATTAGAGTCACTGAAAGATGAGATAGTGAGCTTGTGAAATTTTAAAATACGTATGTGTTTTGATTCTCTCCTTTACTTCCTAATAGGAGGCTTTTTTGGTTTGTTTGTTTGTTTTCATTGAAAAGAATGTAAAAGAATCAGAGTGTGACCTTGGGTTAGCAGCCCTTCGTGATTATCAAAACCGTTGATTCCTAGAGGAAATATATTTTGAAAAGGATGCTAAGTGCATCCCTTACCTCCTTCATCTCAAGAAAAGCTTACCGGTTTTCTTTAATTTGTTTAGAAAGCACAAACACAACTGCTTCTGTATTCAGGAGGTTGTGAGCGGGCTGCGCCAGCCCATCAGCGCCCTGCATAGTGGGGATGGCTCACACCGTCTCTTCATTCTGGAAAAAGAAGGTTACGTGAAGATACTTACACCTGACGGAGAAATTTTCAAGGAGCCTTATTTGGACATTCACAAACTTGTTCAAAGTGGAATAAAGGTTGGCTTTTTAAATTTTATTTATCTTTGCTCTGGCTATGTTAATTTTATTTTAGTGTTCTCCTCACTAAAGGTATTTCTTTGTAATAAAAGAAATAATATAGGAGAAAATAAGGAGACAACATAAGGGAACAATAATTATGGCAACTGAATCGGGACAATTAAATTTTTAATGTTATGTGGTAACTATTAAGCAGTACAATCAGATTGATATTTTTGACATGGTTTCCCTATGTAATTTACATACTTAAAATAATTATTGGTTTTATAAAGTATTTGTTTAAATATTGTTTAACAGGCATTAGAATTGTATATCAGCATTTGCTAGCAGAAACAAAGAGGTCTTTGGGTTACTTTGGCAATTGCAAATCATTCTTTTACCGCATCTGTGTTCGAGTCTGTGTCATAAAAAATGCTACTTATACTGTGATTTCCTTGTACAATATTTTTACAGGTAAGTCAGGTATTTTTATCTATAATTAGCCACCTTTATAATATATAAGCACATCTGTTGCCTTCTTTCCCACTTCTCCAATTTGAATTCTCATGTTAAAATAATCTAGTAGGTATATAAATAAAATTATTGTCAAGTTTACTTCACAAGAGAGTAACACAGTACAGTTTTAGCAGTCCTAAGCTATATGGCAAATTGTGGCATTCTAAATTAAGACATTTAACAGCTCATGACCGTTTTAGAATGAAGCGAATTAAGTATGATTGGGGAAGAACTGGTTATCTTTTTCTAAACTGGAAAAAAAAAATCAAAGGAGGGTTTATACTCTGCTAATCATATTGAAATAAGCTCCTCTTTGCTTTGTTAAGCTCTATTCAGAGGTAAGAACATCAAAACCAGCAGAAACAAATCAGAAAAAAATATAAATATATTCCTGATATCTATCTATTCAATATCTACCACATGACATAAATAGGGTGACTCAGTTAGAGCACAGAGAATACCTATTGTTGGGACCTCCCAGCCTCAAGGCCATGTTGTGACAGCATCACCAAGACATACTGCATAAGAGAAGTATTTTATGGTACTCGTGGTCCTTTAAGGAAAAGGACTTTGACACCAAGACACAGATCATTTGGAAAAGCTGTTTAAATCAGTAGCTTCAACTTTCTCCCAATAAAATTTTTCATTACAATTCACAGCAAATATTCCAAAGTCTCTTAAGATAAAACATTAGTGTTTTGCACATCAGAGTTCAATAAATACATTCTGAAATGTGTTCTAACTCATTGCAAGTGGTACCTCATGAGGAAGGAATAAAGATGCAGCAGCAAGTGCATTACTCACTACAAGTGTTTTACTTACCTTGAAAGTTAAACATGCTCTCTATAAAATAAAAAATTGGGGAAGGTAAAGTATTTTAAAAGTCATCACCTATAATCCCATCAATTAAAAAATATCACTATTAACATTTTGATATACTTTCTTCCAGTTTTTTTATTAAAATTAAATGAATTTTTCCTGACTACAAAAGTAACACAGGTCCATATTAATAAATGTGGAAACAGAAGAAGAGCATGTTTTCTTATAGCTTTTTTCCTAAGAAGTGTTAAAATAAAATTGAAATCAAACCATATATACATCTTTTTAGCCTTCTTTTTTCACCTAACAGTATGTCGTGAGTATGTTACCAGATTTGGAAACTTTTCTCAAAAACTTAGTTTTTTATCTTTTTTGAGTGTTCCGTTTCCTTATTATGAGATATTTAGGAAGACCCCCAGTATTTTCTTTTTATCATTGTAAATAATGTTATTTCTCATCCTTGTATATATTATTTAACCTGATCATGGATGATTTCTTTAAAATTCCCTGATAGAAAGAGCATTACTGAGTTGAAGGACATATGCCACAATGCACATTGCCAATTCGCTCTAAAATTTAATATATCTTTGGGTATTGGAGAGAATAATACATAGTTTTCAAATAGTATTTTACTTAAAATGTTGGTATTAAAAATCTGTGTATGATAAAATGTAGGTGAAAGACGTGGGCTCAGAATACTTGAAAATTTTGTTGTAAGAAGGAAAAAACTGATGTTCTTGTTTCTACTTCAATTTAACTGCCTAAAGAATGCCCTGCTTCTAATTAGAGTTACTTCAGACGCCCTCTTCATTTACACCCGTTCATTGGGATATGAATGAAAGTGAATCTTCTCTGACTTTGAGACATCTCCTCATGCAGTAAAATTACACAAACTCGGTTATGACAGTGCCATGATTCTGCAGTACGTTCTGCAGGCCTCTAGGGATTCTGCAGAACCCTTTTTGGCCTTCCTTTCCTAGGAGAGCTGCAGGGCTTCTGGGGCTTAAAATAAACTTCAAAATCCATTCTTCTACATATGTATTGATAGAATACATTATTTCTACATTGAAGACATATTTCAAAGTGCATATTTTGGATTCCCTTAGTATTTGGCACTAGTGATATCAATAAGATAGGAATCTATCACATGGATATTTGAGCGTATACTGATAAGGGAGTAACAAGACCACATCCTTATCACTTCGAGTAGCTTATACAACAACTGGCCTTTATCTCAGTCTCCAAGGAACTGCTGTCACAAGTCACAGATTGGAAGTGTTAGAAGTGGCTACTGTTGGTTTGATGGGGTGGATGCCAACACATTCTCATGAGTTGATTAGGATTACGCCATTGATTTTTGTGGTATGCCCCTCAGAGACTTCTGAAGTGAAAACATTATCACAGTTACTTCACAGTCATTTTTCAGGCTTCTTGATATGTGAATAATTAGTTGTTCATGTTAGTGTACAGTTAGTGTATTCTGTGTTTGTCAATGATCATTTTGCATTCATAGTGCAAATAGGAATTTTCATAAAATATTATGCATATCACTTTTCTAGTCTTTTAGTTTTAAAAATCCCAAGAGAGGGGATAAAGCTGTTTTAAGAGACCAAAATATTGATTGCAATTTTCAAATCATAGAACTAATAATGTGTATGAAACCCAACCTTGGTATGTTTGAAGTAAATACAGGACAAACCACAGTGATGATCCCCCCACGATATTTATTAATGACCAGTATGAGTATATTAAATCAGACATAAAGAGGAACTCTTGATTATAAGAGTTTCTAAAAGCTAGTGCTGGCTATAAGGGAATTTGGAATTCCTCTTCTGCTAATTGTCATTAAGAATTGACAGGGATATCTGTCACCTGGTTAAGGACTGGCCTTATTGTGGCAAAAAGCTGGACTTGGTTGATCTCCTTAAATCTCTAGCAGCCCTGATTCTGATACCACCAGCAAAGAGCCAGTCATCTGGGGAACTTGGAAAACTCCTCCCTAAATGGGTCCTGACTGAAGCTAAAAATATGGCATCTGGTTTTTATCTAACACCCAGATTGTAGGAGATTTCAGTACTCCATGAGTGTAACTAAGTTTCACCGAGCAAAAGTTATGTGCAAAAATGCAAAGCACCCACGAAAGAATTGACTTCTTTCTGCTACAGGAAATACATTATGGAGTTGGATTAATGGAGTAAACTCTATGCCATATGAATTTAAACTACCATTTAGGAAGAGGTGATTCCATTCACAACAGCTCAAATCCTAAAAGACTGAGCTCTGTGAAATTGCCAAGAGTAAGTCAAAAATAGGTTTTAAAACTAGATGGTGGTTTGCTAGATCTTTGGTGCTAGTGCATTGTACAAGCTGACCACTCATACCGATGCTATGAAGAATGGCTCAAGTGTCCAACTGGTGAGCAAACTTTAAAATCTTCATTTTGTGTGTCTAGTGTCGGGGGGAGGGCATATACCTTGTTTGTTGTTGATATCGTTTTTCCCAAAGAGGGAAATTCCAAGATCCTGGTGATTTGAAATCTTTAAATTGAGCTTATATCTGAATTACTGGTCAGAACTTCTGGAAGTACTAGAACCAGCCTCATCTCCTTGAAGTCCTTGAGGTTGATAGACCAGTGGTTTTCAAAAATGGCTGCAGAGTAGAACCACCTGGGAGCTTTAGAAAATTCTCCTGCCCAAATTAAATCAGAATATCTAGAGTTAGGACTCAGGCATTGGTACATTGTTAAAGCTTTTCCAGGTAATTTCAGAAGCACTGGTCTAGACTGAGCCAGACCCCTGGATCAGTTGAATAAGGAATGAGACACATTTTCTCTGCCCATCCATGGCCAAGTCATATTACTGAAATGACCACTGGGAGCAAATGGTTGGACACCAGTTGTCACTGTCCTGTACCTTCTGTCATTTACCTGACCTACACATATTACTTGTCCACTCTGAGTGAGGAGATGAGTAGTTAACTCTGTCAGCATTGTAAGATTCTTGATAGAAAGTTTCGGAAAATGACGTTTAAAAAATCTCAGCAATTCATTCTAATTGGACAATTGCTTTATCTATTACATTTTCCTATTTTTGTTCCTTTTGGGAATTTGGTGTTCAGCTAGTTGGCAAAACTGTTCTCATTCCTGTTCCTAAAATATGTAGTTTGCTATTATATCTGAAAACCCTTGTTACGCCAGAAGTTACTCTAGTCTAATCTTACCAAACTTCCCCTGACTACCAAGGATCTGAAAGTCAGCCTTAGCTTTGCATGTGTATGGCAGTTAAGACAAGCCTGGGCCTGTCACCTACAGGGTGGACCCCCCCCCCCCGGGGAAGCCGACATACACCGTTCTCTGCACCCCAGTTCTCAGGGGCAGTCAGAGGACCAAGAGGCTCACACCCGCAGCAAACAGAGCTAAAGACTTGTCGATCATTGGGACAAGTGTGCCTGGACTCGTGTCCCTCTCTATCTCCTTGGATCCTCATTTCAAAAGATGCTTTTCGAAGCAGTCCTTTTACCGAGGGAGGAGAGGACGTAGGCTGAAAGCTGCTGATTGTCCGGGTGACTGAGCCCATTGACGCTGGGGCTCTTGAGAGACAGTGGTCCAGGTGCCCAGGAGCCACAAGAGCATGTGGAGGAGGACGCAGTGTGGGCCGGGGCAGGACCCGGCCGGGCAGCCTCTGATTTCACATGCTTGTAGATCACATGCATAATTATGAGCAGCGAAAGTTCAGTGAAATCCATTGCTCAGCATCCCTTTGGGATTGATGTCCTACCTTTCTGAAGTTTGTCAGAGACCCTTCCTTTTACATTTTCTTCTGTCTTTTTTTTTTTTTTTTTTTGTGGTATGCGGGCCTCTCACTGCTGTGGCCTCTCCCGTTGCGGAGCACAGGCTCCGGACGCGCAGGCCTAGCAGCCATGGCTCACGGGCTTAGTTGCTCCGCGGCATGTGGGATCTTCCCGGACCGGGGCACGAACCCGTGTCCCCTGCATCGGCAGGCGGATTCTCAACCAGTGCGCCACCAGGGAAGCCCTTCTTCTGTCTTTAACTGGTGATCTTATGGCAGCTCATGCAATGTTAGCGTATTTCTTTTTCCAGGGAAATGAATCAGAACATAAATGGGAAGGAATTTACTTTTCAAAACTGATGTTGGAAACATAGCACGCATGTGTGCGCACACGTACACATGTATATGGCAGTGATTGGGTCCCATATCAAATGCTTCCTCAGGAAAATTGTTAGAACTCTGCTTTAAAGCATGCTTTAGGTTGAAAGAAAGAGTGTGTTAAGTTGAAAGAAAACAGCAATATATTTAATATATTTGATAAATATTACAATAGAAGAGTCACCATTCTGGAATTTTTTGTATATGTGATATTTTTTAAGTTTGTGACCTATCAAACTACTGCATTAGAATTTATTAAATCTCATCTGAAAGAGAATTGCTGTAGTGGTAGAAATAACCATTAGATAAATTCATTCTAAAAGTGGTAGAAAGTTAATTGAAGAGTCTTCCCTCAGATAAAAACTTTTAAATGCCTTCTTTTGGGGGTAGTTTAAAATTCTGGTTCCAAACCATCAAAATATAGATCTGCAAGTAAAATTTTTTACTGTTTTTTTTAAATATATATCAAGGTAGTAATGATGTGGCATTAATCCCAACATTATTTTATTGAGTGTTGCTGATCCTACATCAGAATGCCCTGTACTCTGAGATAAATGTTGTTTTCAATTTTTAATTAAGTCTAATCTCATTTTAAATCTAATACAAACGTCCACAGAGAAATATTCTTTTTGTCCCTTGGTCATGTGAAATAATCTCAGTGTAATTTCATTTGGTTAAGTTAATTTCATTTCTGGTGCTCTTACTTTTTTATTTTGGCATTTGCAATTCTACTGATAAAGCATTTTAATAAATGTCAATGGACATAGATATGGTGTATGCCAGTATAAACTGGTTTAATCTATAAAGTACTCTCCAGCATGCATCATGGTTTTTTTTTTTTTTGTGGTACACGGGCCTCTCACTCTTGTGGCCTCTCCCGCTGCGGAGCACAGCCTCCGGACGCGCAGGCTCAGCGGCCATGGCTCACAGACCCAGCCACTCCACAGCATGTGGGATCTTCCTGGACCGGGGCACGAACCCGCGTCCCCTGCATCAGCAGGCAGACTCTCAACCACTGCACCACCAAGGAAGCCCATATCATGTTTTTTTTAACTGAAGTCAAAACTGCAGTATGCAGCGTCCCTCCAGTTGAGTAAAGACCTGCTTTCTCCTACATTTTAGGTCCCGTAAGTCACAGCTGAGGTGAGGAAAGCTTTTACATGAATGTCTTTATATTTATCTAAGACTTGAAGGGCAAAGGAAATAGAGCCTATAAATCTCAGAAGTCCTATGGTAATCATTTAAAACAAGTGAAAAACCAAGAAATCTGCACCTTAGAGAAGGTCACTGCCATCTTTCAAAAGCATCTGTTTGGATGTGGCAGCCACCACCTCGCTGTATCTGACTAGAAAGAGAACAGAGAAGGGCTGCTGGTGGTATCAGTTGGCACGACCTTCCAGTGGCTCTATTATCTAATGAAAAGGAAATCACAGGTGTCCCAGAACTGCCTCTAGGTAGTAGAAGGTAGCACAGTACTCCCTTTTAGAGACAGTCAATAGCTTTTCTTTCCCAGTACTAAAGATAGTCTTCAAGCCAGCCATGTTGTTAGCGAGAATACAGTAAGTCCCCTACATACGAACGAGTCCTGTTCCGAGAGTGCGTTCATTAAGTCCAATTTGTTCTTAAGTCCAACAGAGTTCGCCTAGGGACCCAAATAACACAATCGGCTCTATATACTGTACTGTAATTGGTTTATAATACTTTCCACACAAATAACACATAAAAAACAAACACAAAAAATAAAGAAAACATTTTCAATCTTACAATACCTTGAAAAGTACAGTGGTACAGTACAACAGCTGGCACACAGGGGCTGGCATCGAGTGAACAGGCAAGAAGAGTTACTGACGGGAGGAGGGGGAGGAGGTTGGAGAGGGTAGAGCTGAAGGATCGTCAGCAACAGGAGACAGAGGGCAAGCTGCCATTTTACTCACGACTGACGTGGATGGAACGCATGTTTGCGTCTTTCAAAATTCGCAACTTGAGGTTCCTATGTAGGGGACTTACTGGACTCTAGTCTTCTCTCTTACTAATCATAACCACCATTCTTTTAAGCATTTACTTTGCTAAGCCATTGCACAGAGTATCTCTGTAATCCTTCTGGTAACCCCATGAGGCAGGTATGCATATCCCATTTCACAGATGAAGAGACTGAGACCCAGAAGTTAAGGAAACTGCCCGAGAGAACATCACAGAGCCAGTAGCAGAGCCAGATTTGCAAGGCAGTTGTTGGACTCCATGCTGTCAACCACGGTGCTGTGCTGCACTGTGCTTTCGATCAGCAGCCACTGCACGGAGGAAAGATTGGGTAGCACGTTTAAGAAGCAGAGATGGGTGACGGTTGGTGTAGACATGCTCAGTGCTGCTCGTCCTGGCTCGCAGGACCGTGGGGAGGCTGAGGGCCTAGATCTAATGTCAAGCATACAGACTTGGGTGCTAGTCACTGCATTCAAACCACGTGCTGGTTGTTTGACTCTGGACAAGTTATTTAACCTCTAGGCTTGGTTTCTTCATCTGTAGAACAGAGATGACAAAAGGTTGCACCTGCGACTTTACGTGTACAATCTCACAGGCATCCGAAGTACTTTGTAAGCATTAGCTGTTATCATCATCTATTACACTAACATGAAAAGAAGAGGAAGGAAAGGAAAAGGTGCCCAGCCCTCAGAATGACTTACAAGCTCCTGTGGCCACAGTTAACTATACTCTGTAGTATTTAACAGTCCCCCCTCATATGGGATTGGATGACAATTTATGGAAATTTCATGATAGTTGTTAGTGTTTGCACCAAAATTATATGGCAGTCTTATGGAAACAAAGTTATACTGATGTATGTATGTGAGTTTTCTTCCATTCAAAAAGATAAACCTAGAATATATTTTTTATCAAAATGTATAACTGGAGAAAGAGAACATCTTCATTTTTAGATCGTCACCTCTTGGCATTAGGTGTAGGGCATCGCTACCTACCTCATTATGCAAAACCCCCCGGGTCTGGAGTTTCTCATAGCACATGCCTGACGGTGATTAAGCACAAAGCAGCTGACCCATGAGTACGGCAACAAGCTTCCTCAGCATTTCCTTGCTTTCAGAGTAGTTTTTCTCAACCTGGATATTATAGTAATGTAGGTCTTTTTGTGTGTTTATTTTGGAACATGGTTTGTGTCACTCTGCCATAGAGTTAATAAATTGTAGGATTTGCAAAGGAAATATACTGAGACTGAAAACTAAGAAAGCACATATTTTTGCCCACCAGCAACAATTGCCCAAAGCACAGATTTAGAATCTCAGGATTTGGGAGGGGAGCAATTGGGCGAAGTTGCTCTGAAATTAACATGTAATGTCAAGATACGAAGAGTGTATTACTCGACAAAATATTTTTTTTTTTTTTTTTTTTTTTTTTTTTTTTTTTTTTTTTTTTGGTATGCGGGCCTCTCACTGTTGTGGCCTCTCCCGTTGCGGAGCACAGGCTCCGGACGCGCAGGCCTAGCGGCCTTGGCTCACGGGCTTAGTTGCTCCGCGGCATGTGGGATCTTCCCGGACCAGGGCACGAACCCGTGTCTCCTGCATCGGCAGGCGGATTCTCAACCACTGCGCCACCAGGGAAGCCCTCGACAAAATATTTTTGTAAAAGACGGCAGATGAGGTCAGGGAAGAGAGAAGTTTAAAAGAAGGTTTCAGAATTAAACAACATAACAGACATCAGTTAATTTATCATGAAATGTGCTAGAGGTCAGGTGCGAGAATATATAAATGAAATGATCTCAGCTACCTCCCTCTCAGACCCCAGGCTGCAGCAGACCCTTTTCCTATCACATCAACTCAGGATTTTACAGAAAGCTCCCGAAATCTGTAAGCATGTTTGCTCCTTGATTTGTCTTCTTACCTAAGACCAATTTGGGGAGTTTGTTTATGTAGCATTTGCCTTTTAACAGACTTCTTTCATCTTTACATTTATATACTAAATATATAGAGAGATTTATGTATATAATATATAATACTTATGTAAAATAAATATGTTATCAATTACTATAATACATTTTAATTTATTTGTTGGTAGTATTCGCCAGTTGATGTTTAGTTGTGTTTTGTTTTGTTTTTAAAGTCTGAAAGTCTACAATTATGTTGAACTATCATAATATCAAAGTGGCCAGAACTGAGGACATTTTGCAAAACTGGGTCACTGTCTAGAAATTAAAATCATCTTTGGAAATGCTATTTATTGAGACCATTCTGTAATGTGTTATAATGAGAAAAGTTCGAGAACATCTTTTTCTAAATCATGTCATTTTCTATCCGAGTTTGTCTTTGTGATACTAGGTGACAATACACATGGCCACAGTGGCTTTCGGGAATTACCATTCAAAAAGAGTAAAATTTGACTCTTTTTCCTAGAATTTTCATTTTACTCTATCTGGGCATGTTGTATACAACTAACTTTAAATTCATCCATTTACTCATTTTAAAATGTTGTTCAGTTCCACAGGCCTAAATTTCAAATCACAGAAAATCAGTAAAAAATAATTATTTGTTTAAGACAAAAATTATGAGCTAATTATTCCATCATACACATATGTAGTAGCACAAAAACAGAAAAAGAGAACATCAATAAATTTGATCTAAACTAATACCATCATTGCTTGTGGTTGACATTATATTTAATCTGCTTGTAAAACTGAACCCAATAAGCTGAAACTAATATAAAAATAAAGCATGATGACAAAGGATCTTAAAGGTTTATATATTGTCACAAAATTCTCGAGAAAAGAATATTCCTTCCAAATATTCAAATATTGAATATTCCGGCTTTCTCTTTAAGAGTAACTAAATTCTGTACTTTCAAAAAAAAAATTCTAATAAGCTGTTTCCAAACCAACCTCTTATCCTAAAGCACCTTTGATCCAAATGGATCACACAGTTAAATAAAATGACATCTGTCCTCAGGCTATTTCTAGATAGGGAAAACACATCTGTTCTAAGAACTCTTAGCCAACAGTTTGAAACTGTTCAGAAGGATTCCTTAAAAAAAGAAAAGACTGTGTACAGAGAGGGAAGGGAAGATGCTTGAGGTTGGAAAAAATTAGGACAGCACTAACCCTTAAGAGGATAAAAAGATAACCGAATTTAATTCGCATTAAATTCTTAGCCTTTCTATGAAAGATTTGGTGATGAGATTCCCACAGTGCAAACATCTTTGTGGATGGATGTGAACACACCTGTTCAGGAAAAGGGAAACAAAACTTGAACTGACTCCCTTCCCACACAGGTCACCAAACATCTGTCATAAGTTATCAATTACTAGCCTAGACTGGACTCAAGCCTGTGACCTGAGGTTGAAAAAGCCACGTAGCTCATTCTGTCTCTTACCTAGTCTGTGGTTTTACCCTGTACCACTGGTAAAGCTTCTGTTTAAAACTCCAGGGGTTTGGAAGACCAGGTTGACCCCGTGACATTAATAATGTATTTACGCCCAGGGTTTCCACACACACCACCCTGGGGCTGATCTTATTTAGGATTTTGTGACTTGCAGTAACGTAGGCGCAGCTCCAAAAAGATTTACCCAATAGTTAGCATAGTTCTTTAATTGCATAAGTTCCTTAATTGCAACCTAAAGACAATGTCTTCTTGTCCAAGGAAGGTTTGGGGTGTGTGTGCGTGCGTGTGTGTGTGTGTGTGTGTGTGTGTGTGTGCGTGTGTGTGTTTTAAGATTTTTGACTTTGATTAAATGTCAATACATATAAAACTTCTGCATAGGGCTTCCCTGGTGGCGCAGTGGTTGAGAATCCGCCTGCCGATGCAGGGGACACGGGTTCGTGCCCCGGTCCGGGAAGATCCCACGTGCCGCGGAGCGGCTGGGCCTGTGAGCCATGGCCGCTGAGCCTGCGCGTCCGGAGCCTGTGCTCCGCAATGGGAGAGGCCACAACAGTGAGAGGCCCGCGTACCGCAAAGAAAAAAAAAAAAAAAACTTCTGCATAAAAGCAGGGAAACGAAACAAAGAAAGAAAAACAACAAAAAAGGCTTATGGGCACAACTAACTAGGTGAACTTCTTCCCTTGTAATTATTAAAACTTCGGGCGACAGCATCAAATTGTCAATGCTTTGGATCCCTCCCGTGTCTCTTTCCTGTAATATCCCACCTCAGTTGGGTACGTGTGAGAACTAATCTCTGAGTGGCTATGGCGCTCATCCACGGAGTTTGCCAGTGGTTGTGTGATTTGGAGCAATCTGCTTAACCTTCTGTGATTCTCTATGTCCTCATCTTCGAAATCAGAGGACTAGGCTAAATGATACCTTAGGTCTTTTCTAGCTCTAAAATTCTGCGAAATAGAAAGCAGTGCAAGTCTCTAAGATTTTCCAAGAAAATTATGGTAAAGAGAAGTGGTCAGTGTGGCTCAGGCATTGGCAACTCCACCGCTGCCCAGGCTCAGAGAGCATGAGGCTCACTTTGCTTTATTCTGACTTTTTTCCTTTGCACCGATACAGAAACACAGGCAGTGTCTCCCAGTGCACAGCCCACTGGGCAGCCTACCACACTGACAGATAGGTGCGCTCACCTTTCCAGAAGGTCACCATCACTCCAGTTAATTTTTTAAAGCTGCATAACTCAGCATGAAGTGAGACTTCAGGTTTCAGTTAATGGAAGCATGATGTCTTTCATGTGTAGGGATAACAGGGTGGTAAGTTTTCAAACCTGGGTTCGAAGGTAAAGATACACCATGACCTTGAAGTGGGCAGTACTTGGTGTGCTGGGGAGGACACTCTATGGAGCTGAGTGACAGAAGAGGAGAGTCATCATAGGAGATAAGATTGCAGAGCACCTATGTGGTGCTGGCGGGGTGGAAGGTGTGCATCAGATAACGCAGGGTCTTACATGCTCTCCTAAGGTCTTTGGCTTTTCCTGTGAGTGAAAGGGGGAATCACTGGAGGATTTTGAACAGAAGACTGACATGGTCTGACTTAAGCCTTTTTTTTTTTTAATAAATTTATTTTTATTTATTTTTGGCTGAGTTGGGTCTTCGTTGCTGTGCGCGAGCTTTCTCTAGCTGCAACGAGCAGTGGCCACTCTTTGTTGCGGTGTGCAGGCCTCTTATTGGTGGTGTGGTGGTTAAGAATCCGCCTGTCAATGCAGGTGACACGGGTTCGAGCCCTGGTCCAGGAAGATCCCACATTGCCACGGAGCAACTAAGCCCGTGCGCCACAACGACTGAGCCTGCGCTCTAGAGTCCGCGAGCCACAACTACTGAGCCTGCGTGCCACAACTACTGAAGCCCGCGCGCCTAGAGCCCGCGCTCCGCAACAAGAGAAGCCACTGCAATGACTTAAGCCTTTTTAAACAAGGTCAATAGCAGCGGTGCAGAGAGAGCCGACGAGGCGGGGCAGGAGTAGAAGGAGGGGGACACGGGGAAGAAAACCGACTCCTGGTACTAGTTCTGCTCTGGAAGTGCTTGTGCCAATGGGCGAGTCATTGACCACCTGAGCCTCAAGTTTTCTCTGTAAAATGAGCGAATCAGTAATAGCTGAGCTTCCTTTCATTTCCAACTTTCAGTGCATCAACACTTGGAGAAATATTTAGAAATTTACCCTATTAAAGGTAAGCATCTTTACACATGGTGTTTACCAAATGTATACATTCTTTCCCATAGTTTTAAAGTGCAGATTTTAAAACTCAGTACATTAACAGCATAGGACATTTAATTGGTTCCAGTGAAAGGCTGTGAATTACAGGAACATATATCAGTTATGGTACTTAATATAAAGAAGAGGGCTCACTCTATACTAGTCGTAAATGTTAATTCATGAAAATGGTAACCACAACTAAAAACTATCTGTGTACTCACACACACATTCCTCCTCGGGAAATGTACATTTACATAGAGGAAGGGGGTCAGGTGATTATTTTTTAAAAGGGTAATTATAATTGGATTTAGTATATAAGAGGCCAAAATCCAGGTATCCTTAAGTCAGAGAATATTAAAATAATGATGGAATACAAAACTATGGGCTTCTAATAAGGAGGATACACAAGTATTATTGTAGGGAATTTCTAACTATTTAAATTCTAAAATAATGACCTAAAAATAAAAAATAATGACTTGACTTCTTAAAAAAAATCCATAGTTCACTCTTCAAAGTAGAATATTCGTAGATATAGTCAGTGAGTTTCTTTTTTGTTAATGCCAATGGAACCTTATTTAACTAATCAGTCTTTCGTGCTGTAAATTAAGCTGGCAAAAAACAAACCAAAAAAACTGGCTCCTTCTCTACCTGCATGTGAATCTACAAAAGTTCATTTGGTTGTGCACAGAGTAACTAGATGTTAAAAACTGAAAAGGGAAAGAGGGTACGCGCCATCATTTTCCTTGCATGTGTAAAGATTTCAGTGCTCTGTGTTTCCTTGAACGAAATCCCATGGTGCCAATTAACCTAACGTATTCCAAAACAATTCTCTGTTTAGAAAGAATAATTTTCATTGTGGGTGTTCCTTGAAATCGTATGCCTCATCCCCTGTTATTACCAAGATGTGTGCTGGGCGATTCAAAGTACCAGCTTCACTTCCACGCACTGCATAGATTAGAGCTGTGTCCCACACACAGTGTCAGATAATCTGTTTTAGTTTTGTCCAATGCACACATATTTTCACCTTTAGTAATTTTTTTAATGTGGAAAAGCCCTCTCTACCTAATATTAAACCAAATATTTCATGTCAAAATTATCAAAAACACTCAAAGCAGGAGATTCGTTTTAATCGGGAAATCGCTTTTTCTTGCAAAAACTTTGCAATAAGTCAGCTTTCCTGGCTTGGTTTAAATAGCATCTTCATTTTTCGTTGAAATAACGTGAATACATTTTTCCTCCAGTGTGAGACAAAACTGGTCTAGAAAAGACTGAAAAGGATTTAACTAACTTGGTAAATACATTCTCCGTTTTATTAGGCTGTGTTGTCTATTTGAATTTCTGGAGTATTTGTTTTAAACCTAATAAATCAATTAACCAGTATTCATTCTAAGATTTAATTTGGTGAATAGAATATATGTGCTTTTCATCAGGGCACACATCATTTTTAAGTCTGAAACCACCACACACAAAGGATTTAATTCCGACAGACATTTGTTCTCAGCATAAATACTTTAGGGCCAATAGTTGTCCCCACTTAATCATGCTTCTTAAAAGTGAATTCCAGAAGACTTGAGGCCCCAAATGACCCCTGGTAAGGTGAGTTGTCAGTAAATTACTTTTATGATGTGCCCTAGGGAAGCAAGTCTGCTAGAAACTTGGTAGGGAGCTGGCCCCCTCTTGCCTGTAGGGGGATGACCTTTAACTTTATCTAACCTTTGCATTTCTAATTCTAAATTTCTAGGAGGCATTTGGTCACATTGTTGGATATCTTATGAAATGGGAGGCCTCTCCTGTGCCCATAAGTTAGTGTTAACCACACATTTGTTGCTAAACTTCCCAATGAAGCATGCCGGGATGCTTTTTTATTTCTACAATTGACTTTTAAATACCAAACATTTAATGAGTTGAAATATAAATGAGTTCAAAACGGACTCATAGTTAAATTATGACTGACTCGGGTGACATTTGGGAAACACTGTAGAAAATTTTGTCCCTGTAATTTTGCTAATTTGAATTTATCGTGGCACTTGAAAATTTATGAGTCGTTAAGGATGATTGAAGATATTGCATCAGAATACATTTTTTTTCACGATGTATTTAGTTATTGGAAACAATTCTTGTCAATTTTTGTGTTGTCTCCATCATGAGAAAGTTTTATTGTGCTTTGGGAGGATAATTACATCAAAATTATCAAATAATCAAATAAATCTAGGAATTTAGATTCAGTTTTAGATGAAAAAAATATATATCCTTCTTTGGCTGTCTTACACTGAAAACATTGGAAAATAATGCTCTTTTACAGGATATAAAATACAAAGTGATCATTAATTTCTTGTTAATGATCAGGGCATAAGTTAGGTAGACCCAGATGTCTATGTTTTAGTTTCATGAATGTCTAATTTTTCTTCTTTTCCCATTAGTTTTGGATGACATTGAAGAGACCAGTATTTTTATTTCTTTCCTAATGCAAAGTACTTCATTGCTCAGTTTTATTGTTTGTTTTTGTTTGTTTGTTTGTTTTTTGCGGTACACGGGCCTCTCACTGTTGTGGCCTCTCCCGTTGCGGAGCACAGGCTCCGGACGTGCAGGCTCAGCGGCCATGGCTCACGGGCCCAGCCGCTCCGCAGCATGTGGGATCTTCCCGGACCGGGGCACGAACCCGTGTCCCCTGCATCGGCAGGTGGACTCTCAGCCACTGCGCCACCAGGGAAGCCCAGTTTTATTGTTTGTAAGTGTATTATACATACATGTAGTATGTATGTATATACATACACACATATGTAATAGAACACTGTGTGGCTGAATGAAATATTGCTAAAGATAAGCTTTTTCCAAAAAATTATACGCCTAATTTTTAATCAGACAATGTTTAGGTATTTAAACATAGACTAAATGTAGAATATTTCTATAATCTCTCTGACTTATATGTCAGATTGTAACATAAGCAAAGCCAAGTGGTCTAAGCTTTGCATGTGATGTCAGCCCTTTGAGGAGTCCAGCGATATGCAGTCGTAGAAGCAATTAGTGTAACTTCAGTAGTTTTTTAGTGGGGAAGGAAAGAGATCAGCAAATTCTTTCCTGTAAACCAAAGGTTCTGACTCAAGAGCGTATATAAACAAGATGTAAGTTTTAAATATAGTTTAAATGCCACCCAGGAGAAAAACTCAGTGGTAAAGAAGTTGTCAAGAGACAGGGAGCAATCTTTAAATGGTGAAGAAAATATTAAACTGGTGACAATACTTTAGGAATACATAGGCACGTCCTTCCAAAAACTTCAGCACAGAAGGTCCTCTTCCTCCTACCCCACCCCAGTTGTTTATCTTTGGATGTGGGAGGCATAGCAACAGTAAAGTAACAGTCAAGCAGGATGTAGATGTAACTTGTTGATGACCCTAAGAAGAGTTTAGCTGAGAAAATGGCCATCAAACTCACAATTTTGAAATGAATTTGGAAGCAATAGTTAGAATACAATAAATGGCACATTATGACACTAAAATTCAAACTATCTTAGGCTGTTTGCTTGTTTTGATCCGACCGAAAGCATTTGTTTGTCATCATGTATGCTCCTACTGAGATATGGCTGGGCGTATTTTTCTTTGTGTGTGTGCTTGTTTTTGTTCTGTTTTGTCAAAAATTCTGCGCGGAAGTATCTTGACGGTTTTGACCGTTACAGCCTGTTCTGCTTTATTATTGCCTGGAGACTTGCTGTTCGATTACCATTGAACATGGACCAGAAGACACATTCATGTGTTAGGTACTGAACAGGGCCCATCTCTGGAACCTGACCAAAAAACACAGGACCTGGTGTGTGGAAGGTAGTTCCGCAAAGGAAAATCAGAGTGCTCTGACCAAAAGGAATGGATGGTGGACGGGAAAAGCAATAGAGATCTGAGAAACTCAAGTTAACAAGGGAGACGAAACAGAAAAAATTACCTAGTACACGCTATAACGAAAGTCTGAGCTGAGTATGGGAGATCCCAGGGGAAAGAACAGGGCACTCCATCCATCTGAGGATGGTGGCACGTCACGTAAGGAATGACTCTTTAAGGGTATGGGCAGAAAAGAGGCATGAGGCTTTCATGCAGGAAACATCATGAAAGGATTGAGATGGGGCTAGACATGTAAACTGAGGCAAGAGACAGCCCCCATAAAGGGTCTTGCATACTCAGGGATTCTGAGTTTCTTCCGAGAGTAGACAGCAAGGACAGTCTGGCCAGCCGCCAGTGATGTATTAGGCTCTCGTGTAACCAGCTGCCTTCTTTAGGCTGCTGTGACCGCCCTACTTCCCCCTGTAGGGGATCTGGGAGCTTCTCCTTTTCTGGAGGGCAAGGCAGCTCAAGAACTGAATCGAGAAAGAATTTTTAAATGAATGCAAAGGGAGAAGATCCTAGGGAAAACAGAAACTCAATTCAAATGGGCTTAATCAAAAAACAAAACAACCCCCAGCTTTGCTTTCCCCTGTGTTAGCTTCATTCTTTGCCAGGCTTTCTTCCTGTGGCACAGATGGTAATAGTTCCAGGCTCACGTCCTTCCAGTTTAGCGAATCCAGGGGAACAAGAGCTGCTTTCCCATAAGAGTTCCATCAGAAGTTCCCTAAATGATGCTCCAGTCTTAGGACCCACACCCACCCTGGGGCCAGTCATGTGCTACCATGGTTGGCCTGGCCTGGGTCATGTGCGCATCACTGGAGCCAGGGGCAGAGATCAGGACAGTCCAAAGCACTACGGCCCAAGTGTGGAAGGGGTAATACCCCACAGGAAAATCGGAGTATTGTTACCAGAGGAGGAGGGAGTGGATTCTGGGCAGTCTACACAACAGACGTCCACTACTCATTGGGCAAAGAAGGCTACTCTGAATCAGAGTCCAGGCTTATAATATTCAATCCTGCCTTCCTTCCTCTCCATGCTTCTGATTACTGGGCTTTCCTCTGGGTCATATTTCAAGGACATTCAAGGGTTGTAAAGCAGCCCAACTAAAGCTTTCTGTTGGTACAAGATACCCAAGTAGGCGGTATTTTCTTATTGTTCACATGATACTAGTTTCTTGCTTATGTCTATGTTTATTTTTAAGACATCAAGATACCTTGGTTCGATATACCAATAAAATATGCATCAGGAAGCATTGCTAAATCAGCAGAAACAATGAGGCCAAAAAGACTGACTTAATAGCTTTTAAATCACAGAAAATTACCCATCTCCAAAACAAGGTAGCTGAGGCCCCATAAGAAACATCTATACAACTCACAGTCCTGTCCTTATTTTGAAAGGCTTTTGTGAAATTTCTGTTTCAGTTTCATCCATTAATCATATTTATTAGTGAGTCACCGTAGAGTTTGCATCCAAGTCTGCAAGAATTCCAGAAGCGTGTAGGGAACTGCCTTCAAAATGCTTAAATAGAGAATATGAAACATTTGATGATAATGTTTTGTATTTGGGCAACATGTAATTTTGTAATATTTTGCACCCTATGGCTCTACAGTTCACGTTTTCTTTCCAATGATGTTGAGCTCATTTTGTGCAATTTAATTAATTTTGGTAAGCAAGTATGACATGTTTTAATTTGTCTTTAGTCATAATGGTGTGATTAATGTGCTGTAGACTACTTAAAGAGTAATATTGTCATTCTTTTTTTTATACTCTGAATATTCTTATAAGCCTGTTAGTATGCCTTTGCTAGGTATTTAATAAGCACATTAAAATCTGTTCTTGTTTACTCACTTAAATGAAAGCAAGAGAAACTTTGAAAAATACAAATCCTGACTACCCAAGAATGTGCATAGTTTTATCTCTAACATTAGGAAAATCTTTAAATTAGTTATTTGTTTTCTTATTGAAAGTCTTTGTCACATTTAAACATGTTCTTCAAATTAATGCTAACTACATGCAATAAACATTCAAAAATTAAGTTAATTTCTTTTTAATGGAAAAAATAGTTGATGTCTTATATATCTAAATTTTAAATAGGAATAGTATTACATAAGTATATGACAGACTTTTCTCTGCCTAAAAACATGCTTATGCACTCATTATCCCTCACTAAAAAAATTAAGTTGTTTACCTTAGCATATATTATACCATTGTCTGTCATATCCATTCTTTCTAAAACCAGTGTTTAATTTGCTTACGTAGAAAGTGGCAATGACTTGACCCTTCTGCTTTATTTCATCACCCTGACCCCTTGTCAGACTTTTCATTCTGCCATTTGATTATGTCAAATGATGGGAAGGTATTTTTCTTTGAAACTGGCTTTTCACCCTTGGAAGGTTCAGGTGGAATCCAGCTCGAGGACTGTTACCCAGAGATGGTAATAGAGCTACCTACTGTTTGATCCAAAGGGCGACAGAGTTGTGGAATTCAGCTCAAAGGAATAATCTGTTTTTCGAAGTTCTCTGTGTGGGAACTTACTGAATGTTTTCCCTGTGTTTTATGGATCTGCAAAAATAACATGGCCCTGCTCCACATGGGGGAGATGGCCATAGGTGTGTCATCCATTCATTGACCGATTCATTCATCGAGTTAATGTTTATTGGATTTCTTCTATTTGAGCCAGGGGAACTGGGGAAAGTCCAGAAATTCTGTCTTTATATGTTGATGGAATACAATGAATTGATTGTAAACATGAAGGTAGAGATTTATAGAATTAGAAGGAGAGAAAGATGGAGGAAATGAGGGCCTTTGGATTTGCATTCCGGGGTTACTTTCGAAGCAAGTTCAAGCATCTCCCCATTTACTTGTTCACTTATTTCTTATGAGATATTCCTAATATTGACCTGAAAAATACTAAAATGCATAAAATTTCTATTTATAACAGGGAATGAGGACTTCTTATTAACTGAATACTTTTAAATTTATTGAAGTATCATTGATTTACAATGTTGTAGTAGTTTCTTAACTGAATATTTTGATTAATAATTTAAAAGATACATGGTGAAAATGATCAGTTTTCAAAGAATGTACACGAATGTATCACAAAAAACATGTAAATACTGCAAAGGACCATTTATTCTTAGATGCAGAATTTGAAATATTGTAGATTTCAGGTCATCATTAGAAGTACATCAGGTTCATCATCTCTCATCACCCTTTACTTGAAACCCTTAAAACTAGATAAGTTTCAGAATTCAGGGATTTCCAGATTTATACTTAGTCAATATGGTTCACATATTACATTTTATCTATTTTATCTAACAACCCTGATGGGGTCTGGGGATAGCACCATGTAAAAAATATATTACTAGGTATGCAGAAAATCTGAATATTCAAACTGAGTGGACTAAAGAAAGACTGTAAACTTCTTCCCAACAATTCAGATCGAGTTTTGTGGGCAAGTAAATTTTACACAAAACTTACAAAAGAGCTTTTGCTTATCAAAGCTTTTTGGATTTCAGAACTGCCTAGGAGAAACCCTGGACCCCTTAGATCACAGCACTGTGATTTAGGATCTCATTTGTCTGGTGGTGAGTTCAACATCGACTTTTAGCGACAGAGCTGGGAGAGCATAATTAAGCAAAAATGGCTTCTGAGCTTCCAAGAAAAGAGCTGTCACTGAGTGTCATGTGCTTCAGCCATAAAATCATAATACTTTCGAAGTCGAAGGAACGTTTGGAATCATTCAACCTAGCTCTTTCATTTCATAGTTGAGGAAACGAGAGCCTGGAAGAACAAAATCATTGGTTTGAGCTTGGTTAGCTACATGGAGCCATGTTGACGTTGAATTAGAATATAAAATTAATCATCATTAGTTTAAAAGGCTGGTGTTTTGCTGTTAGCTTTCCCAGAATGTTCAAGTTTCTGAGTGACAGTGGACAGTGGATTAGAAATACAGAGGACACACAGGGCACCCTAGAGGCTGATTTACTGAGAAGTGGAGACTGAGAGCAGGATAGGAAAGCAGCACATTTGCAGGGCAGGAAAAAACTTTATACATTCCCTGAAGGCTAGACAGCGCGACCAGCAGATTCATGTCAGGGTGGCGATACCTGTCTCTTGTTCAGGTGCTCTTAAAGGAAATGCGGTGTTTCTCCATGAATGCAAAGTGAAGTTCTACATGGCAGTTCTTGTTGCCAAACTGTTCACCTTGGGTTAGATAGATCTCTTTCGAAACATCCCCCATTATCAAACTGTATAAAGAGAATTGCATTGTCTTTTTGATGATATTTCACTTCAATGGAGTTTCCTAAGGAAAGAGAGACATGGAACGGCAGCATTAGTGTTATTGATAATTAGAGTTATCGCCAGGAAAACAATCTCAATGTGTGAAAACAGAATACAGAGGAGATCATTTTTTTAAAGGAGAACATTAAGACGTTAAGAAAACGTTAAAACTGTATTTACAAAAGCAAGGATTTGTGAAATATATTTTTTAAAGATTATCTGTCCAATTTTTACTAGCTTGATTTTTGTTAAAGTTCAGATGTTCCTGAGAAAGCTGACTGTTATCCATACCAGTCTTCTTGGTTTAGTGGGAATAAATTTCAGCTCTTTTCTCATATGCAGGTTTTGGTGGTGACAAAGCTTGGGAATCTTTGGGTTCAGAGAAGAAGAAATAGTTTTAAAGAGAGAAAAAGGGAGAACCTGAGAGAGTTTAGACACTGAAAACAAATTTCTGATTTTGTGATCTGTCCCACATTAAAGTGGTAACTTCCAGAATCAAGCTCCATTGTCAGATCATAGGATTTTATATTCCTGTCCAAGAATTTTGAAACCTTCTTAATTTGCTTAGACGATGGATATGCAATCCAATGTTTCTCGCTTTCTTTTTAAAATAAAGAACCTCGGATCAGAATGACCAGAGCAAGTGCTATTTGCTTTAGTCTTAATTTTTGTAGAAGAAATAAAGAATAAGTGTGATTATATACGCGGAGTTTAAGTATAAAAGTTGATCCATGGTTAAAAAAACAGGAGCTAATTACATCTTTTTGTTTTAGTAATGTTAAAGAATTAACAAAAGATCACTGTGGTTGTAATGGTTGGTGTTTGGAAATTAAGATTATAGTTAAATAATTGAATTTAAAACATTAATAAATTATACCAACTGCCTCTACATATGTGGATATTATACCACTGGCGGGCCAGAGTAAAGTGTTCTTAGGACATACTATGCGGTAATGACTTAGATTAGGGGTCGGCAAACTACAGACCAAATCTGGCCTGCTGCCTGTTTTTATAAATAAAGTTTTATGGGAACATAGCCACACCATTTCTTTAAGTAGTGTCCACGGCTACCTTTGCGCTACAACTTCAGACTTGAGTAATTGCCACAGAGAGACTATACGGCCCTCAAAGGCTTAAATATTTACTATCTGACCCATTAAGAAAAAGTTGGCTGACCCCAGATTTAGGTGGTCAATTAGTTATTCTCAATACACTCCTCTCTTAGAAGTTAAGCTGCTTTCAATCTTTGAAGACACTACATTCATTTACACGATTATGTTTTAACAAAATTAGGGATATCTTGAAAAAACACGTTTCTCTAAATGCACACTTTAGTCTTATCTCAAATCCTAATTTTTTTGTGGTTTCTATTTCCAGGGCTTTGATTTTTTAGGACGTCATTACAAAGAACTATTTTTGAGAGTTCTGTATTTGGAACTAGTGAAAAGAAAATGGTATAGGTGTTTGTGATTGTGTTCTGTAGCTCTCTACCCTAAATGACTTCGCTAGGACTCCTATTAGTCATTGGCACACCTGGGGCTTGTATATATACCTCAAATCCCAACCCATTATCTTGACTCCCTGGATACACTGCTGCTTTCTACCATTAACAGTGCAACCTTGCCTCTACAGGCACAACTCATTTTATTTCACTTTGCTTTATTGCATTTAACAAATAACAGCGTTTTTTACAAATTGAAGGTTTGTGGCAGCCCTGCGTGAAACAGGTCTCTCGGCCACATTTTTCCAATAGCATTTGCTCACTTCGTGTCACATTTTGGTAATGCTTACAATACTTCCAACTTTTTCATTTTGATTGTATTTGTTATAGTGATCTGTGGTCAGTGATCTTTTTTTTTTTTTTTTTTTTTGCGGTATGCGGGCCTCTCACTGTTGTGGCCTCTCCCGTTGCGGAGCACAGGCTCCGGACACGCAGGCCCAGCGGCCATGGCTCACGGGCTTAGTTGCTCCGCGGCATGTGGGATCTTCCCGGACCAGGGCACGAACCCGTGTCTCCTGCATCGGCAGGCGGACTCTCAACCACTGCGCCACCAGGGAAGCCCGGTCAGTGATCTTTGATGTTACTTCTACGACTGACTGAAGGCTAAGATGATGGTTAGCACTCTTTAGCAATAAAATATTTTAAAATTAAGGTATGTACATTGTTGTTTAAGACAATGCTATTGCACACGTAATAGATTCTAGTATAGTGTACACATAACTTTTATACACACAGGGAAACCAAAAAAATTGTGTAACTGGTTTTATTGTGATTTTTGCTTTATTGTGGTGGTCTGGAACCGAACCTGCAGTATCTCCGAGGTCTGCCTGTATATAACTGCAGCCTTCTGCCCTATGCAGAATAGCCCAAGAGCACTCTTCGTAAGTTATACCCTTTACTGTAGCACTAACCACCTTTCACTGACATTGTCTCCCTCTTCCCGCATACCAGACTTTGGTGGCACCATTTGCAGTACAAAGAGCTGATGTTTTCATCTAAAAGTATACTTTCCAAATTTTCCTCCTCCACACAGGCTCAATAATTGAAGTACGTATTAAATTAAGCGTGACCATTTAATTTATCCTCCAAACTGGGATACCTCTGCAAGTGAAAGGAGAGTTTTATTAGAACATAGACCAGAACTCTGTCCAGGCAAACTAGGACATATAGTCACCCTAAGCTTTACAAATTTTTAAATTACCAGGTTTCCTTAATTATACCATGACTGATCATTAACTCACTCATTATCATAAAATAGACATAAAAATGACCTTGATGATGGCAACAAAATAACTAAAAACAAAATGTTTTAAAAATTGAGGGAATATCAGTTAACTTGAACTTGATATTTTGTGCCTGATATAAGCAGCATGATGACGGAGCCTCCTTCTTTGTCTCTTCTACTTCCATAGTATCTTCTCCTCCTTTCAGTCCTCTTCTTTTATTGTCACTTTGTCACTATAGACGAAGGCCAATAAAAGAAGAAGGAAAAAAACCAAAAAAATGAAAACAGGAGTAAGAAAGGGGCTGATCAAGGGTTGTGTTCAGGATTTGGAAGCAGTATCTTGCACAAGCCATCTTGTTTCATTTTTATTCCTTTTTAATCACATTTTTTTAAAGAAAAAGCATAACGGAGCATGCATTGATCTTACAATAAGCTTTACTTAAACAGTAACATTTGAGCACATGGTAAATTATGCAGTTCACTATATTAAGCCAGGACTTTCCAGTCCACCCAAAGTTTCCAGTAAAGTTCTGTTTGACCTTTGTATAAAAGACCACCTTTGCTAGGTGACTTATTTTTGCTGCCCTCTTGGGTGGTCGAATGAGGCAGATTTCCCTGTTGAACAACATACAACCTTCTTTTTGCCAACTGAACATTACACTGGGATGTGGCTTGGAGAACAGTTTCTCAATACTATAAACAACGGCTTTCTTGGAACAGCTTGTTGCTGAAGCATAAAGAGAGGTTACTCTTGGTTTCGCCTTCGGTAGCGTATGAATTGGTTAAGAAATAAGTGTGGTTGAGCCCCCAAAGTACAGTGGCCATAATATAATTAAGTTCCGTATCCTCCCTGGAGGCTCAGAGAAGTATTATTATGACACCGAGCTTAAAGAAAAGGAATTTTTTCAGAGCCAGGAAATTTGTGAGAAGCAGTCCTTGGGGAATGTTGGAAAGTCAAAGAAAAAAACCGAAAGAAATCAGTAGAAACAGCATAAAAGTTATCAAGGAAAAGGGCTGGTTAAAATACAATATTTTGTTATCTTGTGAGCCTGAGTATATTAAGTCATTATCTTTCAAAAGAGTAGTGTTTTGGGGATTAAAGATGCTATTGGAGGGCTTCCCTGGTGGCGCAGTGGTTGAGAGTCCGCCTGCCGATGCAGGGGACACGGGTTCGTGCCCCGGTCCGGGAAGATCCCACGTGCCGCGGAGCGGCTGGGCCCGTGAGCCATGGCCACTGCGCCTGCGCGTCCGGAGCCTGTGCTCCGCAACGTGAGAGGCCACAGCAGTGAGAGGCCCACATACCGCAAAAAAAAAAAAAAAAAAAAAAAAAAAGATGCTATTGGAGTTAGGATGGGGAAGAAATGGAGGATTAAAGATGTGTTTGAAATATTGAAAACAAAGGGAAAATAGGAAATGTTTCTAGAAGGAATTATCGGGAAGACTTTTGCTCTCTGCTTATCCATAATAAATTGTATTTAGAAATAAAGTTTTAAATAACAACTTAGACGATTAAGGTATAGACTTAATATAGACTACTAAAAGGTTGTTAAAGATGTGAGTGACTCTGAGTGGAAAGAAGAGGACAAAGAAATGAGAATGTAGAGCTATTTGGCTATTTGCTGCCTCGCCCTAAGGCCACAACACTCAGCAAAGCAGCTCGTGTAGTTGTCAGAGCTTCCCTCGAAGACCTTAGTGGGGCCTCAGCAGTCACAGGGACAAAAAGTTTCTCAGAATACGTATGAAAGCATAAACACTGAAAAGAAAGATACTTAGCCTGGATTTCTTTCCAAATCATTCCTGTTCAAGGCATCACTCTTTATCTTTTAGGCTCCATGACAGATTGGCTTAAGATAAGCGATCAAGTCTTCAGGGCAAGGGTGATTTATTCTTTGGTAATATACCACAGCTTTGTCACTCTATAGATTGTTATATTCAGTCAGTCCTTTTATCATTCATTGGTTTTGACTGAATAATGTAGCGGGTAATCCTGCTTGTGTCTGTCTGTCTAGGCATCAGCCATCCGTGCAATAACTCCTTGGATAGCCTAATAATATTTTCTTCATGTGTCCTGCCCAGGAAAGCTACCTTGTAATAAGCATTGCTTTCAAAGAAGTAGAGTGCTTTGGGGTGGAGGAGAAGGGCTGCTGCTCGCTATAAAGTACAACCCCACAAATGGTACTGGTCAGACAAATCAAGGGCCTGAATGTGGAGCAAATCCATCTCTTATACAACCAGTCTTCTACCTAGACGTAGAAGCGTTTAAAGTAAACATTAGTCCATTGACTGTAAACAAGTACAAACTTTTAGTTTCTACCAACCTCAAGGAGGATATTTCAGTCGCCTACAAGTAGGAACCAAGAAAATGTATTAGATATGCTCAAGAATCAGTGAGCATCTTCCAGTTCTTTGGCTCTAGATGTGGAGTAGCCCTAGATTGAACTGATGCGTTGATGTTTTCCTTCTTTACACAATCGGGAATTATCTTCCGACCATAAAGCTATAAAAGTCATTGGATCTGCTGAGTGCTTTTGGTGTTCTAGGAGCCTAGTAACTTTTTGGAATCTTTTTGCTATTGGTCTATAGGCCACTTCAGCATTATCAAAGTTGAATATGATACCTTATACCCTATTTACATACACCTTTTAACTTGATAGGGAAAGAGATGTACCATTTTGAAGTTTCACTCTACTTCAGAGACTTTTTAAGGTACACCTCCTTTAATTCTGGGTGTTATTAATAGTCCTATAATCTGGGTATTTTTTACCTATTTTATAGGTAAGAAACTCATGTTCAGAAAAGTTAATCATCTTCTCAATGATATATATCTAGAAACTGGCAGAGCTAAGATTCAAATTCCTGTGTGTCTGACTCTAGTAAATGTGCAATAACCATCCAAAAACCAACCTGTGAACATTTGAAGAAATTTTGCTCCAGAATCAGCACTGATTTCCAACTCTGCTCTCTCCACTGAGCATTCCGTAATAAACGAACACAAAGCTAGACTCAGATCATGTCCTTGCTCCCCTCAGCCTCTGTTCCCAAGTATGGGTCAACCCTGGAACATCTTGTTGAAGCAGAAAAAGAAGCTAAGCTTGATTTGGCCTGGAGCAATATGATTGCAAAAGGAAGCTAAGTGTGGCTTGCTAGAAGAGTCCGTTTGATGTTGGTTGACAGAATGTCCTTCTGTAGAATTAATTGGAGATTCTTTTTTTGAAGTCCCAAGCAGCCAACAGGTGAATATGCATTATTCATGCAAATCTTGGGGAAAAGGCTCACCTCTGGTGAGATAAGGTTTTCCCTATCTTAGATGAATGGGAAGTTTGATTCTTCTGCCAAAACAAATTGCGAGTCTAAATATTAGAACTTGTGGAGAAGGGTTATGCCCGTCTGATGTATTTGAAGAAACCTGAGGCTCTTTTGTTCTTTTGTTTCTCGAAGTCCATTTCGCACACCAAAAGACACATGTCATGGGGAGCATGTGAAATGTCAAAGAGACTGTGTCAAGTGGGTAGACATTAATTAACTCTGCCAGATGAAACAGTTGCAGAATGGGAGAAATGAGAAAATGCGTCATCTAAGAAGCTGTATGCAGAAGTGGAAGCGTTGGGAATTCTTTCTCATATACACAAAACTTCCCAATTCTCCTGTGTCTCCTATTCTGTGTAAGTTGTCCTTACTCGTAAATTGGATGTAGTTAAAGGCCATAGACATTTTATGGGTTTAAAGTAAGAGCACCAAAAACTATAACTGTAAATGTCATTGGCGCACTTATTTCTCCAACAAGTTTGGTATGTTATAAATGTCATCTAGGGCCCATGCCATACCAGTAGGCAGATATCATTTAGGAGCTTCTTTAGATACTTAAACCATTTCAATGACAGATAAATATCTTCCAAAGAGTTAGAGTCACAAAAATGAAAAAAATATTTTTATAAGTTGTTGGATTAGGTCATACAGTTTAAGCTTAGTCCATAGCGTTTAAGCCACTCCTGCACACGTGCAATTCACAAAGACAGTTTGACTTCAGAGGGCTTTTAGTAGTGTATTTTGTTTCATCTAGAAGATGTTCTTTATAACAAACAGGAAACCTCACTAAATATAACCCAAAGTTTAAGCAATGGAAAGGCACATAGATGATGTCGTACATTATAAATATTTTTTGTACTTGCTGGTTTATTTCTAAGGAAATTATGAGAATGACATCATAATGATGACTGACTTTTATTAGTGTTTTTGCTCTGAAGCACTAAAGCTCTAGACCAGTAGTTATAAAGAAAAACAAATTGTCTGGCATTATCCCTTAATACTTTACCTGATGTTTTCTAGTGACGTTAATTCTAGGAAGTAATTCTAGGACCACTATATTATCATCAGTTCTCTTTTACACATTTATCATGAAAACCAGCATGATGGTAAAGCACACTATTTCTTAAACACATAATGGGAAATAATTACCTTGTATTTTTGTCTGAACTACTGCTTGGATAAGTCTACAACTCGAAGAACAATTTTAGAGTAACATTTTATAGACCATTACTAGTTGCAATTAGAGAAAGGCTTTTCATAAGCATCCAATGTAAATTTTAGCAATATGCGCCTTTGTTCTACTAATACCAAGTGGAAGTTAACTTTCTATTTTTACTGAGGCTTTACTCTAATACCTTTTCTAGATAAATCCTCTTAAATGATTTATTTGATAAAATTGAGCCTTAGAAGAGCATGGGGCAAAGATATATATAATACATGAGATGGAGCTATAGGTCTTACAGTCTTTTATTCATACAGCCAACTATTTGAGTGCCTATTAGGTGTCAGCCATTGGGTTGAGTGCTGGGATACAGTCAAAGAATAATCAGATTTGATTTACATTCAAGATTTCTTCTTTTTGGAGTAGGGAGACCGGTAAGTACAATCAACACAACATAATAGGCTAGTTGATATGGTGTCCTAGCAATATGTAGAAAGTGCTAGGAAGAAAAAGAGAGAGGCATGCTCTGGGATCAGAGTAGACTGCAGAAGAGCTGGAGCTGGGTCTTAAAAGATCTATAAGTTCTTCCCCAGCAACTAGATGGGGATGGTCTTCCAAGCAGAGGAAATAACCACGTGCAAAGGCATCAGGATGTGAAAACCTAGGTAGCATTGAGATAGCATGGCAGAAGCTGAGGCTGGATAGAGAGGTTAGGGCTGTCTTGTAAAGGGTCTTGTGTTCCCTGTCTAATCCCTTGAACTTATTTTTTAGGTAATGAGAGTCCGAAAGTTTTGTTTTGTTATTGTTTTAAGGAAGCAAAGCTAAATGATCAGATGAGCTTTTTACAAACCTGTGTGTAGGAAGTGGGGTAAGGCTCTTCTTACCATCAGACACAGCCAACAGAAACAAAAACCTCTCATAGCCGAAGAAGAAAAATGAGCTGTCCTTTATCCTGTCCATGGTTTTTTTACTTCCGTTTAGATTTATATCAGGAAATTACTTGATTCAAAGAAAACTTAGCTTGATCTGTGTTTTCAGCAGCTCAACAGCAAAGGATGGGTGCCAAAGGCACTCCAGCATCAGTAAGGGCAGTTCTGTCTCGGGCCATTTCCTGCTTCTAGACTACTTTAGGATCATGTGTGGTATTATACAAAAGAATGTTCCTTGTATATTTGAGAGTTCTCCAGACAATCTCACATGTATCTGTGATAGTCTGCTGTTTATCACACAATGAAAAGATTACCCATTTTCCAATAAAAGAAATGACTTCCTTTATCATTTTTACAGTGATAAAATGTGGGTTTCTGGATACTTGGATTTCTAATATTCACATCAACATGGCCTTACATTTTGGCTATAAGTGTAAGAAAAAAAATCCTTAAAAGGTTTTATATTATGCATATTAATTTTGATTGGTAATTTCACATTTCCTGATTCCCACTCTCCAGGCTTATAGGTGTAACATAAAAGGCAATATATTTTGTGTCTGAAAATATTTAAGAAAGAGCAGGACAAGGCAGTTTGTGGATATTGCTGATATTTGTGTCCATAATTCGGCTGATGAACTGCTGCTTCTGGAGATTTGGTTTTTTAACCATATGATGATTCTTAAAGTATCTATGCAGTTTTTGCTAATGTGTTTGTGTTTATATTTTCTTTTTTTATATTCACACGTTATGTATAAATACAAACATTAAGTATCTTTATTTATGTAATTAAATAAGTATGTAGATTTAGATTTCCTATATATAAAGATGGCCTTTTAAAATTGGTTCCTTAATTTGATTTCACATAATTACAAATATACAGTAAAACAAGCAGCTTTACTGCAGATGCCACACATGAGAAAACCAAAGGCCATCAGCAATGCCCTTTCCAAGGTCCTCACCCTGAAAGTCACTTTGTCACACATGCCATCAAATGAGAAACAAATCAAACATTTTACCCAACCGTAGTTTTCCACTTGAAACCATCAAGACAGAAAAGATAGTTTTCCCTATCAAGATGAAAAAAACTATAAGTGCTTAGGAAGAATAATCGAATTATCATTTCTTTTACAGCTGATCTTGTATTATACATTTTGGTTTGAGGTTATAGTTCTGTTAGAATAATTGATGAATGAATAAATGATTATTCATCCCTGGATATAATCCTAAACTCTCAATCCTTCCTTACATTTAAGAATAGCACTCTGTTGCCTTCTGTCATGTACATGAACTACAAGCCCATGGCTCGATCCCTCACGATGAGGAAGAAAAGAGATAATTAGTGAGCAGCTAATATGGACCAGTTAGTTGAGTGTTAGTAACTTAAAATTTTTACTGTATTTTTCGTTAAAAAAGGAAGGCTGATGAAGTAGAAGTTATAATTCATTTACAATAGAAAAAAAAAAACCCACAAAACCTGAAGTTCAAATGTGTTAAATTACTTCCCCAAAGTCAAACAGCTTGTAAGTCACGAAGCAGGGATTCAAACCCAGCTCTCATATTAAAACCCACCTTTATTTCACTCTATTCATCCGTGACCTCAGATCCCTAAAACTCTCCACGGTCAGAGAGCAGGAATGGAAGAGTGTGTGTACTTATGTACTCTTTCCTTACATTTCTCTTTTCCCAAAGAATTATACCCAATATTAATGAAGTGTCTCTCTGGGAGATGCTATTGTTTCTTTCCTTGGAATTTTCTTCCCTTTCATTGTCTGGCTCCTGAAGTCTCAACTTGAATGCATGTCTTCAGAGAAGTCTTCCCTGACCCCTCTAGTCTAAATTGGATTCCCCCGATATGCTTTCCAAGAACACCCTATTCTTTTCTTTTTAGTCCTCACCAACATTTAATTATGCATTTGTTTGTAGGCTTACTTGTCTAAAGACTCTGCCTCCAACTACAATACAATAGCTGGCATATAGTAACATTGGATGACTTCTGAGGAACATCTTGTGTCAGGGCCCACTCTACACTCTTTCAATTAACTACCTCCCAACAACTTTTGAGATAGCAAGTGTCCCTGTTTTGAAGGTGAGTCAACTGAGTAACTTTCTCATGTAAAAAGCTAACAAGTGGAAGAGCCACGTTGCAGACCAAGGCTGTCTAAACCCCTGGGCCCATCCTTGACACCAACGAATAGGAATTTGATGCCTAATGACCTGGGAGCAACTGGCTCACCATATTTGCCCCCCGATGATTGAGTGCAGTGCTGGAATCTGAGAGCAAAGCTGTGCAGTGAGTGAGGATAAATGGTAACCACGCTATGGATGATGGTGGAGGGGGCACGCTGGCAGTTGGGAAAGTGGAACCTTGATAAACACTTCATTTGCCCCATGTTTGAGAACCAGGAACTAGTCTCTGCATGGTGATTCTGTGAATGAAAACGGGGCAATTAGTGTGTCATCAGTTTTGTCCACATTGCTGCAAATGTTGAATTATAAACATATTAGAAAACTCTGCTCTCTTTCCTGTTTGGCTCTTCCCTCAGTTCACTAACACTAATTCAGGCAATTTGAATATCAGAAGTTTCCTCAAATTTTGCCTTTTGGTCCAAAATTATATTTTCCCTAAATATGTAAAGCAAATTTTCCACTATATTAAGAATTATAGGGAACAGAGCTTCTTTTGCACTGAAAACTGTCCCACTGGTGAAACTTCCCTGGAAAAGGTGAACAGCTAGACACCGTCCTCCTTAAAATAAATCTTCATGTATTTGAAGCAAGTTATGTGCACTCAGATCTTTTTCTTTTGTGAACTTAAGAAATACCAGCCCTCCCTTTAGTCTTTCTTCATAAATCCTATTCTGATTTTATAATTACTTTCATATCTTTAATCTGGACTTCAGATTTTTCAGATATCTGTAATATATAGTCCCCACACTTAATGCCATATAGTATCATACTTTCCTGATTATAGAAAACATGGAACGGCAAAAATTTATATTTTAAATTGTTACCTAATTTAATATTCAAGATGCATTTTTCCAGAAATATATATTAATTACTTTTATTCAGAATTACTATAAATATGTAATATATCAAATTTCAAAAAGAGTTGCTTAATTTGGATATCTGAGGCATAGCAAATGTTTGTTTACTAATTGTTGATTTGTAACTAATGATATTTTGGAGTAAGAATGATTTTTTAATGTAAAAAATGAAGGTTTGGAGTGATCGTTTTTTAATGTTGCTCTGTTGCTAGAATTTGATCATTTCGTAAAATAGTGATTAATGAAAATATCAGATTCAAAGAATTTCATTTTACTATTTTGGTAAATTGCAAGTTTAATTGACATCTAAATCATGTAAATGCAAACTCTACTCAGAAAGTAATTTCAAAAGTACCATAATTTTTATATGACCCTGAAGTTGAAGCAATCTATTGCATAACTTTTCAAGAGATGTCACATAGAGGAAACCTCATATTTTCTTAAATTTATTAGTGCTCCTTGGTGGTCTAAACTCTTGGGGGTTTTTTCAAGGTTTCTTTTCAAAGCCATAATCTTACTTAATTGTTTAATGTTTGTTCTCATATAAGTCAATTTGAGTTCTTTCGAGTAACAATAGGAAATATATAATGGCAAAGAGCAGTGAAACATGACTAGGAAACTCAAGTATCCTAGTGTTGTATTTCTATATAATGATGTGAAGATAATGCTTTTAGCTGCATGACCATCATATTAGCCACACGTCATAAAAAACAAACTTTATAAAAGCAAGAGGTCAAATTCATTTGAAACAATTTTGTACCCTTAGCTAGAGCGAGGCATTAATCCTTAATATTGTGATTTTTTTTCTTTCATTGAAAGGACCCTGCATATTCCATTTTCTGACAGGAGACAAAAGATTTTTCAGACTATAAAGGTATAAATCAGATGAAAATATCAAGGAAACATGCTTTATAGCCTTGGGTTTAATGTTTAAAATAAAATGGTCAGACTTTATGCCGCAAAGATTCTAGCTTTAAAGATGGTAAATAAAATCATATGAGTCCATTTTATTTCTTTAGCTTTCAAAATGAAAATTTAATATTTCAAATAATTTCATTAAAATTTTTACTCTTTTTCTTCTAAAATTTAATAATCCTTACTTCTGTTAGACCTTTATTAATAAACTATGAAAAATTATTTTTCTTTATGACAGACCAAGTCATTCTAAGAAAGACATTTCCAAGCTGTGAGACAATAGAACGACACTTCTTCTTACCCATTAAGTAAAATACAGTTTTGGGGTTTGAAGGAGTTAAGGTATTTTCTAAATCGTCTTCCTTGTTCCAGAGGAATTAGTTGCTTTTCTAACAAGGCTTGCCCAATATTTGTCAACTTAATAATTTTTTTTTAATATTTACACTTTAAGAATAATCCTAACAAGAAAATCCTTGAGGGAGTGAGATAAGTAAAAATTGAAACTCCCCAAACATAAACAAATATTTCCTTTATTTGTAGCATAATCAAATATTTGGGGATATGTATATTTTTAATATTTTTATATGTATATTTTTTAATGGATGTATATACTCTCACAAACTGTTTGAATAATTTTAGATTCTTAGTTCATAACTGAATTTTCAAATTTGCATCTAAATTCAGTGTCTTTTATCTGTAATATTGCTCTGAGGCAATTTTCCCAGCTGTTTGCCAATATCAAGAATGCATATTTTTCTATCATAAATCTTAGAAGTGCATTTTTACATAGAGTTTGTCTTTAGAGGGGAGAAAATATTGTGACTTGCCATCTGTATTATTAGAGAACAAATATTGGGGTTAATTTGTTTCTCCCATTCCTTTTGCTTGTTTACTAAAGAAATCACTTTATGTTTAACTTCAGAGTATACAAACACTGAAATATATATATAATATATATAATATATAAATATTATATATAATATATTTAATATATATAAATATTATATATATTTATTTTTATATATTTACGTATATAATTTATATTTATTTATATAAAAATATATTTTTTTTTAACTGAAGAAAAAAAAAGTAAGATTCCTACAGTAGCCAAGTATGTATGTTTCAATGCTAGGATAAAAATTCAGATTACCTGGAGTCTTGCAAGTCATTCATTAATAAGCCACTGGTAACACATACCATCTAAATTTTCTGAAGAGATATAGACAGATCTTTATCAAAACTATGTGGTAAGCCTGGTGCTAAATATAAGTATAACTGTGCCTTTCCATGCCTGCAATTTTCTGAAGTCCAAAAGTTCTTCAGATGGTAGCCGGCAAGATAATGCTCCCTCTACATAATTTAAATGCATTCCTCATCTGATTCAAATGTAGGGCTACACATTCTCTACTTCAAAATCACATTCCCTTCCAATATCTGATTGTTTTATGGATCAATTGAGTTTGAGGATAGCTCTTACCTCTCTGTCCATTGTAATAGCTGTATCTTCCATTCAAATTGCACATTGCAATTTACAGAATGATTTTGCATTTATTGTCTTCTTTGATTATCCGAGCAACTTTATGAGAGGGAGGAGAGATTTTTACCGAGGAGTTTTCCTTTCCCTTTCTTGCCCCTGAAATAATCAAGTAAACTCCTTGAAAGGATTGTTGAGCGTTCTATTCTATTTTGTGGTGGTATGCTAGTTTTTATGTATACTTTCATCTAAAATCAAGTAAAAAAAAAAGTACCTCCTCCCTCATCTTACATTAATGATTTATTTAATATTTTGAACCCCGTTTCAATTCACAAAAAGATTTGAGTGCTTCGCATTGAAAGGAATAGGTTTGATAAAATTGTAAAGCAGGAGATAAAAGATAAGAGCACAGGGCTTCCCTGGTGGCGCAGTGGTTGAGAGTCCGCCTGCCGATGCAGGGGACACGGGTTCGTGCCCCTGTCCGGGAAGATCCCACATGCCGCGGAGCGGCTGGGCCCGTGAGCCATGGCCGCTGAGCCTGCGCGTCCGGAGCCTGTGCTCTGCAACAGGAGAGGCCACAACAGTGAGAGGCCCGCGTACCGCAAAAAAAAAAAAAAAAAAAAAAAGATAAGAGCACAATACTAGTGGGAAAAAGAATAAAAGAGGCTTGAAGGAGAATAGAAATGTCCCACAGTGGCCGTCCAGGGTTTACCAGAGCTAACTGTGCTCACCTCTTCACACACCACAGTCAGACATCAAGTTGCCAGCTTGAAATTGGCCATGGCAAGAGTATTTACACCATGGAAATGTACATAAGTCAGTATTTTTTTTCCAGATAGTTGGTTTATCAGTGCATTACCTTATGCCTAAGTTAACCTTTGTGTTAAAATAACTGATATATAAGCTTCATTTTATTCTCCTGCACAGCTTTGTAAACTTAAGTAAGACTGTTTCAGTACTGCCTCAGTCCGTGAACAATGGGTGCTGATGAGGGAACACTATCTATTTTGTATTTGTTCATGTTTTCATTTAGGAAATATTTGGTGAGGTGGTAGAACATAACAGTTTACATTAGTTCTCCTCCAATCAGATAATCTCTGCTTTGCCTCTTCTAGTTGCACATTTGGAGCAAGTTACTCAAATCGTAAGAAGTCAGAAAATAAAGATAATAATAAAATAGTATTAAACTCTAGAGTTGTTATAAAGTTTAAACAAGATAATGCTTGCAAGTTACTTAGCGTGGTTTCTGGCACATAGTAAGAGCTCAATACATGTTACCTTTTATGACAAGGCTTCCACTGTAAGACACTTTGTCTTACTTCGTAAGACACTAGAAATACCAAGAGCAAGTCCCTGCCTTTAAGAAGCTTACAGTCTAGTGGAGAATTGGTCTAGTTCCTAATGTACATATCTGACATTTTGCTGTGACTAATAATGTAGCTGCCCAATATTTTACTCATTTATAATTCAGTCTAAAAATGTGTGTTTTTAGAAGTTTTATTTATTTATTTATTTGAAGTGTAGTGGATTTACAATATAGTGTTAGCTTAAGGTATACAGCAAAGTGATTCAGTTATATACATATAATTTTTATATCTGTATATATAATATTTTTCAGAGTATTTTCCATTTTAGTTTATTACAAGATATTTCAATACCCTGTTTTATACAGGAAATGTGTACTTTTAAAAATCTAAGGTACAGCAAGTATTAAACCTGTAGGTTGCAATAGAAGAGTTTAAGGTAGCTACAGTCTTTTTTAATTATCATTTTTATGCATTTTTAATTCCATGAATATTCTTGTAGTTTTTGTCAAACTTTTGTTAATTTGTTTTCAGGTACCCTAAACATACAGCATAAGAGCTTTGCTTTCTTTAAGTGTTGCCAACGTCTCTATACATTTCCTTCTTCAGAAAAGTGTTTAGTGCTAGGATTTTGTTTTTGGTTTTGCTCTGAATTTTATTTATTGTTTATACAGTAGGTTCTTATTAGTTATCCATTTTATGCATATTAGTATATCTATGTCAATCCCAATCACCCAATTCATACCACCACCCCCACCCCGCAACCCCGCTTTCCCCCCTTGGTGTCCATACATTTGTTCTCTACATCTGTGTCTCTATTTCTGCCTTGCAAACTGGTTTAGGATTTTGTTTTTAAGAAGAGTTTATTATACTTTTTGTAGCTTTAGTATTTTGTAATAATTTCAAATAGATGTTCCACACTGTTTAGTTTTATTGAAGCTTTGTTTTCTTTTAGAGAAGATGTTTTGGAGAACTGAACTTTGGAACATGACAGATATTATTAACACTTGATATATATTGAGCCAAATAGTCCTTAGTGCTCAAGCCATTCCCTGATACAATATTGGACAGTATATATTAAAGGTTCTACAGCAGCTAATTGCTGCCTGGAACAACGTAAAAGGGACAAGTCAATCCACTCTCTAATGTGCCATCCTGTATCAAATATCACAGTTCAAATGGTATAAAGCCTAGGGAAAAATAGAAGCATGAAAGTTGATTCAATTTGACAAATATAAAGTCCGTATAAAATAAATCATGTACACCGATACATAAATTATTGTGACCGTAACAGTTTTTACATATCTAACTGAATGTGTATACACTTTTTTCCCCATAGGCATGAGATGTCAAAAGAATATTAGTACCTGGAATAAGAAGCAGCTGGGAAGCTGTAAATTCTAGAAAATAACCGCTTCTAGTATCTTCCCTCTGTGTAGGTCATAACTTAAACCTTATGTGACTGATTTATTTTGTTTATGCTTGAAAAGAGTGGGGAAGAGAATTGTTGAAGAGGGTACAGTGACTTTGAGATAGCTGGTCTCCATCTAGGGTATCTTTTATCCTCTCATTTGTACTTTTCTAGTCTGTTTTTGCATTTGCTACCTTCAGAAGATAAATTGTACAATCCTAAATGTAGATTTGACATGGACCAATTGCTACATATCAGAAGTTATACACCCCATAAAACACTTCCTAAAAGCTCTGAATTGCTGGGTATCTCCTAGCAGCTCTCCAAATTCATCTGAAGCAGGACACACCTCTTTGTCAGGTGGGTATGGTCGAGGTAAGCACGGGTCCTGCCAGCATTTGAAAATTATAAATACTTTCCTAAAGAACTAGAACACTGGGTAAATACAATTAAGCAGAGAAGAGGCCTTAAAGAGACAAGACAATGCCGTGAAGAGCATTCAGTTATCAGGAAACCAAAAGAGTAATTAGAATAAGTTACAGACTTATTTAAAAGAAAAGCCAAATGTGGAAAAATAGAGGAAATGTTAAAGAAAAGGGGAGAATTAGTACTAGGAGTGATAGGTCCTCAGTATATTGTGGCTGGTTTCATGCTCAGAGAATAGTGAAGGTAAGAAAAGCCAAAAGAGTGAGTAATAAAATGGCACAAGATATTTTATAAAAATGTTCATTTTCCAAAGTAAAATTTTTATGGCAGGAAGACTACCAAATTATTCCAAGTCTAACTTCAACTTCTTCGATAGAGTTGACCATGACCTTCTTCTCCCTAGAAAGGAGGATGGGCTTCTTAAGAACCTCTTGGATTTTTTTCTGGAGTGTTTTCTGACACCAAATGACAGAGGTGTTTTGTTTCGTTTTGTTTTTCTCACATCAACCAATTCTCCAGTACCAACTGGTTGTCCAACAACTCAGTTCAATTCTGACACTATCTGGAGTTAGCCCAGACTCCACAGATTATGGGCTCAGTCCTACAAGGCTGTCTCGCTTTCAGGTACCAGCTACAAACGGGGTGCCCACGCTACCCACCTTTCTGCTTCCCACAAGCTCCCCGTCAGGCTCAATAACTCGTAGAAAGACTCACAGAACTCAGCAAACTGCTTTGCTTACTATTACAGGTTTGTTATAAAAGCTGTAACTCTGGAGCAGTTGGATGGAAGAGATGCACAGGGCAAGGTTATGGGAGTTAGGGAGACATGGAGCTTCCATGCCTTCTCTGGGCACCTCCAGCACTTCCACACCCTCCAGCACCTCGATGTGTCGGCCAACCTGGGAGCTCTCTGGACTCCATCGTTTAAGGTTTTATGGAGGCTTCTTAGGCAGCTATGATTGATGAAATCATGGCCTTTGATGATTGAACTCAACCTCCCGTCCGTCTCCCCTCCCTGGAGATCGGTGGGTAGGACTGAAAGCTCCAACCCTTCAGCCACATTTTTTGGTTCCTCTGGCTACCAGCCCCCATTCTGAAGCTATCTGGGGGCCCACCAAAGTTCCTTCATTAGCATAAACTCAGGTAAAGTTGACAGGGCTCATTATGAAGTACAAAAGACACTCCTTTCACTCAGGAAATTCCAATGGTTTTAGGAGCTCTGTGCCAAGATCCAGGGCCAAAGACCAAGTACATTTTTTGGTATAGCACAGACCACATCATGCAGTCCCTCCCATAAACTAAGTCAGGGGCCTCAGGGGATTGACTCCTTTCTGAGACCAAATTAGACTTTTCGAACTATTGAAAAGGAATGCTTCTCATCTTTTCCAGGAGTTGTTGGAGAAATGAATACCCTACAGTGTGTTTCAAAACTTATGAACAAAGCAAAATAACACAGTTTTAGTGCGTTTAAAATCCTCCATTGCATGGAAATGGTTTGCCCACATTGAATTTTACCTTCTTTGCATCCTGTGATTAACACAGGAGTTTTGCTCTTGACTGAATTCATCTATGCCCACATGTTAACAGATGGTCTCTGCCTTCTCCTCCTCCATTCTGAAAAGTGCTTTCACTTCACTCTGAAGGGTGTTGGTGCTTCTTGCAATACTCACAGCTGAGGGAGAGTGCTTGCTGTGAAAGCGCTCTCCTTAGGTATCTCTCTGTGAATGAATAGGTGAATTTCACCAGCCTCCTGTTTCAGGGGCTCACAGCAGGGCATGGCCAAGATGGCGCAAGTCATCAATACTTTGGATCCTTTTAAAAAATAGATTAAAATAGCCATGTGGGAGGCAGGAAATGCCCCTCCCCCACAGATGTCCTCATCCTAATCTCTAGAACCTGTGAATATGTTACGTTACATGGCAAAGGGGAATTGAGGTTGCACTGGAATTAAGATTATACTGAATTATCTGGGTGGGTTCAGTGTCATCACAAATTCTTAAAAGTGGAAGTGGGGGCAGAAGTCAAAGTGATGAGATATGAGAAGGATTCATCCTGCTGTTATTGGCTTTGAAGATGGAGGGAGGAGGACATCAACCAAGGAATGCCAGATGGCTTCTAGAAGCTGGAAGGGACAGGAAATGGATTCTCCCCTAGAGGCTCCAGAAAGACACACAGCCCTGCAAACACATTTATTTTAGCCCAGTAAGACCCATGCTTGATTCTAACTTACAAATTTTAAAATAATAGATCTGGATCGTTTCAAGCCACTAAGTTCGTGGTGATTTTTTATAGCAGCAAGAGAAAACCAATACACCTGCTATTGTATCTGAGCTAATAATTCTCAAACAAACCTATTTGTCATTTCTAAACAGCAAAAGGTTCCAGTCTGAGAAGCACAGGTTTGCACGAGGAGGGTCTCCAAGTCCCCTTGTTCCTTTCCTGAGAGTGTGCCAGCAAAACATAGATGTGTAAATGATGATTAATAAATGACAATTAATAATTTATCTGTTATAAAACCAAGATTTTTTTTCTTTTTCTTACCAAGTTTTAGAGTGGAGAAACCTCAGTGATACTGTGTCAGAAGTTACCCAGAGTAGGTATTTACTCTCCTTAATACTTGGGTTTGGGCCGTACATATTTCTAATAGTGTAGCACTGTGTAAATACCTTCACCCCAAATCAGCATCATAAAGAAGTTATGGGAGGAATGAAACAACTGAAACTTACTTTGTTATCTGCTTCCATGGGTAAGTTCCTGGAGGGCACGAATTGGTTCTCACTGATTGTCTTATCCCTGGTGCCAAGTACAATGCGTAACACGTAGTAGGTATTCAATAAATACTTGTCGAATGAATGTTAAATACATAATTGTTTTGACAAGGGGGTAACAAGGAATATCTTGAATTTAGCGGTGCATTATTTACTTTAATCTATGTTTCCTTGCTTTCTCCATACCATAAGGCTGAACTTGAAGTTCAGATCACTGAACTTGAAGCCAGTCACTTGCCAAAGGGTCACTAAGCAAACTATGGAAAAATGAGAAATGATGCTCCCAGCTCAGTGCTGCCCAGTCCTGTTTCCTAAAATACACAAGTCAATTGCCAAATATGAAATATGAAGGCACAGGAATGAAAAAATATATATATTAAGGCAAATTTTAAAGAAGCTGGAAGTCAGAAAAAAATTAACTTTAACCACATTGAAAGTATGAACGCACTGGAGTGTTTTCTTTAAAATATCATAATGAAAGGCCATGCCCCACAATTTCTCTTAAAAAAGAAAAACATACTTGTTAGAATCACCTTATGATTCTCTGTGTTTTTCAATAGATGCTTCGTTTTCTTCAAAGAGGAATATTCGTAGTCAGTTGGTTAGAACTTCCATGTGTTCACCAGGGAAGAGTTTATCTCAAAACTGTAGGACCAGATCTGATCGTGTACTTACGTGAAAGTCTTTGTTTTGGGGTTTTGTCTCTTTTCTGCTGACCCTGTGAAATTGTTCCTGAGAGCTGAGTGAGAATTAGAATGGCAGTTAACTACTTATTAAAAGACCCTAAGGAGGGTTTTATGATTTACTCTGAAACATGGGTTAATCTCAAGGTTCCAAAGTGTATAGGGACATTATTTTCAAATCATTCAGCTACCTGATTTTGAGGAGTCATTGGTGCTTGGTAAGGGGCTGTCCAAAAGTTGATGTGGTATTGAGAGGACTGAGAACGGGGAAGAGAGGGGCTCATGTTAGCCTACGATGATGCTTGGTTGAGGCTTCAGTCAGTGAGCTTGAAAAAAAAAAGAAAAAAAGCATTAGGCAAACAGAGGAAACCCTAAAGTATTGCTTGTAAATTACTTGTTGTCCATTTGGTTCAGGCAGTGATATACGCTCCCAGAAGCACCATGTGCACACAAAGCTATCGGTGTTAGTAACGAAGGACAAACCATAATGTGACTATTTGGACACATTGCTGCTTCTCACATGACTAAGAACAGCATTTTGGACATTGGGTTAACAGTTTTCAAAAGTATGATGTCAGAAGTCAGTGTTTTTTTGAAAGGTGTGGTTCCCCACACCGTGAATCTCCCATTTGCCGTTCTACAAATGTGTCTGTCTCCCTTTTAAGACAGCTTGGCTGAACTAATTAAATTCACTAGAAGTTCATTCTCCCCAAGTGCTCAGCAGAAACAATTCAGTAATTTGACATTTCTGGAAGGAGGGCACGCTTTCAAATCCATAAAGCTACACATAACGAGGGGAAAGGACGGGAAGGAATAAGAAGACAGTCTAACATTGACACAAGGGCTTTCTGCTGAGCCTGGGAGAGCTGGGCTGCTGGTCCAATCCTGACTCCAGGGGCAACACCCAGGCTGTCAGACGGCAATGTGCCGGTGAAGACTGATTGAAACAACCACAGAGGGTCTGGAAGCCTCAAATGTCTAGTGGTGGTTCTGGCATTATGGCCTCTGACCCTGGTCCAAAGTTAAACCTTCTTTAAAAAAAAAAAAAAGAAAAAAAGCATTACTCAAACAGAGGAAACCCTAAAGTATTGCTTGTAAATTACTTGTTGCCCATTTGGTTCAAGCAGTGATGTACACTCCTAGAAAGCACGATGTGTACACGAAGCTATCGGTATTAGTAACAAAGTACAAAGTATAATGTGAATATTTGGACACATTGCTGCTTCTCACATGACTAAGGACAACATTTTGGACATACTTCTCCATCTTTATGATTTGTCAGTAACATACTTTAAATGGACAGCATAACTCCGCAGGCTAATTCAAGCTAAACCTCCTGACAGCACTCATATATCCTTCCTTCCCAATCTCTGAGCATTTAAGAGTTGTGTTATACGATATAATTTTAAAATCTAGTTTCGAGAGACACTCTAGGATATTTACACAGAATGTTAAATTTTTTCATCAATGTAGTTCTGAAAGTGTTTCTCTAAAATGACTTGAGTCATTAGTCACGTTTCTAAACCACCCAGAACACTACTTCGCACCTGGAAGTTGACTTTAAAAAAATGAAATCACGTGTAATGATTACACAAATGTAAATCCTATAACCTGAAAAATTAAGGACATTTTTTTTTTTTTTTTTTTTTTTTTTTTTTGCGCTACGCGGGCCTCTCACTGCCGGGGCCCCTCCCGCTGCGGAGCGCAGGCTCCGGACGCGCAGGCGCAGCGGCCATGGCTCACGGGCCCAGCCGATCCGCGGCACGTGGGATCCTCCCGGACCGGGGCACGAACCCTTGTCCCCTGCATCGGCAGGCGGACTCTCAACCACTGCGCCACCAGGGAAGCCCTAGGACATTTTAAAATGACTTTTTTGAGTTATATTCTTGTCATTCAGATGCCTCATTCTGTTTCCATATTTGGCCCTTTAATAAAAGTCAGTGACGCCCCTCTAAATTCATTCGTGTGGTAGGTGAATCTTTAAGGTAAACGACTGTCTTCTATCCCTTGTGGATTTGTTTCAATCTCTTTTCCCATCTGTCTCTCTACAGTGCATGGATTCTATGTTCCTAATTCCCAAAAAGCAACCAGCACAGTTTTAAACTATGTTGGATGCCAGCTCAAGTTGTCTTTCAGATGATTTGGTTAAAAACTACAAAAGAACTACTTTCAACAAAAGCTTCTTATAGTGGAACGCAAACATTTGTGAAGTGGGTTTGCAGTACTTACCCTGCATTCACAGCTTTAGAGGGAAATATATGCGGAGAGGAATTAATCACAAACTAAATCCCACCCCTAGGGCTCCTTATACATCTATCAAGGAGGTTTACATGTGCAGTGGCTTTTCTACAATCGAATCTTAGTTACACATCCCTGTTTTCAATATCTCATAAGAAAGGCAAGAGATGTTTATTTACTGAAGATGGAAGAAGAAAAACAGCAATGTTGAGTCAATATTAAAATCTTCATAACAAGGTAACCCAAAAAACCAAGACTTATTCATAAATCCTAGTCATAGAGACTTACCCTGCAGCGAGCTTGTTCTTGTGCTTGTAATTAATCATATCGTGATATGCAAATGAAGAGGCTGCCTTTTTTGACATTTGAATAATAATTTGGTAGGTCTGGGATATTTGCATCCACTTTATTATTTACACACTCTTAAAGTTCGGATGTTTTCCGCTTTGGATGGCATACCTCTGAAAGCAGTTTTTCTCTAATCTGGGAAATAAAACAAACGGTGTTTATTAAAAGTGAACTTTTATGCCTGAAGCTTTAAATTCACAAATCCTTGTAGCACACAAACTACAAACAGTTCTGTGCTTTGTTAGTAACACATGCTGTCCTGGGGGACAGAGGCAGGAGAGCGCTTCAGTGATTGAGCACAGCCTTGTGAAGAAATGGCAGTATTAGAGACTTTTTTTCCTCTAACACTTCTAAGGAGTAACTTACAGCTTTTTGCCATAAGAAAGCTGTGCTGTTGAATGACACAGCGTGTATAAGGTGATGTCCTAGCGGCAGTCGCACATTCAATTTCTGCCACGTTTTTCGCCGTTGTGCATAACTCAGCAGAGTACAGAGGAAGTGCTCTCTGGCTCACCAGAATATGAACTTGAAGTCTCTGATCTAGATAATTTTAGATACTTTGATTTCATTATAGAAATTCCTAGACTACTTGTGGGATAAAACAAATGCTAAGACCATATTGAGTTTCATCGAGCTGAATTAGCAGAAAATAAAGATAAAATGCCTTTCTATTTAAGCACACGATGATGTTTTAATCGTTACAGCATTTGGCATATGCCTAATGTATACAATTCTTGACATTCATACAATAACAAAAGAAGGTTGTTTGGGATTTTTCTTTTATTTCCTAGTGTCTCCTTTCCTCTCTAGGATTTCTCCCACCCCCATCCCAGCCCTGGCTTTTAGCTCTCCTTTCATTTCTCCATTTTTCTATAAGGAAAAAAACTCTAAGCAGCAGAGGGATATATGTAAAAATACCTCATTTCGATGTAGAGAGGCCAAGGCTGCTTATTACCTAGCTATGATGAACAGACCACCACGCTTGTGACAACTGATGTAGATGCCTCCAGGGTAAAACAAAGGTTTACATATTACACAAGCAATTTAACTGTTTTCTAAACAGATTGCCAAGACAGTGGGAGTTGGCAGCCCACACTGTGTTTTAGGTTTTGGAGACTTGGATTAGAAGTCACTGCTGATTATGAACCTTTTTATTTGTCTTCTGTGAGCTACAAGCAACCTAGTAACCCAGCAAAGAATTCTTCACAGCACTTAAACTTGTCTTCCTAGCTTCCCCAGATTACATACACAAATCACTTGACAAAAGTGGTGTAAGGGTCTTGCGTACAGATAACCACACAAGACAATTGTCTTGTTCTAACCCTTAAAGAGTTCCGCAAAGTGAAATGTTTTATAATCCTTTTTGTGCAATAGGCAAGGAAGAAAAGAAAAGAGTTTGGGCAAAGATTATCCAGGAGAAAGAAAGAGACTCTTTTGGGGGTTCCAGTTGAAACACAATAAAGAACATAATTAACTTCACAATTCTTTGTGTTTTTCATTTGACTGCAGGGAGGAGATGAAAGAGGACTGCTAAGCCTTGCATTCCATCCCAATTACAAGAAAAATGGAAAGCTCTATGTGTCTTATACCACCAACCAAGAACGGTGGGCTATGGGGCCTCATGACCATATTCTCAGAGTTGTGGAATACACAGTATCCAGGTACCACTAAAAGACGTTTAAACTTATTTTCTCATGATCTCTTTATAATTTTTTGTTCAGAAGTTACAAATAATTAACCATCAGGTGGCAATAATTAAACCCCAATCTCCATCTGGTTTAAAATCCTGTGTGTGTCTTTAAGGAAAATTGCGAAAAATGGTAGCGTTGGCACTTTTCCACAATTCTCTTTCAACTTAAATGCCACTTTGGAAACCTAGAGACTAACGTAATTTTTCAGTCATTTTTATTGGCTACCTTTTCAGTATGTTTGCTTATTTACATGACACGTGTTTGCTTCCCCCTTTGTGCCCTATTTACTTTCTGTGGGTTCACCTTACATCTTTCACAATCATGGTTTGTTTCCTCCCCACCACCTAGAAAAAATCCCCATCAAGTTGACCTGAGAACAGCCAGAGTATTTCTTGAAGTTGCAGAACTCCACAGAAAGCATCTGGGAGGACAGCTGCTCTTCGGTCCTGACAGCTTTCTGTACGTCATCCTTGGCGATGGGATGATCACTCTGGATGATATGGAAGAAATGGATGGGTTAAGGTAAAACAATAAGACAAAAACACAGATGCCCCTTGATGGTAAAGTGTTTTAAGTGAGTTATATCACTTATGTCTTTGAATTATATCACCTCGGTTAAATATCCAGCTTTTATTATCAGCATCTGCATTTATAACATGAAGAGGAATTCAAATAAATATGCTGTTATAATATTTTTGAAAGTCGCTCTACTGAGATGTCCTAAAACGAGTTCCTGCCTGGGGTTTGTGCAGTAGCTGCCCTGCACATCTCTGCTGCCTTGGACACTCTACCTAACGGACCAACATTGTCCAGCGGAGCTTCCTGGGGGACGTTAAATACGTAGTTTGGAAAAAAAAAAAAAAAAAAAAAACACATTTTCGAGGATGGATGCCAAAAGCAGCGCGCCATCAATGCTGCAGCCTTCAGCCACCGTCGAGCTGTGTCTCAGTGCTGCCACGTGTCTGAAACCAAACTGCCCCTGGTTTCATTTCCCACGACCTGGAATTTGGAACTTTAATAATTTTGTCTCAAATGGGGGGCGGGGGGGGTGGTTTTTTAGCCATAGGGCAACTTCCCTGCCTTGAGTGTCGGTGCGATACGTAACAAAAACGGAAAGCACTTAACGTTGTCCTCCGATTTCCTCAGCGACTTCACAGGTTCCGTGCTCCGTCTGGACGTGGATACTGCCATGTGCCACGTGCCTTATTCCATACCCAGGAGCAACCCGCACTTCAACAGCACCAACCAGCCCCCGGAAGTGTTTGCCCACGGCCTCCACGATCCAGGCAGGTGAGAACACAAGCCCGCCCTCTCCCCTGCCTTACAGCAGGGCCGGGATTTGCAACGTGGGGAAAGAAAGAGGGTTTCCGGGCACGGAGCAGCCAAGAGTGGTATCCAAGGTTTTGCCTCTAAAGGTACACTGGTTCATTATCTTACCCAGTATTTTGCCCTCTTCCTTCTATTAATGTGTGAAGCAGATGGAGAAGGCAGATTAGACAAGGCAGAGGACAAGTTCACGGAGAAATATCACCTTAACATTTTGGAGAGTTATTATTGGATAAACACGGGTGGACAGGTGTCATGATGAAGACTTCAATCTGAACAATTCAGACAGATAATAAACTTGGTCTCCTTAAACCGCTCTAAATGTTAATTTCCTTATAAATACATTAAATGAGGATGGTAATAGCCACCTTGCAAGGACGCTGTAATGATTAAATACAGATCTATAAGTGAAGAATCAGAGTTTCTGACACACGTGATGGATTTTAAATAAATTATGGTTCTTATTATCGTAGCTTCACTTAACAGATGATGACACAGTGTCATTTGGAAGGAATTGAGCTAAATGTTAACATTTTTTTACTTGAAAGAAATTACAAATACTAAAGGAATTCACACTGACTGTTTACTACAATGAACCGTAAAGAAAGGACCGCTAAGAAGAAGGTAGAATGAGACATTTGGGGTATACTTGAAAAACGCTAGGAAGTGTAATATAGCAATTCTGTGATGAAAGCTTTATCTAATCTGTGGTCTGTTATTCATACTAAGGGGTATCTGGCCACATTTATTCATTTACTAGTTATTTTTGCTATTTAATATTTATTGAGTGTTCACTACATGCAAGGTGAGTATTTTTCTCGAACTCCTTCTTTTTATAATCCCTCCCGCCCTTCATCTCCCTCCCATCAAAGTCCAAGTCTACAGTTCATTTCCTTTTTGGCATCTCAGCAGATCTTAAAATCTGGGCGACAGGGACTGCTTAAGGTGGGTTCAGGATGTGGATGAAACTGTCACATTCCATTCCTAGAGCTCAGAACTGGCAGATACCACCACAAAGCAACACTTTGAAGTCGAGCAGCCAGAGTCACCACAATCCCGCTGGAGCCTTCATGCAACCTTCCCGGGGGGTCCCGACCCTCAGTGTGAAAACACAGGGCGAGGTGCCTTACAGACCTTACGTGTGGCAGGATGCCTGTACTGTCGAGTCTTACTTCTTCCCGTGATAGAGGGCTGAACGGTCTGCCTCCCTCCAAGAGCATTTCAAGCAAAGGAGGGTTTAATAAAGCAGAAAGGAAACTAAAATCATTATTGGCTAGAAGTAAAGCTGGCTTTTATTAAGCACCTCGGTGCAGAGTAGCAAACCACGTATCATGTACCCATCATCTGATTGGTAACTCTCAGCCACCACTCTGAGGTAGCTGGTGTCAGGCACCTCCCCCTGCCTTTTTCTTAAAGACTTTAATCTTTAGATCAGTTTTCAGTTCACAGCAACATGGAGCAGAAAGCCCAGAGATTTCCCTGCCACCTCACATACATAACCTCCCCCACCCACGTGGTACACTCGTTACAATTGATGACCCTACACTGACACATCATTACCACCCAAAGACCATAGTTTACATAGGGCTCCCTCCTAGGGCTGTACATCCAATGGGTTTGGACACATGTATAATGACGTGGAGCCATCCTTATAGTATCATACTGAGAAGTTTCACTATGAGACTAAAGGTTAAAAAGGCCAAGTGAGGGCTTCCCTGGTGGCGCAGTGGTTGAGAGTCCGCCTGCCGAGGCAGGGGACGCGGGTTCGTGCCCCGGTCCGGGAGGATCCCACGTGCCGCGGAGCGGCTGGGCCCGTGAGCCATGGCCGCCGAGCCTGCGCGTCCGGAGCCTGTGCTCTGCAACGGGAGGGGCCGCAGCAGTGAGAGGCCCGCGTACCGCAAAAAAAAAAAAAAAAAAAAAAGGCCAAGTGGTTCTTGGTGGATTTGATATTCAGTCAGAGCCAGACCTCATGGTCTCCAGCAACTCCACCTTTGGGAGACCTGGCCAAAGGTCTCTTTTCTCTTTCTTTGTTAGAAACTCAAAGCTTTTTTGGTCCTAGTTTCTCCATTTTCAAGAGAAAAGCAGTACAGGAAAAATTTCTCACCCTGTATGGACTTGGTTCCACCTTAAGTCACAGCAGGTCTGTGTCAGGATCCCCGCCAGACATTGTATTCCGCGAATCATTGAATTAATGAGGACAAGAAAGTGACTGTGGCCACAGAACCACTAACCCACCTTTGGCAGGTCAGGCTAACATGAAGAGGATCATTTGGAGCCAACAGGTTTTGTTTCACTGTTGTTGCTTAAATAATTGCTGCATGTGACTCATGTCTCTTAAGCCCCAGAATCTACTCTCAGATTTTTTTTTTAATTTTGTAATTTATTTAATAGCCCCAATGAATTTGTTTTTGTCATTAGTGTATTTTATTGGCCTAAAACAGTGATTCTCAATGGGATGGTTTTGCCCCCAGAGGACCTTTGGCAATATCTGGAAGCATTTTTGGTTTTCACAAATTGGAAGGAGGAGATCATGCTACTGACATCGAGTGTATGGAGATCAGAGATGCCGCTAAATATCCTATAGTGCTCAGAGCAACCCCCTCTTCCCCCCAAAAGAAAGAAATATCTGGCCCCAAACGTCAATAATGCCAAGGCTGAGAAACCTAAAAAACAGTGCAAGACTGTTTTCCAAATGTGTGAGAACTTCAAAATGTTATTCAACTTCATTCTTCCCCCAGCGCAAACTCCCCATACCTAGTCACTCATTGACTTAAACATTCAACAAATATTGAGCCCCTCTTATATTCCTGGGTTTGAACTAAGGAGTAGAAATACAGGGATAAAGCGGTCGGAAGTGGTTCCCGTCCCCATGGACTTTACCGTCCGTGGCTTAAGTCACAGAAATATTCTGGCCCCAGATTGGGGGCTGAACACAAAGTCAGAGTCCATGTGAAAGACCTCAATGGTTGTGGGATCAGCTTTATTTTATTCCTTGAACCGGAGCGCATGCTTTCCTTCATTAGAGCAGCCCACACTTTAGAACGTAGTGATTCTATGTAAGAAACGCAAAACTAATACTATAACTATTACAGGTTATCCGTGACTCACGATGGGGTTAAGTCCCGATGAAGCCACCATCGGTTGAAAATACCGTTAAGTGGAAAATGCACTTAATGGTCCTCACCTACCGAACCTCATAGCTTAGTCTAGCCCATCTTAAACGTGTTCAGAACACTCACACCGGCCTACAGCTGGGCACAGTCTGCTAACACAGAGCCTATGTGATGTTGAATATCTCATGTCGTTTATTGAGTACCGCACTGAAAGTGGAAAGCAGAATGGTCGCCGGGATGCAGAATCGGTGTCAGTGCGTCGTTGTTTCCCCTCGTGATGGAGTGGCTGCCGGGCAGCTGCAACAACCACTGTCCAGCATCACGAGAGAGGATCGATTGTGCCGCATGTCATGAGCCAGGAAAAGATGAAAAGTCACCAGTGGAAGTATGCTTTCTACTGAATGTGTACTACTTTCACAGCATCATACCCCGCCCCCCCCCCGAATCATCATTAAGCTGGGGACCGAGTGCTCTGCAGCACGTGTTACAGATGTGAATTGATGGCGCTGCCATTCTTACTCTTATACCTGACCAGTGTATTAGACACGTGCTGTTCCTTAACAACAGACCAACAAGTGTTCTAAGTCAGCATGCACGTTCGTAATGGAGGTAGATACCAAGAGAAGTTAAGAAATACGCTCCAGAGATCATTAAACTTCAGCAGAGTGAGCAAACAGGATGTTTCCTTCGGTGGTTTCTAGAGGTTCCAAACTAAATCGCCCATAGGATCCTTGCCAGCCCACAAAGGATTCCTATGTCAGGAATCTCTGGTCTGACCTTAGAAGATACCCCGGTTGGAATTCATGGGTATCACCCCCATTTTGTCGCAGATGTGCTGTGGATCGACACCCCACTGACATCAACATCAATTTAACAATACTTTGCTCAGACTCCAATGGAAAGAACAGATCATCAGCCAGAATCCTACAGATAATTAAGGGAAAAGATTATGGTAAGTAGAGCATAATTTGTTGATTTGGCTTTAGTTTGGGCTTTGTTTTATTTTCATATATTAATTGAAGAGAAAAGGATTTCTGCAAAATGAGCATTTGGGAAAGCATCAAAATACTGGCCTAACCATGGTGAGGGCGTCAACTGCTCACTTTTTAAAGGTCCAGTGACTCTTACAAGCTCTAGGGGTTCCATTTGGGTAATTACCTTTCCCGTGGATTGAATGGTGCTCTGTAGGCCCCCAAAATTTAATGGACCTTCAAAAGTTAGCAGTTTATATTTTGCTCATCTGAGAATCGAGATGAATACCTTCTATTTATTTAATATATAAGGGAGAACTTGTCTTAACATCTTATATACAGAGGAAAAAAACAAGTGTTGATGGTAAGAAATTTCTCAATACCCATCGTACTAGTCTCAGCAATTAGGAAAATTATAAGTGTTTCAAATAAGAATGTATTTTGTAAAGGTGTTTATTTTGGAGAAAACAAAGTAATAGACTTATAAAAACGTGACTTATCTACCCAAGTCATGAAGATGGAATGTTTAGATCTTATTTTTAATAACATGATTACTAGAGTATTTAGAGATACATATTAAAATATAAAGTTAATATTTTTCAGTGTTTTTGTATATGCTCCTTTTAGAGGAAGCAATATATCAAATATGATTTTGATTCAGGGAATATAGTAGATGAAGATTATTAAATTGATTGCTGCTTCTATTTAGTCATTCAATACGGATATTTACTTAGTACCAGGAATGAAGCAGCTGTGTCAGTTCATGTGGTATTCAGTTATTTTACTTTATTTTTTTTTCAGGTATTCATGTATGTGTGTGTGCATCTTATAAAAGCCAAACCAAAGAATAATGTGGTTAGAAAAAAAAATCTAATGAGTCACTAGCTTGTGGGAATTTTGGTTATATTTGTAGATTAAATCCCACAATCACATTAATTGGGATTCAGCTGAAACTAGTTACAATATTGATGGCCTTACATTTATCTATTAAACACACAGCCACAGAATCCTTTTACAATGTATATATATATATACACACACATATGTATATATGCACATACATATATAATTTTATTTGTTAATTATATCTCAATAAATCAGGAAAAAAAAAACAAATAACCACATCCACAACGCTTACTACATGCCAGCTCCTGCAGTAAGCACTTTGCAAACTTCACTCGTTTCATTTACAGAGAAACCCTATGTGGTAGGTCCTCGTATTGGCCACATTGTACAAATGAGGGAACTGAGACACAGAAAGGTTGACTGTCACACCACGTAAAGTGACAGGATCTGGATTTGAACCTGACTCCAGAGTTCATGACCTTAGTCTTTCAGTTAGGCTGCCTCTCAGTATCCTGGTTATTTAAAACATATCTGTTCTACTTTTTATAATATCGTATTCACCATAATCACATGGGGAGGGGGAAGGACTTTAGAATTACTGTCCTTCCACAGAAGCTTTTGCCTAAAATACTTCCTGTTGATAGTGACTTATTTAAGTACGTAATAAGTAATTTTCAGATTATTTTGCAGCTGACTTGGTATCTTTTCCATCGCAACTGGCATCCCTGTATTCAAGTACATAATGACATGCCTGCAAAGACTGAGATGCATGTCTATCCACACGTACTTCTGAAGGAATGACTGAAATAGACTTTGCTAACGACATGACTCTATAAACAAAACTCCTAAAACATTTTAAATGAGGATATTACTTGACTAAGTGACAGTGTTTTAAAATATGCAACAAATGTGGTTTTGAAGACCTTTTATGTACCATACCTTTATTTTCTTTAAAGCTTGAACTTTTAAACATTTTATAAAATTTGAGAGGTCTGGCTCAGTTTAGTAGGCATATGCAAAAGCATTTCTACACAAAATTCAATATTAAAAAAATTAAGTATTTTTTTAAGTATTTTAGTTCTAAAGTCCATGATTTTGCAAAATATCCAGATTCTAATGCCATTGAAAATTTGATACATCTTGGCAGTTACAATAACAACAAGCATTTGCAGAGCATTTTTATTTCATTCTGCTATGCATGGAAGCCCTTTACATTACATTTAATTACATTATATTTAAGCAAAAGGGGTAATTATTTTCACTAAATATCTACAAGGATCCATCTTATGCATCATGGAACACATTTCAGAGTTAAATTACTGTAATAATTGCGGTGTGGCCTACATTACTTTTCCTTTATGAAAATACGATTCATTTGCTCTAATGTGATGTTTATTTATTTCCAGAAAGTGAGCCATCACTTCTAGAATTCAAGCCATTCAGTAATGGTCCTTTGGTTGGTGGATTTGTGTACCGAGGCTGCCAGTCGGAAAGACTTTATGGAAGCTACGTGTTTGGAGATCGTAATGGGTAGGTTTCCTGATACCACAGTTTGATAGATCAAATGACATATCCATTGATTATTGGGCAAACCATCATAAAACATTCAAATGATTGCCTCCCTTTGGAAGTCAGGTGTGGGACGCACATAAATATTATTATTTACCTTTTTTTTTTTTTTTGCGGTACGCGGGCCTCTCACTGTTGTGGCCTCTCCCGTTGCGGAGCGCAGGCTCCGGACGCGCAGGCTCAGCGGGCATGGCTCACGGGCCCAGCAGTTACGCGGCACGTGGGATCTTCCCGGACCGGGGCACGAACCCGTGTCCCCTGCACCGGCAGGCGGACTCGCAACCACTGTGCCACCAGGGAAGCCCTTATTATTTACTTTTGTTTCCACCATGTTTGGTGGGATAATTCAAGAACTTCCTAAGAGATGCTTTTTAAACATACTTGATCAAATTCATAAAATAATTTTTAAGAGCAGAGAGGTCTTCAGACAGACATTTCATATTATTTAGAGTCTTCCCTTCATCCTTAACATACGTTTACCGTGATCATGAGTAAATTGAAAACTGTGGTTTTACATGCGTTGTATAAATATTTTGAAAATTACCTGGAAGGCTAAGAATTTTTGTTTTTGCCAAACTTTGGGGACTTTTGGCAACACACCTTAATTTGTCTGTATTCATAGGAATGCTACAAAATTAAATTTTAGCCTAAAGTTTAGAGGTCACATTGTGGATAATTATAAGAAACTCTGTGATGAAACCCAAAATAAGAATCTTGTTCTCCAAGTCACTGGCATTCAGGCATATGGCAGAGCTGATATGCTTGGTCGCTGAAAGGAACTCGGAAAGAGTACTGACCCCGTGGTCCTCCCCCATCCCTCTCTCTGATGAATAGCACAGCATGGAGTCTAGTCCTGGAGAGGGAGTATCATTCTCTGGATGAAGGGGAGGGCTTTTCTCAGACTCAGGTACTTTTAGTACCCCGCCTCCAAGCAAAATATTATCTTAAGTACTTTCTCTTCACATGGGAATTTCGGCGTATTCACACACATTATGGGCTATTTTATTTTTCCCTTTAGAAGCCAGGTCTGTGGCACAACAATTATTTCTTATGAGTTTTATTTTAAACATTTTATTGTGTTTTTTAGGCAAAAGCGTATTTTCATCATAGGTTTCTGGTATGTTTCGTTGTAGGAATTTCTTAACCCTCCAGCAAAGTCCTGTGACCAAGCAATGGCAAGAAAAACCACTCTGTCTTGGCAACGGTGGTTCCTGTAGAGGTTACTTTTCAGGTCACATTTTGGGATTTGGAGAAGACGAATTAGGTACTGTACAAACTATTTCTGTTAAGTTCCATTCTCAATCTTTGCCCAAGAGGCTCTGTTCTGCTCTGAAAAATAAGTATAACAATCTAATCTTCCATTTGTTGGAAATGTAACCTACAGCAAAGATGACCAATTCAGTATTCGCTTCCAGTAAACTTTCCCTGGGGGGTTTTAAATCTTATTCCCCCCCCCCCACAACAGAAATTTGAAAGTAATAAAGCAGAAAAATGGGAGTCAAAAGAGAATTTTTGAGTCTTGAAGACAGAGGAAATTTTAAAAGTCTACTGATATTTTTGATGCAGCTAAGTCATTTGTTTATATTCTCTATCTGAACCTTTGCACTTATCCATGTCTCTTGGAATAAATTAAAATTTGTTGTAATCTGAATCTCACTTTATCCCTTATTTTTTGCCCATCGAGGCATGAAATTTGTGCAAGATAATCTGACTTTGTAGATCTGCTTTCCAACAGAATGGAAATTATCTTCTCATTGATAATCTCCAGGATAACATACAATTTATTTGTTGGTATGTTATCAAAATGTATGCAGCTTAACAAGCAAAAAGAAATTGATATTGGAATTGTACCAATCAAAGGGTGAAATGCTACCAATTTAAAATTTCAGAGATAAATGTAGTTTTCATAATGATTCCCTTTAAAGAATAATATCCAAACAAACTATGGCTACCATGCTCCTTTAGCCTTAGAGATAAATTTCGAGGTATTAAGAAAGAAAAGTTGTGTTTCTATCTAAATCAAAATTATTAATATTTTTTATAAATTTATTTATTTATATTTTTGGCTGTGTTGGGTCTTTGTTACTGCATGCGGGCTTTCTCTAGTTGTGGCGAGCAGGGGCTACTCTTCGTTGCGGTGTGCAGGCTACTCATTGCGGTGGCTTCTCTTGTTGCGGAGCGTGGGCTCTAGGCCCGCAGGCTCAATAGTTGTGGTGCACGGGCTTAGTAGCTCCGCGGCATGTGGAATCTTCCCGGACCAGGGCTCGAACTCGTGTCCCCTGCACTGGCAGGCAGATTCTTAACCACTGCGGCACCAGGGAAGTCCCTAAATCAGAATTATTTACTCTAAACACACAGATTTGGCTTTCCTACATCAAACAGAGAATTCATCAGAAATACATCCATGCCATTCACTTAGGTTACCAAGGGACTCAGACAAGTTTCCTGAAACACAACACACAGACTTCAAAGCCACAGGAATATAAGGATTCAAAGAAGAGAAGTCCAATCTATCTTTTTCTTGTTCTAGCATTGAAAGCATCTTGCATTTAATTTTCCCTTGAAATTCTTCTACCCCATTCAGATGAACCAGAAAGATACCTTTTCTCGCTTAAAACTTCTGTAATTGTAATTTAAACGTCATTGGCAAACTCTGATTTTAAAATATAAATTAGGATCACATTGTTTGTGGCAGAGTTCGAGATGAGTATTTAGAATCATTTTGATGAATCACTTTGATCTCCCCAGACCTTACTGCCAGTGACTCACCATCATTCATCCTATTAGCATCACCCCCATTTAAATATGCAAATATCTGTCCACACTTAATACGGTGTTGGGAGGAGAACCAGGAAATGAAGCATATACAGTTCTTACTGTCCAAAAGCAACAACATAGTGTATATTTCATAATTAAAAATAAATATACTTTCACTCTTTAATGCAAAACTCTTTGGTTTTTAATTAAGAGCCATATAAGAAAGTGAGTTCGAGTTTTCATTTTTTGAAACAAAAAATGTTGAGAGTCTTTTTTCTGTGTGTGTGTGTGTGTGTGTGTGTGTGTGTGTGTGTGTTTAACTATAAAATTAGGATGAGTTTGTTGTAAGGACTAAATACGGTAAACTACATAAAGTACTTGAAATAAATATGATTTTTTTAAACTTACATTCCTTTGCCTTTTAATGTCATTTTGATTTTTTCTGTTGTGTCTGTGTTTTTAATGTAAATCCCATAACATCCTTTCCAGAAGTGAGAAAGCAGTAGGGTGTGCTTAATACACAATAATAAAGTAGAAGAGAGAAATATAGACTAAATCAAGACCTATTTCATGAATGAGAACCAAATATAAATTTAAAGCCTTATAAACATATAATCATAAATACAGCTTCTAATTCCCTATTCATGTGATCAGTTCTATATATTGAATTATATGGAAGGAGTGGTAATAAATGAGAGCGGTTCTTTCCGAAGAGGGTACTGCATCTGTTGTAGTTCATTTTCAGGAACACAGCCTGGCATCAGGATTCAGAGACATGGAGCTGGGATTGAGCAAAAGGGTCTCTCTCTCTCTCTCTCCCCCCCAGCTATTTATTTTAATGTATTTTGTTTAAAAAGCTAAAAATTAAAAAGGAGTACCCAATGCCATCCGGCCTCAAATGATCAATTAACAGTAACAACTTGGTAACCAAACCTTTGAATCTTGGGTGGAATAAATCAAGATAAAACTCACCATTCCATACTCATTCTACAACTATTTATTGAGCACCTATTCTGTGCAAAGCTCTGTTCTAGGAGTTGGGGATACAGGAGCAGATAAAGAGATAACAATCTAAACTGTTTTCATGAAATTTACATCCTAAAGGAGGACAATAAAAGTAATTTTTAAAGAATATATTGTACATTAGTTGGTAATAAGTGCTTAGGAGGAAAATCTAGTTGTAAAGAGGGATAGAGATGCCTAGGAGTTGGGACAAGTGTACTTTTAAATAGAACAGTCAAGAAAGATGATATCTAAGCACAGACCCGAAAGGGGAACAATGCATCTAGTGGTGGTCTACTGACAGGAGCCTGAGATAGGACCTGGGACAGATGCTGAGGCAGGAGGAGCCTCGGACACCAGGGGCCTGAGACAGGAGGCTGGGACCGGAACCTGCCTTGCATGGCCAAAGTCAGGAAGTGAGGGTAGAAACATTGCAGATGGGGTCAGAGCAGTAAGGGGGGACGTTGTAGGCCACTGTCAGGACTTACCTTTTTGCTGGGAGAGAGATTAGATGCCATTGGAGGGTATTGAAACAGAGGAGTGTGATCCAATTTATATGATCTAACTTGCCTTTTAAGGAATCCCTGCGGCTGGTATGTTGAGAATAAACATAGAAGAATAAGAGTAGGAGCAGGGAGATCAGTTAGGAGGCTGTTGCCATCTTCCAGGTGAGAGATTAGTATCTGCTCGCACTGGAGTAATAGTGAGATGTGGGGAGAAGCGACCAGAATTTGGATGCACTCAGGCAAGAGGTCTTCTGAGGATGTATGAATATATAATATATGTATATACATACACATACCTACCTACACACGTATTATGTATGTATAGATAATAATCTGCTAGGCAACAGAAGGTAAGGCTTTGTAATACTGTGAATTAACTTACTGTATTTCTCTCTTCGTAGGTGAAGTTTACATTCTATCAAGTAGTAAAAGTATGACCCAGACTCACAATGGAAAACTCTACAAAATTGTAGATCCCAAAAGGTGAGGTTTTTTTTTTTAATATTCCGTTAAGTCAAGTAATATTCTCTTCGTTATTCCAGTGCATTCACATTAGTGATGGAATTGCAATTAGCCCTCAACAAAGATGAACATTTCCGCCCTGTCCATCTGCTAAGTGCTCTCCTGAGAGACCCTCAGTTCCAGTCCCTGAGGCCTAGACTTGAACACCCTGAACTTTAAAGGCCTTCTTTTGATCACGTTCAGGGCATCTTTGTTGTCATCTGAAAGCAGCAGTATATTTGTGGAATCAGGGTCCTCAGTTAAATGTCCAAGGAGGACCCTGATGTATGAGGCAGCGGCTTCCGCTCTCTTGTTGGAAGCAATAAACCCTCCTTTCCTTTCGAGAAAACCAGGAACACTCTGGCAGACCTTAGTATGCTTAGTATGACTTTTGTTAGGTCATCAGGATAAGCTATTTCGGCAGCTCAACGCTGGAGCCTCATTTTATAACTGGATGCTCACAGCTTCTGTGACTAAACAAATGAAAACTGAAGAAATATTTTGTTATTTATTTTAGCAAAAGGAAGATGTGAATGTTTTAATCCTTTAGAGAATATAATTATCCCTCTCCTGCTCTTCTCTACCCACCCACCCAACTTCAACACACACACAACTTTCAAATGATCTTGAGTCATCGTTAGTCGGTTGTGAATTTCATGGATAAAATCAGAACTCTCAGAAGCTGCTAAAATTATATACTGTCAAATAGATATTAGCCATAATTTTAGAAACAATTATCATAGGACTTCAGGATCCTCACAAATACTACTACTGTGGAACACCAGTAGTGGTCAGACTCTAGCTTCGCCGTGCTGTGAATTTCTAATTCTTTCTATGCTAACTTAGCTTCATGAGCCCATTTGCAAATTTAAATTCCCAAATTTCAAGTCCCTTTTAGGAGAAAAAAAATGCCAATAATCTGAAAAGTTTACTAAGAGCATTCATTTAATTACACTTTAAAAATATTTGTAGGTTATAAATTGCGTATGTTTTTCTGAAAAATTCACTAACAAATGGAGATTCTTGTCCTTTTTCCATACCCGAAAACACTATCTTTCCTGAGAAAAATACAGGTTGACATTGGTGCTGCAGAACAAAAAGAGACCAAAAATGGTCTCTCTATGATAGAAGGCATCACATATACCCATCTATCACACAGTGATAATGACAGCTTTCCTTCTCTATTTAACAGTACACATTTTCTTTCACAGTAAGAGAGGTACCCATCTACACACTGTAAGGGCTCTTTTCTTCCTTGAGTGTGAAACCAGTGTCCTTCTGTGAGAAGCAAAGTAATGAAAGAAAAAAAAAAAAAAAAATCAGACACTTCGGTGATTGTTGAAGGTGGCAATATTAAGAGCAAAACTCAAACCATTGTTAACTCATAAAATAGCATTCTAACGATTCAGAATGAGGTCTGCGGATTTCACTCAGATCTAATGCCATTAATTTCAAAATAGCCATTGTTATTCCATTGTATTTGTCGAAGTTGATGTGCTTTTGCAAGCTCTCTGGTAGTGTTATTAATTCTCGCTGCTTCTCACAGAAATGTTTCTCTCTTCCTCTGGATTGTTTAGTCTGTTGGTGGTGAGTTGAGGTGAATTTTACACCTTCAGTCCATTATTAGTATCTAATTACCAGGGCTGCCATGAGGGACCTTGGCTTTGTGATCATGGGGCCTCCTCTCGTAGGGTGGTCTCAGAGTGACATACCTGAAAGGCCTGACTTCTCATTATGGTGCCTGTTTCTGGTGAGTCGTGTCATGCGTGCGGCCAGGGTTAAGATGTGTGTTTGGTTTTCAGAAGGTGGGGGGATTAACAGAGTCCCAGAGACACAGTCCTTGTACACAGGCCCGGGCATACATTTCAAAATCAAGCTGACTATAAGAAAACAAATGTTTTCATAAACACTTGTTGGGAGCCTCATGCTGTTTCGATTTGGATGCCAAACGTTTGTTATTATAGCAGTTCTCCCCAGATGAGTGGAAGTTCTATATAAGCAGACACTTTTTAGTATATGTGCACGGGATTATTTTGGAAACACGAGCTAATTGCTAACCTAGCTGTGTTCAGGATGTCTGCTTCAGAGCACAACTGTTTTCCTAAAATGTTTGAGGGAGAAATTGAAGAAAGAGCCTCATCAATGGAAAAAAAGTAATACACAGACATTTCTTGTTGCACCAAAAAACCTAACTCAGATTAAAATCTTAGATTAACTGTATTCTTGTGGAAGAGCCCCAGACTTGTTAGAATGTTTTCAGAATGAATTTCAAACATTCAGTTGACTCATGACTCTAAAAGAGAATAACTAGAAATCATAAAATTTTTATATTCTGTATTATGTAGCATGGAAGTTACATTCCTACGCACCATAAGATTTATGCTTTTTCTCTTTTTTCCTACACACACACACTCACATGTAAGAAAAATGAGGGCGTTTTGAAACGATATGTAATATCGTTTGGTCATTTTGACAAAGGCAGACGAGGTCCCAGCGTTACCAGCTGTCTGTAAGGGCACTCTGGTCTCAGGCTATATGCTACATAATCATTTACATAAGTTTAAAATCATTTACGGTGGGCATCCTTCTCAGAAAAGGATGACAAGATGACCTGTTATAAAAAAAAACAAATGCCATTGTTTGCAATCAAAGACAACAAAAATTCTGTGAGAATACAGCCAGCTTTCTCTATGGCTTCACTAGAACTCAGGAGTTTTGCAAGGAAGAGCAGCAAAGGGAGGAATTTCCCCTCCCTGTTAGAACAGGGATACCTTCCCAAGTGGAAGAGTCTCATTTCATGGCAGAGTGCAATTAGAGACGCCTCAGTACAGTCTATCACTGCGCTCGCTGGGTCCCCCAAAGCCTCAAGTACTGGGTTCTGCATGCCCTGGTCTGGGATGCTTCTTCAGCCAGCAGATGTCGAGGCATTGAGGACAAGAGCTGGACACTCATTTCAGTCTCACTTAGAGCCATCTGAAGCCTGTCAAGATGAGGAAGTCTATCCTGGCAGGAAAGGCAGTCAAGCGGTCTTGTCTCTGAATCTTCCTTAGTGTGGATGTTGCATTGTGTCACCATACTGCGCTCCTTTGCCTGTCACTAGAGTACAGCTAATCATCCTGCCCCCGCTTCATTTCTGTAGAGCGCTGTGAAGATAATTAAATAATGTATCTAAAGCATATGCAGCGCTTCCCTGGTGGCGCAGCGGTTGAGAATCCGCCTGCCGATGCAGGGGACGCGGGTTCGTGCCCCGGTCCGGGAGGATCCCACGTGCCGCGGAGCGGCTGGGCCCGTGAGCCATGGCCGCTGCGCCTGCGCGTCCGGAGCCTGTGCTCCGCAACGGGAGAGGCCACAACAGTGAGAGGCCCGCGTATCACAAAATAAATAAAGCATATGCAGTTCTTTAGTACCATTGGTGTTCATTCCATGCATTCAAGAATTATTTTCAGGTGATCTCTCAACTTTTGAGGTAGTGTTAGTTTCCAAATTGGGGTCAAGGTGTCCACGGAGTTTTAAAGAGCCCTGAGTACCTAGTTTTCGAATATCCAAGTCATGTCTTAGAGGCTTGCTCTTTGTTAAATCTTTTCAGAAATCACACAAACGCTCCTGAGGGATGGAGATGAAAGAATTCTAACAGAGTTTTGAACTTTCCAAGCTTTCGTTTTATAGAACACAAATATTGTCACACTATTGAAAAAGATTCTTCAATTTTTGTTTCAGATGGACTTAAACTAAGTGACCTTTTCTGACCTGGAAATGTTTCCAGGGTTATTTCTCCAGGAATTCGTAAAATAAAATCATTCTTAAACATGTCGATTTAATTCCTGTGTACCCAGTCTTCCTCTATTTTAACACGTTGCTTATCTGTTAACCCCCTAAGTCATACAACCCATTCCCTTAAGAGGTCTATAAATTAACAGTGCAAATTCCCAGCTTCAGAGGTCATTTTGCAGAAATGTCCTGCCCCCAGACTCTTGTGTGACCAACATCAAAAACTGCCCTCCTGTCTCCTCCCTGCCCCTCCCTGTGATGACCCCACTTACTGCTCTTTGTTTATTTATTTATTTACTTAATATCTTCATCCTTCTCCTTAGTTACTGGATGCTGAAGTGTGCTGCTTTTTTTTTTTTTTCTTCTCAAAAATCACCTCATGAGAGGAAATTGGTTCTGTTTATCCTTCGCATATGTCTCAGGGAGCCAGCAGGCAGCTCTGCCATCCTAAAGAAAGCCATGCATAATGGAGAAGGTTTAGCCCAATAAGCCAGTCTAGTCCCCATTCATCAGTCAAAGTTTTATGCAAGTGGCCTCCTTCGGTTGATAAATCCCAACAGTGCCTGTTGACCCAGCTGCCAAGTCCTCTTGCTGCAGGCGGTGTTTTCATGGCCACCCTGACAGTAATACAAACTGTTTAGCAGCTCCATTGACCTTTCAGCTATTAACAGGGACACAGGCTCGACGAGGGACTAGTTTTCAAACATGACAGAATTTTTTAACACTAGAGGTCATGAACAAGTATATGCCCTATAAAAATTCATTCAGCATGGTGGATTTGAGGTCTAAAAGACAAGGAAGCCTGGTCCACATTTTTGCTATAATTTTTCGACGTTTCCGATAACTGAAGAGAGTATACACTTAGGTGCCAGCTTATATTGTATTCTTCATATGCTATAGTTTACGTGGTAGTGCCCAGTATTTTTAGTGAACAAATCCTTCCTATGCTGTCAGATACCATCTGAAATTTTAAAGATATATTGCAAAAGAATGAGATAAGATCAAAGTCAAAACTTCTAATGACTGGATGAGCGTGCATACATAATATGTGGTAATGGCCTAAGTGTAACTGGAATTTGATTCATATTTTACCAAGATTTGTGTGTTTCTGTATATATGCACACAAACACACTTAAACATGCTCAGGTATTCCATACAAGGCTATGTAGAGCCATCACCTATTTCAAAATATACACAAAATATTGTACCATAATTTATGAAATAATTTTCTCTAAATGACCATGCTATATTAAAAGTCTATACTATAAAGCTTCTTATGTTTATATCCTACTTTCTGAAGATGGGACATATGACCACAGCATTCAAGGGAATTTTCTGCTTTATACTAATTATGGTCTTTCTTAAATTATCCATTTTAAATGTTGGAATATCAGTTCCTAGAGTAATTGTACAGATTGCTATGAAAACTTGACTGAATTACCACTTACAAATGGCATTTGTTAAAAAGACATAAGATGGAGAATATGAATAATTAAAAATATATTCTTCAAAAAGAGCCTCATTTGTTAAGAGCCTCTTAAAAGCATTTCTTTCCAATACCCATGTTTCTCCCCCACCTGGGACAGTGGTGGAAATCTGATATTATTAGACCTTCTGAATATCTTCTACTGTTATTGTGACAGTGTATCATCAGATGTTACAGTTCTCGAGATAAAGGCAGATTTAATCTTGCATAAAACAGCCACACAAATTTGCAAAAAGATGGTTTCTAGAGGAAGATATCCTTTTTAAAGAAAAAAAAAAACTACCTTAGCATCATGTGTTTACTAATTAATTTTAGTTGAGCTAAAAAAAATCTGTTGCTTAAATGACTCGTTTTTGTCAACATTGGCAAATGAATCAAAAGGTGTAACATCAGAATTTGGATATTTGTCATCCTAATAGTCTTCAAAGAGAATTTAAACTGACATTTTTGTGCTATTGTAAAGGACAGAAAATCATTTCAAATTTTACTTCCCATTTAAAACATTTAGTGATATTTAAACTTTCTGCCTTCATAGAATATAAAATTAAAACACTAGTAGATCTACAGTTTTTTAAGTGGGAAATAGATTTATGTTTTAGATGGCTTCTAAAAGAAAAATGCTATAGGCTTTAAGTCTTTTGAATTATGTTGTAATCAAAGTGTTACTTAAAATGTCTGTTTTCTCAGTCGCAGATATTTCTTATTTAGTGTCTAACATTTTTATCAATTATGGCTTATGAATCAAGTTTTTAAGTTAAAAAAAATTGGTTTTAGACGTAAAATTCTGAACAGAATGGTTCCTTCTTTATATTAGGAAGCAATGGCATTGGCTTTTTATTGTACCCTAATTTTTCAGTTTTTATTTTTCTATCATATCAAAGTCCAGTTATACAAGATTAAGTCATGAGATTTAATCAGTCTGCAGGTATCTTTGGCTTGTCTCCTGTGTTCAAGATATTGTATTATGTGCTATGGAGGGAGAATATACATGAGAATTTAGTCCTTTCCTCTATGGAGCTTATTTTTATCTTAAATCAGGAGATGGCACACATTACCTAAAACATGAACAATATTATCTGAGATAAATATTGCCACTTTGGGACAACAAAATTATGCCAGAACATTGTACATTACAAATTGCCAGATAATGGTCCAGAAGGCGATGGGTAAAACTCACCATGAGTTGGCTTCTTGGTCCAGTCTGTTCTAACAGGGGGAACAAGGCCTCAGGCCCGGCTGCTGTACAGGTAGAAGGAGCCTTCTCAGCTGACTGTAAAAATGAGAAATAAGTGCCTGCAATGAGTTTCCGTCCCCCAGGAGACATTCCTCCAGCTTTGCATGGCTCTCTGCAGGTTTCACTCCCTCCTGAGTTCAAAGCGTCACGTCCATCACCATATTGGTTTTGTGTGTTTCAATCTCCCCTGAGCAGATCTCTCCTCCAGCTACTGCCCGCCTGTGCCCTGGGCTGCCCTCTCCCAAGGTACCAAGTTTTATTTTTGCTGGTGCTTTAGTTACAAAGTTGCACGGATCTCGAGGGGTCTGCCCCAACTCTCTTTTTCCCATAGCCTTATTTTTAGTCTGCGAGTTTGTAGAATACAAGACTTTTCAGGAACAAGTCCACTGAATTAAAGTGCAAATGCCTATTTTTCTGATAATTGTAGTGGACCAGTTTCTGAATTAAGGACATTGCAAACATAATACATGAAACACCTAAGGCAATTTAGTAAAATTGGACTTTGTCCTTTTTTCCCTAAAAGCCGACAACCTCATCATCCAGTTTCATTAGTCATTTCTCCTAGGTTTTCCTTTTAAGGAAATACATAACTTTTCATTTCCTAATCTTTGCCTGGAAATATATAAACTGAGGTAAGCTGATAAAGTTGAAGGAAAGCGATCCACACACCCTTTTAGATACTTGTGTACAGTGGTAGTAATGTTTGGATAGGGAGATTAATAAGGCCTGAAACATAGGTGCCTAGCTCCCTTTTTCCTAAAAAGGACCAGTTGAGTAGAAAGCTGTGCTGGAAAAGAGTTCCAGATTATCTGCAATTAGCTGAATGGAAGCTATGTCATATCTTCGTCCATCTGATCTTCTAAATTCGGGAAAAACAAGGTCGGCCCAGTCTCGTGAGGATAAAGTTTAATAAGAAACTACTGGAAAGTGTAAGTGGCTTCATTATCTGCTTTCATTCTGGTTGCATCTTTTACCATAGAACAAAATTGAGCAGGTATTTGTGAAAGTTCTAATAATTTCATTAACACTAGGCGGTCCAACTCACAGCTCCACCAAATTGCTGCTGCCTTTGTCCTCTTTGAGTTTAGCACCTACCGAATCCCAAACTGCCATATTAAAGCCAGTCGACCCTATTTCTGAGTGAGCATGTGCTCAGCGTTTAAATCACAGACCTCAAAATGAAGGCAACCTTGGTCACAGAGAAAAGAGCTGAGGCCCAGCCCCACTGTTCAGCGCATTTCAGAACAGAGGAATGCAGTGGTTTGAGAAATAAGATAGAGGACTGGCTTTCCCATCCTAAATTTGAATTCTAGAAATATACACTACAAATTTAAAATGTTTAATATGACCCATAATGTATACAAGTTCAGAGGTATTCTTGAATTTGTTTTCTTTTCCTTCACTTTATATCTGTTACTGAGGACATATGTAACAAGATTTTTCTAAGCAGCTTACATATGATATGATGTCAAGGAAGACATTCCTTAAGAATGAAATGAAAGCAAGTAGCTCTTAAAACGTTTAATTTTTTGGTATATCTCAAATGGTACTTGAAAAATATTCTGAGGAAATGTGTGTTGCTATCTCTGCAGAAACGAAGTCCTGTGAGACCGATATTGCGTGGTTACACAGAAGCAGATTCCATTTTCTCTGTTCTCCATCCTGGAATAGGATTGTATTATGAATGTATAAGATTCCTCAGAGCAAAGCTGAATTTGTATGATGTATTATCGTTTTACCAGCTACTACAAAATGGTTATATGTAGTCAGAATCCAAAATTCCACTCCTCGTGGGTAAACTGACCCTGAAAAGAGAACTGTCAACATGAGTAAGAAACATTTAGTGAACATCCAGACTGAAGAAAATTATCCAGACGAAAAAAAAAAAAGAAAAAAGAAAAATTAGTTTGTGTGTTGACCTTGGAGAAAGGCCCTAAAATGAATAATTTAAAAGATGACATAGCACTAATACACTAGTGCTCATTCCTATGCCTCAAGCTATACAAATGGGAGAAATTTCCCATTTTCTTACTTTTTTTGAGGCAAAAGTGCTGAGTAATGGTTTTAGGAACAATGAGCTTGTATGGCTTGTATATCGAATGCTTACCGAGTGAGGAAACCCATGAAACCACAGAATCTGTGGTGGCACAGGAAGGCTGCCCCCTCGTGGAGAGGCCGTACTCCACCCAATCACAAGATTCCAGAATATTCTGTACTTGGAAGCTCCTGACCACACTTAACTCATGGCCCCATTAACCACTTTTGGCTGGGCACGGCCCTCACTAAGAAAGGGGCCTCCCAGACTGGAACATGCATGTGAGTCACATGACAAACTGGCTGACGTGCAGATTCTGATTCTGTACGTCTGGGGAGGGCCTGAGAGTCTGCATTTCAGACGACCTCCTGCTGGGGCTGCTGCTCTGGGACCGCACGGAGGGATGAGGATTTAGATTTATCCGTTTTTCTGACCTCATGACGATAGGAAAAAGCATGGAAGAAAAATCGTTTTGCAGAGGTTACAGTTGCAAGGGAACATGTTTCCATGTGTCCCAATGTGACTATGGATAAAGGAATAAGGGAATTCCCTGGCGGTGCAGTGGTTAGGACTCCACGCTCTCACTGCTGAGGGCCTGGGTTCAATCCCTGGTCAGGGAACAAAGATCCCACAAGACAAAAAAAAAAAAAAAAAAAAAGAATAAGACAGTTCTTACATCACATCCTTAATCACCTCAAGCAGACTGCTGTCTATGAGAAGCTATAGAATTAGCACATCTTCTGAAATTTCCGACGAGTCAGGATTTTTATAAAAGAGTATTACTCATGATCGATGTACTTTGTTTTATAATAACATGAATTTAAAATCTGAACCCCTAACAAAAATTTCAGAATGAACCCCTTTACTTTTCATAAAGGACACAATAGATCGAGTTCTGTAACACTCACTCCGAAGATCAGGCCTGCTAAGACAGAATTTATCCCTGTGCTTCCACGCAAATGTACAGAAGACTTCTCATTTTTTTGTTTGATTGTTTGTTTGTGGTACGTGGACCTCTCACTGCTATGGCCTCTCCCGTTGCGGAGCACAGGCTCCGGACGCGCAGGCTCAGCGGCCACGGCTCACGGGCCCAGCCTCTCTGCGGCATGTGGGATCTTCCCGGACCGGGGCACGAACCCGTGTCCCCTGCATCGTCAGGCGGACTCTCAACCACTGTGCCACCAGGGAAGCCCCTAGAGGGAAATATTTGTCTTCATGGAATTTATATTCCAGATTTGAAAAAAGTTTCTACTATATGCATTCAATTCAATAAACATTTATTGAATGCCTATGGTATTTTCCTACCTCCTATGACTATAAGTAGTTGAGGAGATAAAATACTTTGGTAGCTTAAATATCATCTTTCTATAACATCCCTCGATCCTAAATTAATTACACCTTCTTCTGTATTCCTGTGATACTTCATATGCACCTGTATCATAGCAAAGATTATACTGCCTTATACTTTCGTGTTTGCTTGTCTGGCTTCGCCACAGTGGTCTCCATGAAGATCATGACCCTGTTTTGTTTCTGTCTTATCCCCGTGAAGAGCTCAGTACTTGTCAGAGTCAATGACTAGACTTGAAGAGGATTGAATATATAGTTTTTGCCCTCAGAAAGCTTTTATTTCAATGGGGAAAGGAAAGGGGAAATAGGATTACTCATTCCTTAAGAGAAGTGAAGTCCTACAGGTGATGGGCTATGTTTTATGTACATTTTCATGTTCAAGGCTCCCCAGTAGAATAACAGAGAGAGAGAGAGGATTTATTTAACATGCTAAGTGAGGAATGTTAGTTGTCAACTTCATAAAAGCAAAAAAATTATTTTCCTAGGTAATTAAATAAAAATTTAAGGGCATCATGATGTTTATATATGACAGCCACACAGTTTTATATAAGCTAGACAAGCCCAAGCATGAAGCAGCCACATCCACCAATAGATAAGCATGTTTGCTCAACCCTAGGCAAAATAAACCAACTTGGAATTCCCTCCATAATCTGAGTTTCCACACATTTGAATGTTTGGTGAAAAATCAAAGCATCTAATTGGAGGATCATCCGGGGAAAAAAGGATCAGATACCCCGCCCTGAAGAACTGAACTTCCACAGAGAATCCCTATTCGTCATACCCCCTTATCTGTTCCCCAGTGCACATGAATCAATGGCCCTACACTTTGTGCCTCAAACAGGCAACATCTTCCGGTGGTAGTTGTTTGATCGAAGTCACCTACGTTCTTAATCCACACGGTGTCTTCTCCTCTTTAGACTCATCTGCTCAGGCATGAACCGTATCATCAAGCAGCATGTGAGCTATGTGCCTGCCTTTTCTGCATTGCATATAACGTGTAACATATTCTTGACACACTGCTTCTGGGCCTCTTTTCTTGAATGAATCAGAAAGAGCGTGAACGAGTGAGTAACAAATAGAATTGGGTAAACAGAATCTCAGTTACCTGTAACATGGAAACAATACCTGTTTACCGATTATCACTCAGTAAATGGTGGTGGCCTGTGACTCTGAAGAACGTCATGGCCACTGAGAAACTGCTCTTCTGATGGTCACAAATGCCACCATCGTCTCACAAACAAAATAGGAATTTTATATGAGGAAGAAATAGGCAGACTTGGGCTATTCAACAATAAGAAGGCCAAGGTAATGCCCTCACTTTCCTTGGCATATCCATTTAACATCTTCTCCACCTTATCACACTCTGCCATTACTCTCAGAAAGACTCCCTTGGGGGCACGTAGGAAATATTTGATGGTGTGTTCTGAGTGAAAATATGGAATGCCTTAAGTACCTTTCACATAAGCTGACCATTTCTAGATTTAAATAAGAGGTTGAATAGATTTAAGGGAGTCTTCTGAATTGTCACGTTACTTGCAAAACAATACTTTATTTTTTTTCAGTTTTTATTTTATATGGGAGTATGGTCGATCAACAATGTTATGTTAGTTTCAGGTGTACAGCAAAGTGCTTCAGTTATGCATATACGTGTATCTACTTTTTTTCAAATTCTTTTCCTATTTATGTTATTACAGGATATTGAGCAGAGTTCCCTGTGCTATACAGTAGGTCCTTGTTGGTTATCTGTTTCAAATATAGCAGTGTGTACATGTCAATCCCAAACAATGCTTTCAACAGAGAATGGGATCTTATTGGAGAGAGGAGCTAAAGAAGGCATTAGATATTTTAAATATGGTTTTGAGTCCTTGTAGAAAGAGCCTGAGGTCAAGCTCCAAATTATTATCACTGTTCATATAGCTACAGGGGCATAACAAGATAACCTGTCTCAAGAAAACTGAGTCTGCAGGGCTTAATTATTTGCTTCTCTCGGAAAGCTATATCATTTACCTCTGTGGTGGTTCTGACCTATAATTATCACCTTCTTTGTTATGGTACTTAAGGACTCCAACTGATTTGCCCATCCTCCTGGTGGTGATTTGACTGGTGATGAAGTGTTTACTTACATTCCTTCACTGAAAAGCGCTTTCTCACCACACTGAGGCACAGGTAGCGGTGACTGATAGCCAAGTACCACTGCACATTTTTTCCCAAAGATTAGGTAATGAGCAGGTGTGATCATGATTCCAGCGTGAAACAACTTGAAAGACAGCCTCTTATTCAAAAACATGAAGAACTATAACAACCATCTTCGGAAGGCATCTCGGTCCCTCTCTAAATGATGGCAATTGTAAAGCAATTAAAACAAAGTCTGTGACTTTTAACATGACAGATAAGATGGTTTTGTTTGCTACTATTAGCATTCTTTTTCTTCATAGCGGGACAAAATCAAATTATAAAAATATATATGTACATGATATACATGTATGTATATAGAATCTCTCTATGTAGATCATTCTTTGCATAAAGAGTTTAAACTTTGAGTCAGTAGTAAACACACACATGTGTTATGACGTCCTTTTAAGAACAGTCATTCTGGAAAAAGTATTTCAAAAGAAATGTAAAAATGAAATAAAAAATGATTCTCAAGCTTTTTAGGCTACAGCCGTTCATTCTGATGAGTGCCTTCAGCCTCGTGATGTCAAATATCGCCAATAACAAGTGAAACCTATATCAGGTGCTATTCCTAAAAACTTTGGGTGTTGCTCTTCAGGGATGGAGAGCTTCTAGGCAACAAAATAAAAACACTTGAGAGTTTTGTTTTGTAAAAAAAAAAAAAACAAACAAACAAAAAAAACACTTTGGGTGTTTCGAGGGGGGAAAAAAAAAGCTTTAAAATATCTATTCATCTTTATTTTTTAAATTGTAACTGCTCGGAATTCTTAGCTCCCAAAATATTGATGTAACGTAATCACATTTTTAATCAATGAATTTTGATCATGATAAAGTTTCCTACCATGTTTTATTTTGTTCCCTTTGGTTCAAAACTGGTTAGTTCGTTTCCGCATGGGTGTGTATTTTCTCCTTTTAGAAAGTTGTCGACCTTTCTGTCTGAGTGGCGCAAAAGAAAGGTCTCTTTGGAAAGCAAGAGGCGTGCTTTGCAAGCTACGAAATCACTAGATTTCATTCCAATATTGATTTGCAACCGAAATGCACTTTTGACGGTTGTCTTTTGATGCAGACCTCTGATGCCTGAGGAATGCAGGGCCACGGTCCAGCCTGCCCAGACCCTGACCTCTGAGTGCTCTCGGCTCTGTCGGAACGGCTACTGCGCGCCCACAGGAAAGTGCTGCTGCAGTCCAGGATGGGAAGGGGACTGGTGCCGAGTCGGTTAGTGTTGCTTCTGTTCCGGGGAGGTTGGGCCTGCAAGAACTTAACGTTAGGTACTTCTTCTAGAATGACCTAGTGTTCAAAACTGTAGCCGTTGACAATAGTAATGCTCAGTCTGTTTCTGAACTTGCACCTGAAATCGTTGCCATTTTCCTAATGGAAACAGTTCACGTATATATAAGTGAATCGTAAACATAATCGCGTCCTTTCACAAAGCCACACATGAAAACAGCCCAACTGGATCATCCCTGTGGACTCTCAGTCCTGGGTTTGAGCTTTCACACCAGCCAATGCGCTGGTGCTTGCAGAGCCCCTTTCTGAGTGCCAGCATTTTCCAGACACTCCGTAAAGGCCCTCCCTAACTTTGCTGCTTGCTTTCTTGCTGCAGCATGCTAAAAACAGGGATTTTAAGTGGGTGTTTTTACAGAAAAGGGGAAAATGCCGTTATCTAGAGGCATATAATGAGATCTTTCCGTTCTTTTTGCCACTGCCTTGTGGACCATCCGGTGGTTGTGCAGCTGCTCAGAGAGCAAATGAGATTCAGTCCAAGGCTATTCTATCCTTTAATTTGCGACTTCTGCAGATACACGTAATCGCGTTTAAATTCTACTTGGTGTGAAGTAAGACAATTAGATTAATTTAGATACCTAGAGTTTAAGATGCATATATTGAAAGTACATTTTCAACAACAAGCACATACACATTACTTGCAAAAGATTTTGATCTCTGCTATTTCAAATATTTAAGTATCTCTTGCCAAAGAAAATTCAAGTCCCGTATTAATATTTAACAGTATCCTTAATTCATAAATGCCTTTTTTCTTTAGTCTAAACATGCATTTGTTTCAAAAAATTACAACCATACCTCGTTTACCTCATATTTTGTCAAAATAAAGTAGACATTTGAAGTCACAGAGACAATATCCATTTTAAGCTTAAATTGCTTCAGCACTAATAATATCACGTGATTGATTGATATCATGGTTACATATCTAGGAAAAAGCTATCATAACTGAAACTCAACAGAAATTAAGTAATTATATTATTTTTCTTTAAATGCTTACATTCTATTGACCCATTCTGTCTCCTTTTTCATTAGTTGGCCAAAAAACTGAGAATCAGTGTTTAAATGCAATAATATTCTAATTCCTGATGATATATCTTCCCTCTGCTTGCTTCCATGCTTGACAATATCTATTCTCTCTGCTTTTACGTGGTGTCCATTCTGTCTTATTCCTTACTTATATTTTGCCTAACCTTTTAAGTCACCTCAAGTCATCAGATAACAAATGTTTATTGAGTGCGTGCCAGTAACAGTATGTTAAACTGAGGGTAAACATAATTTTGAATCTAGGCGGCTTAATACATACCATAATAGATATTCATAATGATGTATGATATAAATGTAAGTTTATAAGCAGGGCTCCCCAACCCCCGGGCCACAGACTGGTACCGGTACGGGTCTGTGGCCTGTTAGGAACCAGACCACACAGTAGGAGGTGAGCGGCAGGTGAGCAGGTGAGGCTTCGTCTGTATTTACAGCCGCTCCCCACCACTCGCATTACCTCCTGAGCTCCGCCTCCTGTCAGATCAGCGGCGGCATTAGATTCTCATAGGAGCGCGAACCCTACTGTGAACTGCGCATGTGAGGGATCTAGGCTGCGCGCTCCTTATGAGAATCTAACGCCTGGTGATCTGAGGTGGAGCTGAGGGGGTGATGCTAGCGCTGGGGAGAGGCTGCAAATACAGATGATCATCAGCAGAGAGGTCTGACTGCACAGAGACCACAATAAAGCAATTGCTTGCAGACTCACATCAAAACCCTATCAGTGAGCGGCAAGTGAAAACAAGCTCAGGGCTCCCACTGATTCTGCATTATGGTGAGTTGTATAAGTATCTCATTATATATTACAATGTAATAGTGATAGAAATAAAGTGCACAATAAATGTAATGCGCTTGAATCATCCTGAAATCACCCCCCACCCACCCCACCCCCGGTCTGTGAAAAAATTGCCTTCCACAAAACTGGTCCCTGGTGCCAAAAAGGTTGGGACGGCTGTCATAAAGTACTTTAATCTTTCCACTAAATCAACTAAATACTTTGAATATATAAGAGAAACCAGAACCATTTTATTAAAGTAATATATTTGTGGTATTTTTGTCCCAAGTAAGAACTTTTGACCCAAGTAAGAACTTTATTCATATACTCACATAGTTTGCTCATCTGCCACAAATTTAAAAGACTATTTTGGTCTATTTTCTCCCTGTTCTTTCTTTCCCATATATCAGCCACAGATAAATGCCCTGGAAAAGGTTAAAATAACTCTGTCCCCTAAAAGTATAAGGACACGTATTCAAGGAATTTGATTCTGTCTACAGTGGCTGCACACGTCAGATTCATGCTCTCAGTAAGAGACAATTAAGTTATATACCCAATTTTACGTCTCCATCTCATTTTAGCAATAAATCTTTACATTCCCTACCTATATTAGAGTGGTAAACATTCTTTTCTGAAGCACTCCTGCTCTGTAGAGCAGCCCTGTAAAGGATTGCTCAGAACGTCTTTCACTGGGCAACTGCACTGACCCCAAGAAGGGACTTCAGGGTGTAATCAGAAAGGAGCATATGCACTACACCCCCTGGGAACAAGGAAAGGGAGGAATCCAAGGGAATCCACGTGGTGGATCCTCCCTCCAACACAAATCAAAAACTGACCATTTCTTTTTTTTTTTTAAGCTCTAGTGTTTTTATTCTTTTAATTAATTAATTAATTTATTTATTTATTTTTGGCTGCGTTGGATCTTCGCTGCTGCAGGAGGGCCCTCTCCAGTTGCGGCAAGCGGGGGTCACTCCGTGCCACTGGTGCACGGGCCTCCCATCGCGGTGGCCTCTCTCGTTGCAGAGCACAGGCTCCAGGCGCGCAGGCCTCAGCAGTTGTGGCATGTGGGCTTAGCAGCTGTGGCTCGCAGGCTCCAGAGCGCAGGCTCAGCGGCTGTGGCGCACGGGCCCAGCCGCTCCGCAGCATGCGGGATCCTCCCGGACCGGGGCTCGAACCCGTGCCCCCTGCATTGGCAGGCGGATTCTTAACCACTGCGCCACCAGGGAAGCCCAAAAAACTGACCATTTCTTGATGTTACATTGGTGATGCTCCAGCCACTGGGCCTTTCTCTCTGGCCGCGCCCTTCCCACTGTGAGGTCCTACCCCAGAGGGACGGAAACAGAGCGGTACTTGGCAGGCCCTGTGTTGGAGATGCCCTAGGGAAGCAGAAGTTTTAAAGAACTGAACTCCTCATTTTACATAAAGTCAGTTCTGCAAGGGATTGAAATTGTTTCCCATGATCTGGATGATCCGCTTCTCTCGAAATGTCTCCCATTGTCTGTTGCGTTCTGGCGCCCAAATAACTATAAGTCTGAAAGCCTTCTTTCTTTACTTATTAACTTTGGGATCACTTTGCGACTGGCCTCCTCCTCCTTTCCCTCCGTTCCCTTACTCGTCAGATATTTATTGGCCTCATACTCAGTGCTGTTTCAGACTTACAGAATGGAGTGTGATTTTATTGCTCTTTTTTTTCTCCCAGCGAAATGTGAGCCAGCGTGTCGCCACGGCGGTGTCTGTGTTAGACCCAACAAGTGCCTCTGTAAAAAAGGATATCTTGGCCCTCAGTGCGAACAAGTGGACAGAAACCTCCGCAGAGTGACCAGGGCAGGTATTCTTGATCAGATCATTGACATGACATCTTATTTGCTGGATCTAACAAGTTACATTGTATAGTTTCTGGGACTGTTTGACTATTCCTTTCCAATGGGCATTTATTTTTTATCCTGTCATTAAAAAGAACGACTGTTATCCTGCTACACACTCCTGTGATTTCATTTTCTTTGATTAATTTAAAAGTCATTTCCAGAAATGTGCAGACCCTGTGTGTGTATATAGGCACGTTTGTTCACATATGCACATACGCACACACACTCACAACCCCCGTGAGTGTGGTTGCATAACAGATGGGTTTTTTAAGTATATATTTCCTTGTGCGGAGTAATTTCCCCAGAAATTCCATTGTAAATTGATAACAGAATTTTTATGTCACCAGAAGAGATTATTTGCCTTCCCAGGAATTTTCTGTCTGTAATCACTAAAGTCAACTTCAATGGAGTTTTAAAACATTACTGTGCAATCTGATGGATTGAATTTTAAAAGGCCATATTTTTATATTAAAGGACTATAATATGAGAGAATGTTTCAGAGCTCCCTGATGAATTTCTAAGAGGGCAACTTGATATAAAATTGTAATCTTCATTTTTATCAATGTATCCAATTGCAGAATGTTAACACACTTACCTTTTTATTGGCAGAGAAATCTGGTTACTCTAGCTAAATTTCAAGATAGTTTTCAAATTAAATCATAATGGCAAAGTCTACAACCAATCTTCCTAAAAGGTCTGCTTTTATTGTATAGCTTATTTAACAATAGGCACTGGGTTTGTGTTACCTATTTATATTTTTTATTTTATTTTTATAATATAGACATCACCTAGATGAAACACCTTTACCCTGTCCTGTAAAATACTAAAGTTACATTTTTCACCAACTTAATTGGAAAGAAGGGGAGTGAGAAAGCAAACAGTCTTTAATGTGCTGAGGATCTAATCTAGCAATGTATCCTTGTGCCAACATGTAATCATTACCGACGGAGGAAAAAGCAAGAAAACAGCCACTCCTTATAAAATTCCAGCATTAAACATTTGTAAAGTGTTTTTCACCGTAGCAAGACTGTCAGAGTATACGTGCTGAGAATGTTGCAGGTTTCGCACTGAATCGCCTCACTGGAAGAGTTCACTCGTTTTTGACAAATCTTGCCTGTGTAAGCTGTCACTTGTACAAATTTTTAATATGATCATTCTTGCCAAATACGACTTTTAATGTATACGTTCCTTCGGAACTCAGTGAAAATCCTCTCTGGTTCATTTATGAATAAATTTCCTGCAAATGTTCTGTTCGGGTTTTTCAAGAAATGCCACGTTCTAACAACTTAAACTGCAAAAAGTCTGGTACACGTTTTTCTTCATGGTTTTTGAGGCCATCCTGCCACGTTTGGATTATAACAAAATTATCAGGCCTCTTTGCCCCACTGAAAAAACATCGACTCATCACATGTGGGCACCTACTGTAGGTTGCCCTTCTCTAAACATCTGTTCCTCCAGAATCTAAATTGTAGAGTAGGACAGATTATACAGCACAGACTGACTTCCCAAACCTGCTCCTTACCATTACGAAAAGGAGCCTTAATTTCAAAAATAAACAAAGTCTTGTAACGAATATTTGTCTATTGTTTTAAAGCGAGAGATTTGCAAATAAAGCACAGTGAGAAACCACAACATAGAAAGGTTGGTTAAGTACTCTGCTCTTGTCTTCCATATATGATTACTTAAGTTTCAAGTGACCTCATACCCAATGGAAATGGGTTGACAAATCTTGGTGCAGTGCTTAGTGAACAATAGCCTGCATTAAAAAGTGCATGCATAATTTTGCACAATTTAGATTTCAACTGACAGTCTATTCAAAGAAGTCTCAGGATTAAATGAGCATGGAGACCAAATTGCCCTCTTACCCCAGAAAAGGGGGGGTCCCTTCTAGTCACACGAACACTTCACTGGCCCAACAGTGTGACAAATCTTGCAGTGAACCCTGTACTAGCCCACATCTGTAGGTTAATAGCAGTCTTTTGTCCTCTTTGCTTTCTCTTCATAGCCCTTTTACGGAATTCCATCACAGAAAGTTTTACAATTAAAAAAAAAAAAATGTCCTGACAACCATTTTTGTAAATGGACCTTAACCATCTCGTCTCTTATTCAACGTGGGTGACATTCACAAAATGTGAACTTCTTGTGAGGGAGCCAGCTGTCTAAATCTGTCAAATTGTGCAGTTTTATTACACATTCTCCTGTACATAGTTTCACTGAACACAATAAGGATACTGCTATATATTCAGCCAAATCTGAAAACGCCCAGCATTTCTTCTTACATCTTTAATCTTTCCATCTTTCTTTCCAAAAGGAATGGTGTTCTATCGCCATTTGTTCTCCTATTTAAAAACATCTAGGTTAAATTGATCAGACCTAGCTTTTTTTATACAGCCCTTTCACAAGTGAAAGAGTTTCAGATGACTTAGAAAAACATATGTACCCCAGGTATCATTGCCTTTTCTATTGTGAGTCATTAGAATAACAGATCAGAATCTTTTAAAAAGAAAATCTCAAGATCCAGGGATATTAAACCCCAGCAAAGACAGTCATCGGAGTCATTTCTCTCTGTTCTTAGGAGAGAAGTAAATAGCAATGGCTAATTAATAGCTACCTTTTTAAAACTCAGGGGTCATTTCAAAAAATCTTTTGACCTTTCCTTTCAAGTAGATTTTTAAAATATGTGACTGGAAAATGATCTTAAATAATTCATGATGAGAGGCAAGTGAGAATTGGTTAAAAAGTATGAGCTAGGGAAAAATGATTGTTTCATCACACGAATGGTAACATCTACTCGGTTCAAAAAGCACATAATCAAAATGGAAGAAAATGTCTTTGGTATGGATACAAATGTGTGAGATAAAGGTAAATAAAGAAACAAAAATGTAGATTATTATCCCTTTTTCCATTCTAGAGCTTAAGCTTTGGGTATCAATTTAATGTGAAATGCTGTTACGGTAGTTATAAAGAGTTGGGGAAAAAACTTTCTGTCACTGCCTCTACCAAACTCTTGTTCTGGTTAATAGAACTTCGTTTTCTTGCTAGTTATTTAAGGTAATGAGAAGATAACTGAATTGGCACATCATTAAAGTGGAAAGAAGGAAAGATTTAAGAAACTTGAGTGATGATAAAAAGTGCTTCCATTCATACCTTTCTTCTTGGAATTTCCTTTCAATGTGGCTATTGTAAAATATATCTTTTGTTTTATCACAAAGAACACTCAGAAGTTCTCTCAGGTTAACAGACTATCTCATAAAGAAAGAGCCAAGAAACTTACCTACACATGCAACATATACATACAACCTAAATAGAAAACCATTCTCTTTTTCATTTACATACTTCAGAGCAGTCACTTCTTCTCTATTTATTTCTTTGAAAATAATTACATGATAATGTACTAAAAATTTTTAACATTTTTGTGATGTTGTTTATATCTCCAAATCATAAACTATACAAGAAGCCTACTAGGTTTAGGACTTAAGGTTAGATGCTACATCTAGGGACTTTTAAAGAACACATTAATTTAAACTTTTATTAGTCTAACGTTTTTAGCTTGGAAACATAAAAGAGAAACCAAACCTAAATTTTTAAGAGGAAACGAAGGTATATCATAGGCATTTGTAGTTGGCTGATCAATAAATTAGAGTTTCTGGGTGTCTCTATAGAACGTTATTATCTGAGATATCTATCTTTCTTTTTCTCTGTTTCTCTGTCTTTTTGCCTCCCCACCCCCACGTATCCCTCTTCCTCTTAACTTCTCTCTTCTCTATTTCTATTGGTTCTGACTAAACAGACATGTCTTCAGTACGCCCATAATAAAGATACCCTGGGGCAGGTTGCTATTGATTTTGCTGGTTATGATCTTTTCTTTATTTTCCTGAAAACACCTTCTCCTAGTACCACATTTGCTCAGATGCTATATCATAAAGAACAGTAGACAAATATGAACATACTAGACTGACCTATTACAATCGTTGAAAGAAGTAACAAAAAGCGTAAATGACTCCCAGCCTGGATGTCCCAGCTCAGCTGGGGTTCCATCTTGGATGCGGAAAAGAATATCCACAGTCAAGAGCACAAGTTAACGGTAGGGAAAGTTAGTAGCTATTTCCTATTCAAGCAACCTCAGTGGAGTCTATTTTAAATAAGATTATCCAAAATTGATGAGGAAAAAAATAAGTAGTTCCTCAATGGAGACTTCAGAATCTTCTTTCCCCACCCTTAAGACTTGAACTTGAAGAGAACTCAGACCAAAGTTCCATGCCCAGAAAATGTACCTATTTCTTTATTACCCACAGGAAGTTAGTGGGCCTGTTACTGTGATTACTGGCAATACATTTAGAAAGTTCTTCATTAGAATATCCTAAAGAAATAGATGTTTGCTCTCTTACTTTCTTTCTCATCATCACACCAACACAAATCAGTCATACCTCTAATAATTAATAGGATGACAAGGTGGGAAACATAAGAATAGAAGCATTTTGATATTAAAAATGTTAAAAACAAAACCATAAAACCTGCCAAACACGAATCCTAGCCAACTTCAACACTTCTTTCTCTTAAATAGCTACTCATATATAAGTTTTGAAAGTTGTCTTAAAATAACTATTTCAGGGAGCATGAGGTACTCATGAGTGTGTAAGAGGGTGTTGTGTTCTTCTCATAGTTGTTTCCCTAGTGGCTATGAAGAGATTTACTCACTTATCAGGTTCTCTTTTCTTCAATTCTTCATTAAGTGAGAGCCCAAGATACACCCATCATTTACCGTGCTTTCTTTTGTATAGGTCATCTATAAGTTGGTTGAAAAATAAATAAATAATAAATAATGATCCCCTGTATTAACATAAAGCCTTAGGCCTAAATCTTATCACTGCTTTTTTAAGCCAGAATACACAGAGACATACAAAAAAAAAAAAAAAAAAAAAAAAGCTACCAACTCAACATGAATTCTAAAGTTACATCTCATGTATATCACAAAGACAGACCTCACATTTCAGTCAGGATTTTTTTTTGCATATGTAGATTATGTATTACTTAAAATACATGTATACATATGCAAGCAAATTAACAAACATGTTTGGTGAGTTATCTCAATTGACCATAATATTTTAAGTTAAAAAAATACATTTTTAGCACATAGGATAGAAAAAATGGAACATTAACAGTGATGGGAAATCCATAATGGCTAAATAGAAAATACGCTTCGTATTCACAGTTAGAAACTAATTGTTGTATGTTTCCCTTGGCACTAAAAAATAACTAGCCAAAAGTTTCCATTCACATGAACACCGTGTGATCAGATTTGGTAGTCTGTGCCCCAAATGTACATTGGATATTTCTTTACTTCATATTCTTAAAATCAGAAGCATGATTTTCATAGAATAAATTAGGAGTTCATGTACTATAGAACCTAATACTATTAACACATTAATACATTCTGTTCATAATACTACTATTGAGAAATCAAACTGACAACCTTATAAGATATCAGGTATTTCCCACATCTCATTATATTCCTAGGACATTTTTGGACGTTCACCTCACCAAGAACCATATGGTAACAAGATAAATGATACTGAGGCACTATGGAATTTTTGGTGCTTAATTCGCTAGGACATGCTAAAGAAGACTAGTTAAAAGAAACCCATCTAATTAAAATGAAAAAATTATCAAATCATTATAATTAATAAGCAGAAAACAAATCAGTACAGAAACCCCTGTCTTTCCTGGCTTTATCTGTGATTAATTTTATCCCGTTTTAAAGTATAGTTAACTTTTTCATTCTTCTAACACGTTTTGCTTTTCCTAGTTGTTCATTTTCCTTTCGATTGTTGACAGTTTGGGCAATTTGTCCATAACCTTATTCACAGAGGATACCTTGCTTGGATTTCTATTACTAAGAGGCACAAGTAATTAAAGCAGGTACACGTTTAGGGAGCAGAGTTAATATATGTACTCGTTGGAATTTCTGTAAATGTTCTTCTGAAAAGTAACATGCAAAGTCACTGGCTCAGATAATCCTTCTAAATTTGAATTAATCTGACCTACTTAACCAAGTTATAATATTCAGTACTCTTTGCTTGATCTATTATTCAGCCATCCATCCATTCAATAATTCAACAAAGATTTATTGAAGTGCCCAGCACGGTTATGTACTATGGAAAAGGCAAGGATGTTTATAATGGGGGATTGTGAGCCCCATGGGTATGATGAACACATTTGAAGCAAAAGATAATAATCACACCCATCCAGCTCCAATTCAGTTTAACACCAAAATCCAGCAATAACAGTACAGATGGCCTAAAGTACATCTGTGTGTATCTGTATGTGTGCACACACCCATGTATATATATTTATCTATCTGTACAAACACTACATATGTATACACACTATCTATGTAATATATAATATATGTATAATGCATATAAATTCTAACAAGTGTATTTGTGTTATCTTTAAAATAGAACAATTGTATCTTGAAGTGATAAATGCAGAGAATTGGTTTTTATTGTTGATCTGTGGATTTAATGATTTTTAGGTGAAAAGGATGTTTAAGTGTATAATTTCTTTTCTTAATTTAATATATTTATGTAAATGCATGCCTGAAATTTGGTTAGACTGGCTGTGTTTTGTGTCCTTTAACATGATCAAATGTATTAAACTTTATCTTATGACCTGATGTACATGTGCTATTTTAAAATTCTTTTTTATTTTGGAATTTTTTAAAGTTTTCCCTAAGTATCCATACTGACTATATAAACACTAATTTTTAAATATTCCGTACCCAAACTACTTGTTCAAAACATTCTGCCTTTTGTCATTTTTCATGTTCTAATTTTTAAATTTACTCCCCAAAATACAGGCCAATGTTAAGGGTCAGTTTCACTGTGTACAAATATTGACTTAAATTTACTCTAAGCTGTAAATGACTTAAATCTGATCCTTTCAAGTAAGTAAGAGTTAATAAGCGAAGAATGCAAAAGAGCAGTTGAGAGTCCTAAGTGCCCACATTGAAGGAAAGAAGCACATAGAAGGGGAGAGACATGAAAAAAGTGATTGCAGATACCATAAAACCTGGTTGACCTTGCCATTTTGCTTCCAGTTAACTGTATCAAGAGTATTTGTACAAGGTCAACTATGCTATTTTGAACATGAATTTTAAATCTGCCAACATTTTCTAGAAGAGAAAGATGCTTTTATCTAGATCTCCTTCCTTCCTGAACAAATACGTCTTTTTGACTCATTGAGAGGAAAAGCTGTTTCCCTAGAAGAGATGATTGTTCTAAGAGAATAAAACATGTTACAGATGTTTATTCACAGAGTCCCTAAACTCAGGTTACTCTCTGGAGTGTTAAGTTAGGCAAAGTGACACCATGAAAAGTGTCCCTTAGCACATTCCTCAATGGCCCAGGAAGCACCAAAGGTCTCTCTCCCTCAGCGACTGCCTTTCCAGTTCTGAGACTCTGTCCCTGTGGTTTAGCCCTTAATCACAATCTGTTTTCTGTGCGTGCCTAGTCTCTTCGACCAGATTATAAATCTCCTGAGGACATACCTTCTGCTTAGACTCCCTGACAGATCTAGAGCAGCTCCTGCCTACTTGCCATAAGGAAAATAATAATATGTATATAACAGCCTAGAGATGGAAGTGGGTTTTTTTTCCTGATGCTAATAACCTCTCTGGGTTTCTTCACTGTCCCTTGATTGGCTTCTCAGCTCTGCCATCACCAGTACAATCAATCCCCTGCATTAAATTCCCTTTGTCGTAAACACAAAAGTGGTTTCTGTTTTCTTTTTTTAGATTCTGATTGATACATTTGTTAATGAGTGACTTAGACACAGATGAGGAGAGAGATAACAGGGTGGCATTACAAAGGGACTTGATGAGATCTCCTTTAGGAGAACACCTTAAGGAACCACTGCCTAGAATCCCAACGGTGATTACAGCAAGATGTAGTCAGAGGGATCCTACTGCCAAATCTGATATATAACCCTTCAATTACTTAGGCAGCTACCAATGGAAAAGTCCATTATTCCCAAAGTTGTCACTATGAATTTTCATAATGTGCATTTGTACTATTAAACCTATCAGCTTCCAGTTTGTCCAGGAGTCTAATATGAGAGAGAGTTCTATGAGCTTGCTTCTTTACACTCATTTTTTTCTTTTTTAGAATTGTATAGACTAATGTATTATTTCCAATGGAAGAACAACTTAAAATGGCGGCTACATTGAGTATCTCATCAGAAAAAAATACATTTTTTTCTATATGGAGATCTGAAAAGGCCTCTCTGGAGATTAAATTCGGCCATCATTCAAAGGAATGAAAGGATCAAAGAAAGAAAAACAATTTGGTTGCAATATTTCTTCTGTATTTTCATAATTTGATTTATGCTTGCTTCTCTATAACATTTTCTATGATTAAAACAAACAGAATTTAAAGGGGGAAAGGAGGGGGCCAGGAGAGGCAGAGAGAAGCCTGGGTAGCGCTTGACTATAAAACTCATTCTTCTTGGGACTATGCCCACATCAGAAACTACTTGAGCTCACTCTTGTAATTTAATAAGATGTCATCAGATCCCTTTGACATACTTATAGCCTTATAATTAAAACTACTTGATGCAAAATCCATGTGCTTCATGTAAAGCAATTTAGATTATCATAGATGCCCTGTTCTATGATCTATAGCTACCAAAAGTCATGTACACCAGGTGTGCTGGCAGGAGCCCTGGGCTACGGCTGTGAGATGGGGATCCTGGGCTTGTTTCTCCAACTAATTAGCTGGGCTCAGTTTCCTTATGTGTAAAATGAGAGACAGGTTCTTTCCAGCTATAACAGGTATTGTTATTAGATATTCCTAATCCCAGGATCCATGTGAGTTGCAGATTGGAAATTGCAAATCTTAGATAGGACTCCATTAACGACTCCATTGCATGAATTTGTGGTGTCTAAATGATTAGAAAAGACACTCTTACTCATTTTTTTCCAGTCTCCCAGCCTCCTCTCCTCCTGCCCTCTGTGGTTCTTTGTTGCTTTCTCTGATGTGTTCTCCAAATCACCTTTTTCTGTTCCTCCCATCCCAGTATGGTTCATTCTTGAATAATCCTTCCATGTCTCCTGCAGCTCTTGCTCTAAGTATCTAAAGCACTCTCTGATCTATGGCCATTATTTTCTTCATGCTGAAGAAGCGCACTGTTAAAGGGTTAAGGGAGGCTGCCATTCCTTCCAGGGCCCTTAATATCTAGTTTTGCAACTGTTAGAAACATAATTGTCTCTTCCATGATCTGTGTTCCCAAGACGACTGTTGTAGGCACCCTACCTCACTGATAGATACCACATTCTGGGCAGATACAAGAGGGCAAATGCCTGGTAGATGTCATCTAAAAGGCGGACAATTCATGATACAAAAGAAGGAGTAACCATGTGTCCACTAGGGTTGCCCTTACAAATTACCACAGACTGGGTGGCTTAAACAACAGAAATTTATTGTCTCATAATCCTGGAGGCTAGAAGTCTGAAATCAAAGTGTTGGTAGAGTTGGTTCCTTCCGAGGGCTGGGAGGGAAGGACCCCTTCCAAGGCCTCTCTCCTTGGCTTGTAGATGGCCATCTTCTCCCTGTGTCTTCACATAGTCTTCTTTTCATACATGTTTCTGTGTCCAAGTTCCCCCTCTTTTATAAGGACACCAGTCATATTGGATTAAGACTCACCCTAATGACCTCATTTTAACTCAATTACCTCATATAAGGACACCAGTCATATTGGATTGAACTCACCCTAACGACCTAATTTTAACTCCATTACCTCTGTAAAGACCTTGTCTCCAAATAAGAACACATTCTGAGGTACAGGGGGTTAGGACTCCAACACAGACATTTTGAGGGGAGACACAATTCAATCCATAACACTGTGCCTCAGAAATGGCATCAAATGTACTGAGGTCTCATTTTCGGTGTCTAAAGCAGTGCTTCTCAAACTTCAGTGTACCTCCCATCACCTGAGGAATTTGCTAAAACCCAGAATCTGATTCAGTAAGTCTGGGGGTGCCTGAGATTCCATATCTCTAACAAACTCCCAAGTGATGCTAATGCTGGTTCCTGGGCCACATTTTGAAGAGCAAAGATCTAAAGGATGGTTTATAGGCTGTTCTCACTTTAAGGACAGAACAGTGATACTGGAAAAACTTGATGGAAATAATGGCTTTCTGTCACCAAAAAGGAAAATCTGATACGTCCCATATCTTCATATCAGGCTTGTGCTTAGTTGCGTAGAATGTACACAACACAGGGTAAATACTTGTACCTGGCAGTCAGTTATTCTTGTGATGCTGGGGCTGCTTGCTGTTGTTACTCAGCTGCTGTGATTTTCAGCAGTAGCGTCGTAATCACACAAACAAGCACAATATTTTTAGGTACATTGCAATTCATTTATCTGTTCAGAGTAAACTTAAATTGAATTGCTAAAGCAGTATGCACCATAAATAAAATACATGCTAGTTTTAAGCTGTGTAAATTGTGCCAAGATGGTATGTAGTCATAACAAAACTGTAGAAGATTTCGGGCAAGAGAAAACATTTGAAAAGGAAAATATCACTATGAGCAAATAGATTTAAATGAAGATATAACCCTCGACACAATAGCAAATGAATTCTGTGTTGTGTTGAGTTTTTTCATAGCTAAAGTTTCATGCCTTTATCTTAAAACCAAGATATAATCACATTACTTAGAATTGTAAACATATCTAGAATTATGTCCAAAATACCTTGGACGCAACTTTTAATGCTGTTTGCTAAAGAACAATACTTACATCTGATTCCAACATTCATGTAATTTGAGAGCAGGAATCCTCAATGGAACTTTCTGTGATGGAAATGTACTATGTCCACACTGTCCAATATGGTAGCCATGAGCCACATACGGCTATCGAGCTGGTCAACTGAATGTTTAATTTTATTTAATTTTAGTTAAATTTAAATTTCTGTTGCCAATATAAAAATAAGGTGTCTTTGTATATTATATAAAGTAGGTGTCTACTTTAAAAACCAGAGCTACAGGCAATTCAGAGACTTCAGTTAAAACGTTTTAGCAATGCATTTGTGTGATAATCCCTTATACATAATTCACAATGAAATGTTTCACATTCCCTTTAACTTTGTTCTGTTTTGATCCTGTAGCTTATTCCAAATAGCATAATGTACATACTCTGCTCTGAAATTTTTTACATTGGCCTTTGACAGAAACCAATAAAATTGTTAACTCTAGGTATATTTTTATAGTACAATCAAAATCTATTATGCCTGTGTGGAAACTACACACTGTGATCGTGTGTCTGCACATCTCTGAGTGTAAGCAAGTGAAGAAGTAGCACTAGACACATGGAATTGTTGGTAGAGAGAAGTGGTGGTGGCTGACACTTGTCATGTGCCAAACTGTCCTATATATTAGAGGAAGTACAGTCAGAGGAACAGAGGGCATAAATTGCCACTCTGTGCCTTAATACTTAGTTCTAGAAAGTTCTCGTGGAAGAGAAGAATTTTGGAGCAATAAGAAACAATATTTGGAGAGAGAAGATCAAATCCATTAGGCTGATCTATAAGATTCAGCTCTAACAATTTGACCACATGCAACCTGACATCGCCATGAGGGATAAGTGATAAGGTACAGCCAATGGGAATGCCAGAGGTCCAAAGAGAGAGTGAGGAAATCTCTCTCCCTAAGTGGAAGCAGACACAAAAGGCAGAAGATGGTAGTGATTCAGTTAAACTAAATGGAAGTAAGAGGGGGTAATAAAATAGTAATAGTAAAATAGTAATAAAATCTAACACTTACATGGTGCTGTGTGCCCGGCACCTATTCCAAGTACTGTCCAAAACTGTGAAGGGTCTGAGTTTTGTTTTTTTTTAATTTTTATTTCATATTGGAGTATAGTCGATTAACAATGTTGTGGTAGTTTCACTCTACTTAGTGGAGTATAGGTGACTAACAATGTTGTGTTAGTTCAGGTGTTAATTTCACTCTACTTGGTAAAGTAGACAAGTCAGCCTGCCGCAATTTCGTGGATGCCGGCAATTTCATGGATGCCGACAGAAGACAGGAGACTCCTGGTTCAGAGACAATGGACAGTTTATTATTCACAGCAATAGCCATGATCGGTAACTGGTTCTCTGAGCTCCAGTTCCCACAGGGTGACGCAGAAAGGCCCAGATGGTACCTGCTCATGCAGTGGGTTGTGTTTCAGAAGAGGAACTTTGCGCTTAGGGTGACCAAATCTTTTATCATAGACAGCAGGCAAACGCACCTGACCTTTGCGTTAGAGGGAGAAGCTACATCTATTTTCCAAGGCCGTTTGCTATGCAAGCATCCTTGATAAGATAGTTTAGAACAAAGGCCTTCAGGGCTTCTGCTTACCAGGGGTGCAGAAACACAAAAGGCCCATGGAGAATTGTCACCCAGTGAGGACTTTACATATTGAGTCATAACCATCTCAACGACCATGTGAGGTAGGTACTTTTACACCATTTTACAAATGAAATGGGAAGCCACAGAGTTCCCACAGCTATTAAGCAGTAAAGTAAGGGTTTGAACCCAATAATCTGGCTCTGGAGCAGCGGTGTCCAATAGAAAGATTACGTGAGCCACATGCATCATTTCAAACATTCTAGTAGCCGCGTTAAAAAAGTAGAAAGAAACAGGTGAAACTAACTTTAATAATATATTTTATATAACTCCAAGTACCCAGAATATGATTTCAATGTGTAATCAGTATATGAATTATTAATGAAATATTAATAAATACATTCCTTTTGTATACTGTCTTTGAAAACCAGTGTGTATGCTACACTTTACAGCACATCTTCATTCAGACACAAATTTGTTTTAATCTTTTTTCATTTTTTTTTTTTAATTTATTTTATTTATTTTTTATTTATTTATTTATTTTCGTGCTAGGCGGGCCTCTCACTGTTGTGGCCTCTCCCATTGCGGAGCACAGGCTCTGGACACGCAGGCTCAGCGGCCATGGCTCACGGGCCCAGCCGCTCCGCGGCACGTGGGATCTTCCTGGACCGGGGCACGAACCCGTATCCCCTGCATCGGCAGGCGGACTCTCAACCACTGCGCCACCAGGGAAGCCCCTTTTTTCTCTTTTTATTGAAGTATAGTTAATTTACAACATTGTGTTAGTTTCAGGTGTGCAGCAATGTACAGTTATACATTTTTTATATATGTATATTCTTTTTCAGATTCTTTCCCATTATAGGTTATTATGAGATATTGAATATAGTTCCCTGTGCTATACAGTAGGTCCTTATACAGTGGTTGCTTATCTGTTCTATGTATAGTAGTGTGTATATGTTAATCCCAACCTCCTAATTTATCTGAGACACAAAATTTTTAATGAAAAAACTTGACAGTTGAAAAAGTAGATTTACACACCCAAGCTGTTCCAAACATACTTAAAAGCTTTCCAGTAATCAAGTATCAGATTTTAAAAGTAAGCTAATGAAAATTAAGCAAATTAAATATTCATTTCTTCCATCACAGCAGCCACATTTCAAGTGCTCAATAACCATCCCTAGCCAGTGGCTTTCATAACGGACTGAATAACTTTAGAGCCTGTGCAATAACCTTTGTGCTCTCCTGCCTCACAAAGAAAGTGCATTAAAAATGTACAGAGGGCTTCCCTGGTGGCGCAGTGGTTGAGAGTCCGCCTGCCGATGCAGGGGACACGGGTTCGAGCCCCAGTCCGGGAGGATCCCACGTGCCGCGGAGCAACTAGGCCCGTGAGCCATGGCCGCTGAGCCTGCGCGTCCGGAGCCTGCGCTCCGCAACGGGAGAGGCCACAGCAGTGAGAGGCCTGCATACCGCCAAAAAAATATATATATGTACAGAATTTTTATTTAATTCCTTGTTCTTCTATTTCAATTGTTTAAAGGGATCACCATTGGTTACTGTGATGCCTGCCCTGGAGGGCTGTTGAGAGGAGTAAAGAGAAGGCAGTGCAGGGTGGAGGATCAGACCTCCGGCTCATGGTCAGACAGACAGACCCAGCCTGATCCATGCTCCATCACTTCGTGTCACTTCTCAGCTGTGTGACTATGGACGTGACCTCCTGAAACCCTAATTTCTTCATCCTTAAAGTAGGTCAATAATAGTACCTCTGAGGATTCAATGAGGCCATTCATGTAAACGCCCTGGCACAGCGCTTGGCACATAGCTCATGCTAAATAAATGTCAATCATTATTTGGTAACTGGACTAAATTTAATATGAGAGACCAAAAAATATTTTAATTGTACATCATTTCAAGATACCCATTTCAAGATACTTCCTGGAGAGAGGTCCTGCTCACTTAGCCATGCAGCCCAATGTCACCCTCTAGTGCCCCAAACCTTGAACATCGGGCATCACCAACCCAAACCACCAGAACACCCAACATCTGAAAGGAGGATGTGCTTACTTCTTCTACCTCGAGTGCTGTGTCTGACCCAGATCGCCAGTCCCCAGCACTGTTAAGTAGTACCCTATCTTTCAGGCCAGTGCTTCTCAAACCTTTAATGTCCTTTCTTACCGGGTATCTGGGGAATCTTGGCAAAATCAGTTTATGATTCACTAAGTATGAAGTGTAGCCTGAGAGTCTGCATTTCTAATCAGCTCCCAGGTCACTCCAAAGTTACTGCCCCAAAGACCCCTCTTTGAGTAGCAAAATTTTAGGAAATTCTATTTATCATTCCAACTCTTCCCAAAGTAACCTCCAAATTGGTAGAATAAGAAATTACAGGATAAGCTAAATGTTGTCTTCTTTTCCCGGTGGACATGAGCAAGAAGAAAAGCCCTAAATGGAGACTGAGTTTGAAGGATGGCCTCAAAGAGAGCAACACCATTCTTCCAGGAAGAACCTCAGCCAGAGAATATGGGAAAGATGGGCCAACATGGCCATTCTTATATCCCTTTGACCTCATAATGTTAACTCAACGTCGTGTGCTATTCTAACTAGACATCTATGAATTAACAATGACCATGTAAATTAATCTGTGTTCATAGTTTGAGGCCCAAGATAATTTGGACTGGATAATAATAACATGTTGGTTGGGTTGCAGGACCAGCAGTGAAAACTGAGTCTGAACCTCAGCAGTCACTGATCTGTGGTCTTTCCAATGTCACATTCAACAGACACGGGAAGGCTAACGTTTGGAAGAAACCATCATCTATACATATTTCATATCTGATAAAATGAACATAGGGATAACTGCCACATTTTTGCAAACATCAGAGATAACATAGCGAAAGTGCTTTGAAAATGGTGCTTCATGGATGTAAATACAACCTATTAGCAAGCTGATACACCACACTGGCCTGGTATCTCTTTGGAATAATAGACCACATTGGTAGTTTCTAGTAAAGAGAAAAGAGGAAGGAGGACATGGAGTTTATTGCCATTTGTCTATCCACTTTAAAAAAAAAAAAACTAAGATTCCTGTGACCTGATCACTCCACACGTCTAGGTATTTGGGTTGCCTCCCACAATGTGACTACCAAGTTAATAATAATATTTATTTTCATCTTGTTTTCAAACATTTATTTCTGATGGTGAGTTTAATACACTACAGTGCAATCGTGCTTTGTTGGTAAGTTTGCTCATTATCTAGCTTGACTCACTATGTTACCAACTTTGGTAAAAAGAAAGTCCACAGGGTTTTTCAAAGGCATGCTGAATATCCAACACAGCAGGTGTGGAGGGTCTATGCATTTACCTCATAAAAAGCATTGTGATATCATTTGGGACATTTTTTTTTACTGCTTTCTGTCCCAGCGTGGATATATGTGATGACTGGCCTCTATAGTCCCTTGTTTTACTGTGAGAAATGACTTGATTTGTTGCTTAGAAGTTTGTTTTAAAGTAGTAGTTCACCTCTGCTTGTTCTGACTTAGGAGCTCCTAGAGATGTTCTTCCCCTGATTGATTCCCCTACAATATTAGATTTCAAAAAAAAGATTCATATCAATGTACGATACTGACTGCAAGTGTAAAGGGAGATAGGGAAGTCTGATCACCAGAGTCTGAGAAAAAAGAAAAACAAAATAAACCTAGCCCTACATTTCTATAATGAGAGAAAAATCAAAGAATGAAAATGGAGGGAGGGAGGAAGGGAGAGAGAAGGGACAAATCGAGAGGTTTCCTTCATACATATTGTCTCTTTTCATTTACACAATAAAACCTGACATTAGGACCAGGAGACACTGATTTGTCAAGGATAGTGTTGAGAACACAACAGTCCACCAATCCATTGATAAGAAATTACTGAAGACTAGTCCAGGCCCTGTTGGGAACACAGGAAGAGCTCAGAATGTCTGTGTCTTTCAAACGAGAACTAAATAGCATTGGAGAAATGTCAGCTTAAAAGCAAGAAGGGGTAGGGGAGACTTCTTACTGCTGCTGTGGAGTTACTACTACATCCTTTAGAAAGTGGGTGGGTCAAAGGGGAAAGACCATTTCACAAAGGACGTGTTTTAGTTTCAGGAAAAAGTTGAGTTGAAGCATCCATTTATCCTGACAGTTGGGCATTCATTCAACTTTCAGCTGAACAATGAATGCACACCCACTTTGGGCTAGCGGTACAAGAATAACCAAACCCTGTAGAGAAGAGGGTCCGTGGGCTGTGGCAGTATGAGCAGAAACTCATGATCGGGGTTGTGGATGTATGGTCTCTAGATGTCACTGAATTTCGGTTTCCAATGGACGCGGAAGCTTATTATTTGGATTAATGATCATGCATGAAGGGAGTTGTGGCCTGTGGAGAGACAGCCTGGGAACCAAGGCAGCTGGAGTAATGGGTATGGATTGGGGTTAGCTAGTGGCCTTAAGTCACCCCAGGACGTTCCAATGCACTTAACATAAAACCCAAATTCCTTACCAGTGCCTCCAAGACCTTGCGTAACTGTCTCCTGCCTCCATTTCCAACCTCATTCCTCGTTTTGCTTCCAATACTCCAGCCCATCTGGCCTCCGCGACCATCTGGCCTCCAAGACCTTTCCCCCGTTCAGGTCTTGGTGTTTTCTTCTGTCTGTGAGGCCCTCTTCCAAACTCTTCACATCTTCCTCCTGAGATGGAATTTCTGTGCCCCTCCCCACCCTGCTTCAAGTAGCTCTTGCCCCCTGTTACTCTCTATGCCATCAACCAGTTCATTTCCTTCTTAGCTTCTGTTTATCAATGACTAGGCAACAAATCACTCCAAAGCTTAGTGGTATAAAGCAAAAGCAATCATTTTATTATATCTCTAAGTTTCTTTAGGACAGGAAATGAGGAAAGGCTTGGCTGTGTGGTTTCTGCTCAGAGGCTCTTGTGCAGTTGCAGTCAGGAGGCAACTGGAGCTTCCCCAGCAGGCCTGGCTACACATCACTCTTCTTCCTGTACTCCTCGTGGTCTCTCCACGGAGGCTAGTTTTAGCTTTCTCAGGGCATATTGGCCCCAGGGTGGTCCAACTGCTTACATGGTGGCTGGAAATTTGGTTTCCATTGGAAATCAAAATGGAGTGACCTCAAGAGACAGTACATCCACAACCAAAGTCACCAGTCTCTGCTCATACTGCCATGGCCCACGTCTCCTTTATCTCAGAGATTTGTACCCTATGATTCTCTCCCACCCCGTGAGATTCTCTGCTGGGTTTCCTGAACCCTCTCAACTTTGCATTCTACTTTTTTATCTTCACATTTATTTCCCCTACAAGGAGCTGCATTTTCATATTTCCCCATAGGCCCTACCACTGAGTATATACTTCTTGAACGAATGACTTGCTAGAACAAACCCGCGAAATATGCACCAAATGTTGGATTGAGAACTGTAATCTGCCACCTGTGTCCTTCACTGGATAGTTTGATGGGTTCTTCTACCTGAAGTCCTTTGTGCCCAGGACCTTCAATTCATCTGCCCTGATTTCGGAGGTTTGTGAAGTTTGTTTTTTCAAACAGCATTTGAAATTATGAAGACACTCCTGTCATTTCAGCTCTGTGAGCAAAGAAGGGAGGTGGGGGGTGGAGGGGATGAGTTGGGGGCTGGGTGGACCGGGTGGTCGACTGGCTCTTATCATAACTGTTTAGTTTCATTTACATTTCTCTCTGGGTTGCTCAGGTCCGGGGCAGTGTTATTTGATGTTGAACACCTGTCTTCACACAGGGAGAGCTGCGGCTAGCCCTGCCAAGAGAGGCACTGACATTTCTGCTCCATAGAATTGTGCGACAGAGCTAAAAAGTGAACACCCATGAGCTCCCGTCTGGTTCAGGGGAGTCTGGCTCAAAAGGAGTCACCCCACTGATGATTTCAGAAGTACAGAATCTCTCCTTGGGCTTTGGTGCCTGCAGCAAAAGCAAGCTTGTCTGTGTACTGAAGCCATTTGAATTTGTTCATTGGCCATTTTTATAGGTCCCAATTCATTCTTTGATGTAACATGAGTGCGAGATGAGTTTTCTTTCTACTGTGCTAAGCTGATTCTCCTAAAGTCCTTGGTCATGTTCAAGCAGAGCTGTATTCAAATGGAAAGTTACACGGCTCAGAGAGATTTCTGTCCTGAGAATACAGAACAATTCACAGCTTACTGGATGGTAACAAATACATATGGGGAGCTTGAGAGTGGCACTTCTCAAACTTTCATGTCCATACTAATTACCTGGACATCTTATAAAATGCAGATTCAGATACAATAGGTCTGGAGTGGGGCCCGAGACTCTGCATTTCTAACAAGCTTCTATGTGATGTTGATACCCTGGTCCAAGACCATACATAGTGTAATAGGAGTCTAGTTTAGACTCTAGATTCTATAGCCCGTGCCCAAAGCATGGTCCCCAGACCAGCGGCACCCAGCATCACCTGGGAACTTGTGAAAAATGCAAATTCTCAGCTCCCACCCCAGACCTACTAGATCAGAAATTTCAGCAGTGATGCTCGCACTAAACATCTTAACTTCCTCCAGGAAATTCAGATGCATCCTGAAGTCTGAGAAGGAAGGTCCTCTCAAGATTCACTCAGGTGAACTAAAGAATTTTAACCACGGTCTCCAAACTTAGATCTAACAATCAACAAGTCTAGAATCAATAAGTTTGATGTATTTAACACAAATCTAGACTTTAGCACTTCAATTCATTTCGAAAACGTTTCACTCTCATCATCAAGTTGCAACTGCCATATAAAAATCCTCAGGCTTTTTTCACATTTAAAAAGATTAATCCTTTCAATCTTCATTTAAAGATCTTCTGATTCAATAATAGGATCTTTGGCCAAGTTGAAAATCCTGGAAGTCAAGCTCTTAATACCCTGGTATGGACACCAGGCCCAGGAGCACCGGAGTTCCTGAAGTCTAGGCACGTCTTTGAACATTTCCAGTGGCCTTGGGGTTATCCCTAAGGTGAGGAGGATGGATGCCTCGGTAATATGTCAGACTGAAAAAGGGTGGACTCAAGAATCATTTCTTCTATTTGAATGCAGTCAGCCGAATGGAGGACCTCCTGAAATGATTGGCGGCATCAATAGGCTGGTAAGAATTAGACTACCTTCCCAGAATAGGCTGGAAAAACATCTATGACCTCAGACCTTGAGGCAAAATTTCCAGGGCTTCCAGGACTCTGTTAACTGTCTATCACCTCTGAAAGGGCAAAAGGGCAGGCAGGCTGCCCCTCAGGTCACCAGAGAAGGTAGAACCTGGAGCCTGTCCAGGCCACAAAGCACTGCCCAGGATGCTTGCGTATCAGGCCTAGAGCCTTCGTTACCTGCTCTGGTTTCAACTTTCACAACTGCGACCACTTTGCAATTTCAGTTTTAAGAGTAATCTTGGGGAGAAATACATAAAGCCCAGACTAATACCTTCTCGACTATAACTATGCTAGTACAAGGATGTACAGCAACTGAAGAAAGCTGACTGATAATATGTTGGCCTCCTATAGCCCTTTTCATCTGAAGACCTCAAAGCACTACCCACATGCCCTCAATAATCCTTAAAATAACTTCTGAGAAATATATGGGAAATATTATTGTCTCCATTTCTCAGGCAGAGAAAAGAGGGCATCAGTGAATTACCCAGGTCTCACTCTGAGCTCATAACTAGGCTCAAGACTGAGAGCCGGTAGAGAGATTTGGGGCATTGAGGGGTCCAGGAAGAAAGGGGCTGGAATATGGCAATCCAGAGAGAAGACAACTTTGGTTGTAATGTAAGCAACATGAATCATACAACCAATAAAAGTACTAGGAAACAGAAAGGGGGGTGGCTTGGGGAATTTTTTTTGGTCATTGTTTTGTTTCACAATACATATTTTTCTATCTCCATGCTTTGCTTGAGTCTTTCCTCGGGTCAATGTAGGTTTGGGAGGGACAGGGCTGGAGGGAGGTCATTGCTCTTATCTCTCTCCACATTACTCAAGTTCATCTTCTGAAGTTCTGCCCAAAGGTCAGTGGCTAAGCTTCCACTTAAGATGCTGATCCTTAGTTTCCTGATTGTTCCCTTGACTTCAACTTCTTTTTCCCAGTACTGTTTTTGTAATCCACATTTTATTTATGCAACAATTACAAAAATTTCCCAAAAGGGTCATTGAGAATATTATCAAAGTACTTCAGACTTCCTGAACCGTTAAGTGAATATTTAAAACTTTTTTAGAATCGTGCAACTGCCTTTTTTCTTTCTTCCTTCCTTTCTTTCTTCCTTCCTTTCCTTCTTTCCTTCTTTCTTTCCTTCTTTCTCTCTCTCTCTCTCTCTCTCTCCCTCCCTCCCTCCCTCCCTCTCTCTGTCTCTGTCTCTCTCTGTCTCTGTCTCTCTTTCTTTCTTTTTCCCTATTTTAAAATGTCAAAGTCTTCCTGACATGCTTTGGCCATGGAAATGGAAGATATTTTCTCATTAGGTTAATTAATGGCTCTGCTTGGGTGGCATAATTCGGTGTAAGTTTCCTTTTAGAATTCTGTCATAACTAAAAAGGATCTTATTTTTGTTATGTTTTGTGGTGTCTTTAAATTTTTATGACTTCTACTTTGTTTAGTCTGTGTGTAATCCTTCTTTTGAAACCTAATGTCTTAGAAAATTTACAGTTTTCTCTCAAAACTGGCACTTTTTACATTTTACGGTGATTCCTGTTTCTTTGGTTCTCACTAGAACTTCATTTAAGTCCTTAAGGTGTAATTGGCAGCTCAGGGAATTTATGATTACATCGTCAAAGTAAACTCCCCAAGTGCAATATATTAAACCTGACAAGACGCTGTTCATTAATCTTTGAAATATAGCCAGGTATGATGTAGTGAAGTGAGCCTTCCAACTCAGAACAGCTGAGGAACTCAGAGCTGCCCCCCACAGGGGAGGATTCCTTCCTCCTCACTGCCAAGGCCACCTGGGTGGGGACCGAGAGGGCCAAATGCCCTTCCTTTGCCAACTGTGGTGTTCCCTGTCTCTGCTGGTGTTCCTTCAGCTCTGCAGCTTCTTCCCTTCTCATGCATTTGTTCATTCAACAAGTATTTATTAAGAGCCTATTTTGGGTCAGGCACCAGATGGACCCGGAAAGCCTGTAGTAACCAAAACAGAAACAATCCCTTCCTTCATGGGGCTTATAGTTTGAGGTTCTAGCCATAAGCAAAGGTCTCAAGACTCCTTTACTCAATGCCACCAAAGCCATGTGAAACAAACTACATTATCTGAGAGGCAGCATTTCTTCTGAGCCCCAGGTGTAGTTTTAATGCTAAATAACTCCCAGTATCTGCCAGTGAGATTGCAGTCCATCCTGATGAGTGCACCGATAGAGGTTTGCAAATGGCACTATCAAGGAAGAACAACCAAAGCCACCTTGGGATCAATCAGTGCTTGGTCAGGAAAGCAGAGTCCACACAGACATAGAGGACAGGCTTGTGGTTGCCAAGGAGGAGAGGGGTGAGGGAGAGATGGCGCGGGAGTTTGAGATTAGCAGGTGCAAACTATTGTATACGGAATGGATAAACAACAGGGTCCTATTGTATAGCACAGGGAATTATATTCAATAGCCCGTGATAAACCATAATGGAAAAGAATATGAAGAAGAATGTATATATGTATGTATAACTGAATCACTTTGCTGTACAGAAGAAATTAACACAACATTGTAAATCAACTCTACTTCAATACAATAAATTTTTTTTTAAAAAAGCAGAGTCTAGCTAATCACTGTGCAACAGCACCTCCAGACAATGGGGAAAATCCGGATAAAAGGCAATACCTCTTAAACGCATTGTGGGTTTTCCCCAGACCCTCTGTTTGTCTCTATAAAACATGGCAGGCTAAATGCCTTGTGGGATTCTGAAACAGAAATAGGACATGAGTGGAAAAACAGGTGGAATCTATAGAGTCTGGAATTTAGTTAATATTAATATCCCAATATTGATTTGTTAGTTTTGTCTAATGTACCATGGCAATGTAGACATTAACACTAGGGAAACAGGGTGAGGGATATTTAGGAAATCTTTGTGTTTTCTAAATATTTAGAAATCTTTTCTATAATTCTAAAACTGCTCCAAAATAAAAAAGTTTACTTGAAAAATGTTTGCTTATGAAACAGAATCCTTAAAATGAACAATAAAAAGCTACTTTGGAAAAAAAACCATAGTAGGTGGGGGAAAAAACGATACAGCTCCCAATGACAAGCTACAAGTTTTTCTTGAAACTAAGGAGAAATAGATCTAGAAACGCCAAACTCAGGAACTGGTATTCTCCTACAGACAATATTCTCATTGGATTTTCCCTTCTTTCTCTTGCTACAGTGAGTGTGCTCTCACTGGTTTTTATGATCTCCTTTGAAGGCATATGTGAAAAGGACAAGTGTGCAGAAGAATCGTATGTCCCAAGTTAAGGAGGCAAGATTCCTAGCGTTTTAAGTTTAAACCCTCTGAATTTATAACACTCATTCTTTCAGTCATTACCACCTTCCCTAATTCACACACACACACACACACACACACACACACACACACACACACTCCAGATCATTGCTGCAAAACAGCTAACTTGTCCTTTCCTTTCCTTGTCTGCATGCTCGCTCTTCATTTTCCTGTATTTGCCTGGCTGTAACACAACAAGGATTCATATGTAGAGACTGAAGATCTTTCTGACTTAGAATTACATTCAGGAAGAGCTGGCTTAAAGGGCAAAGACGGAGGGGGGGGGAGGGTAAATGAGGAGTCTGGGATTAACAGATACACACTACTATATATAAAATAGGTAACCAACAAGGACCTACTGTATAGCACAGGGAACTCTACTCAGTATTTTGTAATTACTTATAGGGGAAAAGAAGCTGAGAAAGAATAGTTAAATATCTATATATGTGTGACTGAATCACTGTGCTATACACCTGAAACTAACACAATATTGTAAATCAACTATACTTCAATTATAAAATTAAACAAAAAAAACTGTATTAAGATACTTTTTAAAAAGATCTGGCTTATGGCATCCAATAAGGCATTCTTGCTTTTTTTTTTTTTTTTTTTTGCGGTATGCGGGCCTCTCACTGTTGTGGCCTCTCCCGTTGAGGAGCACAGGCTCCAGACGCGCAGGCTCAGCGGCCATGGCTCACGGGCCCAGCCGCTCCGCGGCATGTGGGATCTTCCCGGACCGGGGCACGAACCCGTGTACCCTGCATCGGCAGGTGGACTCTCAACCACTGCGCCACCAGGGAAGCCCAGGATTCTTGCTTTTGTTAGACTTGCGGCACTGTGAGGTCATTACACAATATGTACAGGACACACTCCCATTTACATTTTTTCAAGGAGAATGTTTCATTTCAGAATAGAAATGGCGGTGATAAAAGCTCTAATTTTTTTTTTTTTTTTTAGCTAGCTGCATGCTTAAAAAGATCATGGTTTTGTAAACCACGTGGACAGTCTGCCGGATGCAGTAAGGGACTTCCTCAAAGAGGAGCAAGTGAGCCTTGGAGCATTCAAAAGGTGCCTTGTTTACGATGAAATTTTCTCCCCACCCAGAGAACTGGCTTGTAGAATTAAAATATTAGTGCTGGGAGGGTTCCTAGACATCATCTACTATAATTTTATCATATTAAAGATGCGAAAAACAAGCCTGGGGACCCGTGCCTTATCCAAGGCTTTAATGTCTCAGCTGAGCAAAAACCATACACCGGATGCCAGGTCCACCGTTTCCTCCTCTGTGCCGCGCTGGCCCATCATCCTGGGGCCCAAGCTCTCGGGGTTTTACTACGAACCTTCAAAAATTTTGCTTCGTGGTCCATACTTCCTTTTTTAAAATGAAATAATGTGTGCCAAAAGTCAGCTGTAAGCTGACATGTGTGGCATACCACACATGTGTCATTTGTAATTGATGCTTTTGTTATTGTCATTATTAGCTACAACGGGCTACGAGATAGACTGGACACATGCTAATTCTACAAATTAGGTGCTGGAAAGAAAGGCAGTTTCTACATGCCGACATTCGGCTTCTGCCCCATCCCCTCTGCTGCCCCTGCTTTCCCATGGGGTCCCGTTCTCTTTAAGAATCTGCTCTTTAAAATTCCTTTCCTCCTTTCGCATTTTCATTCTCTCTTCTTTTAATGTATATAAGCCGACAAGGAGGACTCACCGGAGAACAGAGCCCAGGTTTCTAGAAAGGCTCTGCAAAAAGGAAGTAAAGCCACATCACACCATTCATCTGCCAAAAGTAATAAACCCAGCCAGCCTCAGCGCCCTCTCGACTTCGTCAGCAACTAAGGAAAGGAAAAAAAAAAAAAAAAAAATGCCAGGCAAAGAATGCCAGGCAAATCAAACCATGGGAAAAATAACACCTTCGAACTCAGGGCCAAATGCTCCTTTCCAATCCTCGCTGCCGATGCTGCATCCGGTATGCCTGGGCAGGGTGTGCCTCTCTTGGAACAAGATGTGGAACACAGGTTAGGGAGAAGATTTTGGCCAGAGAGACTGGTTGTTCATTTTTAATTCATGGTTGTAAAGCCTGAGAAATCTCACTATGATTTAGTTTCATACAACAATCCAAACAAATCCGTATAAGATGGTTCCTTACACAGCTTTAAGAAACACTCCTCTGATTTCCCACAAATCATATAAATTCATTGCTCCTCAAACCGGTGAGTGTGCTGATCATTAATGAGTAGAACAAATGATAAACTCAAGGTTGAACATCCCGATATTTGCCCCAAACAGAAACTGCTGTGGGGATTCCAACCTGGAAAGGCCATTCTTGATTCTTTCCTTTTCTCCAACTTGAATCCACCTGCCTTTTCTCTTTCAAATCACTTAGAACATCATCTGAAGGCGAGTAAAAAAGCCCACCTTCTTAATACCAGCTTGCTTCTTTCCAGTTAACCAAGAGGCAGCAACTGAGAGAAAAAACAGTTACGATGAAGCCCGGAAATATAGGGCTTTGCATTAAAAATCCAATAATCTGGATTTTAATCCTTTCTCTGCCATGAACTCACCATGTGGCATCTCTGGGTTCCCAAATCCCTTCTGGGTCCATTGACATTCTGTTTTAATAACAGGGATAATTTCTTCCAGCTCTAATATTCTTATTTTATTATCCCTGAAATTAGATTTCTATCACACAGGCAAAAATATCTTCACAAATGGCTGACACATGGGTAGAGAAAAGCCATGATTATATCTCTAGAGATGGGTTTAATGAGGAAAACCTAAGTTCTAAGAACAGGAAAAAAAAGTCTTCCTGGTTAGGACACTTCTCCTGTTTCTATCCATTTCCCATTCATCAAACATTGTCTTTAACTGTTGCTTTCTGTACTCAGCATTTCTTCCAGGACAGAGTGAAAACAGCAGAAAACTCAGCTGCACCCAGGGAAGTTTTTTCTACAGTGATTAAAAAATCAACCAAGGAGATAACCTTTTGGAGTCATTGCTTCACAGTTATTCCTTGTTTTAAAACAGGTTCTATCACAAATTGTTAGAGGAGGGAGCTAGCATGCACTGAGGCACACTCTGCGTCAGATTGAGTGCTCCGTGGGTAACGTTCATGGACTCATCTATCACAGCACTTAAAGAGAGACAGTAGGGTACACCCCATCTTATAGAGGTAGGAAACAAAGGCACAAAGTAAAACAACTTGTCCAAAGTCATTTATATGTAATAGATGCTGGAACTGAAATTTAAACCAAATGTGTCTAATTATCAAACCTTTCCTCTACAACATATGAGCTTGTTTACACAGTGCTTTGCCACTTAGAAAAGATTAGCTTACAAGGACCTACTGTACAGCACAGGGAACTATATTCAATATCTTATAATAATCTATAATAGAAAAGAACCTGAAAAAAAAAAAGAACCTGAAAAAGAATTATATATATGCACATATGTATATAAAACTGAATCGTTTTGCTGTAAACCTGAAACATTGTAAATCAACTATACCTATACTTCAATTAAAAAAAATTTTTTTTCTTTTCCTTTTTTTTTTTTTTGCTGTACGTGGGCCTCTCACTGTTGTGGCCTCTCTCGTTGCGGAGCACAGGCTCCGGACGCGCAGGCTCAGCGGCCATGACTCACGGGCCCAGCCGCTCCACGGCATGTGGGATCTTCCCGGACCGGGGCACGAACCCGTGTCCCCTGCATCGGCAGGCGGACTCTCAACCGCTGCGCCACCAGGGAAGCCCAATTTTTTTTAATTTGAGAATTAAAAAATTTTTAAAGAAAAATTAAAAGAAAGATTAGCTGATTAATGGTACCTAAGTTAAGTTTCCTTTCTTAAGACAAACTGCAGACAGAGTCATGTCATTATAATAATGCTTTACTTAAACCATCAGGCACCACTTCTTGGATTCGAGGAGTACTAACATAAATTCAAAATAAAAGAGAAAAGAGTATTTCGTATTTTACAAGCACAAAAACCAATGGGTGATGGATCGCCCTTGTAAAAGATCCAACAGATGTTTCAAAAGCCACCCAAGGGATTACCCAGCAGACTGAGAAGACTTCACATTGGCCGTTCTTTCAAGTAGTTCCCTACGTCACCCTGGATTCAACCCGGAGAGTTTCAAGGGGCAAAAGAAGCAGGAAGGAGCAGTATGGCCATCAGGGTAGTAGGTCAAAGGCATGCCTTGTAGCATGGAGGGGCCACCTGAGAGAAAATCAAAGAACCACCCCTGAGAGCTTTGTTTTCAGTCGTGAGAGGCATTTTGAAGTTCACAGGTTGGGATTAAACTCCCCAAACATCCTTCATGCCATCCCCCTTCTAGTTGTTTACTTCTCACCACCTCCCGCATCTGACAAAACCCAAGGCTGTTAGGGGGACCTGGCAGGAGGAGCTTCCAGGTGTCCTGCCCCGAGGGATTAGAAGAGCTCAGGTTTCAACTCAGGACTGTCCCACCCATTTTCTCCTCAGTACTGCACCCATCACTCACCCTGACAGGCACATCTCATACCTTTGGCTGTCTTCACAGGAGGAGTTTATAAATAAGGGCACCTGTCTGTGAAAGCCAGACATTCATAGGCAGAGCAAGGAGACAATAGATTACATGTTTGGGGAGTTTCTGTGCCTGAACTTTCCCAACAGCTGGATCTGCACTACAGAGGCTTTTGTGAGGTTTTGTGTTACAGGAGAGAGAGAGAAACAGGTTCCTTATCTTAGTATTAGAAACACATCTGCAAACCTGTCACATTCTCCAGCAAGTGAACCAAAGGTAAACATTTCACAGTACTTGGAACTCTACCCCTTCTCTGTTAAGGAAGGTTAAAACATGTTGGTTAAATGAAGTTTGGCTGAAACTAGATTCTTCGCCAAACACCAAAGGAGGTTGCAATTTCAAGAATTTTTCTCCTTGGATTTAATCATGAATATGAAGTATTGGTACCCAAGTGCTAGAGTAACACACTAAAGACCACCCATCAACTTAATTCCAAAGGCTTATTGCATGTAACTCAAGCTCCAGTTATCTGAGAGTAAGTGATGCTATTCGCAACTGCCCATAACAAAAGCCAAAGGTCAAATTATAGCAATTTGACCTTTTCATTTTTCACTGGTTTATTTTTCAGATAGCTGGGAAAATATTTTCCACTTCTATTTGATGACATGATTTCTAAAGCATGTTGACTAACTTAATTAGCCAGGATCACCCCAAATGCCACTTACAATGAATCATGGGCCCAAAAGGCCCTTATTCAGTGAAAAAAATAAAGCAAAACATAATTTGAACCCAATATTCCACAAAGTTCTAATTCATATAAGCAATGGACTTTCTCTTACAATTGTAGTGTTTGCTACATCCTAGTATCATTCCTTTCATTTCTTTTCATGCATTTTCATTCTATTCAGGCTCCAACACTCCAACTTTCTTCCACCAGCCCCAGCACTGCATCCTCCTCCCTTGCCATTTTAGATGGCAATGAAAGATTCTATCCTTTGTCATTTCAAAGTCCAAAGTGCATTCCTCTTTCTTCCCCAAAACAGGAAACCACAGATGGTTCGGTCGATGATCTGTGACTAAATCATTCTGCAATTGAGACCTGATGCCAAAAGAAAAACACATTCTTAATGCATTGTTTGCCTGGAAAAATAAACTGCGTAACAGGGAGAAATGTAGAGCAAGGTAATCATAGAAACCCAGAGGCATAATCCAGTTAAATCCCTTGACCTGCATCGGATGTTGACAATTCTAATTTCTCTGTTCCAAGAGAACTTTCTGGGACACATTTGGAACAGTGCTTAAAAGTCCTGCCACTTAGGGCTTCCCTAGTGGTGCAGTGGTTGAGAATCCACCTGCCAATGCAGGGGACACAGGTTCGAGCCCTGGTCCAGGAAGATCCCACACGCCGCAGAGCAACAAAGCCCGTGTGCCACAACTACTGAAGCCTGCATGCTGCAACTACTGAAGCTCATGCCCCTAGAGCTCATGCTTTGCAACAAGAGAAGCCACCACAATCAGAAGCCCATGCACCGCAACGAAGAGCAGCCCCTGCTCACCACAATTAGAGAAAGCCCACACGTAGCAGCGAAGACCCAACGCAGCCAAAACTTGATTATTTATTTATTTTTTTAAAAAGTCCTACCACTACTTAGTGGAAGAATTAAATAAAACAGACCTCAGGTAACCTGCTAGATGGAGAGGTCTTGGGAAAAAAAATAATTCCTCTATCAATAAGTCTTCCCTTAAAAAAAAAATCATACCATGTTAGCATTAGACCTGATTTTAATAAAGTGTCAAGATGCACCAAAATGGGTCATTTTACTCCTCACTGTTCAAATGCATGACATTCAAGATAAGAAAGACTTGAGTTCAAGCCCTCAGAACTATAGCTGAAATCCACAAAATAGTTTATGGTAATCGCTCTGTTAATCTGCTTTAGTTGACAGGTTTCAAAATGGATTCCACAGAACTAAGAAATAAACCAAATCCATTCCACCTTTCCCTGGTAGAGGGCACTCAACTACGCACTTAATCCTGCAAAAGCTCAGCAGGAGGACTCTTTATAAAAGGGATTTCTTTAGTTGGCTAAGGGAAAATATCCTGTTTGAATATGCAGGTAGATCATTAGTGGCCAGACCTCCTAGATAGCCCCTAAGTTTCTGAGAAAACTTCCTGATGAGTCATGCTGAGAAGGAACGCTCCAGAAAGGCTTGGAGCAAAGTACTATTCTCAAGTAAGATCTACAATGCATGCTTGGCCCCAGTGATAGCAAAGGATGTGGTATGACAGCAATCAATTCCTCACTGACTTGAAGGGGTAGACTTGCCCTCTGCCTCCCTGGCCGAGGAAACATGAGAGCTGTGACGGACAGGGTCAGAAACAGTGTGTGATTACAGCACACTACAGATAGACGTGTTTCTATGATGTAAGGCCACTAAACACACTTTCCACGTGCCAAGGCCTATTCTTGATTCTACTTCATCTGTGATTAAATGGAAATGCTATTAGGAAAATGCCTACTAGTTCTTTCTAAACGGCCAGGGCTATTTGGAGGGACGCAATATTTGCTTCTGGTAAGAAAATTACGACTCCAGACTTCATTAGTTGTATCTTCAATTCCATCTCCTATCTCTGGGATAAATAATCTCCTGGCCAACACTTGTAGATAAATGATCTACCAGTGAACACTTGTGAGGTTTAAATTAATATGTATAAAGCACTTTGAAAGGAGTTATGAAAGACAATCCTACTACTCAATATTCAAGAATTATGTTCTGTGCCTTTATCCAAGCCTTCCATTATTTGTTCAGTTTTGGGGGTTTTTTTTTGGTTATTGTTATTTTTTTGGTTTTTTTTGATGCATTGAGTCTTCATTGCTGCATGCGGGCTTTCTCCAGTTGCGGCGAGCAGGGGCTACTCTTCATTGCGGTGTGCATGCTTCTCATTGCAGTGGCTTCTCTTTGTTGCGGAGCACAGGCGCTAGGCACGCGGGCTCAGTAGTTGTGGCTCACGGGCTCTAGAGCACAAGCTCAGTAGTTGTGGTGCACGGGCGTTGTTGCTCCATGCCATGTAGGATCTTCCCGGACCAGGGTTCAAACCCACGTCCCCTGCATTGGCAGGTGGATTCTTAACCACTGCACCACCAGGGAAGTCCCTTGTTCAGTTTTTTAAACAAACACCATTGTTTGCAGATCCAGATTTGATTTCACAAAGAATTTATTTCATAATTTAAACTGAAGTGCTTTTCATAATTTAATTATTAGTATTGCTACATTCAGGAAGGGTTTTTCCATCACTCTTATGGAAAAGTTTTTTTTTTTTTCAGTTTTAAAAACAAGAGAGGGCTTCCCTGGTGGCGCAGTGGTTGAGAGTCCGCCTGCTGATGCAGGGGATGCGGGTTTGTGCCCCGGTCCGGGAGGATCCCACATGCCGCGGAGCGGCTGGGCCTTGAGCCATGGCCACTGAGCCTGCACGTCCGGAGCCTGTGCTCCGCAACGGGAGAGGCCACAGCAGTGAGAGGCCTGCACACCACAAAAACAAACAAACAAACAAAAAAAAACAAGAAAACTTTTTAAACTGGTTTAAAATAAAAGGACTACAGTATTTTCCAAAGAACATGAAATATTTTCGTAATAAAGAGTGATTATTGTTTTATCATTTTATCAGTCATTTCTAATGATTTTCATAGCCACTCAGATGGTTACATGGTCTTCTTTCTAAAAGAAATAAATGAGAAACCATAAATGAACCTGAGAACTGCCATACAAGAAATACTAAAGAGTATACTAAAATGAAATTAAAAGACAATAGCAGTGGCAAATCTATATGAGAAAAATAAGTGCCAGTAAAGGTAATGACATAGGTAAAAATAAAAGACTGAATAAATAAAATTTTGTTTATAACTCATTCTTTTCCTCCTATCTGATTCAAAAGACAACTGCACCTAACAACGGCGCACCAAAATACATGACACAACAACTGGCAAGACTGAAGGGAGATAGACAGTTCAACAGCAATTGGGGATTTCATACTCCACTTACAATAAGAGATAGGACAACTAGACAAAACGTCAGCAAGTAAATCAAAGACTGGAATAGCATTATAAGCCAACTACACCTAACAGAGATCTATAGAACACTTCACCCAACAACAGGACAATGCACATTCTCCTCAACTGTACATGAAACATCCTCCAGGTGAGACCATATGTTAAGACATAAAGTAAGTATCAATAAATTTAAAAGGATTGAAATCATACAAAGTATGTTCTCTGATCACAACAGAATGAAATAAGAAATCAATAACAGAAGAAAATTGGAAAAATTCACAAGTATGTGAAAATCAAACAACACATTCTTAAAAAAAAAAATGTTTCAAGGAAGAAATCATGGGGAAATTAGAAAATGCTTTGAGATGAATGAATACAGCATACCCAAACTTATGGAAGTAGTTAAAGCAGTTGTTAGAGGGAAATGTATAGCTATAAGTGCCTATATTAGAGGGAAATGTATAGCTATAAGTGCCTATATTAAGAAAAAAGAAAGATCTCAGATCAATAACCCATCCTTCCACCTTGAGAGGAACAAACTAAATGCAAAGAAAGTTTTCCTTTTGATGAAACTAACAAGCTGATCCTAAAATTCATATGGAATTGCAAGAAACTCGAAATAGCCAAAATAATCTTGCAAAAGAACAAAGTTGGAGGATTTATGCTTCCCAATTTCAAATTAACTATAAAGCTACAGTAATCAAGACTTTGTGGTGCTTGCATAAAGATAGACATAGATCAATCATCTGGAATTGAGCGTCCAAAAATATACCCATACATCTATGGTCAGTTGATTTAGAAAAGGGTGCCAAGACCATTCAATGAGGAAAAGAATAGTCTTTTCAACAAATGGTAATACAGAACACAATGAATTCTTACAATTAAACAATAAAAAGAAAAATAACCCCATTAAAAATTTAACAAAGGATTTGAATAGATATTTCTCCAAGGAAAATATATAAATGGCCAATAAGCACATGAAAAGATGTGCAACATCATTACTCATTAGAGAAATGCAAATAAAAACCACAAGATATCACTTTATAACCACTAGGATGACTATAACAAAAGATTGATAATAGCAAATATTGATGAGGATGTGGAGTATTAAAACCTTCAAACATTGCTAGTGGCTGTTTAAAATGATGCAGCCTCTGTGGAATACAGTAAGTCTCCTACATACGAACCTTCAAGTTTTGAACCTTCAAAAATGTGAACATGGCTTCACATGTCCAATCATGTGAGTTAGTTCACGTCTGGCGTAAACTGTGATGTGTGTGCATCCTCTACAAGTGGCTGTGCTTTTGTGTACTTTGCCGTACAGTACTGTATAGAGTACAGTGGTACAGTATCTTTATTTCAAGCCCAGGATGTCCGGAAGCAAGTGTAAAAGCAGCAGTGATGTAGCTGGTACTACTATACTTTTCAAGGTACTGTACTATAAGATTAAAATTTTTTTCTGGGCTTCCCTGGTAGCGCAGTGGTTGAGAGTCCCCGTGCTTATGCAGGGGACACGGGTTCGTGCCCCGGTCCGGGAAGATCCCACATGCCGCCAGCAGCTGGGCCCTTGAGTCATGGCCACTGGGCCTGCGCGCCCGGAGCCTGTGCTCCGCAGCGGGAGAGGCCACAGCAGTGAGAGGCCCACGTACCGCAAAAAAAAAAAAAAATTTTCTTTATTTTTTGCATTTTTTTAATGTATTATTTGTGTGAAAAGAATTATAAACCTATTACAGTACAGTACTATATAGCTGATTGTGTTAGTTGGGTACCTAGGCTAACTTTGTCGGCCTTACAAACAAATTGGACTTAAGGATGTGCTCTCAGAACCGAACTCGATTGTATGTAGGGGACTTACTGTATAGTTTGGCACTTCCTCAAAATGTTAAACAAGTATTTAACACGTGACCCAGCAATTTTACTCTTAGATATATGGCTTCAAGAGTGACACCTCTAAGGCCTGTCCTGTACCCTCTCCCAGGGCTCTCTGGTGGGAATGAGCCCCAGTTAGTTGCCTACAATGGTAGCCTGCTTCCAAACACAAGTTTTCTGAAATATGGGTGTATTAGTCTGCTAGGGCTTCCATAACAAACTACCACCGACTGGGTGGCTTAAAAAACAAAAATGTATTAGCTCACAGTTCTGGAGCTTAGAAGTCTGAGATCAAAGTGTTGGCAGCATTGGTTTTTCTCTGAGCCCTTGTTCCTTGGCTTGTAGATGGCCATCTCTCTGTACATCTTCACATTATCTTCCCTCTGCGTCCTAATCTTCTCTTCTTAAAAGGACATCAGTCATGTTGTATTAGGGCCCACCTTAATGGCCTCATTTTAACTTAATTACTTCTTTAAAGGTCCTACTCCAAAAACAATCACATTCTGAGGTACTGGGAGTTACGCATTTAGGGTGAAGGGATTCAACCCATAATAGTAGGTGTCTGTGTACTGTGTCATTTTTTGTCTTTAGAGGCAAAATGCTTTCCAAATAGTAGATTTCCCCACCTTCCTCCTCTCCACAGATTAGTATAATAGGGACTACAGAATAGCATCCTTTCTTTAAAATTCAAGGCTTGGCATTGTAGAGTGGGCCAAGCTTCCTCTCCCAAAAGAACTAAAGGAAAGAGATGACTAACAAAGGAGAATGAAAATACCACAATAGGAAGAAATCTGTGAGCTTCCTGAGAAACATGTTCTTGACAAAGAGTCCTACCACAGTCCAAACAGAGAAGGGAATTATGTCCTAGTTTTGAGACTCCATGAGAAACACCAGCTAGCAGCTCTGGTGGTCCTCACCTCATCATCCCTGGAGATTTGATATGACAGACTCACTTTGTATATGAAGATTGCATTACACACTCATTCCTTCATGACTTAAATGAGGACACTGAGGTCCAGTGAATAATGCTGGGCTCTCTTCATTCTTCAGTTGGACAGGGAGAACGTGATTGGCTCTGTATGATAGGAAACTGTGATGATAGCGTGATTTATGACCAGCAGGGCTGATGTGGTTATTATTCATTATTATGTTATAAACACACAGAGAGATACACATATGCCACATCATGAGCCAGTGTCATCTGAGCTATTTGGTGATATTGTGATCCAGGACTCAAGAAAACATTTCATTGAGGAGATTGATGGAACACAGTGATCAAAGAGGCAATGAAATTTGCTTATTTCTGCCTAACCGATGACCTGTTAGCTACAGAGACGATCTCCACTCAACTCTGCACCTTCTGTGTTCTGCCATAGCAGTGCCATCTTTCCTTACCACTGGAATTTATGGCTCTTCTGGGCTTCCTTCCTGTACATATTTCATAACTCAGAAAGCATGCTGAGATACAGATAGAGATTTCTTGGTCAGGAAGCCAAGCCAAGTTTGTTTGCTTCCTGCTGCATGGCCACAGGGTTTTTTTTTTTTTTTTTTTTTAATAGAACTTTCTCTGCTCTCCTGATCTTTCCAGATCCATGGCAATCTGGGTCCTGTTTTCTCTTCCCCAGATGCACTTTCTTCAATTGTTGCCTTTTTTCAATCAATTTCCAGATGTTGTTGCATATTCTTTTTATTTTCAGCACAGTTTGTCCTTTCCTGAACTTCTGCATAGTTCCCTTCTATACCACCTTCGCTCCCCTCCTCCACCCCATCCAGATGAATTCCAGAAACCTACTGCAATTACACCAAATTTAGTTGGCTCTTCCATGCATCAGCTGAGGGTGCCCCAGCCCTGAAGGTGAAAGGGATGATGGGTCTGCAGGAGAAGCTCCTTCTGAGTGAGTTCCCAGCTGACAGCCAGATGCGGTTGAGGTCCGGGCCCACAATTGTGTAAAGGTCTCTATAGAGAGGAAGAATGTTCACTGGGGCCCTGCTGTCCAAACTGCAGTTTGTTTTAGAACTTCTTTTTTTTTTTAATACTCTCTTTGTGCAAATGTCAAACCAGTAAGCCAGAAATGTTTTTTAAATTATTGTTGAACAATATAAAAATTGTAACGAGGTCTTGCCTTTCTGTAATAGTTCTTGCATTTGGCACGATTTGGAAATGAGAGCTTCCACATAAATTAATTTTTTAGACAATTGAAACATGTCTTTAAGTCCCAAATCATTGCAAATCTTAACCATTTTTACATAAATCTTTCTAGACTGCATTACATTTTAGAGTATGCTGATCATAATCTAATGTTTCCCTAATGATTCAAGGTCAAGGTTATGAATATCAGCAGCCATGCCCTAAGGTTTATGAGCTGTTAGTCTACTTTCCCTTACACTAGGGTTTCTCAAATTGGTGTTGTTGACGTTGAACCGGATAATCCTTTGTTGTGGGAATATGGTCCATGCATTGTAGGATGTTTAGCAGCATCTCTGGCCTCTACCCTCTAGATGCCAGTAGCACACCCTTTCCCCCAGTGGTGAAAACCAATAATGTCTTAAGGACAAAAAAATACACCATTATCAAATATTTTCAACATTGTTCTGGAGGCCCTAGTCAAGTGCAATAGGAAAGGAAAGGAAGGAAAAGGTATGATTGGAAAAGAAGAAAAATGCTCTACTTTTATTTGCAGAAAACATGACTATATACATGGAAAATAAAAAACAATCTGCAAACGAGAATAAGTGAATTTAAAGTGTCACTAAAAACAAAACTGATATACAAAAATTAATTGTATTTTTAGGACGTAACAAACAACCAGTAAGTGAAATTTTTGAAAATACTATATACAATTTTATTCAAAAATCAAATAACTAGAAATGAATCTATCAAAAGATGTGTATGACCATTACACTGAAAACTACAAAATATTAAAGAGAAATTAAAGACCTAAATAAACTGAGAGACACAATATGTCAACAGATTGGAAGAATTCAAGATCATTAAGTTATTAATTCTCCCTGAATTTATCTATAGATTCAGTGAAATCCAAAACCAAATCCCAGCAGGAATCTTTTTTTTTTTTTTTTGAAATTGACAAATGAATCTAAAATTTATATGGAAATTTAAAGAACTTAGTAAAACAAACTTGAAGTAGAGCAAATGTGGAGGAATAATACGACCAGACTGTAAGACCTAGTATAAAGCTACAGTAATTAAGACAGTGTAACATTGGACAATGGAACAAAAAACCAGAATCACATTTAAACCCACCCATATACAATCAAATGATTTACCCAAAAAATGCCACTGAAGTTCTGTAGAGAAAAGGTGAAAATTTTAGTAAATAATGCTGGAGCAATTAGATATCCATATTAAAAAAAAAAAGTGAAGCTTGATGCCTACTTCATTCCATACACCAAAATTAATTTGAGTTCTTCATGGACAAAAATATGAAAAGTAAAAGCATTAAAATAACTTTTGAAGAAAATATAGAATATCGCCATGACCTTGGAGTAAGCAAAGATTTCTTAAGCAGGATGCAAAAGTCACTAACCATAAAAGAAAAAAAATTGTTAAATTAGATTTAATTAATCGTAAGCATTTATAGTCATCAAAGACATCAGTAAGAGATGAAAAGACAGATCATAGAGTGGAAGAAGATATCTACAATACAAAAATCCAACAAGGGACTTTTATGCAGAATGTACTTTTAAAAAGCAATTTTAAATTGAGCAAAAAAAAAAAAGACCAGATATGTTATAAAAGAAGACACACAAATGGCCAATGAATATATGAAAAGGTGCCCCAGTTCATTACTTATCAGCACAAGCAAATTTAAACCACAAAGAGAGACATCACACATCCAGCAAAATGGCAAAATTGAAAAGACTGATAAACCAAGAGTTAACAAGAATGTGGAACAACTGTATTGCTGGTAGAAGTATAAATTGGTAAAACCTCTTTGGAAAACTGGCAGTATCTCCTAAAGCAAAATATCTACCCAATGCATGACCCAGCAATTATACTTCCAAGTGTGTTCCCCAAAGAAATAAATATATATGTTATTAAAAAGATATGAACAACACTGCTCATAGCAGCTTGATTCATAATAGGCAAAAACTAGAAATAACAAAAATGTTCATCAACAAGATAGTGAATAAATTACATAGCACAGTCATATAATGGAATACTACACAGCAAAAAAAAAAACCCAACAAACTACTGCAGTGATATGCTCAAAAACATTTAACAACTGGCTCCCCAAGGAGGAGAAAAGTCCTGACTGGTAGTTTATTCTAATTTTTGTGGTGTAAATACTCCCAACATGGCCAATTTCAAGTTATTAACATGAAGTCACAGAATTCAGAAAGAAAGGCACACAATTGCAAGCTGGTATGAGTCAGCTTCAGCCCTCTGCTGGTTTACTGATACATGTAACAACATTGATGAATCCCTCAGAGGCTATGTTGAGTGAAATAAGCCAGAAACAAAAGATTGCCCAATAATTATCTTTCTATTAATCAAAAGAACAAGGAAATTATTTGATGATGATAGAAATCAGAAGAGATCACTATAGGAAATTGGCATTGGCATGGAAGGAACACAAAACTTCTTTCTGGGATGCTAGAAATATTCTACACCTTGATTTATCTAGTGATTAGATAGATGTATAGACAGATATCTAGGGATGTAAGGAGGTAGGTAGGTAGATGGGTAGATAGATGTAAAAATTCATCAAGCTGTAAACTTAAAATTAGTGTTTTACACTCTTTAAATATATTATACATCCATTTAAAATGCTTTAAAAACAGGATATTGCTGGGTAAACATGGCAAATTGAGCACACACATCTCTTTTTGGTTCATTCTGAAACCTAATTAAAGGAATAGCTTTTAAGGCAATAATCTACAAGCATGGGGAAAATATGAAAAGACACTATAAAATATCTGAAGCTAGAAAGCCACTGGACAAGAGTTAAAAAACTGTACCGAGAAGAATAAATCCTAAGCTACCAGTAGAGAAAGCCAATACTAACCTAGTGTACACCACAGAATCTCCAAGAAGTTCATGAGTTAGTGCAGAAGTTATTATTGAAAATGGAAACAGATGAATGGTGCCAAACTAAGGAAGGTTTGTTGACAGATTCCCAGGAGGAAAAACAGGTCAAATATAAAAATTCAGGAATCAGAATGTCCTCCATGTTTTTATAAGTAACACTGGAATCTAGAGGACAATTGGGAAATGTTTTTTAAAATTATTAAGAAAAGGATTTATAACTAGTCATATATATCCAAAGCTACTAACAATAATGTGTGATGGTAGAAGAAAAGAATATTTTAGACATGCAAGTTCTCATAAATCTATCTCCCACAGATCCTTTCTCAGGAAGTTATTAGAAGCTATATTCCACCAAGCTGAAGGGGTACACAAAGAAAGAGTAATACATAGGATTCTGCAGACAGGAAATTCAGAGCCAAAAGGAATTTTGAACTGATGGAGCTGGTGATCCTAGAATGACCTCTCTTCAGTAACAGAGGACAACCTGTCCATATTAGAACTTCTAAAAGGATTGAAATTCCTTCAAAAATGTGAAATTGTACCATAAGTACCTGTTATATCTAACATCAGGAGATGCTCAATTGGCAGTGTTTGGACCTGGAAATATACCTAGAAAACTAAGCAAATTATTTCCCACCCCAAAGAAAATTAACTCCCAGAAAACATAAAACACAAGTAGTTGTCTGTCATAGGTTATTTCATAGCCTTTGTAAATTCATAAAGACTGCTCTCAACAAAATAAATATACAAATATTCTGAGAAGGTATGCTGAGGATAGAAAGGATGCATGTGTGTTTGACACAGGGAAAAGATAGTCAAATCTTCATTCTCCCTTAAGAAAGATGAATAGTAATGCCTACAACTGGGGATCAAGAGGTAGCAGTACAGCATGTTATTTAGACACATACAAATTAAATAACAAAAAAGTAGCTAAAAGAAATTAGTCCCCTTTGGATAGGAGGAATGTAAACCAGAAGGCAGGATCTGTTGCTGTTTTTCTATAACCATCTTTGTAGAAATTTTTGATTCTTTAAAACTACATAAATGTATAATTTTGAAGGAAATGTTTTTTAAAAATGGTAAAAAGATTTGAAAAAGTAATGTGCAGATACAGAATATGAGGCAGACATAAAAAATTGGAAAACTTAGAAATTAAATATAAATTATTTAAATATAAAACTCTATAAATGCCCCCACATATACAGACAACTAATTTTCAACAAAGGTACAAAGGCTATTGACTGGAGAAAAGATAGTCTTCTTGACAAATGACGGTGGAACAGTTGGACATTCAGATGCAAAAAAGAATGAACTTTGATCTATACCTGTACCACATGCAAAGATTAAGTCAAAATGGATCATAGACCCAAAGATAAAAACCTAAAACTATAAAACTTCTTGAAGAAATGATAGGAGAAATTCCATGCTCTTGGGTTAGATAAAGTGTTTTTTTAATATGTGACACCAAAAACATGGTCCATAAATAAATAAATTGATAAGTTGGATTTCATCACAATTTAAAACTTCTGCTCTTTGGAAAACACTCTTAGCAGAATGAAAAAATAAGCCAGAGACTGGGATAAAGTATTTACAAAATATATAACTAAGAATAGACTTGAATACAGAATAAATAAGGAACTCTCAAAACTGAATAATAGGGCTTCCCTGGTGGTGCAGTGGTTGAGAATCCACCTGCCAATGTAGGGGACATGGGTTCGATCCCTGGTCTGGGAAGATCCCACATGCCGTGAAGCAACTAAGCCCATGTGTCACCACTACTGAGCCTGTGCTCTAGAGCCTGGGAGCCACAAATACTGAGCCCACGTGCCGCAACTACTGACACCCGTGCACCTAGAGCCCGTGCTCCACAATAAGAAGCCCGTGCACCACAACAAAGAGTAGCCCCCACTCGCTGCACCTAGAGAAAGCCTGCATGCAGCAGCAAAGACCCAACACAGCCAAAAATAAATAAATAAAATAAATAAATTTTTTTAAGAAACTGAATAGTAGAAAAACAAACACAACAAAAACAACAGCAAAAATGAACAAAATGTTTGAACAGACACTTCACCAAAGAAGATATGCAGATGGTAATTAAGCACCTTCAGAGATGCTCAACATCATTAGTTATTTGGAAAATGTAAATTAAAACTACAATAATATACCACTATGCATCTATTATAAGGGCTAAAATTTAAAAGACTGATCATACCAAACGTTGGTGAAGATGTGGAAAAAGGGGAAATCTCATAAACTGCTAGAGGGAATCTAAAATAGTACAACCACTTTCAAAACAGTTTGGCAGTTTTCTTAAATAATTAAACACACATCTATCTATCATTCAATCACCATATTCCACTCCTATCTATTGACTCAACAGAAATGTAAGCATATGCCCATACAAAAATTTGTACAGGAATGTCCACAGCAACTTTATTTTTAATAACCAAAAATGGGAAACAACCCCAAATGTCCATCTACATGTGAATATATAACTGTGGTGTATCAATACAGTGAAATGTTCTTTAGTTATGAAAAGGAATGAACTATTGATATACACTACAACATGGATGAACTTGAAAATAATTCTGCTGAGAGAAAGAAACTAGACAAAAGAAAAAGAGTATACATCATAATGCATTATTTCATTTATATAAATTTCTATAAAATTAACACTAATTTTAATTTGGTCAGTTAATTATTTATTAATCTGGTCAATCTACAACAAAGGAGGCAAGGATATATAATGGAGAAAAGACAGTCTCTTCAAAAAATAATACTGGAAAAACTGGACAGCTACATGTAAAAGAACAAAATTAGAACATTCTCTAACACTGTATACAAAAATAAACTCAAAATGGATTAAAGACCTAAATGTAAGACTATCCTATAAAACTCCTAAAGAAAAACATAGGCAGAACACTCTTTGACATAAATTGCAGCAAGAATTTTTGGATCCATTTCCTAAAGTAAAGGAAATAAAAGCAAAAATAAGCAAATGGGACTTAACTAAACGTAAAAGCTTTTGCACAGCAAAGGAAACCACTGACAGAATGAAAACAACCTACTTAATGCAAGAAAATATTTGCAAATTATATGACTGATAAGGGATTAATATTCAACATATATAAACAACTCACACAAATCAACATCAAAAAAACAAACAACTTGATTAAAAAATGGGCAGAGCTGAATAGACATTTTTCCAAAGAGGAAATGCAGATGGCCAACAGACACATGAAAAGATGAGCAACATTGCTAATCACTAGGGAAATGCAAATCAAAATCATAATGAAATATCACCTCACACCTGTCAGTATAGCTATCATCAAAAAGAATACAAATAACAAATGTTGGGAGAAAAAGGAACTCTTCTACACTGTTGATGGGAATGTGAATTGGTACAGCCACTGTGGAAAAAGGTATGGAGGTTTCTCAAAAAACTAAAAATAGAACTACCATATGACTCAGCAATTCCACTCCTGGGTATATATCTGGAAAAACCAAAAACACTAATTTGAAAAAGATACATGCCCCAATGTTCATAGCAGCATTACTTACAATTTCCAAGATATGGAATCAACGTAAGTGTCCACCAACAGATGAATGGATAAAGAACATGTGATATATATATATATGAATACTACTCAGCCATAAAAAAAAAATTTTGCCATTAGCAGAAATATGGGTGGATTTGGAGGGCATTATGCTAAGTGAAATAAGTCAGATAGAGAAAGGCAAATACTGTATGATATCACTTATATGTGGAATCTAAAAAATACAACAAACTAGTGAATATAACAAAAAAGAAGCAGACTCAGATACAGAGAACAAACTAGTTGCTACCAGTGGGGTGGGGGGAAGGGGAGGTGCAAACTGCTGGGTGTAAGATAGGCTCAAGGATGTATTGTAGAACATGGGGAATAGAACCAATATTTTGTAATAACTTTAAATGAAGTGTAACCTTTAAAAAATAAAAAGTAAATTTTTAAACCTAAAGTGACAGAGAGCTTATTGGTAGTTGCAAGGTCACAGGAGGTGAAGGAAGGCAATAGGGAAGGATTCTGACGTGGCACAAGGAAATTTTGGAATTCAAAAATAATGGATGTGTTCATTATTTTGATTGTGGTGATGGTTTCATAGGTGTATACATATGCAAAAATATTAAATTACCCATTTTAAATATGTATAATTTACTATATGTCAATTATACCTCAACAAAGCTATTTTTAAAAGTGCCAAGGTCATGAAAGATAACAAAAGACTGAAGAACTATCACAGTTTGGAAGAGAATAAGGAGACATGACAACTAAATGCAATGTGACATACTGAGCTGGATCCTGAAACAACACAAAAAAGGACACCAGTGGAAAACCTGGTAATATTCACATAAAGTCTATATTTAATTAATACTGTTGTACCAGTGTTAATGTCCTAGTTTTGTTAATTGTACAACGATTATGTAAGATGTTAACATTAAGGGAAACTGGGTGAAAATGTATGGGAACTCTATTTTTACAATACTTTTTTTTTTTTTTTTTTTGCGGTACTTGGGCCTCTCAGTGTTGTGGCCTCTCCCGTTGCGGAGCACAGGCTCCAGACGCACAGGCTCAGCAGCCATGGCTCACGGGCCCAGCCGCTCCGCGGCACGTGGGATCTTCCCGGACAGGGGCACGAACCCATGTCCCCTGCATTGGCAGGTGGACTCTCAACCACTGCACCACCAGGGAAGCCCACAATACTTTTTAAGCCTAAAATCATTTCAAAATAAGAATATATATTTTTAAAAATCTATAGATAATTCTCAATAGGACAAAGTTAAAGAACTATTGAAATGGAAAATGTGGCTGAAGAGTTCTAGCACACAGCAAAGAAATAAAATAAAAGGTTTTTTTAATGAAAAAATCTGAATGACAAGAATAGATATAAAAGCACCAACATTTGTTTAGTAGTACCTTCAAACGGAGAGACTAGATTGTAGGACAGGCAACAAATAAAGTAATAATGGCAAAAATTTTTCTCAGAACTTAACACCATGAGTCCTCAAATAGAAAAAAACAACAGATTGCCAAGCAGAAACAAGTGTTTCAAAATTTATACTTTTAGTACTGGCACTGAAATTCTAGAATATCAAGAATAAATAGAAAATCCTAAAAGCTACCAGAAACACAGATAATCTAAAATGGAAGGAAAATCAGATTTATATCCAACATTTCAAAAGTAACATAGGAGACTATTTTTTCAAATGGAGTGATATCTTTAAATATCTGAAGAGAGATAACTTTGAACATAAAATTCTATATCCAGAAAAACTATCATTCAACAGTAAGAAAAAAATAAAAATATGATCACATATAAAAAGATCCTAATGTATACCAGCTGTAATGTTACAAAAGTACATGTAAATGATTTTCCCTAGAGTCATTAAGTGCACAGCCTGGTCAGTGTATGTGGTAACTCTGATCCAAGATCCTTGTTGAAAGAAGTCTAAATTCAAGGGTAACCACTAGAAGACCAATATAATAAAATTATGGAACAAAGAAAACTTAATTGCTTCAAAAGAAGGAAAGAACAATATAATTTTTAAATGTGGTTAATAGAAAACAAAAATATCATGGAAGGGTTAAGAGAATTACCCTCCCACTGAATATAACAAGAAAACTGGACAAAATATATGAAACAACTCTTTTCAGACATTGGGAAACAGGCAGCATTTGCCTATGATCCTTGGGAAGAGGGAAGCAAATAAGATAAGCTGTATGATTTTCTTGGCTTTCTGCCAGGTGGCAGTTTCTAGGCAGCTCAAGGAGGGGACTATACACACCCCAGTATCTTCAGTATCTTAACAGAATTAAGAGGACAGAGATTATAGTTCAGGGAGGTCAAGGTGACTAGAACTTACAGAGCAGAGTACCAGAGACAAGGAAACTGTAAAGAAACGGTTCTAAAGATCTGCAAATAGTCCTCTGGAGCAGCGGTCCCCAACTATTTTGGCACCCCAGACCAGGTATCATGGAAGACAATTTTTCCACAGACTGCGGGGAGGGGGAATTGTTCAGGTGGTAATGCAGTGATGGGGAGCAGCAGATGCACCTTCGCTGGCTCACCCGCTGCTCACCTCCTGCTGTGCGGCTTGGATCCTAACAGGCCCAGGGGTTAGGAACCCCTGCTCTGGAGCATTTGGCAGAATACCAATCTCCACATCCAGGGGATAAAATTCCTTGAGGCTGGAAGTAGAAAAGCAGTGGGCTGAAGCATTCCCGGAATGGGGTTAGTTCAATAGTCAGAGCAGAGAAACTTCATGATATGAAGAGCATTTAGTAGGGACCTCAGAAAGATCAGACTTTATACTGGGGCTAAACTAGCACTAGAGTAAAGATTCTTCTAAACCGACCTTAGCAAATCTAAAATAACCAAAAAGAGCAAACAGCACTGCATAACTTCACTGCTTGCTGGAACAAAGTACAATGCTTGTTAAAGGAAGACAGCAAAATCAGGAGATCAACAATGTAAATTTTAGTGTGTGGAATCCAATAAGAAAATAATCAGGCCCACAAAGAAGCATGAAAATGTTACTACATAGTCAGGAGAAAAATCCATAGATTATAAATAGAAAAGGAACTGATGAATATGACACAATTATCAGACATTGAGTTATCTATTTTATTTAATTTATTTATTTATTTAATTTTTTTTGGCTGTGCTGTGTGGCTTGTGGGATCTTAGTTCTCAAACCAGGGATTGAAGAACCCATGTCCCCTGCAGTGGAACTGCAGAATCCTAACCACTGGACTGCCAGGGAATTCCCAGACATTGACTTTAAAACACCAATTATTAATAACATACTCAAAGATTTAAAGGAAAAATAAATATAATGAGAAGAATGAAAGATATAAAAATAACCCAAATGGAACTGTTGGAGATGGAAAATAAAACACAAAGGCAAAAAGATTAGTGAACAAAAAAAGAGAAACTACCCAAAATAATGCACAAAGAGAAAAAAAATTTTAATGAACAGAGCCTCAGTGACTAGTAGGACAATATCAAGCAGACCAATATACAAATAACTATAGTCTTAGTAGGAGGGGATGTGAAGCAATGCAAAGGCAGAGAAAATATTTGAAGAACTATTAGATGAATATTTTTCAAATTTGATAAAAATTATGAACACAAAAATCCAAGAAGCTCAACAAACATCAAACAAAATAAACATGAAGAAAACCACACCAAACAACATCATATTAGTATTATTGAAAAACAGTGATAAAGAGAAAATCTGAAATGAAACAAGAAAAAAGGACATATTACATACAAAGTTATAAAGTTTAGAATTTTAACAAACTTCTTGCCAGAAACTACAAAGTTAGAAAACAGTGAAGTGACATATTTAAAGTATATATGTAAAAAACAAAAATGTCAATCTAGAATTCTATACCTAGCAAAAATATATTTCAGAAATGAAGGCAAAATAGACTTTTCAGACAAATAAGAGCTTAGAAAATACATCACCAGCACACTTGCACTAGAAGGAAATCTGTTCCTCTAACGGGAAGAAAATGATACCTAATAAAATTGGTAACTAAACAAAGGAGTAATCAGCATCAGAAATAGTAAATGTGGGGGTAAAAATGAAAGACAATTTTCTTAATTTTTTTCATTTCTTTAAAAGATCATTGACTGCTTACTTATAGTAACAATGATACAGGAACTATTATCTCCATTTTATAGATGAGGAAACTGAAGCACACAGTGGTTATTTTCCTAAGGTCATACAAGGTGGTAGAGCTTGCATTTGAATCCAGACAATCTGCACATTTGGTCTCTACATTAAACAGTAAATAAAATATCGAATATATATATATATGTGTGTATACAATGAAATATTATAGACTAACTACATGAAATAAACATGATCTTCATGTATTAATATGGATGAATATCAAATTCATATTGTTGAGTAAAATTAGCAAGTTATAGAAGTTATCATACAGTATGATACCATTTATGATAAAAACACATGCAAACACACAAAAACAATATTGTGAATTTCACAAGGGCATACACATTTATTAAAAATGTTTCTAAAAAATCTGAAAAAAATACATTCCAAATTGAAAGTGCTGATCAAAGGGGATCTTAGTTTTATCTATAATGTCTTAAATTTTTAAAAAGGAGAATGTACTCATGTAATACTTATGTAATCAAAATATTTTTAAAATGTAAGTAGAGCACACACATAGAAGGAAAATGTTATATATCAATAGAGAACACAGAACAGAAGAAATAGATTAGTATCCATAACAAAGTATTAGCTTGGTAATAGCTGCACAAAGGGGATGGTCTATTTTAAGTACACATAATCATATGCAGATAATGAAAATATTTTGTATGTGTCCCTTAGGAGGAGCTTCATAGAAAAGACTACCATTCTTACAAATAAACTTGAACCGTAGAACAGTAACTAGCATTTATATATCATTCTACAGATTAGTATGAGTTTGTGAATATATGTAAAACTCCCTGAGGCTGGAGATACAGGTCATTAGCAAGTCTACTTTTTATTGATAACAGAATGTGTTAGAGGATAATATTTTTCTATATTAACATACACTGTTTTTCTCCCTCCAAATTCTCTTTTACCCTATAACCCTCTGCCATTCAGGCAATAAGACTTTACCATAAGACATTAAGAAAACATTGCATACCATTTACATTAAGAAAACAAACAAACAAACAAAAATGTCAAGTTTCTAGACCTCTAAGTGAAAGCTTTTAAGAACTAAAGGCCTAAATTTTACATCATGAACAACAGATTCAGAAGAATGCATAATCAGTCAGAATTCGTTTTTTTGCCCCAGGAAAGATAGAAGGTTTGAGGGATGAGGTCGAAAAGAGTTGAGGTGACAGACATTAGACTTTGGTTGTTTCTCTGATAGAGAGCCCTATTCCTCACCCTCCACCTCTACCAACCCTGGGCTGAGTCTTGGGGGAGGAAGAGGAAATAACAGAAGCCTCAGATAGATTAGCGGGTGAAATATCAGAGGAAACTGTGCCTCAGTCCTTGTGTGGAGCCCAGAGAAGCAACATGTCTTTCAGAGTTGCCTCAACATAGCACAGAGTAACTAAGGCTGGCAAAGCAGGGAAAAATCACAGTAGTTGCTGAGAGACAGGAGAGCTGGACTCCAGAGATAATTGGGTCAATATGAGAAAAACATGACCATGATTACAATGCATTGATGATCAAAGAGCAGATGGGAACAAGGATGTATCAAAGAATCTTACTAAGATGCCACTCTCTTGACTGTAATTTATATAATATATCAGTTAGCTCTTGCTGGAAAAATGCTGCATAATAAACTATCCCAAAACTCAGTGGTTTAAGATAATAACCATTGAGTTAGCTTATGTGTTTGCAGGTCAGCTGGGAGTTTGCTGATCTAGGCTGGTGTGACTGGGGGTAAATTCTGCTTAATATGTCTCTCACACTTTTCCTGGGGCTGGTGGGCTAGTTCAGGTTTTTCCTTCTCATGGTTACAGTGAAGACTCAAGAGTGAGTAAACCCAACTCTACATACATGTTTCAAGCCTTTGTTCACATCACGCTTGCTAATATCCTACTGACTAAAGTGAGTCCCACAGTCAAGGGCAACACCAAGTTACATGACAAGGGAAAGGTGAATAATGAGGGCCACCAATTCTGTCTCTATCACGTTCAATCTTAGATGAAACCCCTGGAAGAGGGGAAAGAAAAACAATGATTTGATTGCAAGAAGATAAAAATTAGTAATTAAAAATAATATCACATTGCTTGCACATCTAGGATTTTGAATTGAAATTCATGCCTGTGACAGTTAGAAATATTATAATTGGGAGATATACAAAATGCAAAGGAAATCCATCATCTCATTCCGACATCAGAATCACATCACTCATAAGGTGTATGTGATCTGTGCTATAAAAGGTGAGGTTAAGTGAAAGCACAAAATTATAAAAATTAGTTTTTGAAATGGCAGAGATTTCTGTAGCTGCACTGACTGAGTAGAGGGGAACGATTCTCTTCAGGAGACCAGAAACTTGTAAACAATAGGAGTCCACAGCAGTTTTTGTTGTTATCTTTCTGTTTTTTCATTGCTCAGAAGGAAATGATGAGAGGAACACTGCTTGCATGAGATACTTAGTGTAGGTCAGGAACTGTGCAAAAGGAAGACTATGTGTGGAGGCCTGGAATAGATAATTTGTTCCCAAATAAAAAGCAGAGAGAAGACATAGTGGAAGCAAAGAGAAACCAGTAAAGCTGGAAAAAGAGAAAAGTCACAGGGGGACACACTTAACCCTAATTTCTGTGGTTTTTCTGATGAAGATGTGGTGCTAATAGTTTCAGAGTTAATCAGAGAGCCATGTATCTTAAACCTCAGCTCTAAGCCAGATGAAAACAGACATCCCACTTAAGTGGTGTTTTAGTGGCACAAAGGCTGAAAGGAAAAAAAAAAAAAGATTTGCATAGTAATGACTCCATCTTTGCCCTAAAGCTCCACAGTACTTTCAGAGCCCCTAACAACCACCAAATCAGGAATTCAAACCACACCCTGGGAAGGCTGGGCTTCCTTTTGTTAAAAAGAAAAACCGAGGATCTCTGAGGTCAGTTACCCAGGCAGTGAAAATCAAAAGTCCTGGCTCCCTTCTAACCACTGGAATATTTGCCATGTGGACCCACACTCACCTATGACACTGCCGCAAGTACCATGACTAAGATCCATGTCTTTCTCTGGGTACTATTTCTACAGAAAGCTTCTGATGTCTCTTCCCTGACATTCTACAAAATAGAGAAAAAGGAGAGGAAAAGTATGCCCTAGAAAAAGCCAAGTGCGAAGAAAAATTGGATTCTTGGCATCCCATTTAGAAGGTTCTACTTACATCCTCAACCCACGTAAGGTTTATTGTTGAACCAACACCATAAAGAGAAGGCAGCTTCGGCTTCTATAAACGACGACACCATAAGCAAAAGCATTGATATAATGGATAAATATAATAGCTATAATTAACTCCTACTATGGGCCAAGCACAGTACTAAGATCTTTACATGTAAAACTCATAAGGTCCTGACAATAATTTTATAAACTTGATACTTTTATTATCACCATTTTATACATGGGAAAGCTGAGGAACAAATTGGTTATATAAATTCCCCAAGATAAGAAAGCAAAAAGCCAAGATTCAATCTTAGTAGTCTGATTCCAGGGCCCATAAGCTTAAGCACTATGTATACTGACTCTTAGAGAAGATATTAGAAATAACACCCTTCTTACAATAAATGTTCCCATATATATAGAATTGATAAACAACAAGGTCTTACTGTATAGCACAGTGAAGTATATTCAATATCCTGTGATAAACCATAATGGAAAAGAATATGAAAAAGAATGTATATATATATACATATATATGTATAACTGAATCACTTTGCTGTACAGCAGAAATTAACACAACATTGTAAATCAACTATACTTCAATAAAATAAATTAAAAATAAACTTTTCCAGAGAATAAAGAACATTTTTCAACTTGTTTTATGAGATCAGAATAACCTTTACTCAAAACCTGACAAAGATATAACAAAAAAAAATTACAAGCCAATCTCTCTTGGGAATATAGAAGCAAAACACAGTATAAAATATTAGCAAGTTGACTTCAGAGAATTCTTATAAATAGATAAGAAAAAGGCAATCTGATAGAAAAATGGGATTTCACAAAAGATATCCAAACGGTAAATAAACATTTTTAAGTGTTCAATGTCATTAGTCATCAGGGAAAGGCAAATTAAAGCCAAAGCATGTCCATCTGAATTACTAAAATTACAAAGACTGACAATATCAGGAGTTGGTGAGGATGCAAAATAAGAACTCTCATGCACCACTGATGGGGACACAAATTGGTACGATCACTTTGAAGAAGAGTCTAGAAGCATCTGCCCAAAGTGAATGTACACATACTCTGTGGCCCAGAAATTCCACTCTTAGGTTTATACTCAATAGAAATTCCTATATGTACAGCAAAAAGACACAAATAAAAATATTCATAATACCTTTTTCATGACTCAAAAACTGGAAACAAACTACATATCTATTGACAGGGGAATGGATGAATAAACTGTGTTATATTTATGCCAAGGAGTGCTAAGTAGCAGTGAAAATGAACTACTGCTGTTCACAATAGCTTGAAGGAATCTCACAAATTATAATGTTGACCAAAAGAAGCCAGACACAAAAGTGCACCTGTGATTCCATTCAGGTATTGTTTTAAAATAGGCAAAACAGGGACTTCCCTGGTGGCACAGTGGTTAAGAATCCGCCTGCCAAAGCAGGGGACATGGGCTCGAGTCCTGCTATGGGAAGATCCCACATGCTGCAGAGCAACTAAGCCCGCACGCCACAACTACTGAGCCTGCGCGCCTAGAGCCTGTGCTCCACAAGAGAAGCCACCACAATGAAGCCCATGCACTGCAATGAAGAGTAGCCCCCGCTCACCACAACTAGAGAAAGCCCACACACAGCAACAAAAACCCAATGCAGCCAAAAATAAAATAAATAAATAAATTTATTATTTTTTAAATAGGCAAAACAAATCTGTGGTGTTAGAAGTCAGAACAGTGCTTATCTCTACCAAGAGGTTGTAGTGATTCAGTAGCAGAAGAAGGAGGGTGTTAGGGATGCTGTATTTCTTGACCTGGTCATTGCGTACATGAGTGTTCATTCGATGTTTCAAGTGTAGTTTGAGAGGTAGCATCTTAGTGAGAAAGATGGAATAATCAAATTCATGCTATACATTCAGCATAAGTGGTTCAACCAGATGAGAGAGACATTAGGCAGATTCAACTTCAAAATCAACTAAACATTCATTGCTTCATTTATTGCTAAGTCCTGAGAGTAAAAAGAGGAAAAGAGAAACTTCCTATCAGCGAATGGTTCACAATCTAACTGAAAGAAAGGTATAAAAATTATTTCAAAACAAAATATGCTATCATGGAACTGTACAAATTGTTTTGAGAGTTTCGAGAAGCCAGGGAAGATGCCCAGGAGGTGGCAACACTGAAAACTTATAAGGGCTTTGCAGGTAAAAATGCTGGATTGGGGGTGGGGGTAGTAGAAGGAGGGGGGTCAGGGAGAGGTATTTGGCTCAGAATTGACAGCATTTGCAAAAGAGAACACAGAGAGACAAATACAATTCAAATACGAGAAATCACTGGAACATTAGATTGTGAGGCATGGCTAGAGTTTAAAATGCCAGACAGAGAAAAGTGGGAGGTGAGCCTGAGCAGGTAAGTCTTTTATTCCATCTTGGATGTTTATCCTGCAGGACATGGAACCTCTTGAAGAATTTTTATTTAATCCAATGTGAAGGGTAGGTGGGAGGAAGATATGACCAGAGACTGGAAGATTAGAAAGGAGGTTTTGCAAACATTCAGACATATGTGTCAGGTTTTACCACAGTAATAAACAATCCAAAATCTCAGTGGCTTACAAAAAACAAATACTCATTTCCTCCAAAACTTTGGTGTCTTATAACCACAAACATTTATTTTTTACTCATTGGGTCTATGGGTCAACTGTGGGTTGATTATAACTCATCTGGGCTTGGTTGCAGGCTCCAGGTGGATTCATATGTGCTCCATGGGTCTTTCATTTCAGGACCCAGGATGAAGGAGCAAATAAAAATATTCATAATACCTTTTTCATGAGTCAAAAACTGGAAACAAACTATGTATCTATTGACAGGGGAATGGATAAATGGACAGGGGAATGGATAAATAAACTGCTTCTCTACACCATGTTCTCCTATGGACGGATGGCAGGAGTATAGACTGGTGGACAGAAACATGCAACGTCTCCTGAAGCCTCTGCTCAGAGCTAGCACACTCCCTTCTGCCCACATTACACTAGCCAAAGTTGCATGGCCAAGCTCAGTGTCTATAGGACATAGTAGGATTTCTCCACCTACAGGGTGAGGAAGGGGAGAGTAAATATTCGCCAAATTTATTAACTCCATCTACCATACCAGGCTAAAGATTATGAACACCCAAACTAAGGTAAACAGAGTAGTAATGGACAGGAGGGGGATCAGTAAAGCTGGGACCATAGCCAGAGTCTGATGTCACAGCCTGCCACGTGGGGACACTAGCAAACTAAGCCAGAAGCTTTAACTCAGGGAAGGGCCGGATAGAGCTGGGTAGTCAATCGAGAACTATTCACTGATTTGAAATCATTTGGCCAAGATTAGAAATTCAAGGACACATCTCTCAAAGGGAATTAATGAAAGAGAAGAATTGAAGCGAGGGGGGGAGGTACACGGTCCGTAACAGTATGGAGCTGAGCTCAGGTCTGTGGCAGTGAGCTTCCTGGGAGCTCTCAAAAGACAGCCCTAGAACAGAGAGAGAAGGATAGAATGGAAGCAGGAGGAAAGGGACAGGAGAGAATTTAGGATCCCTCCCGATTTTCTAGTCTAAGAAACTGGGTAGTTACTGGTGTCACCTGCTGGATTCTGGAACACAACAGGAGAGAGAGTTTCAGAGAGAAGATGGTAAGTTCAGTTTAGTTTGATTTTTAGACTGGAGCCATCTAGGTGGACATGCCTAGTAGAGAACTGAATATCAAGCTATCGAGGCACCTCCCTTTTGTCTTTTACATTGTTTTCACATCCCTAAATGCTCCATCTCTCCTCTCTTAACCTAGCCGAAGTCTTAAATTTTCATGATCATTTACATTTCCATGTTGTCTTTTTTCTCTGAGCTGCTTGCATTTAGAATCAGTGTGCCTCTGGGCGTTTGGGATTGACATGTACACACTGCTGTGTTTAAAATAGATAACCAGGGCTTCCCTGGTGGCGCAGTGGTTGAGAGTCCACCTGCCGATGCAGGGGACACGGCTTCGTGCCCTGTTCCGGGAAGATCCCACGTGCCACGGAGTGGCTGGGCCCGTGAGCCATGGCCGCTGAGCCTGCGCGTCCGGAGCCTGTGCTCCGCAACGGGAGAGGCCACAGCAGTGAGAGGCCCACATACCGCAAAAAAATAAAAAAATAAAAAAATAAAATAGATAACCAGGGAATTCTCTGGCGGTCCAGTGGTTAGAACTCTGAGCTCTCACTGCCAAGAGACTGGGTTCAAACCTTGGTTGGGAAACTAAGATTCCACAAGCTGCAAGGCGTGTCCAAAAAAAAAAAAAAAAAAAAAGCCAGAAGCAAGTTAGGGGCCTCCACCTTGTCGCTGCAGCAATATTCTATAAAGCTCCCAAATAAGAAGGACTAGTTAACACTATCTGCACAATTAGAGATGTCCTCAGCTACTCACAGCTCCCATTCACATGAGCAATTTCTCTAAACTGGAAACTATGTTTCATGATTATCTTTGCACTTAGAGACTTAATAGGTGTCCAACAAAGGCCCTATAAATATTTACTTAAAAAATAATAAAATAAAATAGATAACCAACAAGGACCTACTGTATAGCACAGGGAACTCTGCTAAATACTCTGCAATAACCTAAATGGGAAAAGAATTTGAAAAAGAATAGATACATGTATATGCATAACTGAATCACTTTGCTATACACCTGAAACTAACACAACAGTGTTAATCAACTCTGCTCCAATATAAAATAAAACATTAAAAATAAAATCAGCGTGCCCCATTTAACACTGATCATTTGTCCTAGGTTCATCAGAACCATTTTTTTTTAGATTTCATATATATGTGTTAGCATAATGGTATTTGTTTTTCCTCTTTCTGACTTAACTTCACTCTGTATGACAGACTCTAGGTCCATCCACATCACTACAAATAACTCAATTTCATTTCTTTTTATGGCTGAGTAATATTCCACTGTATATATGTGCCACATCTTCTTTATCCATTCATCTGTTGATGGATATTTAGGTTGGTTCCATGTCCTAGCTATTGTAAATAGTGTTGCAATGAACATTGTGGTACATGACTCTTTTTGAGATAATTCTTATTTTTTAAGCACTTATCTCCTGAGGTACATCCCCATGACTATATATTTGTTCAATAAACATTGTTAAAACTTTAAGCTAGATGTATATCAAGTGGCAATGGTTTAAAAATTAGGCCATAATAATCAAGAGTGTAAAGAGTTCACAGTTTAGATGGTCAATTATTTAATGGTTTCTTTCCAAGAAGATACCAATCAAAAAAAAAGAAGAATACATGTTACAAATGTAAAAAAAAAAAACAGCAGAAACGCTATTTTCCAATGACATGATTATGATTCTTTACATAAAGTCACTGTTCAGTTTATAAGAAGACAAGCAAAAGGGCAGTGTGATAAGCTCAGACTAACACCATTTTTTGTTTTGGAGGCAAGAATGGAAAACAGGTCTCTGACTTCCAGACCAGGGCTCTAAGACCAACTAAGTATAAACTCCAAACTAACTGCTGGATCCCAGTAGGGCAAGAATAAAAGATACAGTTGGGGCAGCTAAAATTAAAGGGAATGTTTTAAAATCTTTTAGTTCCTTTTTTAAAGGTAGGCTGTGTAAAACTCCATCTTGTGAGGTATTCAATGGGGACCTGGAAAACTGCTCTTAGTATTTTAACATAAATTAAAAATCATTTAAGCAGACCTCTATTCAGCTCTTGCCAACTACACATTTATTTTTCTGGTCAAGGAGGCTTTGCCATTGTAAATGAAGGGGAAATGAAGGCATTAGAGCTTGGGTATACCAGTTAAAAAAAAAAAGTGAATGTGGATGCTGGATTAACTTCGCTTGTAGTTGCAACTCCATTTATCTGGGCAAGGAATTCGCCCCACCCCGACCCCCCACACACTACTCTTGAAAACATTCTCTGAAAAGTTATGTGGTTGTGTAGAATCTGGACTTGCTGCAGGTGTTTCTTAAAAGCTCGTTAGCCCTCCGGAGAGCTATGAAAATAAAACAGCTCCAGACCTAATGAGAGCTCAGTAAGCAAGGCGGTCAGTTGGAAGAGTTAAGTTGGGAGGGAGCTGTTTCCACTGCACCTGTATTAAGAGATGGGTGACCTCCAAGGAGCCTGGAAGCTTAGTTCCATTTTGGATAAGGAACCTCAAGAGTGGGGGAATGGGCAATGGGGAAATGAAGGATAAAACATTACTTGCTAATTCTAAACATATGTAGCCTGCACGTTGGTGAACTGAGGTTGGCAGAGGGTAAAACAAAATCTCCTTGAACTGCTTTCCTCAGTGACAGCTCGACTTGTTGATTTTTCCACTGGCACCCATTTTCCTAGTTCGGGAACAACAGAGGCCAGTCATTGCTCATGTCTGAATATAACACTTGACATCCATGTTTTCATAGAGAGAAGATCATCTTCTGTGAACCTGCAAAACATCCGTCTCACTCAGGCAGAGACTGGAGAAATTTATATACCCACAGTCTGGTGGATTCAAAGTCACCACAGACTGTACCTCTCCCTTTCCTTCTTGGCTTCCTACCTTTCCCAAAGCACAACCAGTAGCTGAAGAGAATATGGCATAATCAGTTTATTCTCCACCCATTTTCCCTTCTTAATAGAATATGGCAGAAGAAAAACCCTGTGACTGTCAAGTCAACAGCTAACTCAGTTGAAGATGGCCCCAAAATGGAGTCAAAACCAATCAGGAGTCTCTTCCATCAGAAGGAGGAAGGGGAGCTGGGTAGGGATGTCGCCAGTTAATTGTCATGGAACTTGAGAATAACACACACCAGGAAGTTGCATGTACTGCAGGAACTGAGAAGACAGAGTACATCCTTTCATAACTAATATATCCAAAAAGCTTCTTTTTCGCCATGTTTAAGCTAGGACTGGCTAGAAAGTAAAGCATATTTGTGACTATTTTATTAACTCTTTCTTATAGTTCAACTACTTCTTACAGCAAAGTCTTATTCGTGAAAAATAAGCTTGAAGGAAATAAGTTCATTTACTTATTCCCACACTTCTATTGATCTTGCCCCAGTAAGTTGTGAAGAATGCAACTCATTAATTGTAGCCCCTTTTAAAATATTATAAACTTTGTCCTCTTTGAAGGTACAGTGCTGAGATATTCTTCAACTTGAGCAGTCTACAAACTCCTTAAAATGTACCATCCATATTCATCTTGATATTTAGCACAATATCTACTAGAGGGTTACTGGATATATTTCAATTGGTCAACAAATATTTATTGGGCATACAAGTCTACAATACGTTATCAGTGGGAATTCCCTGGCGGTCCAGTGGTTAGGACTCTGCACTCTCACTGCTGAGGGCCCGGGTTCAATCCCTGGTCAGGGAACTAAGATCCCACAAGCCACACAGTGTGGCCAAAATAAAAATAAAAATAAAATAAAATACTTTATTAATATTACATGAGATATAAAGGTGACGAAGAAATGATCCCTATTCCCAAGATCTTTGTACTGTAGAAAAAGGTGATTAGTGATGTACAAATATTACAATAATGTCAGGTGAAGTAAGAGGAGTATCATGAGAAAAGTACAAAACGTGAAGGAATTTTAAAGAAGGGAGGAAGCATCTCCTTCTGGAGGTATACTTAAAGCCTAACTAGAGGAAATGATGTTTGAGACAGCCCTGACAGACCAACAGGATTTCAACAGGCAAAACTTTAAAATGTGTACCTAGTTCTTTACTTTGCCTGAAAGAGAGATAGAGAGAAGTATGGATTCTTCAGCCATTCATAGGCAAGAGAATATGGTTTGACCAGATGATCATGGATGGAAAAGGAACAAAATTAGAGAATTTGTTATGAAAAGATCTGGAGAAAAGGCCTATGCGTAGACTCCTCAAAATGGCAGAGAATGGAACAATATCTGTGTTCCACTGAATGTTCACCAAATATTCAATGGGAACCTACTTAGGAGAAGCCTACCTAGTCAGGGGGATGAAACCTGTTTTGTGAATTTCAGTCAGGCTCTTTCCCTGGCTACCCTAGGGCTTGACTGGACCCAATAGCAGAGGTGGAAGTGATGCTCAGCTCAGTAATGTGGACTTTCTCACCAGGGGAGATGCAGAAACTGCTACTGCTGAATGCCTGCTTGCCTCAAGGAAACATGAGAAAACTTTTTTGTAATGCATATATATGTATGTATACACATGTATATCAGAATATGTATATATTCTCAGAGTGATTTGAAAATATTGCCTCAATAAAAGATGTATGAAAAATAATATGAAATTATTTTAGAAATAATTGGAAATTTAAGATGTAACGATTCATTTAAATAATATATGGACTGAATAGGAGTATGGACATAGAGAAACATCAAATATTTTAGCTGGAAGACTGAAATGAAAGTTTATCCCCAAACACAGTACTATAGCACTGTACTATACACGAGCAGAAAAAAATGGAGACATGGAAAATAGATGTAGGAGTTCTAACACTTGTCAAATAGGAAGTCCAGAAGAAAGAAAGAATGGAAACAATTAAGTTATTAAAAATAAAAGTAGAAAATTACCCAAAGTAATGAAATAATAGATTTTCAAGTTTTAGAAGTAATGACGAAAAAAATACCTAAATACATTCTGGTGAAATTTCAGAACTCCAAGCGTAAGAACAAATCCTAAAAATGTCCAGAGTAGAATAAGGAGTTGCTCACAAAGAAATAAAAATCAGATTTGTATCCATTTTCTCATCACCAACACTGGATGCTGGAAGCCAATGGCAGGAAATCAGAAAGAAAAATTTTTAAATGCATAGTAAATATAATAGAAAAATAAATCCAAACATATCATTAATCATAATATAAAAATACAGCAAAACTCAGAGTGAAGAGACAGGAGGCAGGAGCCAGCTATAAGATGATTATAATAGATATCTGTAAAATAATATGACAGAAAATTTTACTGCAAAGAACTAGAAAGATAAATACTAGAAAAATAATTTTGTATAGTAGTAATATCAGAAAAAACAGGGAGAAGATAAAAATAATTAAGAAGAACATTTATATTGATGTTGGCATAAATTACATGGATACATTTGCAGAATCTACCAATGAGGCAAATAGTATACAGATCAAAACCTATATTTTGGAGTAGGGGGAAGATCCTGAGACTAAATGAACTAAGTACCAACTCAAGAAGCTAAAGAGAGAGAGAAAGATGGGGGGTAGGAGTGGGGGGGGGAGAACAAATAATTGAATAACTAAAAAATAAATTAACATATATGAAAGTAATAAACAAAAATAAGTAGATGACTAATCAAATGAAAAGCTAGTTCTAGAGCAATTAAATAAACGGATTTTGTCAAATGTGATAATGATAAAAGAAGGAAGACATATAATTAACCTTAGGATTGAAAAAGAAAGATGTGGGAAAAGGTATTAATTATAAGCAAATCAAATACAAATTTATACCAAACAAATTTGAAAATTAGTTGAAATCAATTATTCTGTAGGAAAAACTGAATAACCAAAATTGACTCATAAAGGAACTGAAATCCTGAAAAGACTATAAAAGAAATTTAAGAGGAAATAAAAACCCTGAAAAGGGCATAATGCCCAGACAATCTTCTGGGCACATTGTATTAAACCTGCAAAGAACAGATAATTCCTGTATTATTTACACTGTTAAAGAACATAAAAAGAGATGGAAAGTTTTCAGTTCATTCTACAAATATAGTATAACACTGAATCATAAGCAGACAAAAATAGAGGGGAAAAAACCACCCACAAACAAAATAAGAAACCCAAAGACAAATAGAGGCAAAAATGCCAAATAAAATACTAGGAAATTTAACTCAACACTACATTAAGAGAATTACGTCATGGATTAGTAATCTTTTTCACACAAATGCTAGGATAGTTTAACATTAGCCTGTCTTTTACTGTAATTCACTACACTAAGAGCTTAAAAGAGAAAACTTGTATCATTCTCTCAGTACATATGAAAAGAAAGACATTTGCTAAAATTATCAATTATTCCTGATAAGAAAAGTTTTCCTAAGCAACTTGATAGAAGATACTACCAGAAACTTAAATGATGCCTTAGATGAATCATAAAGAGCATTCCCACTAAAGTTAAGGGTTCCGCCACTCTTGTAACTCTTCAGTAGGAACTATTCTACTGCAAGGCTGCAAATCAAGAAACAGGAAGACATATGATCCAGGAAACAGGTGATTCAACACAGGCGAAAGGCAAAGGAGAGCCCCAGAAATACGGTGAAAAAAAAAATCTAGGGTGACTGATGTGCAGCAGATCTAGAGAGTAAAGGTAGGAGGTTGAATGGCTACAGGAAGGATAATTCCAAGAAAAAGAAAAGAAAAAACTGATAGAACAGTATTAGAATGTATTGAGAAGAGATGGAGACTTCAGGCAGAGTTTTCATGTGAATTAGTAATAGGAATCTAGAAAGATAAGCAAAGAAAAAATTAGTTAACTATTAACTCTGGGGAGGGAGTGTTATTTAAGAAAAATAGTTGAATTATAGTATACTATATGACTCAGCTGCAAATAATATATATCATCATAATAATGTAAAATGTAAATTCTGAATATTGATTTAGCCAAAATTGTGATATAACCTGTTTGGGAGAATGGGGTGGGTGGGGAGGGATTGTTCATATATGACAGTGAATCCCTTATCTTCCATAATAGGAAGTCAGCAGATAATACCTAAAATTTTTAAAAAATAGTAGTATAAGCATGTTATTTAGAAATATTTATATTTAGAAATATAAATGTAAAAACCAGAAGAAGCTCTAAGAATTAATAGTGGTGCCACTGAGGTGTGGCAGCAGTGGAGAGGGATGTGGCCATGACTGCAGGGTTTTGTTGTCAGTCTTCTAAACTTCATTCACTTATTTAAATATATTACTTTGATTAAAAATTAATGTTAAATTCAGATTTTAAAAAAGAAAGAATGACAATACCCAGTAAGGATTGGAGAGATGTATAGTGTGTACACTCTGTCAGTGTATACTCTGACACTACAGGGAGAGAATACAGTACAGTAAATTATTATGAGCTTTCTAGAGAGAATTCTGGCAGTAAATATCAAAATTTCAAATGCTCCTATGACTTAGCCCAACAGTTCCTCCTCCTGCAAATGATTTTGAGGAAAACAACAGGGCAAACATGCAAAGATTTACCTGAAAGGATGTTCACAGCATCATTCTTTAAAATATTGGGACACTGTCACTATTCATGTATATTAATAAGGGAATGATTAAGCAGATTATGTTCTTCCATACAATGGAACACCTGCAGGCTTTAAAAATAATAGTATAAAGCAGTAGTTTTCAAATCATGATTTTGCGAGTCTGCATTAGTTTCCCAGGGCTGCCACAGCAAAGTACCAAAAACCAGGTGGCTTAGAACAACAGAAATATATCGTCTCACGGTTCTATAGACTAGAAATCTTAGATAAAGGTGTCTGCAGGGTTAGTTCCTTCTGAGGGTTGGAAGGGAGAATCTCTTCCATGCTTCTCTCCTAGCTTCTTGTGTTGCTGGCAATCTTTGGTGTTCCTTGGCTTGTAGATACATCACCCTGATCTCTGCCTTCATCTCCACATGGTGTCCTCTGTGTGTGTGTCTCTCTGTCTCTGTTCAAATTTTCCTTTTTTATAAGGACACTTGTCATATTGGATTAGAGCCTATCCTAATGACCTCATCTCAGCTTAATCATCTGCAAAGTTTATTTTCAAATAAGGTCACATTCACAGGTGCTGGGGGTTAGGACTTCAGCACCTTTGGGGGCAATACAATTTAACCTACGACAGAGTCTTAGGGTTTCTGAGGAGTGCCTCAAAAACCGCTATAGAGGAACTGTTGCTCCTGCGATGGTGAATACTGCAATTCTCTTGCCCATTTCAACTAGAAACTTTCCATTTTTTATAAATCAGTATTCTGAGCATTCCTATGAAGGAAGGGTCCACAACTTTAAAATAGTTAAAAGCCATCAAAATAAAACTACATTTATTTATGTCCCCAATATATTGCTAATTGGGGAAAGCAGTTTTCAAGCATGTGAACCTGTTCCCAGTTCTGTAAAATTACAAAAATCCATATTTATATCTACAATGCTTATAATATTTAGATTTATATAATTTTTGATATAACATACCCCCAAATATTCACAGTGCCAACAGGCTACAATTTTATGTGTCCTTTATATTTGTCTTCATACTTTTCTGTATGTCCTTTTTGTCTTTACAATGACATATCTTTGGAACAATAAAAGACTAATTTTTTCAAGAGAGAAAGAGGTCACTTAACGTCATTTGGTAAATACACGTTGGTAAACGGACTGATACAGTTTTATTCACCTAGCTTGGCTGACAAGAATTTCAAACCAAGATAATTTGGATGGCTATTCAGTTCTCTCCAAAAGATCAGTCCTTGCCATTCAAACCCAGTTGAAAAAACCGAGTCTGTAAACCCAAGTGTCTATCGATGGATGAATAGATAAACAAAACATGGCATTTATATATATATATATACACACAATGAAGTATTGTTCAGCCTTTAAAAAGAAGGAAATTCTGACACATGTTACAACATGGATGAGCCTTGAAGACATTATGCTAAGTGAAATAAGCCAGTCAAAAAAGGGACAAATACTGTATGATCCCACTCATCTGAGGTACTTAGAGCTCAAATTCATAGAGACAGAAAGCACAATGGTGGTGGCCAGGGGCTGAGGAGAGGGGTGAATGGGGAGTTATTGTTTAATGGGTACAGAGCTTCAGTTTTGCAAGATGAAAAATAGCTCTGGAGATGGATGGGGGTGATCGTTGCACAGCCCTGTGAATGTACTTAATACCACTGAACTGTACTCTTAAAAATGGTAAAATGGAAAATTTTATGCTATGTATATTTTGCCACAATTTTTAAAATAAACAATAAAAAAACTAAATATAAAAGAAGTTGAATCTTTAAACACTTCAAGGTAGTGTGTACCTATCTGACATTCATTTTAAATTTCTTAAGCTCATTTATTTGTTATTTTTAATTAATGAATTATCATAATCAACATTTTCATCATGACTATTATCATCAGACAGGTCTAGGACACCAGTTGTATGCCTTACTCTAAAGATGGTTTTTCATTTTATCATACAAGCAGCAGACATATTTTTTGGTGAAAACACTAGAAGAGCACTGAGAAAGTCCTTATTTGGAATCCTTAGATGGACTCACCTAAACCCAACATTCCCTCCCTTCCCCCACCCAGCACCCTCCACCTCCCAGCCAGAAGAAGACTGCAAGAGAGATAATCAGAAAAACCACCCAAGAAAAGAAGAAGGGAGAATCAGTTACATATTCAGCAAGGCAGGGAACAAGAAAACGCAAATCTGTTCCAGTTCTCCAGTTTCACGTTAAAGGCATAGAACTGTAGATGCTTGTGAAGAGCTCTTCAAAGCCTAAATTCACAGCCTCTCCACGCGGGAGGTTACCAGCATCTGAAGAAAAACAACCACTACCAGAAAAGCTCCTCTTTGTTTTCATTCTTTGCAGTCCTTCAGGAAACTCTTGATAATGTGAAATGTTATTACTGCAAATGTTGGCCCAGGCAAGTTTACTCTAGAGTCTGACTATCACTGACTGTTCACAAAATAAAATCATTTTTAAAGCCTGCGAGGAGAGCCAAGTGCAAACCACAAATCAGAAAACCACCAAGGCGGGCTGGCCTCGCTGCCAGAGTTTAATGTGATCTAATGGGAGGACAACAAGATGTGAGAATTTGATTTTACGATGCTTCATGTAACATTTGGCAATACAAAGGAGTTGGGTCCAACTTCTCCATCCTTAAGCAAACATTTGAAGTAATGTTTTACTTTCTCATCAGTTTTAATTCTGTCAACCAGGGCGTAGAGATTCTGCCTGCCCTACTCATTTTAAAAGTGCCGTCTACTTTGGGTGGTTTTAGATTTGCTTAATATCAATTCATATGAATTGAAGACGGGCAGGTGGGTAAGGGGCCAGGAAAACAGGATGAAGCTATTTAGTGGCAGCGTCTCAACTGGAGAGCAGCTCTCTTCTGCATTTGTGATTTATTTCACGGGTGGGAGGGCAGGGGATAGGGTTTATTGAAGAACATTTTTTCACAAGCAAAAACTAACCCCAGTGAGAGAGAGTCAGATCTGGACTGGATCAAGTTGCCCAGTCTCACACCAAATGGGATTGGAACTCACGTGTAGCTCTATTTCCCATCACTCAATTAAAAAAAAAAAAAGAAAGAAAGAGAGAAAGAAAAGAAAAGAAAAAAAAATAAAATGGTAGCAACATTGAAACTCTTCGCACATGGCAAATTAACAACTGATGGATCTATGAAGTAAGGAGGGCCAGTCACGAAATCCCATATAAGGCATATAAATGATGAAAAATAAATGAAAGTCACATTTCATGCTGCTCTTATTTCTGTTGCCAGGACAATAGAATGAGAATCAGATCTCTTTCCCTGTTCTTAAGAATAATGCATTCCTAACAATGCCAAACTCTTACTTACATTGTCATTTTATAGCAATTACAACGTTGACCCAGTGAAGAAACGTGAAACCCACAGAGTCAAGTTTCCTAATGTAATAGTTTGCTAAGTGAAATGCAACATATCCCAGGATGCAGGAAGAAAAATGAGAACTTCTATTTCTATTGACATTTCATCTAAATAATAAGAAAGTAAGCCTCACTAACAGTTAAAATAAGAATGACAACAGGTATCGTCACTTGGTGCAGATGTAGACAGACGGCCCCGTATCACCCAGGGGCTGTGAGTTTTCCTGAAGGAAGGCTGAGAGTTCAACAGTGCTGAGGGTGTGGCAAAGGCTGCCTCCGTTCAGGGAGGCTGGGCTGCAGTAATAACGATCAAACATGCAACGGCTCAGCACAACAGACGTTTATTTCTAGCTCAGGTAGCCGTTTGGTGATCAGAGCGGCAGAGCAGCTCAAGTCACTTGGGCGCTCAGGTTAATGAAACTCTGCCAACTTCTGCTCAAGGTCAACAGGGCCATCTGTACCTCTCCCAGCCGGAAGAAGGACAGGACACGGAGACTCAGTCCTAGGAATGTTTTTTATGGGCCCAGCCTAGAAGAGGTACACATTGTTTCAGCTCACCTTCCATTGGCTAGAACCTAGTCTCATAGCCACGCCTAACCACAAGAGGGGCCAGGAAATGTATTTGGTTATGGACCCAAGAAGAGGAAAATGGATTCTGACGAACAGTCCGAAGCGTCCACCACAGGTGCCCTCATCCACTCAGTGTATTACAATATATCACAATGTACATGTTCCTCTTACACAGATTTAACCATTTTAATGAAATTTAATCTCATAAAATGAACAGGTGGCTTACAAAGATTCCTACCAAAAGCCACAAATTGAAAATAGTACTAATAATCCAAGCACAAGCCAATAATAAGAAAAGGCCAGACCCGAAGCGTCTTATATTTTTACCTCTTTATCAGCCATAGTCTGAGGTTTAAAAAAAGACTATTAAATTACTTCTGAAAAGAAGCAGATCAAAAATCTTCAAAGAGGGCTTCCCTGGTGGCGCAGTGGTTGAGAATCCGCCTGCCGATGCAGGAGACACAGGTTCGTGCCCTGGTCCGGGAAGATCCCACATGCCGCGGAGCAACTAAGTCCGTGAGCCATGGCCGCTAGGCCTGCGCGTCCGGAGCCTGTGCTCCGCAACGGGAGAGGCCACAACAGTGAGAGGCCCGCATACCGCAAAAAAAAAAAAAATCTTCAAAGAAAGTAAGTTTATTTAAAATGCATGTTTACATCCACTTTTATAATAAGGAACCTCACTATATATATTTATATATATATATACATTATACATATGTATAATATAACATTGCTAATAAGAATGTGAACATATCATAATTAGCAAAATAGTTAAGTAACTGTAAAATAAACTGGAGACAAGCTTCTATAATTTTATCTGCAGTTTAAAGTCATGCTATACCCAATCTCTTACTTTGAAAAAATTGATTAACCTTATTGATAGATGTTTAGAAGCCTCTTTCAAGATTTCTGATTAATAATAAAATACAAAAAGCCACATACTATTGAGTTCTCCTCATTTTTTCTTTCCCCTGTATTAAAATGGCAAAATAATGTATGTATAACAATCTGGCAAAAAATAAAGGTATATTCCTTTGTCACATAGAAAAAAAAGCTAAAGTTTTACCAAATAAGAATTAAAGTGTGTTGTGCAACGTTGGACTTTGATTTATAGATGAATGAAAGTACTGGTGTTTCTACATATCTCAGGTTATGGTACTTGCTAGATCCTTTTTCAATAGTTAAATATACAATGATTTGTGTGTATGAGTGTATGCATCAGTGCACAGGCACCACAAAATATATATATACTAGGGAATGTATAGCAGTCATTCAACCAATATTTATTGAGTACCTACTCTTACACTCATGGAGCTTTCATTAGTGTCAATAGTAAATTTAGCAAAAACATATTTTAAGAGAAAATTTTGTAGTGTATCCACTGATGGAGCAGCTACTTTGACTGGAATGTTTTAAAAGATTTCTGAGATGAGTTTACTGAGGTAGCACAAAGGTATTTGCTCCACCATTCATAGGCAAGCTACTGCAAAAAAAATGCTAACTTTTAGAGAAATTTATGGAGCCTAGAGCTCACAAAAATGGTAAAGATTTTGGATTTAGTGACTATAATTTCTGAGGAATTTGAGGAGTCTACGGGGGAAGCACAGCATACATGAGAAAACTGAGGGTTATACATATGTTCTAACCATGAAATGTTGAGGTCATTTTAGGAATTCATACCTTGGTCAAAGGGTGCTTGAAGACTCACCAGTCTTTTCTCAGTACATAGAGCAAAAGTGGTGTCCTTGCCAGCCAAGTCCTGTGAGCCGAAGCTGGGGTTGAGGGCAATACTCTGCCACAGGGACTACAAATGCATGTGAGTCTCCATTCCACACTGTCAACATCCTGCACATGCTTCTTGCAGACCAGCTCCACACAGATCAGTGCTACTTCATTTCAGTTATTGTATCCTTCAACTCTGTTTGGTTGTTCTTTATATTTTCTAACTCTTTGTTAAAAACTTCTTGTAACTTCTTGCTCTGTGCATCCATTCTTTTCCTGAGTTCTTGGATCATCTTTACAATCATTACTCTGAACTCTCTCTCAGGTAGATTGCCTTTCACTTAGTTGTTCTCCTGGGGTTTTATCTTGTTCCTTTGTCTGGAACATATTCCTTTGCTATCTCATTTTGTTTAAATTTCTATTTGTATTTTTATGTATGTAGTAGGTTAGTCATGTTTCTCATGGAGAAGTGGCCCCCTGTAGGTGATGTCCCATGTGTCCCAGCAGTACACTCTCCTCTCAGCACCCAAGGGCCAGGGACCAGTTGGTCCCAGGGTAGGTTCTGACCTGTTTTTGCAGACTCAGTTTCGCAGGCTGCGGAATCATAGTTTTCTTGCTTCTGGTGTCTGCCCCCTGGTGGGTGAGGCTGGCCTAGGTGCTTGTGTAGGCTTCCAGGTGTGAGGTGCTGGTGCCTGTCCACTGGTGGGTGGAGCTGGGTCTTGGTCCTCTGGTGGGCAGGGCTATGTCAAGGGGCGTGTCTAGAGGTGGCTGAGGGCTCAGGAAGTCTTTAGGCAGCCTGCCTACAGATGGGTGGAGCTGTGTTCCCATTCTGTTGGTTGTTTGGCCTGAGGCATCCCAGCACTGGAGCCTTATAGGCTGTTGGGGGGGCCAGGTCTTGGTGTTAATGACCCTAGCAAAATGTCTGCCTCTGGCAAGGGTTCATGCAGATGAACACTCCCTGATATGTCTGCCAACAGCTTTTATGACCCCAGAGAGAGCCACAGATGCCCCCCCCACCTGCCACTACCTCCCCAATAGACCCTCCAAGACCAGCAGGAAGGTCTGGCTCAGGCTCATACAAAGTCACTGCTTTTGCCCTGGGTCCCAGTGCACTCAAGACCTTGTGTGTGCCCTCCAGGAGTGGAGTCTCTGCTTTCCCCGAGTCCCATGGAGCTCCTGCAATCAAGCCCCACTGGCCTTCAAAACCAAATGCTCTGGGGGCTCCTCATCCCAATGCCAGACCCCCAGGCTGGGGAGCCTGATGTGGGGCTCAGAACTCTTACTCCTATAGGAGAACTTCTGCGATATAATCATTCTCCAGTTTGTGGGTCACCCACCTGAAGGGTATGGGATTTGATTATATCGCAAGTGCGCCCCTGCTACCATCTCGTTGTGGTTTCTTCCTTGTTTTTGGATATAGAATACCGTTTTTTGTAGGTTCCAGTCTTTATTGATGGTTGTTCCACAGTTAGTTGTGACTCTGGTGTGCTTGTGAAAGGAGGTGAACGCAAGGTCCCTCTACTCTGCTGTCTTGTCCTCCTCCAGATCAATGCTACTTGATTCAACACCTTGTCCAAGCAGGAAGGAAAACAGTGGCGAGCCTAAGAGATATCCTCAAAAGCTACCCAAGCAGGATCAGCTAGCACCAATGGCTATCAAGACATATCTAATTTGTAAGCTATAGGCATATATGCTATAAATTATAGGCATATAAGCTATAGCCCATAGGAACGGATGAGGTCAACCCAAAGACAGGGAGAAAAGCAGAGGGCACAGATGGCAGCCTGTTTTTGGCTGAGCCAATACATGAGTTTTATTTGCTCTGGACAGTGTTTTTAAAAACAGTGTTGAACAGTATGGAGGTTCCTTAAAAAACTACAAATAGAACTACCATACGACCTTGCAATCCCACTACTGGGCATATACCCTGAGAAAACCATAATTCAAAAAGAGTCATGTACCAACATGTTCATTGCAGCTCTATTTACGATAGCCAGGACATGGAAGCAACCTAAGTGTCCATCAACAGATGAATGGATAAATAAGATGTGGCACATATATACAATGGAATATTACTCAGCCATAAAAAGAAATGAAACTGAGTTATTTGCAATGAGGTGGATAGACCTGGAGTCTGTCATACAGAGTGAAGTAAGTCAGAAGGAGAAAAACAAATACCGTTATGTTAACACATATATGTGGAATCTAAGAAAAAAAATGTTATGAAGAGATTAGTGATAGGATGGGAATAAAACACAGACCTACTAGAGCATGGACTTGAGGATATGGGGAGGGGGAAGGGTAAGCTGTGACCAACTGAGAGAGTGGCATGGACATATATACACTACCAAATGTAAATTAGATAGCTAGTGGGAAGCTGCCGCATAGCACAGGGAGATCACCTCTGTGCTTTGTGACCACCTAGAGGGGTGGGATAGAGAGGGTGGGAGGGAGGGTGACGCAAGAGAGAAGAGATATGGGAACACATGTATATGTATAACTGATTCACTTTGTTGTAAAGGAGAAACTAACACACTATTGTAGAACAGCTATATTCCAATAAAGATGTTAAAAAAAAGAAAATAAAAAAAATAAAAACAGTGTTATCTAACTACATGTAAAAATTGGGAGATTTCATCCAACAAAATCAATTTCCAACTTCTCTTGAAAAAATTAGAAATTATGATAATACTGGGCTCATGTTTCCACTTGGCAATAATTAGAGGGAACTCAGAAGCAATGGCTGCCTTTACAATGACCATGTGTCCCTCAGTTAGCCACTGATCTCACTGGTTTCACTAATTTTATTTACCTGTCTGCTCCCTGTAGGTATCTGAATGTATGACCCTCTGGGTAAAATCAGAGAAGAGGTCTAGAAATGGAAGAATTTGCCTCCTGCTACAGCTCCTTATAAGCCAGTATCTTTTCCCCACTAATTAAAGCTTTATTCATCTTTTTATTCTCACGGTACCCTACTCTTCCCTGGGCTCTGCACATAATGGGTTTCCCCTAAGCATTTTCTGAAGGGGTTTGTTTGTTTGTTTGTTTGGGTTTGGTGTTTCTTTTTGGCTTCGGATAAGTCAGTGTTTGTATATAATTGTACCTTTTAAAACCTGAATTTGATGTTCATTTACCCAATGGCATGTTCATAGTTCATTCCCCCTGTTCACTGTCACCACCTTAAACATCTGCTATGATCAGAGTAATAAAACAGTAATGGCCTATTACATGTCTAATTTACTTAAAATTGGAAGATCTTATAGAATCTTTATTACCTCCCGCTGTGAGCAGCAAGAATTTGCATACTCAGAGTTAAATAATATAGGGAGTTCTGTGTCATGCAAAGAATATAATAAAACTCCCAAAAATTATGAAAAGAAATTTCCTTTTCAGTTGATTGGGTTTTCCTTAATTTTCCCTACCAGCCTTCACTTGGAAAGATACTAGAGAAGAACTGAGATCATATGTTTTGATGACTGGAGAGGTAAGGGAGGTAGAAAGGGGAGAAATTTCCATTCTCAAAGAGAACGAAAACTGCTACCTCATAGACTCTATGGCATCAGAATCTGACAAAGTTCCACTGGTTTTGGCAGTAAGTTCTCCTTGCAATTTGGAAATACAAAAGAACTGTATAATCGAGATCGTAGAAATGCCAGAGCCACTTGTCTGCACATCCTCAATCACTGTATTTTAATTTTCTCACTTTTTTCCTGCTAACTGAAGAAAGCAAGAAATGAGCTCATATTAGAAATAAGATACAGCAAGTCTGATACGGAAGTTAGGAGATCAATATAAAATTTACAGTCGAAAGTTTCCTCTCACTTTCAAGGGTTCCCTCCAACCAAAAATAATATAAATTTTATTTAATCATATTAGCTCATTAATCACATAAAGGCCCGACTGTTGACACTTCACCTTTTCCAATGGGGCTGAGAAAGTCAATAAACTAAAAAAATAAAATGAAGTCTCTGTCAGAATTAAAAAAAAAAAAAACCTTTATTAATGATTAAGAATAATGTACCATTGAGATTCAAGTCAATTTCTCCAAAATTTCATTTTTAAAAAATCAGGAATGTTAGCTGTACCAAACAAACGGGATATTTTTGCACTCTTTTTAAAAATAAGAGAGATTTTAACGAGCTTCCCTGTTCACCTTGATTAAATCAGAATTTTTAAAAAAGTAACCTAGCAGAACTTCAGAAATGTGAAGTTCAAGTTCAACTAATGAAGGGACAAAGACTTTAATTTTAGCTGAATGGTCCTCCCATTTCTGTGTCAGCTTCGCACTCTATTAGATCCTTCGGAACAAAAGGCTCAGACCCTCCCACTGGGAATCTTTAGCTGGAGCCCTGGGCACTATTGTTGATTTTATCCTAAAGGGCTTGGGAACACATTTTATAAACATGAAAATAAAGAGCAAATAAGTGTGAGAAACATTCAGTGAAAGAAGGTCAATGGGAATAGCTCACATGCTGTCAAAGCCCCACGGGATTTCTTTTAAAATGATGTAGGTAGATGCATTTCTGGTTGGTGTGTTTAGTCAGATAGAGGTTTGAAAATGATATTCATTTGTCTCTTTCCTTACATGTGAAAATAATCACAATTTTTCAGGGAAGAATCTCCTGCTGGGTTACCAGCTGCTGGGCTCATCCTCTCACACAACCAAATACCTTATTTTCAGCCTGAGACTCAAGGATGCTTTCTTTGGACAAATCACCACTAGCTTCACGTACAGAAATTCTCCTTTCTAGGGTTACCCAGTGCAAGTGAAACACTGGAATTCCATGACACCTGCAAACATTTCTGCTTTTCTGAGTGGATTTGGCACAGCAAAGCATGGAATCAGAACTAGGAAGCCAGGGACCTACTTGCCAAATGAATGCTACTTCAGCATGTCTTCGATGTTATTTTCCTTTTAAGTAAAAATGAAATGAATCATGTGATAACACCTCGATGAACTTTGCATGTGTTACAATATAAAAGAGAGGACATTGTTTCTTGGCTTTCGAGTATACGTGAAACATTTTGAACTGGAACAAACAGCTTGAAAATGTATTACATTCACAAATGGCATCTGAATAGAACAGTTGCTTTTGGGACTGTGAAAAAGAGAAACCCCATCCACTGATAGAGGGCTGCCAGAAATGGATACTAAAAAACCCAAAAGCTTTCGCAGTTTAAGCTAAGGAATAAAATTAGTTTCCTACAAATCCTACCCCTAATCGAAAGATGAAAATCACCCAGCTTTATTATGCAGACCTTTCCAACTAACCATACGAATAATTCAGCCTAAGAAAGCCACTATTATCCAGCATGGAATCTCTAATATGCAACTGAAAGTTTTCTTAGGATCTCAGAGGAGTTCCACGATTGCACTTTTCATGACGAATGGTGGTTATGACTAACTAAAATTCTACCACAAAATATAAAGTGGGCAGTAGACTAGAAATCTATTGAGTCGTGAAGCGTTTGGTAACTAGGAGCCAGATGGAAAAGACACACCCAGTACAAACCTATATCTGTTCCGTCATTGACTCCATACATATTTATTGAGGGCCTACCACATGCTGGGCATCATGCTGGAAGCTGGGGTGTGAACGAGATAGACATGGGTTCTTCTTGTGGAGAGGGAAAAGGGTTTGAGTCTGTCATCCTGGACTTGCCAAGCTATACATGGTAGTGACATCTCAGACTGATGAAGGTGCCATTATCATTGCTGTCAGAATGAGAGAACTCTTAGTTCCATTACTCTCAAGACCAAACGATTGATGGGGTACAGAGAAAAAATTTGTTCAAATCACTTTTATTTGTAAAAAAAGAAATTTACATGGAGTTTGCTATAGACTGAATGTTTGTGTCTCCCCACCAAATATGTATGTTAAATCCCCGCCTCTCATAAAGAAGATGTGGTACATATAACAATGGAACACTACTCAGCCATAAAAAAGAATGAAATAATGTCATTTGCAGCAAAATGGATGGAGCAAGAGATTATCATACTAAGTGAAGTAAGTCTGACAGAGAAAGACAAATATCATATGATATCACTTATATATGGAATCTAAAACAAATGATCTTATTTCCAAAACAGAAATAGACTCACAGACATGGAAAACAAACTTATGGTTACCAAAGGGGAAAAGGTAGGGGGAGGGATAAATTAGGAATTTGGTATTAACATATACACATTACTGTATATAAAATAGATAAACAATAAGGACCTACTGTATAGCACAGGGAACTATATTCAATATCTTATAATAGTCTATAATGGAAAAGAATCTGAAAAAGAATACATATATATAACTAAATCACTTTGCTATACAACTAAAACTAACACAACACTGTAAATCAACTATACTTCGATTTTATAAAGGTACTGTGGGACTTTCCTGGTGGTCCAGTGGGTAAGACTCCATGCTCCCAATACAGGGGGCCTGGGTTGGATCACTGGTTGGGGAGCTAGATCCTGCATGCATGCCGCAACTAAGAGCCCGCGTGCTGCAACTAAGACCTGGCGCAGCCAAAATAAATAAATAATTTTTTTTAAAAAAAAGGTATTGTAGTCATGTTTTCAAGTCTTCCAGTAGTATACTGTATGTGTTCTTCTATAACTTTCTTTTTTACACATTATTGTGTTTGAAAATTTCATTCGTGTTTATCCATGATGCTATAGTTTGTTTTCACTGCTGTACAGTGTTCCACTAATGTGAATAAACCACAATGGTGGATATTTAAAAACAAAACCAAAAAACCCTTACCTCCCGAAGTGATGCTATTAGGAGGTGGGGTCTTTGAGAGTTCATTAGAATTAGATGAGTTCATGAAGGTGAATCCTTTGTGAATGGGGTTAGTGCTCTTAAAAGAGTCTCAAGAGAGCTTTCTTCCTCTCTCTGCTCTCCTCCATGTGAGGATACAAGGAGAAGTCAGCAGTCTGTACCCTGAAGAGGGCTCTCCCCAGAACCCACCCGCTCTGGCACCTTGATCTTGGACTTCTAACCTCCAGAACTGTCTGCAGAACAGTCTGGACTTCAGAACCCTCCAGAACAGAGAGATAAATGTCTGCTGTTTATAAGCCATAGAGTCTGTGATATTTTTGTTATGGCAGCCTGAACTAAGGCAGAGTTGATGTGAACTGTTTTTGTTTTGTTTTATTATGTTTTTCTTGTCTTCTCTCCCTGTAGATCAATTATGAATGGATGGGAGTAGGATTAATGTTACAAATCACAGAACACTGACTCTCATTTAGAGGCTTTGGCTCTGAGCTGATCCAGACAGACATCCCTGTCATCATCAACATCATCACCAATCAGGAGGCCTGCAGTGCCTACCATATCAATTTTATTTATTATACCCATGAAACATGTGTTAGTATCACCCAAACGGCACCAGGAACCTGGTCAGAGAACATATCTCAAGATATATCTGCATGTATTGAAGAGCTAATGGATTTGGTATTTTAGAAATTGCACCCAGCCTGGCAAATGCAGATGGGCTGGAGCTGTATGAAAGTGTAATAAAAATCCAATAAAACATTTGAGCAAACTCTCACATCTGTGGGCAGATGGGAGGCATTATGTAATATAGGTCATTGCTACAGAAACCTCTAACCCCCATGGCTACTGGTGCTGGGCCAAGGTTGAGTGTAAAGGGCCTCTGTGAGTTTTCTTTCTCTGTCAACATTCAGAGAAATCATTTTTAATCTCTCTAAAATGAACTATTAAAATAGAAAGGCTTTGACCCACACCCATGAAAATGATTCACAAAATACCCCAAATCTTTGACCCAGGACCCAAGGTCTCACTGCTTGTATTTGTTTGTTTTTTGAAAACATAATATTTCCATGAATACACTTTGCTACTTGCCAGATGTTTTTCTCCTTGATAAATGCACTAGATGGGAATGTTTGAGGTGGGTTCTTCCATGTAGCTTTGGAGAGTTATTTCAGAAGTGGTCAAACAATCAGTTATACAAACCGCAAAACAGAATGAGAGACAGGTCTGGAATTTTAAAAAAGCTATACACACCAGACTATGTAAATAATATGAAATTAATACTCAGAAACCCTCATTTTAAAGAGAATTTAATATATGTGTGGGTGTGGTGTGCATAAATTTTAGTGAATTCCAGAGAAACATTAGAATGTCCTCTTTCTGTCTACTGCCTAATCTTCAACTTGATATTCTAGAATGACTTTCTTCCCTGGATGGAAGTTATATCTCCTAGAGTATTAAACACTTAAGGTGAATAAATCTGGAAGGTAGAGGTTAAGGGGAAGTGGGGAATCTACTTCTACAGCATCTGAGTGAAAAGCTATCAACGAGAACTTAGGAAAGTGTGTCTTAGAGATGGAACATTTACACAAGCTTTAGAGTCAGCTATACTTGGATTCAGCCCTATCACTTTTTTGGTCATGTGACCTAGGACAAGTTCTTCAACCTTTATTACTCAGTGTTCTCATCTGTAAAATGAAGATAATAATAGTACCTACTGGGACTTCCCTGGTGGTGAAGTGGTTAAGAATCTACCTGTCAATGCAGGGGACACGGGTTCAATCCCTGGTGCAGGAAGATCCCACATGCCATGGAGCAACTAAGCCCATGTGCCACAACTACTGAGCCTGAGCTCTAGAGCCCGTGAGGCACAACTACTGAGCCCACACACCACAACTACTGAAGCCCATGCACCTAGAGTCCGTGCTCCACAACAAGAGAAGCCACCGCAGTGAGAAGCCTGCACACCGCAACGAAGAGTAGCCCCCACTCGCCGCAACTAGAGAAAGCCCACATGCAGTAACGAAGGCCCAATGCAGCCAAAAATAAATAAATAAAATAAATAAATTTATTTAAAAAAATACTACCTACCTCCTAAAACTCTTGTGAGATTTAAATGAATTACTGTATATAAAGCACTTACCACAGTGCCTAGCACATCGGTAAGTACTCAGTAAATGTTAGCAGTAATTATTGTTGTACTCAGACCAAGGCAAAAAAAAAAATTCAACTAAAAAAATTATTGTTCAACTATCAGAATCCTGAGTCCAAGCAGCAATGCCAGTGAAAATTAATGACCTCAGAATGCTTAGTAAATGTGCCATGAGTCAGTTCTTAAAAATTTTCATTAGAAGCTGGATCATTTATCACACACTGGGTTTTTCTACACAGTGATGGAAGGGGTCCTAATGTCCAGTTACTTCATGAGGGTTGAGAGGCAGGGCATCGTGTGTCATTTTTGTCAATGTGAATCAATGCAGCTCTGCTGTGGGTCCAGAACTGGCAGGGGCAGCAACTGCTTTCTGATTACATGATAGTCTTCTGATTGTGACAGTTTCTTGCTCAGGGTAGTGGGTGGTTTGGTTCTATGGCTGGCAGCTTCCTGATCACAAAAGAGATGACCTCAGTAGTCCATTCTGTAGTGTAGCTTTGGATGTCATACCTGAAAGCTCAACCGAGAGTCTATTTTTTCATCCTACTGATTTCACTGAATACCCTATCATTAGAGATGGATTTTTGTGTGTTTTTTTTTTTTTTTTTAATTTATTTATTTAGTTTTGGCTGTGTTGGGTCTTCGTTTCTGTGCGAGGGCTTTTCTCTAGTTGTGGCAAGCGGGGGCCACTCTTCATCGCGGTGCGCGGGCCTGTCACTATCGCGGCCTCTCGTTGCGGAGCATAGGCTCCAGACGCGCAGGCTCAGTAGTTGTGGCTCGTGGGCCTAGTTGCTCCACGGCATGTGGGATCTTCCCAGACCGGGGCTCGAACCCGTGTCCCCTGCATCGGCAGGCAGATTCTCAACCACTGCACCACCAGGGAAGCCCTGTGTGTTTTTATAAAAACTGCAAAAGTACTATATTTTAACTACTATAAATTAAGGCTGCTGTCTCTTTCCACTTAAACTTCCCCTCAGTAACATTTGTCTCCAGTGTTGATGGAGTGGCCTTAGGCATTTTGTGGATCTAGCTAAGAAGAAATTGAGTTAGGTACATATTTAGATTGGTTAACAGACATAGTTTTGTATTTGTGATCTCTCCTAATGCCCAGTGTGTGGACTCATCCAGCTTTGTGACATGAGGGGACAGATCCAGAGGTCACATCACAGTCTGAAGGTGTCTTGCACCTTCAAGTCAGCAGTGGCAGAGTAACAAAGTTTAAAATTGACAGAGCCAGAGGCTAATCTATAGAAAACTTTCAAATCTTATAGTTCATAAACAAAAAGAGATTTGACAGTGGTTTTCTCAGTCTGACAATAGTTCTAAAACTTTACATGGCATTATCAATAATGAGTTGGAAAGATGAAAGACATTTTCTAAACTATCAATAAAACAAAATTTCAGTTACAACAAAAAGACGGAAATATCTTATTCACTCTATAAAAGTGACACTACAAAATTATTATCAAATAAAAGCAAAAATGTAAAAAACACTTTAAAGGTGCATTAAGCATTTGATTAATAAAAATACTGTATCAGTTTGCTAGATTTTGTGATGTTTGTGGTAAATGTCAGCTTTTGAGAATTCATCATTTGTTGTAATTTTCACTATGAATAAATTTTGAGTTTCACACCTAATTTTGTATTTGTAAAGTTGTATTTTTTTCCTAAAGAAGCTGCCAATTTTTATATTAAATTCATGCCCCCAAACAACTAGATCCTTCTCTGTCAGTAATAGATCGATTGCTTAAACTAGCTAAAGTAAATTCTGTTCTCTGCAGTGGAATTCTACATGATTGGGTAATTAATATCAGGTAGGGTTGCATGCAACAAATTTTCAAGGAAATGAACTCTTGGAATTGGTTATCTCACCTGTGTGGGTATGAAAGCCATGACAATCCCATTAACAACAGATGATAAATTATGCTTGCTGAGAATGAATTACCTATCAAATGGAAGCCTTGTGTATCAGAGGACTACTTGAATAACTACTTATGGTGAGAATGAGGGATAAAAGAAATGTGTGGTGAGTTGGCTAATTCCAACTGCATTGGAGAGTTTTAAAAAAAGATAAGAGCAAACTCCATATTTAAAATTCTTAACTCAGTGCACAGATCAGAGGACTTTTATAATTACCCTAAAATAATGGTTCTCAAACTATGGCATGATTAAGAAACTCCTAAAGGGCTTGTTTAAAATACAGACTGCTGGGTCCCCAACCCCCAGAGTTTCTGATTGAGTAGATCTAAGATGGAGCCTGAGAATTTGCATTTCTGACAAGTTTCAAGGTGATGCTAATGCTGTTGGTCCAGAAACCACATTTTGAGAATCATTGGCCTAAATGAATGCTTTACCTCTTACCTGTAGGGCAGATATAACTAACTATCAGATGCAACAAGTTGCTGAAATACAACTTAAATTCACAGCCTCACTTGGCCTCTTATGTGAAAGCACATTAATTAGGAAAGAGTGGGACACTATGAATTGGAATAAGGGTATTTGAATGGATTTAGATGACTCTGAGTACCCAAACCTCCAAGTCCACTGAGCTTTCCATTCTAGCAAGTGTAGCCTCTCCCAATTCTATCAGATACATTTGCCATGTTTACGGACCCAATGTTGACTGCACCTGCAGTAATTACCTTGCAAGAAGATGCCAATTCTCCTTATGCTATACCCTTCCACACCTCATTCAGTCCAGACATGGAGTCAGATCCCAGCAGACCCCGGGGGGTAAGCACAAAATCTGACAGAAGAGGAGAAATAGTATACAAAAAAAAGGCTTAAGATTTTGCTAAGTTGTATTAATAAAAACCTAGATAAATTGTTGCGGTCATTGTGGAAAACAGTATGGAGGTGCCTTAAAAGAACTGAAAATAGAGCTATCATACAATCCAGCAATCCCACTCCTGGGTATATATCCAGAAAAGATGACCACTCTAATTTGAAAAGACATATGTAGCCTAATGTTCATAGCAGCACTGTTTACGATAGCCAAAACATGGAAACAAACCAAGTGCCCATCTACAGATGGCTGGCTTAAGAAGATGTGGTATACATATACAATGGAATATTACTCAGCCATAAAAAAGAATGAAATACTGCCATTTGCAGCAACATGGATGGATCTGAGAATATTAAATTTAGTAAAGTAAGACAGAGAAAGACAAATATTATATATCACTCATATAATATTTTTATATAGATTCATTTGTATTATTTTGGAATATAAAAAATAATACAAATGAATCTATTAAAAAAAAAAACAGAAACAGATTCACAGACATGGAAAACAAACTTATGGTTACCAAAGGAGAAAGGGAGGAGGGAAGGGATAAATTAGGAGTATGGGAATAACAGATACAAACTACTGTATCTAAAATAGATAAGCAACTATATTCAATTATCTTGTAATAACTTCTAATGGAAAATCATCTGAAAATATATATATATAACTGGATCACTTTTCTGTACACCTGAAACTAACGCAAAATTGGAAATAAACTATACGTCAATATAAAATAAACTCATTAAATTTTAAAAGGTTAAATAAATAAATAAATAAATACCTAGAGAATTCTGGGAATGAATTCTGAGAGCGATAGTTGAGGCTGAATTTATCAACACAGATGCTTTTACCAGAGATTCTGGATTCAGTGTCCCAGTTCACAGAGTGGAAGCAATCTAAAGTGTTCACTCATTTGGTTAACTTAAGCTGAACTCAACAGTGGCCTACACTAAATAAAGTTAGGTACTAGAAATTCCTTGATATAAGGTAGAGGAAAGTTTTCAGAGACTTTTGGAGGTAGGGATGTTGGAGAAAATTTAACACGCTTGACTTACCCACCCGCAGCTGTGAGCCTTGAAAGGGCTCGGAGGACCCTCTCTTTACCAAAACATTGAAAATCACTGCAGCCTCATTTTTTGCAGGCTGGGGATCAAGGCAGCAGATGTTTCCCCAGAAATAGAATCCTGAGTTAAATAAGGATGAGGCCATCCCAGAGTAGCAAAGACCATGTAGCAGCAGGTAGCAACTAGAGGTAAAGGAGTAGACTCATTACATAAAAGGCAGGACTTTGGGGATAGTCAGAACAGCTTGCCCTATTCTCCATACCCACCAGCAAAGTCAAAGAGCCTCTTTGGCTGATAAATGGCGGCCTGACCTGTGTCAAAATCATAGGGAACCAAGGGTGCTGGCCCAATTCCCAGACCTGAAGACCAGAGTCCCACAAATGAGGAAGCCAGGATCACCTGAAGAAGAAAGCTGAGACACGGCCACAGATCCATACTATAAATAAGACACCTAGGCTGCCCCAAAGGCACTGGCTGATATTGACTAGTACACCTGTGCCCTGGGAAAAGGGAACTACCCAGATCTTTATCTAAAGAATCACTGGGCTCTGGCTCTGGGTAAATCCTAATCCCTGGGATCCTATATTGCTCCTGTGGTCAACTATTAAGAGGGGAAACTTACTGTGGTCAAGTGATACATGGAATTTTGATCCAAAGCCAATCTCTCACTGGGCTCAGTGTGTTCTTGAATACATCTTGTGGTTATGTCCCTATTCCTGTATGCAGATTTGAAAAAAAAAAAATTGACAACTAGAAGAATCCTCACTTAGCTTCCTGACCTGTGGAGTGATGGCTATTATCTGGTAGGAAAGTCAAAAGGAACCACCAGACCTTTCCACAACAGCAAACCAAAGGTAATACCACATCTCTAAGAGGAATCACAGAGATCAGTGATTAGATATTAGTAATTTATATTCTGCCAATCAAATGAACTCAACAAGATTTGGGACATAGAAGTGAAGCAGAGCCTGCATTCTGTGCTCTGTGCTCTCTGCTGGCAAGCATGATCGTGCAGTGCATGCTGGCCAAGTCCCAGGGGCTAGTCATGAGCTTTGCAGGTGTCAAGAGCCAGGGCAAGGTATCTGTTTTGTTGGTGTGGATCACAGCAGACATGGCATTGATCTGGATCCAGCAGCGATAGCAGTAGCTTTCTGACCGTGACAGTTTCTTGATTATAATGGTTACTTGCTGTGACAACTTTCTGACTCTGGCAATACGATTCTGGAGCCAGCAGCTCCCTGATCATAGAAGAGGCAGCAGCTCCTTTGCTGGCCCAGTTCTGTGATATGGGGGAGTCGTTTCTTAAAGCACAACCTAGAGGTTTTAGCCTTCTCAATAATTCTAAAGCCATTAAATAATTTCTAATAAATGCCTTTCTGCTTCATAGTTAGAATAGATTCTTTTCCTCTGAAATGAACCCTGACTGATACAGAGCACATGCATGTAAGTTTCTCCAGGGTATACCCAGGAGTGTAATTATTGGGTCATGGTATATACAGTCGGCCCTCCATATCCATGGGTTCCACATTCATGGATTCAACTAACCACAGATCGAAAATATCGCCTCCCCCATTCCAGAAAATTCCAAAAAGCAAAACTTGAATTTGTCACACACCAGCAACTATTTATACAGCTTTTACATGGTATTAACAACTATTTACATTGTATTAGGTATTACAAGTAATCTAGAGTTGATTTAAATTATACAGGAGCATGTGCATAGATTTTATGCAATACTATGCCATTTTATATAAGGGACTTAAGTGTCCACAGATTTTGGTATCTTCTGGGGTCCTGGAGCCAATCTTCACCAGAACCGAGGGACAATTGTATACATTTTAAACTTTACTAGATATTACCAAAATGTTCTCCAAACCATTGTGCCAATTTATGTACCCAACAGAAAATTCCATCAAAATATGTCATTGTTGTTTTAATTTTTGTTAAATTGATGGGTGCAAAAAATTATGTTGTTTTAATTTGCAATTCCCCGATTACTGATTTTTTCATATGTGGATTGGTTATTCAAAAGGGAACAAATTCACTGAACTTGTTCATTTTTGTGTTGAATTGCTTATTTCTTTATTGAGTTATGTGAGTTCTTTATATATTATGGTTACTAAATCTTGACTATGGCAAATGTCTTCTATCTAGTGGCATGCCCTTTCATTTTACTAAAGTTATTTTTGCTATACAAAAAAATTTCACATTAAATGTATCAAGCTTTTCCTTCCTTGTTCATGCTTTTAGTGTCTTATCTAAGAAATCCTTTTTTACATATCATAAAGATATTTTCCTATGTATTCTTTTAAAGTCTTGAACTTTTTCATGTTTATCTCTGTAATAGGTCTGGAATTTATTTTTGTAGATCTATGAGACAGAAATGTGATTTTATGTTTTGCATGTGGATAACTGATTATTCCAGAACTGTTTGTTAAGTACCTCGTCCTTACTGTACTAATTTTCAAGCTACTTCTGTCCTATTCCAGGGTTCTATATACTCATAGGTCTTTTTCTGGGTCCTCTAGCCTTTGACTGCTTATTTTTCAATACTTGCAGCAGTATCACACTGCCTTAATTTTTATAAGCCTTAATATCTGGTAGGGTAAGTTTCACAACATGGTTCTCAAAAATTGTTTTGGCTATTCTAGACAGGCAAGAGGCTATAGTTTTGGACTGCAAAAGAATGAGAGAGATTAGAGGGTATCACATGACTGACTAACAAATAAAATACTGCTTTCTAGAATCTATCAATGTTTTCCCCTGACTAAATTTATTATTTTACGTTTTTGACCTTCAACTTAAATAGCTGTCGTTCTTACTGGTTAAAAAGTAATAAATACACATAATTCAACAAGTAGGTCAGTGGATAATGAAACCCTTTTTTTAAACTTACGTTTTCATGACCATACCATTCTGCCTCAAAGAAGAAGCCATATTACAAAATGACACTTTCAATCTGTTTATCTGAGTCTACTACTTTCCTTCAGTCCCGAAAAGTGTACGTATATGGACTTGTGCATATCCAATTCTTCTTTCTATTTACTTTACCTCCAAGGATCCTATTTTAAGAGTAAGTTTGTTTTTCATTTAAATTTAAGAGTGATCCCCCTTTATGCAAAGCACTCCATAGAACTGACTCATTTAATGCTCATAACATCCATATGAAGAAGGTAAAATAAATATAGATTTGGTTTTCATCCTCGGTTTCTGTCACAGAGCTCCTAAAACCTTTGTAATTTCCTGAGTGATAAGGGTGAGAAGAGCATCTTTTGTTATAATATTGGGGTTTTGTACAGAGTTCCTAAAACTCCTGGAATTTCCTAAGTGGTCGAAGTGTCTTTTGCTGTTAATAACAAGTCCTTTGATCACACCCGAATCTACATACTTAGCCTCAGGATGGGGCTGGTCACCAGAAAGCCTAAGTGATAATGGCCAGCCTCAGCCACCAATCTTTCAGAAGGGGTGGGAGGTGAGCTTGGGCTGGAAATTAAGACCCTATAAAAAACTCTTTAATGAAGAGACCTGATGAGTTACCAGGTTGGCAAACCTCAACTCCACAGGGACAGGAGTTCCTGAACTCAGGACCCTTTCAGACCTCACTTATGGACCTCTTCATCTGGCCATTCCTCTGTTTCCTTTATAATAAACTGATAAACCTAAGTAAATGTTTACTGGAGTTTTGTGAGCCACTGTAGCATATTATCAAACCTGAGGAGGGGATGGTGGAAACCCCTGATTTGTAGCCAAGTCCGACAGAAGTTGTGGGTACCCTAGGGATCCACCGCTTGTGACTGGTATCTGAAGTGGGGGCAGTCTTGCTGGACTGAGCCCTTAATCTGTGAAGTCAGTGCAAACTCCAGGCAGTTAGTGTCATAACTGAGTTAAATTGTAGGACACCCGGTAGATGTCCACCAGAGAACTGAGTTGCCTTGTGATGGGAAAAAACCCCCACACATCTAGGGTCAGAAGTGATCTGTGTGAGACGGTAGAGAAACAGTGATTTCCCAGAAGTAGCTTCTATTATTTCATGCTCATTACAAAGAAGAGGAAAAGGAGACACAGAGCTTAAGTAACGGGGCCAGGCCCTCCCTGTTAATAAATGGCCAAACTGAGCCTTGAATCCAGGCAACGTGGGTTCACTTTCCCTTTGTAACCAGTACAACTCTATAGCCTCTCATTAAACTAATGGTCACAGGAATTCATAGTTACAACTGAAGACGAGTAGAAGGGGGACAAAGAGCTATGAGAATATTTAACAAGAGGACAGGACCTAATCTGGAGGGAGTGGATAGGTAGTTAGGAAAAGTGGCATTGAAGAGAAACATTTAAATTGAAATCTGAAAGATGAGTAGGGTTTACTTCCATGAAAGTTTTTTTCTTTTTTCTTTTTTTGACAAGAGTGTGGGGACAGTGGAAAGAACCTTCTAGGAAAAGGGTAAATGCAAGAGTATGGTGGTGCCTTTGAGGAAGCCAGTGCAGCTGGAACTCAGACAGAGGCAGAATGTGGTATGAGCTGAAATGGGAGTGGGGGCCTAGTAGCCCAGGTCAGACTGGGCATGGGGGCCCTGGCGAGGGATTTGGACTTGATCCTTCACCTCCACCGAGTTTTAAGCCGGAAGCGATATGAACAATTTGTGGTTTTTAAAAGGTGTGCTGAATATGTTAAAGAAGGCACAATACTAAAATTTCATTAAGAAAGGAAAATTTTTAGTAAAGAGCTCCCTAAATAATTACCTTTATTAAAATTTCTCGGAGAGGCTGTAAATGTATCATCAAAATTTAAATTTCATGTGGAACCAGAATAACAAGAGAACAAAGAGAATAGCCTTGGGAGAATTCATATCAGAAATTCATCCTAGTTGTTCAGATTACTCACTACATGATTCAAGGCAAGTTATGTCATTGCTGTGGGTCTCAATGTCCTCATCAGTGAAATAGGAATAGTATTACTTGTAGGCTTTGGTTAATACAATTTGTCTACCAACAGGAGCCCTCGAAGACTTAGAAATCTGGTTGAATTTGGCCCAGCTCTTCAGCCTGTGACCACTGCAAGTCCTTCCCACAACTCCTTGTAACTTTCCATGGCTCACGGCCATACTTCTCTCTACTTTGATATTTCTGCACCCACCAGGCAACCTCAGCAGGTCAATCTGGAGGGAAGCCCAGCCCCTTTGCAGGCTCACCACGTTTCCTGACCCAGACATTGCATCAATTTCACAAATATACTTGAGATTTGGAGGAAAGGGCTCACAGGGAGGACTTGACTACATTGAGCTAAGTGGTCTCCCACCATCTCATTGGTTCTGCCTCCTGTCTGCCTCTTTTCCTAGTCCACTTTTCTCTCCGGTTCAACAATAATGACCAAACCCAAACAAAACAAACCCTCTCTCCACTTACTAAGAGTAGTTCCGCCCCACCTACATCCTGTCACTGTCTCACCTTACCAGTCATTGAAGTATTTTTCTAGAAAGACAGATTTTTCAGAGGAATTCTGGTGAATTACATTTTCTTAGTGAACTACATGAAAATTTCAAAATCACTAAGTATAGATGGTAGCTGCCATTATCAATATTTTTATTATGATTATTCATTGGTACAGATATTCTGTTTCTGATTTTTAAAAATGCCTTTTATTCTTTAGTATTTAGGTTTAGGAACCATCCTCTTCTCAGTCTCTCTGATGCAAACGAGAGGATGAGTGCATTAGTTAGCTTCATTGCCTAAACAAGGAAACTCAGTTGATAATGGCTTACAAAACAAAGGTTTATTTTTTTCATTGACATTTCACGGGAACTCCAGGTCCACTGCAGCTGTGTTTTTGGCAGTGGGTAGGCTGCGGCTCTGCTCCGTGAGTCCTCACATTCTGGAACCCAGGCTAAAGCAGCAGCCCCTGCATCAGACATGCCAATCTCACAGAGGGGAAAGAAGTCCAGAGTCAAACACACAATGACTCTCAAGCCTCCTGCTGGAACATGACATATGCGATGCCCACTCACATCCTATTGGCTGAAGAAGTCCTATTGCTAAGCTCAATGTCAATGAGATAAAGTGGAGAGACTGAACACACAAGTGGATAATGGCCAGACCTATGCAATAAAGCTCTGACCTCCAACCTCGGCAGCAACCAGCCCAGGAAGCCAAACCACAACATTGTAGCAATTGGCTCCACATGGACAGCACTTGGTCAACGACTGCCAGATTTTTTTTGCCCCTGCTTCCAACTCAGGATTAACCAGAGAAGCCAAATGTCCTCCTCGCAAACCAATCACATAACTTTCCCCATTTCCGGTGAGCCTGCCTCCAGCTTCTCCCAGCCAACAACCTCAATCAGCATACCTGAAGCCTTCCCTTTCTTTCACTATAAAATAACTCTCCTACTTCCCTGCCTGCCCTTGACTCTCTGCCAAATGCAAGTGATGGAGGCTGACTGCCTTGCTATGTAACAAACTCTGAATAAATAGCCTCTGTTTGTTCGTTCTCCTCTGGGTGGTCTTTGCTTATTTCTACAAAATACACCCCTCCTATGGTGGCAGGGGAGGGTGGGAAGGGTTCCTGCAAATCACGTGGCAATGAGTGAGGATGAATGAATCATCTTCTTTGAGGAAACCGAGAGTAAATAGAGGGGGACAATGGCACAGTCTGCCGCAGTTTAACCTCCGAATTACAGAGAGTTGCCTTCCTCCTCTGCACATGCACAATTCCATCCAATTGTAAAGCACACTTGAAGTCCAGAATCTCCTAATACTCTCTATTCCACATCTGGGTATGTCTAGTCTTTCTTCAGAGACATGGACCAAAACACAAGTTAAGATACATAAGACATAGTAGTAGCTCAGAAATAAGATAACAGTAAGAAACCCTCTTCAGAAAGACAGGAAGATACATAGCAGTCACTTACCAGGAGCAGTGCTAATATCCAGGGCAAAATATTGCAAAGGCCTCCTCAGACTCCATGGGGAAGAAGTGCTCCTGGACTCAGCACTAGTTCTACTTCCTGGAAGTCATTCTCCGGTCCATTTTCTCCATGGCTATTGCCTCTGTCCTCCCAGAGGACTTTCTTTTGTCACTATCCTCCTTGAGTACATCTGCAGAGGCCACCGGACAATCTGTCCCCCTTTTGTGGCTGAGCATTGCTGAAGAAAAAATTATTCTGACACTGGTTAAAATGGTGAGGAAGACTTTATTTGGGACTGTTTCGATAGTCGTCAAGACTATTGCAGTAGGGGAGAGAAATTGGGCTCAACCTGAATACAGCAAGGACAAGAAGGGATTTACAGTCAATAAACAGAATGGGGGGGTCAGTGGGTGGAAAATTACTAAGAGGAAGACAGCAAGGGAAGGGGGGGTTCATGCTAAACCGACTTAACAGGGTTCTTGCTGAAGAAGGCAAGCCAGGGTGATCAGATATCAAGGGTAGAGGGATGAGGAATTATTTGATCCAGATATTGAGGGCAATCAGGTATCAAAAATGGGGGGAATTCTCACTAGAGTTGGGGGTGGGGAGGAGAACCAGTCAAAAAGAGAGTTCCTAAGTGTCTTTGTCAGCATCCTTCTCAGCCTGCTTTCTGCCTGTAGACATTCAGGGACCCAAAGGTTGGCTTTTATGTCTTGAATGGTCTTTTTTGTAAATTCAAGCTGGTGGCTCTTTCGACAATCTCTTTGTCTCTGTCTCTCTCTCCCCACCCCCCGCCACACACACCATACTGTTGGCTTTATATTTATTTGATTCCAGTTAGATCCATGTGCCAGCGGCCTCACTTACAGTTTTTTTCAAGACCCCCCCCACACACACACACCTGCCCTTACCAGTGGTTTGAGCTTACCGATCTTTTATTGGAGAGACATGCCCTAATCTCTTTTCTCTGATCCATTCTGTCCAGTTGAGAGGATTTATTTGCAGGGAGGGGGATGCCATAATACATTTAAAGGTTTTAACAAGGGATGTGGTAGCCATGCCCCTTGATTTATTCTTTGACACAAGATTAAGTTTTAATCGGCTGCTGTTACTACTCAAAGCATTTCTAAATTTTATCCTTTACTGGTCGATAGGAGAAACAGTTACATATTTCAACCCTGCCAGTCTCAACACTTCTAAATTCTCTTTTTCCTCTCATCCCTGGTTGGCCAATTCTTTTCTGAGCTCATTTCTTCTTTACAGTTACTTGTCAAATGTATCTACTAGCAGCCATGGCACTTCAGTGACATTCTGTTTCACCACATCTTAACAGAATGTCATAGGTACATTGAACGTCTGCCTTCAAATTACTGTGGATAGCCATTACACCACTCCCTATCATAGACTGCCATTTCTTTTCTTGTCTTTAATTAAAATTTCCTGGCTACACACTGGCCAGAAGCCAATGCCACAGAAGTAGAGAATGGACTTGAGGACACGGTGGGGGGAGGGGGAAGCTTGGGCAAAGTGAGAGAAGCATCGACATATATACACTACCAGATGTAAAACAGATAGCTAGCGGGAAGCAGCAGCATAGCACAGGGAGATCAGCTCGGTGCTTTGTGACTGTCTAGAGGGGTGGGATAGGGAGTGTGGGAGGGAGAGAGACGCAAGAGGGAGGGGATATCGGGATATATGTATGCATATGGCTGATTCACTTTGTTGTGCAACAGAAACTAACACAGCACTGTGAAGCAACTATACTCCAATAAAGATGTATATTAAAAAAAAGAAGCCAACGCCACTTCTCTTAGGATTTTTGTTAGGCAGCATTTCATGGTTTGTACCTAGTCAGCTTTGCTATAATAACAAATGATCCCTCAAGTCTCTAAAATATAAAATATTTTTATAAAATAAAGGCGTATAAAATAAAGGTTTATTTAGCACTAGTGTTACATGTAGGCTGCAGATAGGTTGTGAGTCTACTCCAGAGACTTCTCATTCTCTGACCCGGGCTGGAGAAGCAGCCCCTATACAGGATATGCCATCCTCATGGTACAGGGAAGACCAAGTTATAATTGCTGATCATTTAATGACATTTAGCACATCTGCTCAAGTATAATATGACCGGTCAAAGGAAGTCACGTGGCCAAACCTAATACCAATGGGACAAGGAAGAATACTCCTGGATGAGTGGGAACTTCAGGATAAAAATGTACAATCTTCTCACAAGGAAAGGAGACTAAATAATTGGAGAAATCAAAAAATGCATCACATTGGTAAAGAAGAGAATTTTTTGAGAAATGTGTTTTCTCTCTTGATATTGGCAAACCAAAAGAATTAGTAAAAGAGTTAAAAATCACCACTAAAACTTTGATAAGGAGAAGAAGAAAAAGAAAAAAATAGACTCTGTGATTTCCTTTTGCTCTTGATTGCTTTGTTTTCACTCCCTCCCTAGTCATACATAAAGTGTAATATGTCAACGGAATAAAAGAAAAAATGTTCCCTATCAACTCTGCTCACTTTGCATTCCTAAGACTAGCAAGACCAGGGGACACTGGGTGGCAATGGAAGGGTAAGATTATAGAGTTCATGTTTTAGGGACATAAGCCTATTCTTCCCTCCTACAAGTTATTAACTTTCACCAGCAGACCAGGCCAATTCCTGGAATAGCATGCAGATAATAAGGCCATGTCTACCCTTCAAAAATAAAAGTTCTCAAAGTATAAGTGTAATCTGCCTACAGATAAGTAGCTAAGTGCCCAATTGCCCTCTGTGTTAGTCTTTTCCTATGGTCCAAATTTGGGAGCAGACTCAATCTTCTTGAACAGGGCAGCTGTTAGTTTATATGTGCCTTTGTGCTAAAGAAGGGAAAATGGTGTCTTCGTCGAGGTGGACAAATTAGAAAAAGCACCATTTTTTTTTTTAAATGCCCCTCTTTCCCACCTGGCGAATTAGTAAAAGATGCCCCTGTGGGAGAGCACATGGCTTAACTGAAGAAAGTACATTTGTGGGATGAAAAAAATGCACCCCTGGCTCCCAGCAAATGCAGTCCTCAGCCAGGGTTCTGGCTTGGCAAGTGCAGCGTGGCTTTGATTGCAACCCCCACTCACCTCCCAGAACAGGCGCCTTTGTTCAGTGCACAAAAACACAATTATGAGTGACAGTCCTGCATTTGACATTAAGCATGGGATGCAAAACTCTCATGTAAAACTTGTCCAAATGAACATTTTCCCCCAATAAATTTCATTCTCAGCTTCTGCAGACCAGTGTTGACTGGTTTAATTAAACTCCCCACTGACACGAGCGGGTCACTTGCATCCATTCTCTTTTGAGAAAGAAGCCTTAGGTAACTTAGTGTTTTGGGCACGATAAGACCTTTCTCTTCTGCGGAGGTAACATGTCGTGTTTAGAGCCCTCTAATGGAGTTATTTATATGCTTCCTTAAATGCAGAAAGAAGCTGGTAAGCTGGGGTTTTTAGGTTTTCTTTTTTTTCTCTCTCTCTCTCTCTGTCTCTCATTCATTATCGTTTTGCATTTTCTTCTCCTTTCTGGTTTGATCCTCCACGTTCAGATCTTTACCTTTTCTTGCCAACTGCCAGCAACAGTATACTTGAAAATGTTGCAGGATTTTCTCCAGACACCTGCTCTCAAGGACCATGTGTAGACTTGTCCAGTAAACCACCTCTCATTAGGGAGACTTGCCATATGCTATTATAAAGAAGTCATTCTTCAACCCCTTTGCTTCACACAGCATCATACTCAGCAGGGAAAACGTACAGATTGTTTCATGTTTCACAACACTCGCAAATGGAGTTTTAACAAAAAATGATCAACAAACTCAGACTATTTACTTTTGGGAGAAGCCAGTGTCAAAGCATTGCAGTAGCCTGAACTGTAATGTGAGTTCTAATTTTTCACGTTTGAACAGTATCCACTCCGACGATGTGTGTGTTCAAAGTGCAGAAAGAGTGGCTGGTGACTTGTTTTTCTTAAAATGTACCTCCGCACAGTAGAAGCAGTCATGAATAATCTAGGGCCACTAATCAGAAGCCACACAGAGTATGGAAAATGGAAAATACAAATAAATAAATGAATGTTTGAAAAGCCTGCTCAGTTCCCAGATTTATCAGTGTAATGTGAAAATTTATTTCTTAAATAATACCTTTTTGGGGAAAACTCTGTTAAAATTAAAGAAATTCATCCATTCACCTAGCGGACTAGAATCAATGTGGTTGGCTATTTCAATGTAACGAAACTGACTTTCTATGGCTTTAATAAGATAGTTCTAAATTCCACTGCACTGTGATCCTTTTGAGGATTCTAAGAGCAACTTAGGTAGAGACGAGCACTCTCCAGGTCTCGTCCTTCTCAACGTTATTTGGTGTGAAGATAAAAGAGAAGGATGTTTTCACTTACAAGTAACAGAGATATCACATCAGACTAGCCAGAATACTAAAAAATAGAAATTATTTCACATATTAAAAGGTCCAGAAATCAGGAGGTCTGTAAGATAGGTTAAGTCAGTAGTTAATGATGTTATCAGTTCTCTCCATCTCTCCACCATCGTTGGCTTTATTCTCAGGCTGGTTACAAGATGACTTAGGCAGATCCAGAGTTCGAGTCCTCATAAAATACAGATGATGGATTTTTCTCTTCTGTGGATTTCTCTTAGGAGCAAGAAAATGTATCCTAGAAGCTTCCCCAGAAGCTTCTACACCTCATTCTTAACCCACCACTGGCAAAAGGAATGGGATTACCCTTCAATAGCCCAGACCCACTGCTGGAGCTGGGGAGGCATCAGTTATCCCCCGGCTCATGGCTCCATGGTTTCGGGGGCAATACTTTCACAAAATTGGGTTCTGATAGAAAAGAAGGAAGAAAATGGATGCTGAATAGCTAAATCTGCAAGTAGCTTAATTAATCTTAATAAAAGTGCCTCCAAAACTACTACTAAAATCTGATTATGAAAACAAAAGCTCCATCTTCTCAAGAGGTTGTCTAGTTTCTTCATGAGGTTTAATACTAAAAAGAAAAAAAGAGAAAAGAAAAATCCTATAAATTCTTAGAGATGTACTTATTGAGCCCGTCAACCTCAAAACTAAGAAATTTCTCACTCATTATCTTTAGAGTAGATATTATGGCTCCTTTTAATTGCTGGATACTCACCACAGAGAAAGCTAAGTGGATTTACGGTCAATATGAACACTTACTGAGAGTCTAAAAAATTATGGATCTTCTCAAAAGATAAGGGAAACATTTCCAGCTTATTGTCATATATGATTTTTTCTGAGGCTATATCTACAGACGCACATATTTTTGGATCAACGTGTAAGTACTCTACAAGTTTTTTAAATAGTCTAACATCTTGCTACTCAAAATATATTCCTTGGACCAGTAGCACCAGTGTCATCTGGGAGGCTGTTTGAAATGCAAAATCTCAGGCACATCCCAAAACCTACAGAATCTACGTCTTAACAAGATTCCCGGGAGAGTCACGGGCACATTAAAGTTTGAGAAACACTACCCCAGGCTGGGCCTAGAGTGGAAGTTACAGTATGTAGCTCTACTAGGGTAAAAAGGGTTTTGCTGAGAGAATTTCCTTTAAAGGTCTTTTATTCCTAAAGGAGATTAAAGTACTATATATATTTGGGCTCAGCTTTGAAGATTTGAGACAAACTCTCCCTTAGTGGGCAAATGCAGAAGAGCCAAAAAAGGAGACAAAGGAGATAGCAGTGTTGAAAAGGCAGAAGAAAAGCAAGAATATTTACAGATATCAAAGGAAGAGAATGCTTCAAAACAGACTTCATTAAAAGTTATAGAGAAGTCAAGAAGGGGACATTAAGAATTGATGATTAGATGACTATTGGTGACTGTAAGAATGCAATACTGGTATAGGGGTGGTATAGGAATTGTTTGTTATGTAGACAAACTAGACAAAGTAATAGCAATGCAGAGGTAGTTGTTTAGTGTTTATGAGAACCAGAGCTCCAGAATCAGATTGTCCAAGTTTTAACACTGATTTCATCCTTTAAAAGCACTGCAACTGGGACTTCCCTGGTGGTACAATGGTTAAGAACCTACCTGCCTCAGTGGAACAGGATAGAAAGCCCAGAGATAAACCCACGCACATATGGTCACCTTATCATTGATAAAGGAGGCAAGAATATACAATGGAGAAAAGACAGCCTCTTCAATAAGTGGTGCTGGGAAAACTGGACAGCTACATGTAAAAGAATGAAATTAGAACACTTCCTAACACCACACACAAAAATAAACTCAAAATGGATTAAAGACCTAAACGTAAGACCAGACACTATAAAATTCTTAGAGGAAAACATAGGAAGAACACTCTTTGACATAAATCACAGCAAGATCCTTTTTGACAAACCTTCTAGAGAAATGGAAATAAAAACAAAAATTTAAAAATAGGACCTAATGAAACTTAAAAGCTTTTGCACAGCAAAGGAAACCATAAACAAGACAAAAAGACAACCCTCCGAATGGGAGAAAATATTTGCAAACGAAGCAACTGACAAAGGATTAATCTCCAAAATATGCAAGCAGCTCACGCAGCTCAATATCAAAAAAACAAATAACCCAATCCAAAAATGGGCAGAAGATCTAAATAGACATTTCTCCAAAGAAGACATACAGATTGCCAACACACACATGAAAGAATGCTCAACATCACTAATCATTAGAGAAATGCAAATCAAAACTATAATGAGGTATCACCTCATACTGGTCAATCACTACTGGGTCACTACTGGGCATATACCCTGAGAAAACCATAATTCAAAAAGAGTCATGTACCACAATGTTCACTGCAGCACTATTTACAATAGCCAGGACATGGAAGCAAACTAGGTGTCCAATGACAGATGAATGGATAAAGAAGATGTGGCACATACATACAATGAAATATTACTAAGCCATAAAAAGAAATGAAATTGAGTTATTTGTAGTGAGGTGGATGGACCCAGAGCCTGTCATACAGAGTGAAGTAAGGCAGAAGGAGAAAAACAAATACCGTATGCTAACACACATATATGGAATCTAAAACAAAAGTGGTTCTGATGAACCTAGGGGCAGGAGAGGAATAAAGATACAGACATAGAGAATGGACTTGAGGATGCGGGGGAAGGGAAGGGTAAGCTGGGACGAAGTGAGAGAGTAGCATGGACGATACACACTACCAAATGTAAAATGGGTGGCTGAAGGGAAGCAGCTGCATAGCACAGGGAGATCAGCTCAGTTATTTGTGACCACCTAGAGGGGTGGGATAGGGAGGGTGGGAAGGAGATGCAAGAGGGAGGGGATGTGGGGATATATGTATACATATAGCTGATTCACTTTGTTATACAGCGGAAACTAGCACAACATTGTAAAGCAATTATATTCCAATAAAGATGTTTAAAAAAAAAATAAAGAATCTGCCTGCCAATGCAGGGAACATGGTTTCGATCCCTAGTCCAGGAAGATCCCACATGCCATGGAGCAACTAAGCTCGTGCGCCACAGCTACTGAGCCTGTGCTCTAGAGCCCTTGAGCCACAACTTGTGCTGCAACTACTGAAGCCTGTGTGCCTAGAGCCCGTGCTCTGCAACAAGAGAAGCCACCACAATGAGAAGCCCAAGCACCGCAATGAACAGTAGCCCCCGTTCACAGCAGCTAGAGAAAGCCTGCACACAGAAACGAAGACCCAATGCAGCCAAAAATAAATAAAATTTTTTTTTAAAAACTTCAATATTACTTTAAAAACAAAACAAATAAACAAAAAACAACACTGCAAGTCTGGGCAAATTGTTTAATCCTTCTGTCCCAATCAAATAAGGATAAAACAATAATAACTACATTATAAGTTGTTATAAAGACAAAGACCTTGTCACATAGTAAGTGTTCAATAAATATAAGCTATTATTAAAATCATGAAAAAAAAATAAAGTTTGGGAAGCACTGCTATAAGGTATACACAGTCACTCCCTTGGCTCCTGGTGCATAGAAGATACATATACAGAATATGAACTCTAGCAACTATGATGTACTATAACCCACATCATTTTAGCCTCAAACTTGAGAAACCAAGAAATGATTATCATGGACTCAGACAACAAAATTCTTGTTCATCTCTTATCTCTGTTCCATTAATCCAAGTATCAAGATTCCATTTAAACTCATTGACTTATATGTGAAAGATGCCAGAAAAATGCCTGATCCCTTCTTCTGATCACGTAAAAGTCTGGACATTTGGACATGGGTTTAATGGTCCACAGTGGGAAGATTAAAGATCAGAACTTGCTTGGAATCATTTATATAAATGTTGGCACTATTTCCATCAAATATGGACTCAGGGCAATATGGAGGCCAACACATGGCTGTTGCCCAGTAAATACTCCCCTGTTAATTTTTTTAAGTGATAATAAGGCTAAAGTTACAGACTGAAGTTTGTTGCTACAGTTTGATCATTTGGACAAGAACAGTATGTTCAGAGGTTTATCTACCCCACAGTTAGCACACTCCCCTTCTTGGCATTTCTCTCATTTCCTCGAAAAGCCTTTTCTAGAGAAACTTTAGATCAGAAGCCAAAGAAAATTCAGCTCAATTTGCCCTGCTCCCCATGGAGCTCCCAATGACTGAAGGCTTTCATTCCCTTCTCTCCCACATTAATGCTGGCTGTGCCTTAGCCACTATTGGTGTTTCCCTAGGTTTCATGGTGAGAAAGCAGTGGATTTGCTGGTCTGGGCTAGACTAAGTTAGTAGGCTGCTGTTTCATGTTCATGGGCATTTGTTTTGCTTTTCATTGTTTGATGTTGTAGCTGTTTTGTTTTACTGCACTCTGCTGATGAAAAATATAACCAAATATGAATAAAGGTATGGTCAAATCTACAAGTATAACACCTACAAATATGTAGCCTCCCACACCTTACCTCCCCATGCCCCTTTGCCATTTATCTGTTCTTTGTCAACTTTTCCTCCCACATCCATGGCTTTTATAATGTTTCATTTTTCTCCTACCCTCAGTCCCTACTGCCTTTCCTCTGAACAATGACCTTGTCTCCTGCTTCACAGAGACATGTGAGGCTTCCAGGTGAGAATTCTTTGGGCTCTGACCCACCCACTCCAATTTTTATACATCCCTATTTAACTTCCTTTCTCCAGTTTCTTCATATCCCATTTCCAGACTCATTCTTTTACTTCTACTCTTGATCGCTTCTGTAGTAGCTTGAATGGCAGCTGCCTAAAAAGATATGTCCATGTCCTAATCTCTGGAAGTGTGAATGTTACCTTATTTGAAAAAAAGGGTCTTCAAAGACGTGATTAATTTAATGATCTTAATATGGAGGTGCCTCAAAAAACTAAAAATAGAGTTGCCATATGATCCAGCAATCCCACTTCTGGGCATATATCTGGAGAAAACTCTAATTTGAAAAGATAACTGCACCCCTATGTTCATAGCAGCACTAATTACAATAGCCAAGACATGGAAGCAACCTAAATGTCCATCAGCAGATGAATGGATAGATGTGGTATATCTATCTATATATATATATATATATATATAAACATTACTCAGCCATAAAAAGAATGAAATAATGCCATTTGCAGCTATACAGATGGACCTAGAGATTATCATACTAAGTGAAGTAAGTCAGAAAGAGAAAGACAAATATCATATGATATCACTTATGTGTGGAATCCAAAATATGACACAAATGAACTTATCTAGGAAATGGAAACAGACTCACAGACATAGAGAACAGACTTGTGGTTGCCAAGGGGAAAGGGGGGTGGGGGAGGGAAGGATTGGGAGTTTGGGGTTAGCAGATGCAAACTATTATATATAGGAAGGATAAACAACAAGGTCCTACTGTGTAGCACAGGGAACTATATAGAATATCCTGTGATAAACTATAATGGGAAAGAATATGAAAAAGAATGTATATATATGTACAACTGAATCACTTTGCTGTACAGAAGAAATTAACACATTATAAATCAACTATACTTCAATAAAATAAATTTTTTAAAAAGTTAAGGATCTTAAGATGAGGGGATCACCCTGGATTATCCAGGTGGGCCCTAAATTCAATAACAAGTGTCCTTGTAAGAAAAAGGTAGAGGGAGATGTGAAACCAACAGAAGAGAAGACACAAGTGCACAGAGAAGGCAATGTGAAGATGGTGGCAACGACTGGGGTGATGAGGCCACAGACAAGGAATGCCAAGGAAAGCCCACAACCACCAGAAGCTACTGATAGAAGAGACAAGGTAGGACTCTCCCCAGGCTCCAGACAGAGGCACCCTGACAACACCTTGATTTCAGACTCCTGGCTTCCAGAACTAGCAAAGAATAAGTTTCGGCTATTTTAAGCCACGAAACTTTTGGTAATTTGTTACAGCACCCACAGGAACCTAATATACATTCTTTGCCAGAGGAAGATCTTGCTGTATTGATTAGTTCTTCTTTCTCCTACATTTTCAATCCTTCTACTGCCTCTTTTCCCTTAGTCGTATATCCTTGCGATTTTCTTCTTTCTTAGACAATCTCTTTTTAAAATTTATGTTTTACTCTGTACCCTTTTCTCTTTTAAGGTAAGCACTTCAAAAATTGTCTGCATGCTTCATTCTCTCTCCATTAGCTCGCTCTCATGTTTCATACTGTTACAGTCAAGTTTCTCTACCTACCGCTCCACTGAAATGCTCTTGCAAGAGTCACAAACTGCTCAAGCCAACGGACTCTTTTCAACTTTCATCTTACTTGACCTCTTTGTTTTATTTGATACCATTGCTTCCTCCCTTCTTGGAATGTATCCTCTTTGGGAATCCTAAGGTGTCACTCTCTCCTAATTCTCTTTCTCCCCTCTGACCATTCCTTCTTAAACTCCTCTGTTGCTCCTGTTTTCCTATCAGGTAAACATCGCTAATTCCCACAGTTCTTCCCGCTCATGGCCTTCTTCTCAGTTATATGCTCTCTGGATAACCTCATCTTCTCTTGTGGTTTTAACTGTCACTCATGGATGAAAATCTAATCATTTTCTTGATACAGTTCCTTTCCCGGAGCTCAAAGTACACATAGCCAACTGTTTACTGGCTATATGTTAAGGGGTATCTACCTTAACACCCAATAACACCTCAAATTTAATATTCTCTAAATTAAACTCATTGACTCCACCCTCAGAAATTGGTGGAAATGGGAGTTATTGTTGGGAAGCAATTATCCATGGCATTTTTAGCCACACATCTCAGATGATCTTTTCAAGGATATTAGTACAGCAAATAACCTTAGAAGATAAATGCAGTGCCTCTCTCTGCATCAGAAGGCAGCTAGGCTTCCTAACCAGGAAAATAAAGATAATTTCTCCCTCACGGGCCAAGACTGGGCAGCTTTGCTAGCAGCTCCTTTAAGATTAGGGGGTTCCTTTGTGCAGAGTTCTTCATCTCTGACAGACCACTGTATGCATGGCACTCACTGGGTCTGCTCCACATTGTCCATAATACTTGGGGAATAGAGGAACTGCTGCAAACGTGAAGCTCGTCCTCCTGCTGTGCCATGAGTAAGCAACTGTCTAACTCGGTTTGATTCATTGTCTCCTTATCGACGGCACTTATGGAAGTGCGGCCAGCCAGCCTAGCAGCAGCAGTAGTCCCTCACTTAAGAGACTGCTTGACCACGTGACAGGTATATGCCTAGACAGAGAAGGAGAGAGGAAATGACCAAGCTATTGAATAAAAAGTTTGGCATTGGGTTGTTAATAAAGGCTGGAGCTAGAAATGTTTGGACAGAGTACAAGTCTGAGGGCTTCAACTGGAGGCTGGCCGAGAGCAGAGGTAGCAGAACCCACAGATCTTTGGGTACTTCAATCACCGAGGAAGTCACAAGTGCTCTATCTCAAAAGGCACAGCAGAAATCTATCTACAGGGTGTGACGCACAGACGCCTGACTCACATCCATCAGACTCACTTCCTGTTGCCACAGTGGAGGCTCTCATTATCCAACAAGGTGTACCATTTGTGTTGGGCATATGCAAACACTCAGGATCAACCAACAATAAACAAAAATGATCTTCCTCTTGTATTGAGGCACTACAGTATTTGCCAAGCCCCACCAAAACCTCGGAATCATTTAAAATCCTTCTCTTCAATTTATCTTCTCTTTTAACCTCCCACATCACATTGATGACCAAGTCCTGTCAATTCTATCTCTGTAACATCTCTTCATCTTCCTCTCCACTTACGGCTTTAGTTCAAGCTGTCATCACTTTGTACCAGGACTCTTGTTATAGTCATCTAACCCATCTCTCTGCCTCAAGTCTTGCTTTCTTCAATTCATTATCCACTCTGTGGCTCAGCTGATCACATCAGCCCCCTGACTAAAACTCTTTGGGGTTTCCTGACTATCTACAAGATAAACTCTGTGCTGAAATACAGTATACAAAGCCCAACACAATCTGGCTTCTACCTATATCTCTAACCCTCCTACCACACCCCCCCCCAAGGACCCCAAGATTGAAACATCTCCCTTTCACACCTCCATGGCTTTGATCATGCTTCTCCTCTGTCCAGAATGCCCTTTCTCTTTGAACATTTCACTCAGCTTCAGGAAGTTCGTCAAATGTGACCTCCTCTGTGAAGTTTTCTTGACCCCCTTTCCCCCATGTGTTGGGGCCTTAACTGTAAACTGTACACAATTCAATCATAGCTTTGATAGACTTTGTTATGAGTTTCCATGTTTATCCCCCCCCACTAGATTATTAGATAATTAAAGAAAGAATCTGTCTTCTTTCAGTACTTTACACAGTGCTGAACACAGAGGAAGTGCTCAAAATATCACTTGCTAAATATGTTAATAGATGAGTGTATAAAAATGTGAATTCTCTGCTGCCTTAAAGCCATGCTGAGTGTGCTGGAGTGGAACAGAATGAACATAGCACCTCTTCCTACTGCACCAAATTTACACAATGGTAGGTCATTTAAAACATTTTAAATTAAAATAAGCAAGAATTTGTTATGAATCATAGTATAAACATTGCATTAATATTGAGGGCAAAGTATTCAAAGAAAGTTCGAATATGATTTGGATCACTTTGGGCTAGACTTCCGCAGGGCTGACGAATTTAGAGTTCATGTTCATGTATCATTGAGGGTACTTTAGGGTAAAAGTTTCCAAAGTCATGTTAGAGGATTGTATATGTATTGTAAGTACTAAAACTCACAATACAGATATTACTAGCTGTGAGGCAGGGAATCTGCAAAAGAGGAGTGCCTCACCTAAGCCAGCAAGACAGGAAGGTCTGGATCTGTACCCAAAATAGATTCCAAGACAATTCTTTACAAAAATGGAAACAGATTCACCATAGAATTCTTTTACATATCAAATTTTATGGCATTTAAAATATAGCTCAAATGATAACCATGTGATCCCCCAACTTTTCCTAAATGCTAACGTTTTTATATCCCTGGATTTCAGATCAAGTTTAGAGAGTCAGTGATGACAATTCAGAAACCTAAGTTTGTCCTGGAGACTTGGGTTCTGCCTGCACTCTTGCTTCTAAACTGCAGATAATTATCACACAAACTAGGGAAGAAGCTGAGCCCTAAAGTTTCTGAAAATCCTGAGTTGAAATAGAGATTAGGTAAATTTTTTAAATGGTTGACCATATTTGTACAGCACAAAATACTTTTAAGAAAAAATTTTTAAGGTTCATCTACTATACAAACTTTTAAAAAGTTCTTTTTGCTATAAGAAAAAATGGTTAAAACAAGTTTAGCTCCACTAGACCAACTATGGGTTCTCTTCCTGCCACCTTAGAATCCATTCAGAGATCAATTTATGTGTGAGTGGATGTGGGTATATATTTTCTCTGTGTGTGCGTGTGTCAGTAATTATGAATATCTAGCAAGTAACATTGCTGCTTTATGACACTTCTTCAACCATCAGTAAATAACTAAGTGGCCACAAGAGTTCAAAAACAAAAGCAATCCCAAAACAGAGGGTGGAGGCAGCTGAAAAATTATAAGTTATTCAAAAGACTATCTTGGGTCGATGTAAGAGGAAAATCTGAGAACATTTTCTTAAAAAGAAAAAAAATAATAAAAGGAAACAGAGCATGGAACTTCAGAGCTCAACTTGTGCCTAATCTCTTTGTGTGGGATTTTTTCATTCCAACACATATCTCCCAGGACAAGCACAACAGCAATCCCTAAATCATGTTCATCTTCTGAGGATACTATGTAATAAACATGACCTTCCTTAAGAAGACATGTGAGTCAGGGCAAAACACAGTGTGTACCTCCCATCCTGCAGATCTGAAATGTTCATACAGATAATACCTAGTGGAAATCAACTCTGATGGCCACCTTGCTGGGGAAAAGAAAGGATGCAGATGTAACCAAAGAACGTGTGACTTAGGAAATGTGGAAGGAGTAAAGGGACCCTCTATAACTGCTTGCAAGTTGTATAGACTTTATGTGTGGTTCATTCTCTTTTTCACTGGGTAGTAAGCACCACCTCCTTTGCCTGCTCTAATTACATCACTGAGAAAATTCTGGTGCCTGGTCCTCCCAGTGTCAGCCTAGCAACCCACCAAATGTCAAGTCCCTGTTAGAGCAACATCAGAAACTATTTTTGTGGCAAATATGGCACGTGAAGGACCCCTCAGATTTCTCTTCCTATTCCATTCCACATGTTTGGGTGACAAAATCTATTAGAATTGGAGAGGTGCATATAGAGTAGACAAAGTTGTCTTTGAAAAGAGTATTTAAATATTTAGAATAACAATCTTTCGTAGTTTGCTTTCCCTTCTTTTTATCTTTTTTAAAGCATTTCCAAATATTTCAGAGCCAAAAAGAAGGGAACAAAATTATTAATATTGTGCTCTCCCTTAGAGGAGAGACAAAGTACTGATAGAAACCTCCCTTTCCAGCCACTAGGTGTTTATAGCAGCCCTTCTGTAGTCTCTGGAAATCCTCTCTATGTGGTATGTATTTGAAGCTGTAAGGTGTAAGTGCTGGAGAAAACCCAGCTCTTTTCTCAGTGAAATGACCTGTTAGTCTGTGAAAGGAAAGGAGGTGTTTCTCTGAGACCACCATTACACCTGCTATGCTTTACTGAAATTCAAACCACCCCCATCCACCCCTCCCCCATCTCTCCACTACTCACACCTGGGAGCTGGCTAGTGAAAACACGATTGGGTCAGGTGTGGGGGAAGGGTTAAAATAGAACCATCTTGGTTCCTGGGTAAAAAATTCTTGCCAATGTCTATGGTTTTCTGTGTATAATTGAATTTGTGTCTAACTCTATGACAGAAGTGTGCAAACAAACACTTGTGCTTTAATTGACACACACCAAAAAAAAATTTTTTAAGCTATTTGGCAAGGCATTTTGTTTTTAACATTAGTGAAATGCAGCCTAACAGTGTTCTTACTGTAGTCCTGCCCAAAAATGATTACTTTTCTGTACTTTTCTTATGACAAATTTATTTTCCCTATATGCTTTTGTTGGCTAGCACCTCTGGCATGACTTGACTGACAATGAGCCAGAAGATCTGAGTTTGGGGAAAATGCACAGCTCTCAAGGCTTGGCACATGGTAGATAAGTGCAGAGCAAATGCTCCAAATTCAAGCAGAGCCCTGTGTGTTGGCCTCATCAGCTCACCAAGGGCAACACAGACATCAGATGGAAAATGATGTACTCCACAACCTTCAGGATAGGAATACAGTAAAAAAAAAAAAAAAAAAAAAAAAATAGCTTTAGATGTTAAAACAATTAAACAATTGCTAAAGCCTCCATTAGCTTTATTAACTAAGCAATAGGTCATTGTGTTACCAGTTTTATTGAGTTCACATAATTGCTGTCCTATACAAGAGTTGACAAAATTCCCCTCTGATTGTTTGCTTTGTCTCTGTGAAGTAGGAGGGGAGGTGACCAGCTCAAAGTGAGGATGCAAATGGATTATGAAGGTATTTTAATAGCAAATTCTTCAAAGAAAAACATATGTAACATATGCAATCTGCAGTGTCAGTCTGATTAGGTAGGGTATTGGCATTTGAAATTCATCTTTTAATCTAATACTCTAGCATTTAATTATAAGCAATGCACAAAAGACTTAACTACTACATATTCAATGATATCAAAGATATGTTAAGCATATATCTAGAAAAAAGATCCAAAGATTTCCAGTTCAGTTGACAAAAGTGTGCATGGGCATGCACACATACACCCATGAAATGTTTTTTTGTTTGTTTTTGTTTGTTTGTTTTTTGTTTTTATTCCCATTCTAACAAAAAAGTTGTCTTCGTCAGAATCCAAGTGGTTACAAGCCTCTTAGATAGCCTCTTCCACCAGAGGGCAGACAGCAGAAGCAAGAAGAGCTACAATTCTGCAGCCTGTGGAAGGAAAACCACATTCACAGAAAGATAGACAAAATGAAAAGGCAGAGGACTTTGTACCAGATGAAGGAACAAGATAAAACCCCAGAAAAACAACTAAATGAAGTGGAGAGAGGCAAACTTACAGAAAAAGAATTCAGAATAACGATAGTGAAGATGATCCAGGACCTCAGAAAAAGAATGGAGGCAAAGATCGAGAAGATGCCAGAAATGTTTAACAAAGACCTAGAAGAATTAAAGAACAAACAAACAGAGATGAACAATACAATAACTGAAATGAAAAATACACTAGAAGGAACCAACAGCAGAATAACTGAGGCAGAAGAACAGATAAGTGACCTGGAAGACAGAATGGTGGAATTCACTGCTGCGGAACAGAATAAAGAAAAAAGAATGAAAAGAAATGAAGACAGCCTAAGAGACCTCTAGGACAACATTAAATGCAACAACATTAGCATTATAGGGGTTCCAGATGGAGAAGAGAGACAGAAAGGACCAGAGAAAATATTCAAAGAGTTTATAGTCGAAAACTTCCCTAACATGGGAAAGGAAATAGCCACCCAAGTCCAGGAAGTGCAGAGTCCCAGGCAGGATAAACCCAAGGAGAAACACGCTGAGACACATAGTAATCAAACTGACAAAAATTAAAGAAAAATTATTGAAAGCAACAAGGGAAAAACGACAAATAACATACAAGGGAACTCCCATAAGGTTAATAGCTGATTTCTCAGCAGAAACTCTACAGGCCAGAAGGGAGTGGCATGACATATTTAAAGTGATGAAAGGGAAGAACCTACAACTAAGATTACTTTACCCAGCAAGGATCTCATTCAGATCCTTGAATCAATGGAGAAATAAAAAGCTTTGCAGACAAGCAAAAGCTAAGAGAATTCAGCACCACCAAAGCAGCTCTACAACAAATGCTAAAGGAACTTCTCTAAGTGGGAAACACAAGAGAAAAGGACCTACAAAAGCAAACCCATAACAATCAAGAAAATGGTAATAGGAACATACATACCAATAATGGGATTTATAATAAGTGGGATTTATCCCAGAGATAAATTTATCCCAGACTCTTCAATGTATGCAAATCAATGTGATACACCATATTAACAAATTGAAGAATAAAAACCATATGATCTTCTCAATAGATGCAGAAAAAGCTTTTGACAAAATTCAACACCCATTTATGATAAAAACTCTGCAGAAAGTGGGCATAGAGGGTATCTACCTCAACATAATAAAGGTCATATACAACAAACCCACAGCAAACATCATTCTCAATGGTGAAAAACTGAAATATTTCCTCTAGGATCAGGAACAAGACAAGGATGCCCACTCTCACCACTAGTATTCAACATAGTTTTGGAAGTCCTAGCCATGGCAATCAGAGAAGAAAAAGAAATAAAAGGAATACAAACTGGAAAAGAAGAAGTAAAACTGTCACTGTTTGCAGATGACATGATGCTATACAGAGAGAATCCTAAAGATGCCACCAGAAAACTACTAGAGCAAATTGATGAATCTAGTAAAGTTGCAGGATACAAAATTAATACACAGAAATCTCTTGCATTCCTATACAGTAACAATGAAAGATCAGAAAGAGAAATTAAGGAAACAATCCCATTCACCATTGCAACAAAAAGAATAAAATACCTAGGAATAAACATACCTAGGTATGTTTACCAAGGAGGTAAAAGTCCTGTACTCAGAAAACTATAAGACACTGATAAGAGAAATCAAAGATGACACAAACAGATGGAGAGATATAACACGTCTTGGACTGGAAGAGTCAATACTGTGAAAATGACTATACTACCCAAAGCAATCTACACATTCAATGCGATCCCTATCAAATTACCAGTGGCATTTTTTACAGAACTAGAACAAAAGATCTTAAAATTTGTATGGAGACATAAAAGACCCGGAATAGCCAAATCAGTCTTGAGGGAAAAAAACGGAGCTGGAGGAATCAGACTCCCTGACTTCAGACTATACTACAAAGCTACAGTAATCAAGACAGTGTGGTACTGGAACAAAAACAGAAATATAGATCAATGGAACAGGATAGAAAGCCCAGAGAGAAACCCACACACCTATGGTCAACTAATCTATGACAAAGGAGGCAAGGATATACAATGGAGAAAAGACCATCTCTTCAATAAGTGGTGCTGGGAAAACTGGACAGCTACATGTAAAAGAATGAAATTAGAACACTCCCTAACACCATACACAAAAAAAAACCTCAAAATGGATTAGAGACCTAAATGTAAGACCACACACTGTAAAACTCTTAGAGGAAAACATAGGAAGAACACTCTTTGACATAAGTCACAGCAAGATCCTTTTTTGATCCACCTCCTCGAGTAATGGAAATAAAAACAAAAATTAAAAAATGGGACCTAATGAAACTTAAAAGCTTTTGCACAGCAAAGGAAACCATAAACAAGACAAAAAGACAACCCTCCGAATGGGAGAAAATATTTGCAAACGAAGCAACTGACAAAGGATTAATCTCCAAAATAAACAGCAGCTCATGCAGCTCAATATCAAAAAAACAAACAACCCAATCCAAAAATGGGCAGAAGACCTAAATAGACATTTTTCCAAGGAAGACATACAGATGGCCAAGAAGCACATGGAAAGCTGCTCAACACCACTAATTATTAGAGAAATGCAAATCAAAACTACAATGAGATATCACCTCACACCAGTTAGAATGGGCATCATCAGAAAATGTACAAACAACAAATTCTGGAGAGGGTGTGGAGAAAAGGGAACCATCTTTCACTGTTGGTGGGAATGTAAATTGATACAGCCACTATGGAGAACAGTATGGAGGTTCCTTAAAAAACTAAAAATAGAATTAACATATGATCCAGCAATCCCACTACTGGGCATATACCCAGAGAAAACCATAATTCAAAAAGACACATGCACCCCAATGTTCATTGCAGCACTATTTACAATAACCAGGACATGGAAGCAACCTAGATGTCCATCAACAGAGGAATGGATAAAGAAGATGTGGTACATGTATACAATTAAATATTATTCAGCCATAACAAGGAATGAAATTGGGTAATTTTGTAGAGACGTGGATGGATCTAGAGACTGTCATACAAAGTGAAGTAAGTCAGAAAGAGAAAAATAAATGTCGTATATTAATGCATATATGTGGAATCTAGAAAAATGGTACAGATGAACCAGTTTGCAGGGCAGAAATAGAGACACATATGCAGAAAACAAACGTATGGACACCAAGTGGGGAAAGTGGGGGGGGTGGTGGTGAGATGAAGGAGATTGAGATTGACATATATACACTAATATGTATAACATAGATAACTAATAAGAACCTGCTGTATAAAAAAATAAATAAAATAAAATTCAAAAAAAAAAAAAAAAAAGAATCCAAGTAGTTTCATGCAATAGGTGAATGGGTCTAACATCTAGTATTTGATTAAGCCTATAGCTAAACCAATAAGGAAGGCAATGATTTATAAAACTTTTCTGGACCACAACTGTCTGAGAACTGCTAAGTGCTAAAAGTTCTTCCCGGAAAAACATAAACACACACCAAATTTTACACAAAGTTTAAGTGCATTCAGAGACCCCCATAAAACATATTACTACAGTTAGCTATTTCTGACTGTATAACAAACAACCTGAAGGTAATAGCTTAAGACAACATGATTTACCTGAAAGTTCTTTGACAACAGTTTAGGCTGGACTCAGCTGAGCAGTTCTTCTGGTCTTGTGTGGCTTTCCCACTACCTCTTTGGTGAGCTGTAGGTCAATTATGGGTGTTGCTTATGCTTCTAGGTGCTGGCTCTTAGACGTGAGGATGCGTTGGCTCCACTTCATGTGGTTTATCATCCTCAAGCAAGTTGCCTGGACTTATTCTCATAGTGAAGACAGGTGTCCAAGAGAGAGTTGAAATGGTCAAGGCCTCTTAAAGCCTAATTTCATAATAGGTGCTACTGCTTCATTCTTTTGACCAAAGCAAGTCACAAGGCCAGCCCAGATTCAAGGGACTCTTGATGTAAGATGTTATAAAATCATATTGTGAAGGGTATCACTACAAGAAGGGATAGAGAATTGGGACCAATTTTTCCATTGACTTACCATACCGATCATGAACCTAGGTTAATAATTTTCAGCAATGAAAATGAAGTAATAGGGGTTAAAAGAAAAAGCAGATTATTTTTACTGTGATATACAAGTGCAGAAACCAACAACTGTTTGCCATTCTAGGAAGTGTCCTCATGTGAAGTCCAGAGCCAGTAGAATACCTTCTTCCTAGTGGCAAGCAAGAAACTGTCAATGCTTTTCTTTTCTGAAAGGTAATATCTTAGAAAATAGATATGCTCCACATAGTTAAAAGTTCCCACTTTGTTATTAAAACAGGATACCATGCATTTCACATATATTTAGTGGGATGAATGTTAGCAATATTGATAGACTAGTTGAGAAAAGTTACACCGGATATTCTAAATGTCTGTGTCAGTTTTCATGCCCAACTCTACTGAAGTGGTATAGGACTTCATATTTTTCCATGGGTGTCATTTCTTGGGGATCCTATAGTTAACACTGTTTCCCACTAAACCAGAATCGTAGAAAGCAGTATTTCCATAAAGTTCAGGAAAATTTCAGGACAACAAAAATTCCAAACAGGAAATATTGAATTCATAATGTACCCTGAGTGTGCAACAACTCATTGATTGCTGTAGCATCAGCAAAAATCAGCTGTCAATATGTTGAATGTGATCATATTCCTACCTACTAGAAAAAAAAAGCAAAAAAAAAAAATTTTCCTATTTCCTGACTATAGGAAATTCAGTATATAACTGACAATAGTTGATTGAATTTAGCAAAATTTAAGTCCTTTATTCAGATGCATTTAGTTTACATCAGACTTTGCCATTACCAAAGGCTATATGGCTAGTTAGAAGAGATCTTCTTTGATACTCCAATGCTCTAATTCTTCTTACATATTTTTTTTTTCCTAAATTACAAGAGAATTGGCGTTATGGCAGAATCCACTTAGATGAATCCTCCATCCGGTCCCAACTCGCTCTCTGTAATTCTATATCAGTTTTCTGTTGCTACGGTAACCATTTACCACAATTGTAGTAGTTTAAAACAACACAAATTTATTATCTTAAAGTTCTGGAGGTCAGACATCTGAAATGAGTCTCACTGGGTTAAAATAAGGGTGTCTACAGGCTGCACTCCTTTCTGGAGGCTCCAAGCGAGACTCATTTTCTTGCCTTTTTGAGCTTCTCCAGTTTGCTTTTGTGCCTTGGCTCGTGGCATCCTTCCCCCTTTAAATCTAGCAAGGGCTGGTTGAGTCTTTCTCACATCCCACTGCTCTGACTTCTATCTCCCACTTGCACACTTAAGAGCCCTTGAGATTACATCAGACTCACCTATTTTAAGATCAGCTGAATAGGAACTTTAAAATTTGTCTTTTACCTTAATTCCTCTTTGCCCTGTAACATATTCACAGGTTCTAGAGATTAGGGCATGGACATCTTTGGGGGCCAAATTGTGCCTACACAAAACCAAGGCCATCTCACTTTTTTTTTCAGGCTACCTTAGATATTGATGCCAAATGATATGAGCCAATTCTTCCCAAGAGACGTTTTACAGCACATGCTTATGATATCAAGGAGAGTTCCTTTATGACAGCAAATTGTATCTTCCCAATGCAAATTCTAGAAATATCAACTATCACTGAAATATCAATCATCACTAAAATGTACAAGAATATATCATGGTTTTTCAACTATAAGAAGGGTCATTTGAAAGAATGTAATTGGATTATTTTATATAAATAAATTACACCCAGAGTCCATTCAATGCATCATGCTTGATTATTGATAGGTTCTTTGATTTACTACAAATCCTCTGCAGGTCCACTGCTTATTTTACACATTTCCTTATCTGTTAAGTGTATGATAGTAATTGCTGCCTATTTTCAGGTAGGTGATCAATGTCTTGGTTTAATTTTTCAAATTACCAAATAAAAATGAGCAAGATTAGTCTTTGCTCTCAACTTAAAATAAACTGGTACAAAAATGATTCTGCCCATCTGCAAACAAACATGAGGATTATTTATGATCTGTGATCTAATTCTTTATCCCCTTAGAGAACAGCAAGCATAGCCTAGTCCAGTATATAACAAGATACGGTAGGAGTTCTAAGGCCAGAGATAAAGGAAGAATGAACTAGAAAATAAGAAATGAGCAAAGAAAAAAGACATAGGAAGAAAAGAGAGCACAGCTTTTGTGAATAAATGAAAGAGAGCATTAATTTCCTTGGGGTTTAAGCAGTGGTTATATACTGGCTACCTTCTTTTTTCACTAGGTACGACAATTAAAAATATTGGTATAAAATAGCATAATGTGGTATTACGGTATTATTATCATAGAGAAATAGAGGAATAAATTAATTCTGATTCCAAAGTCAGCATTATGTCAGGCAACAGCGTTTCTGCTGATATTCCTTTAGAAAAACCATCTATGTCTCCATTAAGAAATATCCACTCAAAAATGATGTGGTAATTTTTAGATATTCCCATTACCAGTAGAAACTTGGGAGGAAAAAACAGTCATGAGCTGTGGCACTAACTATATTTATATAAATCATGGGTGGTCTATATTCAGTGTTTCCTCCTCAATTTATTTCTGATGAAAGAGGAGAATTTTCCATCTAGACTGAACCATTTGAGTTTCCCCAATCATGCCTTCTTTCATTCCACTCTCTTCACCTGGAATATCTTTCCCACTTTTTCTCCAGAATAATTCCTACTCCACCTTAAATTCTGAAATTAGACATCACTCTGAGAAGCACTCCCTGGTACCACCTCTCCTGCATATTCCTATAATGGAATATAGGAGTATATCGCCACATATGGCACATTGTAGTATAAATAACTGTTCACTTGTCTCCCTCACCCCACTCCCCAAATTAGTCTTTCTGCTACTTGAAGGCAAGGTCCCTACTGTTTTCATCATTGTGTTCTTAATGCCTGAGACATAGTGAGTAATCAGGAATTGTTAGTTGACTAAATAGGTCAATGGACAATAAATAAATGAAGGAAGAATGGGAGGGATGGAAGAAATCTGGGGGAAAAGATGCTTGACAATGCTTATTCATAGCCCAACCATAAAGGTTTTGTGTGTCTATAAGAGAAGTGTCACTTCTCACCATCTGTGATTTATAAAAAGGGTGCTTTTGACAGATGTTGGCCATCCTCAGCATGCTCCATTTTCACAGAATAGCACAGACTATACAGTGTTCTCCTATGTAATTCAAGAGTGATTGAGTAATCACTAGCAAGCAACCAGTGTGACTGTGTGAAAAAGAAACTTTGAGAGACAATGATTTGTTTCTACCAAAGAGATATGGAGTAAGTAGAGATGTAATCGCTCCTGATTTTGATAAGGCATTTTGATTGTTTCACAAAACAAAGTTAAAGACATTTAGAAAAGTTGGCTTGGGGCCATGTGTATATTAAAGAAGTGAATGACTGATTTGGGGGGTGCATTCAAAGGGCAATTATTAGTGATACATTATCAATATGGAGACCACTTCTAAGCTGTGTTTGACAGGGATAATCCCTACATTTCTTATCTTTACTAAAGTTCAAAATAAAAAGATTGAATATATGCAGTTGTTTGTATTCTGTTAAAAATAAATTTCAAATGACTGATGAAATGGGTAAATTTCTTATAATATGAGGTGAAAAATGAAGACAAAGTACGTATACTTAGAAACGAAAATAAATCATTCACATGCAGAATAGAGTACAGTTGACAGGTAACCATTAAGGGCAAAAGGAAAACATCTGGGAGTAAGGGTCAATACTAGATTTGACTGTGAGCAGAATGAGTTAGCAATACAATGCCCTAAACCAGTCATTTCCAACCAGGGATGATTTTACCCTGCAAGATGCATTTGGCAATTTGTCTGGAGACATTTTTGCCTGTCATGATTGAGGAGGGTGCTACTGGCATCTAGTGGATAGAAACCAGGGATACTACTATACATACTACACACAACAAAATCTCCCCACAACAAAGAATTATCTGGTCCAAATTTTCAATGGTGCTGAAGTTGAGAAAAAAACAAGTATAATAAAAGTATGATGTGATATAAGAATGTATTAAAATGAATGGTAATAGGTACTTGAAATTCCCCTCAACAATATTCTGTATCAAATCCTTATTAGAATATTGTGTCCTGTTTAGGATGTTACCCTTTAGAAAGTGTAGGCTATGAATGACTGCAAATGGACGGTATCATGATTGCCCAAGTCTTGCTCTTCTGATGATGCAAGGAACATTAGGCTATTACTCTGTCTCTCACCTATTAGGATATCTGGAAGTAATCCATGCCTGTTTTGAAGCTCAGTTCTGTGTCTTGGGTTAGCATAAAGAAAATCTAAGATTCCTGGATAAAATATGCCCATAAATACACTGTCTGATAAACAGACTGAAAAAGAAAGTTGAATAAAGTTTAAGTTGAATGTTCTGGAGAATTAAGCCAGTTCTCAATTATGTGCTAAAAGAAAATCTCTAAAAGTTAGAACACAGAAAAATATCAAATATACGAATACGAATACCACAAAAGTCTAAATGAATGAGCCAAAAATCTTACATTACCGACATCAAACTATCCCAAAAGCTTAACATGTTTTAATATGCATTTTATAGTTAGAAATGTGGTAAAAATGAAGAATGAGGGATTCCAAAGCAAAATAAACAAATCTTCAAATCACTTTAGAGTAGACAACGGTTAGAAAAGGGATAAGGTGCTGGAAATGAAGTTAAAAGTGATCATTTTAAAAAGTGGGAAATGACAAGCAAGTTTTTGTGGTGAGAAGAGTTTATTTTCATGAAGCCACATTGAACAAAATGACACAGTGGAACCGTTTTGTGTGGTCCTGTTCATATTTCCATTGGATAGGCACTGTGCTGATTCTACCATAGGCTTTGCAGCCAAATATGACAAAATGTGACTTTAAGTAGAAGTATGTATAAAATATTGTTTATTGTTTAAATTCCAAAACAAGTATTACATTCAGAATAAGAACCATGTACTAGTTAAGCACTGTAAAACACACCCTAAGAATGTATGGCCATAGCTTCCATCTAAACGTTTTCTAAATTTTCTTTAAAGAGAAAGTTGAACTTAATATATTATTTAATTCATTAACCTGCTCAATAACACAAATGCACTAAATTCTACTTTGATAATGGATTGTTCAATAACTAAAGGGGCATAATTTGTATTATTGTAATGTAATGCAAGTTGGAAATGGAGAAAAATGTAAGAAGGCTTCAGATAAGTCTTTTTACTTCATAGCCAGTAGTTTCAACCTCTTCCACAACAAAATGATTTCCCAGAAATACCAACAGAAAATTAAGGATCTTCCTTAGAGTTTCCTTACCTAGGTGAGTGGGACAAGTGTCAACTCTTGAATAATTAGGAATTAACCACAGTTGGCATTTTCTAAATCAATGCCTTTCTCAATTCTGAAAAAGTCTCTGCCTTTATCTCTTCATATACGGGTGTTGCTAGTTCTATCTATTCCTCCTATATTTTTTGGAGCTCCTCATGAAGCAAATGTTAGATCTCCTCATTTTAACTTTTAAATTAAAATTAAATTAACTTAAAATTAAAATTCATGTTTTAACCCCTCTTTCTTACTCTTTTCTTTTCTTACCTTTTCCCCCATTTATCCTCTCTGTGCTGCATTATTGTTACCTTCTCAGATTGATATTTCAGTTCACTAACTCTTTCTTCAATTGTGTCTAACATACAGCTGAATGTATCCATTGAATTTTGTATTTCCAATGACTATATTTTTCATTTCTAGAAGTTCTCCTAAGTTATCTTTCAAACCTACCCTTTCTTTATTGCTAATATCTTTTTAAAATTTTGTGTTCCTTCTTTTATGCCCTTATTACTTTCTTTTAAAATATTAGTTGATGATTCTTTTTTAATTTTCTCACCATTTAAATCATGGAAGAATAAAATTCCAGCCAACTAGTGGATTGTACTGATGTGGGACATTGCCCCCTCACTTCAAATATAAACCGGTATGCTGAATAAAATAGTACAATCAAACAAAATTAAATAGCTGAGTTATAAATTTAAAAATGAGAAATATGCAGGTGCTAGAAATGAAGAAGGAACTTGAAGAGTAGTGTTATGGGTTGAATTGTGTCCCCTCAAACACTCATACATTGAAGTCTTAACCCACAGTACCTCAGAATGTGATCTGATTTGGAAATAGTTTCATTGAAAATGTAAGTATTTAAGTTAGGATAAGGTCATAACTGGAGTACAGCAAGCCCCTAATCCAATATGACTGGTATCTTTATAAGAAGGAGAAGTTTGGACATAAACACACACATGTAAAAAGATACCATGTGAAGATGAAGGCAGAGATTAGGGTGATGCTCTTACACACTGAAGAATACCAAAGATTGCTAGCAAAGCAACCAGAAACTGGGTGAGAAGCATGAAACAAATTTTTCTTCCTAGCCCTCAGAAGGAACCAACCCTGCTGACACTTTGATCTCAGACTTCTAACCTCCAGAACTGTGAGACATACATTTTTGCTGTTTAAGCCAACCAATCTGTGGTACTTTGTTACAGCAGCCCTATCAAACTAATACAAGTGGTAAGCTGAAGCCAAAGATATAGGGCTCACTAGGTAATCAGGACTAGTGATGAGTCTTACTGTCTGGGAGCTAGAATTTCAAGCCTGGGAAAGAAAAGAAATTCAAGGATAGACCTTTACCCAGGGAGGTAAAACTGAGCTACAGGCATAACATCAGGGATCCAGGAATGCTTCTTTATAAGTAAAAAAACCCCAAAAAACAAAGAAACAAAACAAAAAAAAACTAGAGAAATTCTACTTATTGAGTTAGAGAAATAAAGTATATCGTCCTAGAGCCCTGGGCAGAAAAATAATCTACATCTACAGAGATAATCTTACTTCTTCACTTTCAAATTTGGATGCCTTTTATTTCTTTTTCTTGCCTAATTTCTCTGGCTGGGACATTACTATGTTGAATAGAAGTGGCAAAAACCAGGCATGCTTACTTTTTTCCTGATCTTAGAGTAAAAGAATTCAGCCTTCCATGATTGAGAATGATGTTTGCTGTGGATTTTTCATATACTACTTTTATTGTTTTAGGGTAGTTTCATTCTGTTCCTAGTTTGTTGAATGGTTTCATCATGAAAGGGTATTGAATTTTGTCAGATGCTTTTTCTGCCTCAATTGAGATGATCATATGGATTTTTCCCCTTCATTCTATTAATGTGGTATATTACACTGATTGATTTTCATATGTTAAATTATTCTTGCACTCCAGAAATAATCCCACTTGGTGATGGTGTATAATCCTTTTAATATACTGTTGAATTCAGTTTATTAGTATTTTGTTGATAATTTTTGCATCAGCATTCATAAGATATTGGTCTACATTTTTTTTCTTGTAGTTTCTTTGTCTGGCTTTGTTATCAGGCTAGCTTCATAGAATGAGTTAGGAAGTATTTCTTTCTCATCAATTTTTGGAAAATTTGAGGATTGATATTAGTTCTTATTTAAATGTTTGGTAGAATTCACCATTGTAGCCACCAGGTCCAGGGCTTCTCTTGTTAGGAAATTTTTGATTAATGATTCAATTTCATTACTAGTTATAGGTCTATTCAGATTTTCTAATTCTTCATGATTCAGTCTTGGTAGGTTTTGTGTTTCTAAGAGTTTGTTCATTTCATCTAAGTATCCAATTTGTTGGCATACAATCACTTATAGTACTCTTTTATAATCCTTTTAACCCTATGGTCAGTAGTAATGTTCCCACTTTCATTTCTGATTTTAGTAATTTGAGTCTTCTCTCTTTATTTTTTTAGTCAATCTATCTAACAGTTTGTCCATTTTGTTGATCACTTTGAAGAACCAACTTTTGGTTTTGTTGATTTTTTTCTATTGATTTTCTAGTTTCAATTTCATTTATCTGTGTTCTACTCTTTATTATTTCCTTCCTTCTTCTAACTTTGAGTTTAGTTTGTTCTTCTTTTTTCTAGTTCCATAAGTTGTAAAGTTAAGGTTATTTGTTTAAAATATTTTTTGGAGTTTTAATGTAAGTGTTTATAACCATAAATTTCCCCCTTAGCACTGCTTTCACTGCATCCTATAAGTTTTGGTATTCTGTGCTTTCATTTTTATTTGTCGCTGTCTTAGTCTGCTTGGGATGTTGTAACAGAAAATCATGGATTGGGTGACTTAAACAAAAAAAATTTATTTTCTCACAATTTTGGAGACTGGAGATTAAGTGCCAACAGAGTTGGTGCCTGGTAAGAACTTTCCCTTTGAGTTGCAGACTGCTGCCTTCTTACTGTGTGCTCACACAAACTCTTCTTGTGCCCGTGGAGGGAGAGAGAGAGAGAGAGAGAGAGAAAAACAGACAGACAGACAGAGGCAGGCAGAGCTCTCTGATGTCTCTTCTTATAAGGACACTAATTCTATTGCATCAGGACCCTACCTTTCTTACCTCATTTAACCTTAGTTCCTTCCTTAGAGGTCCCATCTCCAAATACAGTCACACCGGGATTAGGGCTTCAACATATGAATTTTGAGGGGACACAAACATTCAGTCCATAACATTATGCCCTCAAAATTCATGTCCTTCTCATATGCAAAATACATTCATTCCATATCAAGAGCCCCAAAGTCCAAAGCCCAAAGCCTCATCTGAAAATGATCTAAATCATATATGGGTGAGACTCCAGGTATAATTCATACTGAGGCAAAATTCCTCTCCAGCTGTAAACCAGACAAGTTATGTTCTTCCAAAATATAATGGTGGGACAGGCATAGAGTAGACATTCTCATTCCAAAAGAGAGAAACTGGAAGGAAGAAAGGGATGATGACTCCCAAGCAAGTTCAAAACCTGGCAAGGCAAATTCCACTAGAGCTTAAGGCCCAAGTATAGTCCTATTTTGTTTGATGGTCTGCCTTCTGGACCCACTGTGGTGGCTGTCCCACCTTTTGGACTCACTGGGGCAGTGGACCCATCTCCACAGCTCTACTGGGCAAGGGTCACACGCCTGCAATTCTGCCAGGCAGGAATCTTGTCCCCACAGCTCTTCTGGGCAGAGGCTGTCTGGCCATTAAAACTGAGGCTGTGAGCCTGATGATCTCTGAATCACCTCCAGGATAATTCTTCCCTTTTCTTGAAGAATAGCACATGTTCACAGCCAAATAGCCCTACTGTCCTTTTCTCTTGAATCTAAGAATTCCAACAGCCTTCATTCATTTAGTTCACCCTTGTCCCCTTCAGTTCAAACTGGCAGGGTTTCTGATCCTATAATCCCACAATCTTTTCATTGAGTTGCAGTCCAACCACACGCTTGGTGTTCTCCTTACTACATGCTTTCTCATTTTTTGCAATATGGAGGGGCTGAGAATTTTCCAAATCTTTAAGTTCTGGTTCTGTTTTGTTTAACAATTCCTTCTTTCATTCATAGCTCTCCTCTTGCATTTAAGTGGTCAAGAGGCTCTGGTTTCACCTTCAACATTGTGCTTAGAAATCTCCTCAGCTAAATATCCAATTTCATTGTTCACAACTTCTATCTTCCACAAACTACTAGAGCACAAGTCAGCCAACTTCTTTGCCACTTTATAACAAGGATCGCCTTTTTATCAATTTCCAGTATGCTGTTCTTCATTTCCATCTGAGATCTCACCAGAATGGCCTTTAACATCTATATTTCTACCAACATTTTCTTTATGATTATTTACATATTCCCTAAGAAGATGGAGCTTTTCTCTCTGGCTCTCCTCTTTGCTTTAAGATCCCTCACCAGAATCCATATGTCTACCAACAGTCCCTTCATGGCAACTGAGGATTTTTTTTAGCAGGTATCCCCCAAATCTGCCAGCCTCTACCCATTACCCAGTTCCAAAGCCATTTCCACATTTTTAAGTATTTTTACAGCAGCAATGTACTTCATGGTACCAAAATCTCTCTACTAGGGCAGCTGTAACAAAATACCACAGACTCTGTGGCTCAAGCAACAATTATGTATTTTCTCACAGTTCTGGAAACTGGAAAGATCAAGGTGAGAGTTCTCCTCCTGGCTTGCAGATGGTCACATTCTCAGTGTGCCTTCACATGGCCTTTCCTTGGTGAGGGGGGAGAGAGAGACAGAGAGAGAGAGACACAGAGAGAGAGAGAGGGAACTTTCTGGTGTCTCTTCTTATAAGGATACTAATCCTATCAGATCAAGGGCCCATACTTACTACCCCATTTAACCTTATTACTTCCTAAGGGTCTCATCTCCAAATACAGCCATACTGGGGGTAAGATTTTCAACAAATTTGAGGGGGACACAAACATTCAGTCTATCATAGTCTCTGAGTACTTTCTAATTTCCCTTGTGATTTTTTTCTTTGATCCATTAGTTGTTTAATTTCCACAAATTTGTGAATTTTCCAGTTTTCATTCTGTGATTGATTTTTAACTTCATTCTGTTGTGGTCAGAGAAGATACTTTGTATGATATATCTTTGGATCTACTGAGAGTTCATTTGTGACCTAATATATGTCTATCCTGGAAAATATTCATTACATGCTCACTTGAGAAGAATGTGTATTTCATTGTTATCAGGTAGAGTGTCCTGTATTAGACCTGTTAGATCTAGTTGGTTTATTACGTTGTTCAAGTCCTCTATTTCCTTACTTATATTCTCTCTGGTTGTTCTATCCATTATTGATAGTCAAATATTGTAGTCTCCAAATATTATTGTAGAAATGTCTCTCCCTTCAATTCTGTCAATTTTTGCTTCATATATTTTGATGGTCCATTATTAGGTGAATAAGTGTTTATAATGGTAATATCTTCTTGCTGTATTGAACCTTTTATTAATATGTAATATCCTCATTTGTCTCTTGTACTTTTCTGATTTAAAGTCTATTTTGTCTGATATTAATATAGCCACTCCTGCTCACTTTTGGTTACTATTTGCATGGAATATCTTTTTCCATTTTTGCACTTTCAATCTATTTGTGTCTTTGGATCTAAAATGAGTCTCTCTCGTAGACAGCATTTAGTTGGATCTGTTTATTAACCCATTCTGCCAATCTCTATCTTTTGATTGGAGAGTTTAATCCATTTACATTTAAAGTAATTGTTGATAAAGAGGGATTTCTGTCATTTTGCTATTTGTTTTCTATATGCCTTGTAGCTTTCTTGTCCCTCGTTCCCTGCATTACGGTCTCTTTTGTATTTAGTTAATTTTTCTGTAGTAAAAGGTTTTAATTCTCTTCTAATTTCTTTTCATGTATACTCTATAACTATTTTCTTTGTGGTTACCATGATGATTACATTTAACATCCTAAACTTATAACACTAATTTGAATTCACACTGGCTTAACTCCAAAAACATTCAAAAACTGCTCATTTATAGCTACGTCCCCACCCCTTTCAGTTACTGGTGTCACAAAATTATATCTTTTTACACTGGTGTATCCAAAACTTAAACTAATGTTTTGTTTTTTTAAAGGCATTAGCCTTTTGAAATTATGTAGAAAATAAAATGTGGAGTTACAGACAAAAGTTCTAATACTAGCTTGTACAACAATAAATTTAAAAATGTATTAGTCTCTTAAATCATGCAGAAGACAAAAAAAAATGGAGTCATAGACTATTGGTACAGTAATACTAATTTTAATAACTGCCCATATGTTTACCTTTACTAAGATCTTTATTTCTTCATAAAGCTTCAAGTTATTGTCTAGTGTCTTTTTGTTTCAACCTGCAGGACTCCCTTTAGGAGTTCTTGCAGGGCAGGTCTAGTGGTAAAGAACTTGCTCAGATTTTGTTTATCTGGGAATGTCTTAATTTCAAGGACAGTTTTACTGGATATAGGATTCTTGGGATTCTTAGTTGACAGATTCTTTCTTTTAACACTTGAATATATCCACCTACTGCCTTCCTGCCTCCAAATTTTCTGATAATAAATCTGCTGATAATCTTATTGAGGACCGCTTTTGTGTGACCATTTGCTTTCCTCTTGCTGCTTTTAAGATTATCTTTGTCTTTGAATTTTAAAGGTTTGATTATAATGATAGCAGTATGGATATCTTTGAATTCATACTACTTGGATTTCATTGACCTTACTTTTGTTGTTGTTGTTGTTGTTGTTGTTTTGGCTGCATTGGGTCTTCATTGCTGCATGCAGGGTTTCTCTAGTTGCGGCAAGTGGGGGCTACTCTTTGTTGTAGTGCACGGGCTTCTCACTGCAGTGGTTTCTCTTGTTGTGGAGCATGGGAACTAGGCACACAGTCTTCAGTAGTTGCAACACACGGGCTCAGTAGTTGAGGCATGCATGCCCTAGAGTGTTCAGGCTTCAGTAGTTGCGGCATGTGGGCTCAGTAGTTGTGGTGCGTGGGGTCTAGGGCTTGTTGGCTCCAGTAGTTGTGGCGTGTGGGCTCAGTAGTTGTGGCTTGTGGGCTCTAGAGCGCAGGCTCAGTAGTTGTGGTGCACGGGCTTAGTTGTCCGCAGCATGTGGGATCTTCCCGGACCAGGGATCGAACCCATGTCCCCTGCATTGGCAGGCAGATTCTTAACCACTGCGCCACCAGGGAATTCCCAACCTTAGATGTTTATCTTCTTGTCTCTCATCAAATTTTGGAGGTTTCCAGCCATTATTTCTTCTAATAATCTCTCCTTCACCTTCTTTCTTTTCCTTCTGGTACTCCCATAATGTGTAAGTTGGTCCACTTGATGATGTCCCACAAGTCCCTTAGGCTCTGTTTACTTTTCTTCAATCTTACTTTTTTTTTCTGTTCCTCAGACTTGATAATTCCAATTATCCTATCTTCAAGTTTGTTGATTCTTCCTTCTGCCTGTTGAAATCTGCCTTTGAATCCCTTCAGTGAATTTTTCATTTCGGTTATTGTATTTTTCAGCCCTAGAATTTCTTTGGGGTATCTTTTAAAATTTTCTGTCTCTTTATTGGCATTTTCATTTTGTTCATGCATTGTTTATGACTTTCCCCACATCTTCCTTTAGTTCTTTGAGTATTTTTACAACAGTGGTTTTTAAATCTTTGTCTAGTATGTCTACCTTCTTGTCTATCTCAAGGATAGTTTCTATTTGTTTATTTATTTCCTTTGAATGGGCAATACTTCCCTGTTTCTTTATACTCCTTGAGATCTTTTGTTGAAAAATGGTTATTTGAATCTAATAATTTGGTATCTCTTGAAATTAGATTCTCCTCCTTTCTCAAGGGCTTGCTGGTTTATGTTTTTGTCTTATTTTGATTGTTTTAAGCTTGCCCTGAGGTGTAAACTTAAGGTCTTTGCAGGTTTTTTCTGAGCCTGTGCCTTTCCCTGGGCATGAGTAATGACTTTCTAATTTCCTCTATATATACAGCTTCTTTTGAATGTCCTAGGCTTCAACGTCTGACTCCCAAACGGGGAAAAACAGAAAAATGAAAGAGGGTTAAAAAAAAAGGGGGGGGTGCCAACTCATTACCTCTCCTGGAAGTCACTTGAACCAGGGGGGAGAGGCTTGCAACAATGGAGGGGGGTGGTGCAAATAATAGCTGGCCACCTCTATGTCTGCACTTCCATGATCAGAAGAAGCAATCAGAACACAGATCTTCAATATTTAGAGGACAGAGTCCTCAATGCCTACCTTGGCTCCTGCAAGCTGCATGCAAGCTGCTCCAAGATCAAGTACACAGCTGTCTGCCTTGGCTGGGGAGCTGCTACTGTGCTGAATTGAAATTGATTAAAATTAACTGCAATTTATTGTCAAAGACTTTCCCTGGAAGCTGCAAGCCTTTAACAGACTCCAGAGTTCCAAAATAATTGCATCTGCCAGTGCAATTGTTGTCTAGGTGAGAGGACAGATTTCTGGTGCTTTCTACTCTGCCATCTTCCCAGAACCTTCCTCCCTAGTTAAATATTTTTAAGAAATATGGAGTCTGCAAATATCAACATTGCTGTGAACTGAGGTGTTTTCTTTCTTTTAAAGTAAAAAAAGAAAAAGTTAACATAACCACCTGTTTTTACTTGGAAGAAACTCTAGAGTGCAAATTCATTTATACTAAATACTGCATGGTCTGACTTCACATGATTCCTATAAACATACATATATTTAACATACATAAACAAACATATATGTATATATATTCCTATAAACATACATATACATACAAATATTATTCCTAATGATGCCAAGATTTTGTGATTCAAAATGTGGACGGAAAGGGGAGAGAAATGAGATCTTTAAGAGAAACTTACATGCATATGAAATCTGGACTCTGAGAGAGCTGAAGTTCACGCTATATCTTGGAACACAAATGGAATGTAATTTACTCCTTCACTCCTTTATTCATTCATTCATTCATTCAATGAATATTTATTGTGTGCCATTATGTCCCAAGCACTGTCCTAGACATTAAATACACAACAGTGAACAAAAAGACAAAGTCCCTTTCTCATAAAACTTACATTCTCACAGACACAAAAATAGTAAACACAACAAATAAATTATACACTATTTTCTAAGGCAATGCTCTAGAGAAAATATAAATCAGGGAAAGGGAACGATGAGTATCAGGGTGGGGGAAAAGTGCTGCTATTTCTTCTGCAGTGTTTAGGGAAGCCCTCATGGTAGTAAATAATCCTATATATTTGAATTATAGTTAATTCAGTTGGTAGTCAAACCTTCCTTTCAATCAGTTAATATGCAACACCCATATTAGTCTAACTTTCTCCACCTGGAGATTCTTTTGATCTTTTTTCCTTATTAAATTAAAATGTTCCAAAATGCTGTGTTTGTTGCTTAGTGGATCAGGCATGTGATGTACAAAAACCTGAATAAATACCCCTCCACACCCCACCCCAGAGGTGTATGCAATTTTTGAGTGATTCTTTAAAGGATTTGTTAAAATGCCAAAATAGTGCCACAGAAAACACGTCAAATAAAGATTGAAGTTTACTTTATGAAAAAAAAAAGTGTTTAACAAGGGTTTATGGGGTTTTATAAAAACACCTTAACACCTTACAGACCTAAGGGGGAAAAAGCTCTATTTAAGTATCATGCACCAACAGCAGACCACCCAATGCTGATGACTAGAATCCTCAAACAGACCCATCCTTGGGAGCCCATGTGGGGATCATAATTTTATGGTCATTTTAATTGTATTTGGGTTATTACCTCATGCCCCAGCAAACACCTACAGTATTTAATAAAAATGAGTGCAGAACACTGTTCTCGTTAAACTATGTATTAACCAAAATCATAAACTAAGTATGCTTCACCATAAATTAACTGGGTGTTTAGTGTTTCTTTGATTTTAAGTTATATTTATTTTTCTTATAACATGGTATATGCTTCACTATGTACCAAATCAATGTTAATTGACTTAGCATTTAGACACAGTCTCCTATCTCTAGCTCATAGAGCCACAAACACATCTGCCCCGCATATTATAAAGTGATAAATACAGTTAATCAACCCTCCAGATATTTGAAAGAGTGGCTATAAAAATCACCGGGAAATTTTTTTTTAATTTAAAATTTTTTTAAATAAAAAATAAATCACTGGGACTGAAAAGCAAACAAACCTTTTCTTTTTTTTTTTTAAGAACAGGGGAAAAACACTTCATTTTGTATTTGTCTAGAGTCTAGTTGTAGTACTACTACTTACATCAAAGGTAATTCACATACAAAAAGTTGTGGTCTTCCTCTGCAGAACAAAAGGAGGTATCTTGAAAATCTAAATTCCCTCATTTTATGTTTGTCTAGAGTCTAGAAAATGGATTCTTAATTTTTTGCTCCAGTGCTCTGCAGAAAAAAAACGAACAGGTGAAGACAACATACAGAATTTAGAATTGATGTTCTTTACCGCCACCACTGTCTGACTAGATATTCCAGCAAAATTCCCTTAATTACTAATTTACAGCTTCTTCTATTTCCTTACCTGGTCATTCCATAACCCATTAAATTTAGATTTGTGCACTCCTCCCCCTACAACATCACACTGATGGAATTCTTATTTAAGTCCCCCAGCATTTCTTAATTGCCAAAATTGTTTGTCCATTTTCAGTCCCAATTGATTTGACTTCTCTGTAACTTCGACCTTATAGAGCAGAGGTCCCCAAACTTTTTGGCACCAGGGACCGGTTTCATGGAAGACAATTTTTCTATGGACTGGGTGGCAGGGGGAGTGGAATGGGGGATGGTTCAGGTGGTAATGTGAGCGATGTGGAGCAGCAGATGAAGCTTTGCTCACTTGCCTGCTGCTCACCTCCTGCTGTGCAGCCCGGTTCCTAATGGGACACAGACTGGTACCACAACAGGGGGTGGGGATCCCTGTTATGGAGCACTCCTTCCTCCATGAAGCCCTCTCCAACTTGGGTTTCCACACCATCACCATCCTGGATCCCATCCTACAGTCTTGGAGCCACTTATCAGTCTCCTACGCTGGCTTCTTTTTCTCTGATCATCTTTTAATTACCAGTGATCCTATAACATCCTGGACATTCTTCTCTTTTCACACTGCAAACATTCCCTGAGTGATTCAACCAATCTTAGTCTACTGACTATATGGTTACAATTCAAACTGAATGTGTGATGTCCCCCTCCTCCAAGAAGTGTTGGAACACTCCTCCCCTGGTGTTCCTAGTCTCAGTTAGAACAGATATTACCTACCAGGTGCTGGTGAGAGAAACTTAGACGTCAAAATTCTCTTTCCTCTACCCTCCATGTAGAGTTACCAGATTTAGCAATTAAAAATACAGGACCCTCAACTAAATTTTAATTTCAATAAACAATGAATAATTTTTTGTATTAGTATTTCACAAGTATTGAAATTTCACTGTATTTTATTTGGCAATCCTACCCCTACATCTAATCAAACATCAAGCTCCTAATTATTTCTAAATAATTAGGAGAAATATTGTCTCAGTGGACAATTTCATGTCCATTTATTTCCCATTGCCATCATCCTAGATTTAGCTACCATTGTCTCTTTCTTAGATCTCTAAAATAACCTCCCAGACAGACTCCCTGAATGCTCCATGACCCCTTAACTCTCTATACAGCACAGTAATCTTTTAAAAGACATGAATTATATCATGACATCCTTCTCCTTATTTCCCTTCAACAAATTCCTTACTATTAATACCTCAATATTGGCCTCTGCCTACGCCAATAGGCAAAGGCAAGTAGTAGGACCTACTTTTTAGTGATTCTATTAAGTTTATTATGCTTTGGCCACAATTATCTTATTTCAATCCTTCAAACTCTTTTAGAGCCTTCCTGCTTTCACACAGACAATTTCCACCACCCTAGGCTTTATAGATCACTGATAACAGAATTTTTTTAAAGTAATTTATTGAGGTGAAATTCACATAGAACAAAATTAACCATTTTAAAGTGAACAATTCAGTGGCATTTAGTACATTCGCAGTGTTGTCCAGCCCCTACCTCTATATTTTTCTAAAACATTTCCATCACTCCAAAGTAAAACTCTTTAGGGAATTCCCTGGTGGTCCAGTGGTTAGGACTCTGAACTTTCACTGCTGAGGATGCGGGTTCCCTGGGCCAGAAACTAATATCCCACAAGCTGTGGGGCTTGGCAAAAAAAAAAAAAAAATAGTCAAAGTAAAGCCCATTACCCAATAAGCAGTTTCTCCCCTTCCCCCCTCTCATCATCTCCCAGCATCCATCAAACTGTTCTCTGTCTCTGTAGACTTGCATATTCTAGACAATTCAAATAAATGAAACCATACAATATGTGGCCTTTAGTGTCCAGCTTCTCTCATTTAAAATGTTTTAGAGGTTCATTCATGTTGTGGTAAGTATCAGTTCTTCATTCCTTTTTTGTGGCTGAATAATATTCCATTGTATATCTATACCGTGATTTGTTTTTCCATTCATTTGTCAATGAACATCTGGGCTATATCCATCTTTTGGATATCATGAATAATGCTGCTATGAACGTGCTTGTACATGCACTTGCTTGAATACCTGTTTTTAGTTTCTTTTGGGTATATATCTAGGCATGGAATTGCAAGTCATATGGTAACTCTGTAGCTTAATTCCTAACTTTTTGAAGAACCACTAAATGGTCTTCCACAGCAACTGAACTATTTTACATTCTTATCAGCAATGTATGAGGGTTCCAATTTCTCCACATCCTCATCAATACTTGTTATTATCTGACATTTTGATTATAGCCATCCTAGTGGGTATGAAGTGGTATCTCATGTGGTTTTGATTTGTATTTCCCAATGAATAATGATTTTGAGCATTCTTTCATATGCTTGGTTGCCATTTGTATATCTGTTTTGGAGAAATGTCTGTTCAAGTCCTTTGCCTATTTTTTAAACTGGGTTGTTTGTCTTTTTGTTGTTGAGTTATAAGAGTTCTTTATATATTTTGGACACTAAAACCTTATCAGATATGTACTTTGTCAATGTTTTCTCTCATTCTGTATGTTGTCTTTTCACTTTCTTGATAATGCCCTTTGATGCACAAAAGTTTTTAATTTTAATGAAGTCTATTTATCTATTTTTTCTTTTGTTGCTTGTGCTTTTGGTGTCATATCTAAGAATTAGTTGTCAAATTCCTGGTCTTGAAGATTTACCCCTACATTTTCTTCAAAGAGTTTTACAGCATTTACTTTTTATGTTCAGGTCATTGATGCATTTTGAGTTAATTTTTATATATTCCTATCTTCTTCCCCATCTCTTCCCACCTCTCCTGTCCAGCCCCTGTGTATCTTTCAGGGCTCAGCTTAAATGTTACCTTCCCTCCTTCTCAGAGTAAATAAGGTCTCCTATTAAATGCCCACATTGCAATGTGTTCTTAACTTCTGTCCTCTCTGCTACATTGTAAGTTCCAGAAGATAAGCCTTCTGTTTGTCTGATTCACAGCTGCATCTCCATTAACCAGTAGGGTGTCTGCCATGTATATTCGGAAATGTTTGTGGAATCACCCACTTCCCATAATTTATCTCCAACTCAGGCCTCTTCTCAAACATACTTATTTAATGAATACAAATTTTTTTCCTTGCCTCCAAGTCTCTGTCTGAAATAAGCTGTGCTCATTGTCTGCCTAGCAACTAATATGTACCCTGCAAAACTTGCTCAAATGTCACCTCTTCTATAAAGACGTATATGACTTCTGTAGATATTTATTCACTCCTTGATAGCACCCTGTAGCTAGTTCCATAACAGCACTCAACCTATTGCATTACGGTTAATCTTTACAGGTCTGATCCTACACTAGGCTATAAACTCTTCAATGGAAGGGAATAACCACCTTTTTATTTCTTTAGTGCCTCATACAGTGCCAGATACATAGTGGGAACCCAACAAATATTTGTTAAATAAACGAGTGAATGAATACGTGGACAGTGAAAAAACATGAATCAAATTAATAATTATTTTTCTGTGTCCCCATAAGTGCGAAGACCTGAAAGTTGCCTTAGAATGATGTAGTAATTGCTCAGGTCTCCATCATAATCACCAGGCCATTTGTGGATCTGCCCTTCAAATTTTCTGTTTAACTACATAGAAATTAAATTCCTGGGTTAATGAGCTTGTAAGACAAGTCAATTACCAGAGTTTAAAAAAAAATTTTAGATGCTTGGTATGTGCTGGGTGCTATGGGACAAAGAAAAGAAACATAAGGCATGATCTTTGTCCTTACAATCTAGATTAGCGGAAAAGGTGAACTAAAATGAAATAATGAATGAATTATATAACAATGCATAATATAAGAATAGTCTATTACTAAGTACTAATTATCTGACAGTTTAAAGCTATAAATGCAATGGAATTCAGAAATAAACAAATAAGCTCTACTTATATAAGAAATCGTTATTATATACCTATTATTATAACAGGCTCTGTGCTAGATGCTGGGAATCTACACATGAAGAAGACATCCCCTTCTTAGTCAAAAACTCTTTTGAGCATCTGAGTAAAATCATGCTCCTCTCTCTAGGAAAATGTTGACATAGCCATATAGTCAGAAGCACAGGTTAACAATCTGGACTTGCAATTGGAATCTGAAGTGAGGGGCAGTCTTGTGGGCCAGAGCACTTACCTGTGGGGTCTGCACTAACTCCAGGTAGTTAAAGTCATAACTGAATTATAGGACACCCAGGTGGGTGTCCAGACAATTGGAAAATTGCTTGGTGTGGAAAACCCACAGGTTTGGTGTCAGAGTGTCTATGTGAATAGAGGAAACAGGCTTTCCTTTAATAGTTTCATGGTTATACTAACATATTGTTCTTTATGTCAACACTATGCTATTCATCTCTAATAGGGCTGGCTATCTATCTCATAGAATATTCCTAGGAAAATTGTTTTCTCAAATAATTTTTAAGTATATCACTGACGATGGGGATTTTTGAGTTACTAATGTTATCTTGTGCTGATGACCTCAGACGTATATATAAAATGTCCTGAAATAATATTAAATATTTTCTGAAGTAGGCAGTGGATGATACAAGTAAAGTCTAAGAAAAATCTAATGGTGAGATAGAAAGACTGGAAAGGAGGAGGGTCATGGTAAGGCAACAGGCCTTGATCTAAATGAGAGAGGGTGAGGATTTGAATTCTGGCTGGCAGCAAGGATGCAAGGGAGATATTAAAGAAATTCACATTTTAAAGTTCAGGATTTGACATTTGAAAACAAGAAAGGAGCCACAGATGCTAGTTATCATGGAAAACAGTCACATCTTGATAAAAGTAAAGAAATTGGGAGGGACATATGATGAACCCAAATTTGGCGATGTTGAACTTTAAGTAGTGACACAACATTTGGAGATTGGAGGCTGGAACTCAGCAAGCTGGAGGCGCATTTGGGTGTCATTAGCAAAATGTTAATTGCTGAAATCAGTAGAATGTATGCTCTCTTTGATGGAGAAATTGCAACAAAATCAGAGAAATAGGGGCCACAGAGGGGGAAAGACTTAGAAATAGGCTCTTCTCATACATCTATGCACAATTATTACTGGAAAGTGTAACCACTTTAATTTAAAAATCACAGCAGGCAACTTTTGTAATGGTTCTTACCTCTCAATGATCTCCCATCTCTAGGAATGTCTTATGGCTATAGGGATGGCATCCAGTGTCCATGCTGCAACATGACCCTGCACCTTGGTCATTGATCAAGAGAAGGTAAACCTATCTTAAGCAGAAATATTCTCTTTCTTTCCCCACCCCCTCTCTCCCCCTCTCCCTCGCCGCCTCACCGCGTTTTCTCTCGCATGTGCACATTTAAAACTTAGAATGGAAAGACATTGCACCTACAGTAGAGCCGCACAGAAAAGGTCAACCGGGTCCCATTTCTAAGGTCCCTTAGAAGCTTAATCCCTAAGGTTTGGTTTCCAATACACCAGTCTCTTTCTAACAAATGCTATTACTCCTGTTTCTGCTTTAAGGTACTTGGAATCAGTTTCCATTGCTATGAACAAAAGACTCAAGTACTACCACTGTCTTAGTCTGTTTGGGATGCTATAACAAAATACCAGAGAGAGACTTGGGTAGCTTATAAACAACAGAAGTGTATTTCTCATGGATCTGGAGGCTGGAAAGCCTAAGATCAAGATGCCAGCAGATTCAGTGTCAGGTGAAGACCCACTTCCTGGCTCACAGATGGAGGGCTCAGCCCTGGTGACCTAACCATCTCCCAAAGACCTTCCTCCAAACACCATCCCATTGAGGATTAGGTTTCAGCACGTGAATTTGGCAGGGACACAAACACCGTAACAACAGCAAATACTTAATGACCGGTCCCTCAGTGCTACTCAAACTTTAGTGTGGATATGAATCACTTAGGCATCTTGTTAGCTGTAGTTTCTGATTCATAAGGCCTGAGGTGGGGCCTGGGAATCTGCATTTCTAACCAGCTCCCAGGTGATGCCATTAAGGCTGGTCTGAAGACAAACTTGAGGTAGCAAAGTACCACGTAACGCTGACTCGGTCCTCAAGGAACTCGTAGTCTGGCAAGGCAGACGAGCCATACACACATGAAATAAATATTTCAGGGTATCGCTATACAGCCGAAAGTACCCTGGAGTGATTTTAGCCTTGGTTCTATTTAAACCTGCTGTGCTTAAACTTGCAAATCACTCAATCAAATTGGACCTCAATTTCTGCATCTGTAGAACGAGGGTGACAGGATGACTATCACATCTCTCTCAACTCTTAAATTCTCTCCGTGATTAGGGTTAAAATTAATTATACAAACAGGGTGGAATATCAGATCAGACAACTGTCCCTTATATGTGTGTAATAAGAAAAGTTATTTCTAATAAAAATATACCTTTAATAATTTTTAAAATGTGCACAAAATATTGGGTGGAAAAAGTTTAATAAATAATATATACAATATTGAATTAATTTGTACATATGTGTGTATATACATGTGTATTTATACATACACACACACACACACAGAGAGAGAAAAGCCCGGAAGTGTTTAAATTCAATGTTAATTCTAAATTTTCCTCTTTATCCTTTTTTGTATTCTCTCCTAACAGGTATATTTTTATAAGAAACCCCAAGTCTATGACAGATCATCCTTGAGTTCATCCTTGCCAATCCCTGAGTGTCCCAGCCCTACCCAGCTGCTCCCCATCTCAGCCCTGAGCTGGGAATGGCTCAGTCAGTCCATATGTTAGAAGCTTCCTTCTCATGAGTGAGCAGAATCTGGAATCAGTTTGTCCAGTGTTCCTGGAGGTGAATTGAGACTCCTGGGAATGAGCTACCATTTGATCTGACTGGCCTTCTGCCCAGCTTCTGGTTTTCACCCTAGCTCCCTGCTGGGATAGGAGCCCAGCCTTGAACCTCAGCCAAAAAAGCTGTAGCCCTCACTCGGCTTAATTCTTGCCAGCCCAGGAGACAGACACTGCTAGGGGTATCACCACCACTACCATCCCAACTTCCCCAGCTACTAGATTGTCCGAATTAGCCCAGGGAGACCTCCCAAGACTGCAGCTCAGATAACAGCTCAGATAACAGCAAATTCTCCCCCAGGCCTGAGACATTAGCCTGCCAAAAGCCTTTTACAAATGACTCCTTTACATTCACAAGTAGGCTAGAAACACTGTAACACGTTTTGCAGGTTAACTCACTGTACAGACAAAATAGCAGCTATAGTTTAAGAGGTGAAATGTCTGTGCTATTCAATCACAGTGCAATCATCCATTTTAATTTTTATCTGTGCTTGTATTATGGATGAATTGCGATCCTGTAACATTTGGGGGACTTGGTTTCCTCATCTGTAAAGTGATTGGACAACCCTTCAATTAAAATTCTAGATAAGTTTCTTTACCAAGCAATTATACTCATTTTTTGGACCTCTTCTGTTTCTCCCATAGTGTACATACTGCTGAGTATGGCAGCGATCTCAGACTATTTTGTGGTTAGTTGTACCCGTGTGTTTTTCTCCTGTGAGTTCCTTGAAGACAGAGATTTTGTTTTACTTGGTCTTGGAGGCTGAGTTTCTTGCATGGTTATCAGCTCACAGTGGGCTTCGGTAAGCATTGACTGAATGGCAAACATTAATATCTAAGTCACAGCACAACACCCGAGATACTCCGCACTTGAGCAAAATTTGCAAAATATGTTTTCTTTATAGTTCTTAACCTTTCCTTACATCCGGAAAATGCCATTTTTAGATAAAATTAGTCATGTTCAACTTCATCAGGGGAACTTTCAGTTCTTTTGGCTATTTGATAGTTGGAAAATGGACGGGGGGAGGGGAAGCCATTATTTTATGGATTAATATAATCCACCTTCTTCAAAAAAGGACTTAGGGCAGTTTGCAACATACAGGAAGAGGCAGGAACTGGCAAGCTTTGCCTTATTGACACTCTGAAGCCCTGAAGCTACCTCTCCAGAGAGAGAACAAGCCTAAAAGAATTTGGGGGAGGAGGAAAGAACAGAGGCACCAGAGAAAGCAACAGAATGTCAAGATAAACAATAAAAATGTCAGGCTAGTGGTAGAGCTTGAGGTAGGCTGGAATAATTTTCTTCTTGACAGATTTCCTTCAGAGATTCCTTGGGTCACTTGAACATTCTGTAAAACATGTAACTATTTGTGTCCCATTTACCCCTAGTCGAGAAATAGTGCTTTGAGAGTCTAGTGGAAGAGACAGTAAAAGATAATTTTCAGAAAAAGGTAAAATCATAACTTCCATAGAGCTATAAACATGTGTTAAAGATTTTTTTAAACAAATCTATGATATGAGGGAACCAGGCATATGTTTAACCGTTTAAAGGAAAAGTCAAAACACAAATTTTTAAGGAGTAAACTAGTCCCTAGTTGATAGGGCCAAAACTAGTTTTTCCATGTGGAGAGGAAATAAATTTAAATCACTAGTAGATCAGACATAATGTACGTATCTATCAGTTAGTAAAACTCACAGAGAGTCGCAAAATAGCTCCATGGCAACGAACCAGGCTAGAATCTGATTATCCAGAAGTGTAGGCTACAGATGAGACATAATTTTCTATTAAAACACAAAGTTTTTTCTACTTGACCCTCGGCCCTAACAGATCTCTTAAACCTAACAGATATTCCAGCCATGCTTTGGTGAGCAAACTGCTGTCATTTCATAATTGAATTCTCTACTGGTATCTGAGATGTTGATATTCCATGCTGCTCATTAAAAAAGAACCCCATTTTTGACGTCAGGGATCCCTGTGTGACAGAGCTGACCTTATGTTTTTAAAATTCTTAAGAACCTGACATTCTGTACTAGACATTCTCTACTCTGGTGCAGAAATGGGACATGGGGGTTTTCCTTATAAACAAGGCCAAATTATTTTCTCAAAAAGTAATGTTGACTCTGCTCAAATACTCAGGTGAGTATTCATTTGAGACCCCAGGGTTCCGTGCCATGAACACAGAAGATAATTTGGGCCTGAGACATTCTGAAGGCTGTTACCTGTTCCCTGGCTTCATACTTTGTAATAATTTCTTCAGGAGCAGAGCAGCATCTCTGATGTACCTGTGGTGCTTCCATAGCTTGAGAGCCAGTCTTGGTGGTGTCTGTGCTCTTTTACACCCGTTGCCCAATTGGTAGAAGCAGTGGTTTCTCCCTGTGAGTTAGACCCTAGATCCAAAGGCAGAAACAGGTTGGGTAGTTGAGCCCTTTAAGGCACCCTCCCCTGACACGTGCTCGCAGCGGGTCACCGCTGGGCTGTCCTCCTCGGGCACCACCCTGCTGGTCTCCCCTTGTTATCCTATCTCGACCCAGGCGCTGAGCGGCCTTTGTTCGCCTATCTGAACTTGTTCTGTGGGTGTATCTCTTCTTTCGGTTTTATCCCCTCGGCTCCTTCCAGGAGCTCCACTCGGTTCCCTGCTACCTCAGGCCACTCCCTCTTCTCAGGAATGTTTCTCTTATCTCTTTTCCTGTCAAGACAGCTGGCAGTTTTATTCAGAATCTCAAGACTCCAGTAATCTTGAGCAAGCAGCAGGCTGGGAGGAGGAATTAGGATCCCCTTGGCTAAACGGGGAGGAGGGGAATTTCCTCCCGGCTAGGCTCTCTTAAAAACCACCAGTTGGCTGCCTTGACCTTAAAAGCAGTTCAGCCTAGCCTTTGGTGAATGTCTGATTTTTTTTTTTTTTCTCTAAGTAGAATTGTATCCCCACGGACCCACCCGGGTAGGTTGGCTGTAAAATATACATTCCAATAGCTGAATGAGTTGACCTGTTGTATGGGGTTACTTAGTATTGTTCATTTAAATACTGGAGAATGTCTGTCAAATACAATGGCTTTTGTTGTAGCACAGATGATGTTAAACTGTTCTGACAGTAAATAGGCAACAGGTTCTGCAGCTTCTAAAGGAAAATCCTGGTTTGTGTTAACCAAACCATGTCATCAGCCTGGAGAGGGGCGCATACTCTTACCATTTACTATGCCTTGCAGCGTCCTCCCTGTTTATTTGACAGCTGTATCAAGTTATATATGAATGCCGAATGAGGACAATACCCTGTTTTATACATTTAGAATTGAAATTTTATCCTACCCAGAAGAAACTCAGAATGGACACCAGGATTATAGAACTCAATTCACAGATTCATCCAAAAGACATTCATTGAGTGCATCACTGTTCTATGAACTGGAGATACAAAGATGAGTAAGACATGGTCTCTGTCCTGGGAGAACTTAAGATACAGTGGAGGAGAGAGTGCAGATGAATATTACAACATTTTCACAAGGTTGACATGGCCATGGGTCACCGTTGTATTCCCGACGTCTAGGATTCCTAAAAACTTATGCATTTGAATAGAAATGAAATTCAGTGGTAGTATTATGACATATGGTCTTATGGGAGCACTAACAAGGGATCTGATCAGGAAATAAAATCACCATTAAAATGTCATTTTTTGGGTTTTTATTTCTGGTATTTTAAAAATCGAAATAATAAAAGTAACACAGGTTTATTGTAAAAAATTATCCACAATCCCATGACTTCAATATTCTTAACTATTTTGTTTCTGAATAATAAATACCTAAAACCTTCTCATTCTTCAGATAAAATATATCCTGAGAGCTAATTAGGAATAAAAGGGCTTGCCTAAGCGCAGTGGCCTTTGTTTTGTTTAAACTATAAATGATAATAAAGAGTTACTATAACCCAACTTAGTAAATGACGTGAATCTGTATCATACATAGAGATCATCATATGACTCTAAAGGTGAGGCAGACAACTTCTTACACGGTTGGAGATTAGTACCACAAGGGTTCTTTTCAAAGAAGACTTCCATGGACAACACTTTTCCTACATTCATATTCATTATTGGTTCTGTCAGTTTAGCCTAAAGTCTTTCACTGAAGTCATTCATAACCACCCCTTCCCCGAACAAAGACAAAGGAGTTATAAAATTATCTGCACTTAATAAGTCCATGTGGGCTTCCCTGGTGGCGCAGTGCTTGAGAATCTGCCTGCCGATGCAGGGGACACGGGTTCGTGCCCTGGTCCGGGAAGATCCCACATACCGCGGAGCAGCTGGGCCCGTGAGCCATGGCCACTGAGCCTGTGCATCCGGAGTCTGTGCTCCGCAATGGGAGAGACCACAACAGTGAGAGGCCCGCATACCACCAAAAAAAAAAAAAAAAAAAGTCCATGTATCATTCCAGGTAAGCCATTTAAATGGTTGTTTTACAAAATTTGCAGGATGTATTTGACTCTCAGAAGTCTTTCTTGAACCACATAAAATATTAAAGATAAATGTGAAAATGAAGATTTGTAATTTTCTTTTAATATCAAAAGAAATGAGTGCAAGTCTTTTTTTAAAAAGGGCTTCTCAGGACTAACACCCGAAAATTCAACACCAGGTTTTTCTCTATCTTACCTCAGTCTCTGACTTTGGCCAAGTCACTTCTTGTACCTAAGTTTTCTCAGCCCAAATGTCATATCAATCACTAGAAGGTGATGAAAACCAAATCATGACTAATGATTAGAGAGGATAAATAAGTTTATAGTTTTAAGAAAAGAATAAGCTACAGATACCAAATTCCTTTAAGACAGCAAAGGCAACACAAATAACTGTGCCTTCAGATTTTTGACCTATAATTTCTTCACCTCTAAAGTGAAGAGTTGAGTTAACTGATCTCTTGGGTCCAATGTGGTTTAAAATTCTATGACCATGTTATTCTATTACTGTAAGAATTATGTCCAGAAAAGTAAGAAATAAAATAGCAGAGAACAAAATAGTACTTCCATAGTAAACATCTCTAAAATGCTTCTAATTTAGCTTCTTCAATAGGAAAGTGAAATCTCAAAGAGGCTTGGCTGGTGGTGAAAAGATACTCTGGAAATGTTAGCCTGATTCAGGCCCAAGGTCAAGGAATTAATATACTCAGAACCACAACAAAGCAGCCATAGTAGCAGAGGGAATAATTTAGACTAGATTGGAAAGGAATTTGCTATTTTCTCCACTCTGGTTTTATTCAAAGCCATAGAAAAATTACTTCCAAGGCAATTTTAAACCTGTATTTAATAATGAAGTATCAAAGTAGATACTAGACATTTCTTTAGGCCATTTATATGTTTCTTTGGGTGGCTGTAGGTTCTCAGCTTCCAGCGTATTTGAGGTATGTATTAATGGCTTAGTACAATGAAGAATCTTAATGGCATATTTACTGAAGCACTTAATCTATTCCTCGGGGGGTGAAGAGATCAAGTGCATCCTTGTTAAAGCACAGAGAGAGGCTTGGTAGAGGCAGTAGAATGGCTGCTGCAGCCTGGGGTCCATAGACTCACCCTGTGTCTTGTTGATAACCTCAACTTGTCAAAGTTATAATTCGTCACCAGGCATTTTGAATTAGAACCTAAGACATTTCATCAATACCTGTCAATCCACACCCGGCAAAGAAAGCAATACAGTGTCAAGCGAAGGATTTAATTTAATGAGCTGGCCATAAAGCTGTCATGGGTTGTTTTTTCTTAGCCTCCCTTCTTTCACCACTTCCAAAGCCAAATCCAACCAAATACACTGGGTGCAACAGAATCATTCTGAGTTGAGAGAAATCCCCACAGACGTCCCCACTACCCATCTGTATAACCAACTAGAGAACTGGCTGGCCAATAAGGCCCCAGTTTCTTTGACTGTTAAGTAAAGATATTAAACTAAATGGCGTTTAGAGCTAACATTCCATAATTCTATCTCATTTTTTTCTTTGGGTAGCTAGTAGTTTGAAGAACCCTGTGTAAAACCAAATTTCCAATTTTTGCCCCAAGGAAATTTGATTTCTTTTTTCTAAAATAAAATCTCTACGGTACAAAAAAGCTCAAGGTACCTATTTTAGCTTTGCTCCTTAGGGTGGTATTTAAAGAATGAAACCAGGAATGGCTGCTATTTAAAGAAGCAGTCATAAAAAAAAAAAAAAAGAATAAAAGTTATAATTTAGAATGAAATTGTTCTCAATGAAATAATGCCACATATGAGTGCATCTTCTTTTTAACCTACCTATGTAGGTATAAATACCATGCAGGTGTCCCTCTGTTATAAGTGGGCTCACAAAAGAAGGGGCTCTTATAAATGAACTGCTTTCTTTCTTTTCTGACTTTCTTTTATTGGGGCATAGTTGGTTAACAATGTTTTGTTAGTTTCAGGTGTACAGCAAAGTGATTCAGTTATACATATACATGTAACTATTCTTTTTCAAATTCTTTTCCCATTTAGGTTATTACAGAATATTGAGCAGAGTTCCCTGTGCTATACAGTAGGTCCCTGTTGGTTATCTATTCTAAATACAGTAGTGTGTACATGTCAATCCCAATCTCCCAATCTATCCCTACCCGCCACCATTCCCCCTGGTAACCATAAATTCGTTCTCTAAGTCTGTGAATCTGTTTCTGTTTTGTAAATGAGCAAATGAACTGCTTTCATTGTAGTTAAGGGTTTGGTTTGGTTTGGTTTTTTAAAGGCTAGTTCTGAAAAGGACCTGGGAATTGAAAAATCACTCCTAGAACTATCTAGAGGAAAACGTAACAAATAAAACTATATTCAGCTTCACTGCTGGACACAAAATTACTAATCGTATAATTACTAACCCTGTTATTGCCAGCATTTCCTTCAAATTACAGAAAGATTTAAATGTTCTTAAGAGCTTCCCTGGTGGCACAGTGGTTGAGAATCCGCCTGCCGATGCAGGGGACACAGGTTCGTGCCCCGGTCCGGGAAGATCCCACATGCCGCGGAGCGGCTGGGCCCGTGAGCCATGGCCGCTGGGCTTGTGCGTCCGGAGCCTGTGCTCTGCAACGGGGAGGCCACAGCAGTGAGAGGCCCGCGTACAGCAAAAAAAAAAAAAAAAAAGAAAATAAGAAAAAAAAATAAATGTTCTTAAATGTTGACCATGAAGCTGAAATGAAATAGAGTGTAAAGACCAGCTTTCCCTATAAACAATGACATAAAGGACAACATAATCAATAACTTCTGGATCAGGCAAGGAGAGGTAGTATACAAGAAACCTGGTTTTATAACAAGGGTCTAATGTGGAGATAGAATGATAGATAAAAGAGTGGATTCTTTAACCAAGTTGAGCTACTTAACTTTTAATCTGCAAAGGACAGTGGAGATTAGCTAAGTCATACAGAAACAACTGAATGCCTTCTCCATGAAGTGACCTATTCTTCGGCTGCAGTAGGATTAAACTGGTTATTTCTAAGTTCCTTCAAGTCTCTTTTTTCAATGATTCCTGGAACTTTCAAAGACTTATCCAAATGAAACACATGCCCAGTTTGAAGGCAAATCTACCACAGAAAAAGCCTCCTTTCAAACCCAGTTCTATCTCACCTCAGCCAGTTTATCCAAGATTCTGGCCTTTCAGCTTTCTGAGCTCAAATTTTCATTTCAACTACTCCACCTCCTAGAAATACCTAATGGACTATTAAAGAATTGGCAATGAGTAAAAGAAATATTTCATAACGGGTATTTTTATTTTGGTTAGAAAAATTCACAGGTTATTTCAATTCACAGCTATAGTCCTTAGCCCATTTTAGAAGAGCAGTTGGGGCTGGAATTTTTTTATTTAGCTTTTCCCTAAACTACCTGCAAATCATTAAAAATGTATACCCAGTTGGATCTATGGTTAACTAACTGTTCTTTGCAAAACCCATCTGTAAAGATTCAGTATAAAACATTTTATTTCCCATTTTGCTGTGATCCTAAATTATTTGGTGCCTCTGCTTAGGCTAATCTTGACCTAATTCTCATAAAAATAAACACAGTGGTGTTAGAGTTCACAACCTTTGGGCATCACAGTTGCATACTTGGAGGTAACACCGCTCTCGTGGGATGACACAGGAATATCTTGAGCACCAAAGTTCTAGAAAGAAGTGACCCAAAGTGTGTGCAGCCCCGTGTGGCTCCCATTAATGAAGGTGTTTAAATCTTATAATCTTGAATTAAAAATCTCTGTCTCATGTTGAAATGTTCTTTGAAGCTGACATTTATTATATGCTTACCATCCAGCAGCAATCAGTTAAGTGTTTGTTTAGTGACATAGGCTTCCCCATACTCCATTCACACTTGATCTTGTACTTCTGAGACCCAGAACAAACACAGGAAAAGAAAGCAAAGTCAGTTAATGGAGGTAGACTGTCATCAAATATTGCTTGTCCCTCAATTAACACTGATAGTTTTTTTTTGTTTTGTCTTTTTGCGGCCTCTCCCGTTGCGGAGCGCAGGCTCCGGACGCGCAGGCTCAGCGGCCATGGCTCACGGGCCCAGCCGCTCCGCGCCATGTGGGATCTTTCCGCACTGGGGCACGAACCCGCGTCCCCTGCATCGGCAGGCAGACTCTCAACCACTGCGCCACCAGGGAAGCCCAAACCCTTATAGTTTTAATGACTCTGTAAAGTTTCAAAAAGTTAATATTAGATATGAAAACCCAAGAATCCACATTTAAATGGAAGCCTTTCATTGGCAGTTGGTCAAGGAATAAATTAAAATAAGGAAAGAGTGCAAGGTGAGGAGTCAGAAGCCCTGGGTCATTTACTACCAGTGGTTTCAGCTTCATCTGTCTCATGGGGCGACCCACCTTAACTACCTGACGAATTTGCTTTAAACATCTAAATGAGGCAATGGGCATGAATGTGCTTTGTAAACAATAAAGTACATTACAAAATATTTGAATAATTCACTTTCCTGTTCTATGTACAGAAAATGGAATACATTCTTGAAAAGAAATTTTTATGAAAGAGTTTCAAAAGGACTGCAAGGTTTCTAATAAAATTTTCTACTATTCTCATCAGAAACATAAGGGAAGGGGTAGTAAGGTAGCAGCTGCCCAAGGAATCAGACAATAGAGAGCTCAAAATCTGGCATCAGGGAGAGCACTGAAAATACCTGAATCTTTCTAAGAAAGTTTGGAGAAAAGAGATTCACAATTTTCCAAAAGACCTAATTTTAGTTTAATTGCGAATTTTTAAAACTACAAAACAGCAAAATATTCATGCAAGCAGAGCTCTTTATTGGTCACCCCAGGGCACCTGTCCTTAGACTGGCCCCTTCTTGCATCTTTACAATGTTTTTGGACACCTGTGACATTCTGAAGGCAAAAGAAAACATCTGCTCACACCCATAATCATGCCTCTGGGTCTTATGAGCCAATGTTTTATTAAATTATTAATAATTATTATAATATTATCGTAGGATTTTTTTAAAACGTGCTGCTATGTTGCATTTATTTTATTTTTTAATTGTTTAAAGATTTATTTATTATTTATTTATTTTCGTCTGTGTCAGGTCTTAGTTGCAGCACGCACCATCTTTGTCGGGGTGCACCAGCTATTTGTTGTGTCACACGGGCTTCTCTCTAGGTGTGGTCTGCAGGTTTTCTCTCTCTAGTTGTGGTGCGCAGGCTCCAGGGCACGTGGGCTCTGTAGTTTGCGGCACGCAGGCTCTAGTTGAGGCACGTGAGCTCAGCAGTTGCGGCGCGTGGGCTTAGTTGCCCTGAGGCATGTGGGATTTTAGTTCCCCAACCAGGGATTGAACCCGTGTCCCTTGCATTGCAAGGCAGATTGTTTACCACAGGACCGCCAGGGGAGTCCTGCATAGTAGGATTTAGATTCGATCACATAGATGTCAGTGGTAAATTGGACAGAGGAACTACTATTTTAATTGAGATTATACTTACTCGTTTATGATTTATTGCTAATCCAACGAAGGGCCTCTAAATGTCTAAGTGTCCCAGGTCCAGAATTACTGAAACAGTGCAAAATAAACACAAGCTTCAGTATGAAATAGAAATATAAATAGAAATAATAATTCAAGGAGAAATTTGGAGATATGTGAGTTTCTCTAAGAAAGCTTGGGGGAATGAGATCCCTTGCTATTTATAAGGCTCTGTTAAAATGAAATCAATTGATTTCTTTTCAAAGTTATAAAGTTGCAAAAGAGTCATGCATGCATCTTCTTTGCTAAGTAACAGAGAGAAATAGACGTGAATAATTTTCTCTGTATTTGATCCATCTTTTCTCCTCTCCATCTCTCTATCCCTCCTTCCCTCCTTCCTTTCTTTTTTCTTTCTCTTTTTCTGAAAAGCAATGAGCTTAATCTGTAAAGAAATAGGATGTTTCCTATAGCCTGGGCAACTTTTAATATTTTTTTATCTTTGTGTCTCCATCCTGCACCACCCCCTCTCTCCTAACAGTAGTGATGGGGGGAGGGTTTTATTTGATTAGGTCAAAGGTGAGACTCCCAGGACAATATTATCCTTTTAATAGTCTTTGGTATGACAGAAAACATAAAACCAGAGGCCACATACCTGTCTTATCCACACATACCATCAGCATCAATAGGTATTTTACCACGGCCTGAGGCAGTTTATTCTTACAAGTATTCTGCCCTCCAACCACCCCTGCACCCTGATGAACCATTACTTGTCTTTTCCTGTTTCAAATTTTACTGCTTGTAAATAGAAATCAGCTAAATCCTACATTTCATAACAGCTACATCAATCTTTCTGATGCTCAAGTAATATTAAGTTATTGCTATGTGGTATCCAAACTAGATGATGTAATATAGAACAAAAGAAGCTCTCTCTCTCTCTCTCTCTCTCTCTCTGTGTTTCATATATATTATATATTTGACAGAGAGGAGAGCTACTTCAGAATTACTTAGAATATTCAACTTAGTTTTACTACCTGCGCAATTTAGTAAAACTAATCAACCTGTTCCCTTCATTCTAAAAAGGGGATAGTGATAATTACAGGAATATTGTGGGATTAAATACAATAATACATAAAGAATGCTTTATCATAACAACTAGCACAAAGAAAGTGCTCAGTTAATGTTAACTAATTTTTATAATTAATTAATTAATTAATTAATTAATTTTGGCTGTATTGGGCCTTTGTTGCTGCACACAGGTTTTCTCTAGTTGCGGTGAGCAGGGGCTATTCTTCGTTGCGGTGTGCAGGCTTCTCATTGCAATGGCTTCTCTTGTTGCAGAGCATGGGCTCTAGGCATGTGGGTGTCAGTAGTTGCAGCATGCGGGCTCAGTAGTTGTGGCGCACGGGCTTAGTTGCTCTGCGGCATGTGGGATCTTCCCGGACCAGGGATTAAACCCGTGTCCCTTGTGTGGGCAGGTGGATTCTTAACCACTGTGCCGCCAGGAAAGTCCCATGTTAACTATTTTTAATGTTGTTATGAGGACAAGAGGGAGTCTGCACAAGGAATCAAGTAGAGTACCAGGCCTCAGTAAACATTTGAAAGAACCTGGGTCCCTCTATATGCCAACCCTTCCTTCCTCTTTCCTATTTCAGGGTTAAGAGACGTGAGTGAACAAGATCACTAAACAGTAGCGCTTGTAATCAACATGAACAAAGAAAATCAGCAGAGGATTTTGCTGCAAAAACACTTAAAAAGGTCTTTTTAGCACAGAAGATGCGCCAGATTTATCCTGTTGTTCTGGATAATGCTAGAATTACTCCTCAAGTTGGAAAGAGCATGATCACTGGACATGTTAAAATTTATGGTCAGTCATATGACATTTTTAAAAAAAATAAATTTATTTATTTTATTTTTGGCTGCATTGGGTCTTTGCTGCATGTGAGCATTTTTTAGTTGTGGCGGGCAGGGGCTACTCTTTGTTGCAGTGTGTGGGCTTCTCGTTGCGGTGGCTTCTCTTGTTGCGGAGCATGGGCTCCAGGCGTGTGGGCTTCAGTAGTTGTGGCATGTGGGCTCAGTAGCTGTGGCTTGTGGGCTCTAGAGCGCAGGCTCAGTAGTTGTGGCCCACAGGCTTATTTGCTCTGCTGCATCATATGATATTTTTAACAGGCAAGAGGAAACAGAGTCTAATATGGAAATGACTAAATCTTAACAGTAATTGAAGTAACTTACTCTTTAACCTCGTGAGGATGGAAAACTATCTTTTCACTTGACAAATGCACATGACAATGACAAATGCCCCGTGTATCTTCCATTGAATGAAAGAAGATATAGTACAATTTCATTATGGTGATAATTCCTTTTACAATCATTTTTTTATTATGAAATGTTTCAGATATATACTTTAAAAAATATAAAGAATATAATAAGCCCCTGGGTATACACTATTCAGCTTAAGAAAGAAAACATTACAAATGTAATTGAAACCCCATAATGATCTCATTTCTCAATTCCTCTTTCCCCTGGGCCCCAAGGTAATCACCATACTGAATTTGGCGTTATTTATTTACATGGGATGTATTCTCAAGGTTACTTTCTCAGACCAAGATAAAAGAGCTAGTCTTCTATCAATCTTCAGTTAATTATTCCCTTTGTGCCTCTGAGTAGAATTTATGATGTGGCAAGGTCTAGTAATATCAGAATTAGGTACCATTTTTTTAAATTAAATCAAAAGAGGGAAAATATGCCATTTTAAGGCCACTCAAACTATGAAAAGTAAAGTCAATGATATTTTTGAAAAACTTTATAGATGTGGAAAGAATTCAAGATTCGAGTTTCAGCAATATGGCAGATTATACATTAAAAACCCTCCTGCTATATCAACTGGAAATGCTGGGAAAAGTTACACAAACTTTTAAAAAAAGATGCACAGCTAAGCTCATATAAAAGAAAAATATCCAGGTGCCAGGGATAATGAAGCAACTGAAAACTTGACTGACAATGAGTACGTCACCCTGTGCTTGCCTCAATGGTGGGTGGTGAGGAGTGGCTGAAATCTAGGAGTTTGGTTTCTAAGGGAAAGCAGAGGATAGACAATAACTTGGCTCTTGCAAGATGGAGAACTGAAACTAAGATTCCCCACATAAAACTGGAAGCGCTAAACTCTTGGGAGAAAAAAAATCTGTCCACCAGCAAAAGAAAACAAAAGACAATAGGGAAACTATCTTACCTGTGCTTGGGCTCTGAGTGGGGAAAATAAATCTCTTGAGAATTCATAATACAGGTCTGCACAACACAGAGGACTGAATTTATGTCATATGTTGTCTAGGAAACCACAAGTCAAGAAATTACAAAAGACGAAGTCCTAAGCCAGGGATCCCCTAAGCATACAAAAGTAAACCCGAAGCTATCCTGGGATAACCTTAACCCAGACTGCACAGGAATTTATAGTTAAAGCCTTGATGAAGATAAGTCACAATCCAAGATTTAAAAACAAGGGAAAACATATATCTATAGGGAAAACATGTATCTATATCTATATCTATCTATCTATCTATCTACACACTATAGGTAGATTCTGTAGCCCCAAAACGGCAGATTAAAACCGAAGAAATTAACACAATAGAAATAGCTGTTAGAGACTACTAAATAATTATAACCAAAAGAATTATCATATAACTAATTAGTCTAAAATTCCCCCAAATTCTGATAACTATTACAAATTCTGCATTCCTTAGCACACATAAAAATGAAAAATGGGTGAACAGCTGTTAAGGGAAAGATTAATAACTGCATTCTGAGGAAAGATCAGAGCAAAACCAGAAATATAAACATTGAATTATTTGCCACTGAATTACTTTGAAACCATGTAATAATATAAAGTTGTGAATGCACTTAAGAGTTAGCTACTGTGGGGAAAAATGGCCTCCTTTTGGAAATGTGTAAATTGAGGCTCCTTCCTCAAAAGTACCTGCAAAAACATTGATGTAGAGCAAGAAACTACCTATATAGTATCTGGAGAATATTGGCCTACATATCAAAGCTAAGAGGGTAGTTTGAATGTTGGGAGAGGTGGTGGTGAAGAAAAATGTTTTACTCATCTTAATAATTTTCCCTATATGTAACTATTTGTAATGCTTTATAAATTAATGATCAATATATTCACCATTGTCTCCTTACCTAATTTATTCTTCTGAGGTCCCCATACAGTAGACACCTATATAAACATCTTAGCATGATATCAATATCTGTTTGTTGATTATATTTAACCTAAACTTTCTGCCTAGCCACAGGTAAATAGACAATGAATCTTGTCTATTTTGTATTTCCAGTCATTTTTGCCACTTCCTCTCTGGCCCCTCATCACATCACACCTGGGTTTAACATTTAGTCATTAAATATTTGACTGTAAGCTTACCATGTATCAAGTACCATTGTTCTAGATGATACATTATTTAAAAGGTTTTAGAACCTATCTTTACTGCCTCTGGTGCTTCCTGCTCCAGTTGAATCTTACTAATTTAATCTTCTTAAAACACATAGCACTCATCTATCTGTTCAAAATCCATCAATGTTTCCCTGAAAGAAGATACAGCCCAAACCTTTTACTTCATTTTAAAAAACCCTCCAAAATCTGGCCCAAGAGTATCTTTCTAAAGTTTTCTCTCATCTCTCTCCAAGATGTTTACTTGCAATGGTTTGGGAGGCAATATCTTCCAAATAACCTGTATAGATTTCTTCCTAGCAGAGAGTCAAACTGAGTGGGGAAAAAAAAACCCCGAATTATATTATATTTACAGAAAACATGTAAGAAATATAAGGATATGAAATGGTGGAAAGATAAGGAATGGAAAAAGATGTAACGCTCAAATACTAATCAAAAGAAAACTAGCATAGTTTTATTAAATCAAACAAAGCAGACTTTATGGCCAAAAACATTACTAGCGACAAAGAAGTACACTTCATAATACATGGTTTGATTGATCAGAAAGATATAATAATTCTAAGTGTGTATGTACTTAATAACACATCCTCAAAATATATAGAGAAAATTGACATAATTATTAGAAAAAGTAGACAAATGCACAATCATGTGGAAGATTTTCATATAACTTTCTTATTAATGGATAGAATAAGCAGACAAAATAATCAGTAGAATATACAATATTGGACAACACAAAGAATAAACCTGACCTAATTGACATATATATGGAGGATTGCACCTAAAAAACTACAGAATAAATATGATTTGTATGAAACATGAATAAAAATTGAGCATATGCTGGGCTATTAAAGCAAGTTTCAATGAATTTCAAAAAATGTTCTCCTTCCACAGAGTAATTGTGCTAGAAATCAATTATAAAATAATACTCTGAAAATCCCCATATATTTGAACAGAAAAGTAAAAAATGTACTTCTAAATAACCCATGGACCAAAGAGAAACCTTGTTACAGTAATTAGAAAATATTCTAACTAAAGATAATGGATAATTATGTATTAAAACATATCAAACCAACTAGAGCTGTGCTTGGAGGGAAATTTACCAATCCAGATGCATATTTTAGAGAAGAAGAACACTGCAAATCATTAATCTAAGTAAACATCTCAAAAACTTAGAAAGATAAGGCAAATTAAGCCCAAGAAAATAATAAAGATCAGAAATTATGAAATGAACAAATATGCACAATACAGAAGATAAGTAAAACTCAAAGTTAATTCTTCAAAAAGACTAACAGAATTGATAAGTTTCTACTGAGACTGACAAGAGGAAAAATGAGACATCACAAGTAACCAAAGTCAGGAATGATGAGAAATCTAACACTACAGATCCTTCAGACAGTCTAAATATCATAAAATGACACTATGAAAAATGTTATGCCAATAAATTTGAAAATGTAGATAAAAATGGATAAATTCCCAGGAAAATACAAATTATTAAAACTTACACAAAAGGAAGTGCAAAAATCTGAATAGTTCTCCATCTATTTAGAATCAGAAATCAAACCTAAAATTATGTCTTGGGCTTCCCTGGTGGGGCAGTGGTTGAGAATCTGCCTGTGGATGCAGGGGACACAGGTTCATGCCCCGGTCCGGGAAGATCCCACATGCCGCAGAGTGGCTGGGCCCGTGAGCCATGGCCACTGGGCTTGTGCGTCCAGAGCCTGTGCTCCGCAACGGGAGAGGCCACAGCAGTGAGAGGTCCGCATATCACCAAAAAAATAAAAAATAAAATTATGTCTTCACAGTGAATTTTATAAATCATTTAAGGAATTATTCCAATCTCACACAAACTTTTCCAGAAAACAGAAAAAATTTTAAACTGTCCCATTCATTTTGTGAAGCCAAAAAAATGACAAGGACGGTACAAAAAAGGAGTATCACAGGTCAACTCACTCATGAAGAAAAAGTCTTAATCTAATTTTTACCAAATCCAGTGAGTCATAAAAAAGGATAATACCTATATTAAAGTTGGATTTATTCCAGGAGAGATGGTTGATTTAACAGTAAAAAAAAAAAAATCATCCAATATAATTCAACATATTATAAAATAAAGAAAGAATCTTATGGATATTTCAACAGGTGCTAGAAAATCGTTTTATATACTCAATACTCATTCATGATTTAAAAATGAACAAAAAATTTTGGTAAACTAGAAATACCAAGGACTAGCATTAATCTTATTAAGAATTTCTAAAAAAAACAAAAAACAAACCAAAAAAACAACCTAAGCAAACATACAAAAATGATGAAATCTTGAAAGCTTTCTCACTGGGATCAGAAACAAGATAAGAATGACTGCTCTCAATGTTTTTAATTTAACATCTCAGACTTCAATACATTACAGGAGGACATAGCTAATACAATAAGGAAATAAAATAAATAAAACCTACAAGGAAAGGAAAAGAAGAAATAAAATAGACATCATTGAGAAATGTAAAAAAATCCAAAAGAATCTACAGAAAATTCTAATTGAGGTAATTTAGAAAGTTGCTAGATATAAAGTCAAGATAAAAAATCAATTTTATTTCAATTTACCAAAACAAACATTAAAAAAAATTATCATCCATAATAGCATCAAAAAATATCAAATTCCTAGAAATAAATCTACAAAAGATGTACAAGATGTCTCCCTAGAAAACTATAAAACATCATTGAAAGAAATTAAAGGCAAATACATGGAGTCTTCTGTAACTTAGAAGACAGTATTGTAAAGGTGGAAGTTATCAAATTAATCTATAGATTCAAAGCAATCCCAATAAAAACTCTATCCAATTTGTGTGTGTGTGTGTCCACGCGTGCACGCATGTACCCTGATAAGCTGAATTTTAAATGTATATAATAATAATGAAAAATACCAAGAAGAGTTGAGACAGTGTTAAGAAAGAACAAGAAGAACTTGATATATCGATAAAAAAATGTATTACAGGGCTTCTCTGGTGGCGCAGTGGTTGAGAGTCCGCCTGCCGATGCAGGGGACACGGGTTCGTGCCCCAGTCTGGCAGTCTGGGAAGATCCCACATGCCACGGAGCAGCTAGGCCCGTGAGCCATGCCCGCTGAGCCTGCATGTCTGGAGCCTGTGCTCCGCAATGGGAGAGGTCACAACAGTGAGAGGCCTGCATAACGCAGGAAAAAAAAAAAAAAGTATTACAGAGGACACCTTCAAGATGGTGGAAGAGGTGGAGATCACCTTCCTCCCCACAAATACATCAGAAATACATCTACATGTGGAACAGCCCCTACAGAATACCTACTGAACGCTGGGAGGGAGAAGACCTCGGACTTCCCAAAAGGCAAGAAACTCCCCACGTACCTGGGTAGGGCAAAAGGAAAAAGGAAAAACAGAGACAAAAGAATAGGGACGGGACCTGCACCTCTGGGAAGGATCTGGGAAGGAGGCAAAGTTTCCACACACTAGGAAGACCCTTCACTGGCGGAGACGGGGGGTGGGAGGGGGTGAAGCTTCGGAGCCATGGAGGAGAGCGTAGCAACAGTGGTGCAGAGGGCAAAGCAGAGAGATTCCTGCACAGAGGATCAGTGCCAAAAAGCACTCACCAGCCCAAGAGGCTTGTCTGCTCACCCGCCAGGGGGGTGGGGTATGGGAGCTGAGGCTCGGGCTTTGGAGGTCAGAACCTAGGGAGAGGACTGGGGTTGGCTGCGTGAACACAGCCTGAAGGGGGCTAGTGCCCACAGCTAGCCGGGAGGGAATCCATGAAAAGGTCTGGACCTGCGGAAGAGGCAAGAGACCATTGTTTCAGCGTGTGTGAGGATACGGGATTCAGAGCACCGCCTAAATGAGCTCCAGAGACAGGCGCGAGCCTTGGCTATCAGCGTGGACACCAGAGACGGGCATGAAATGCTAAGGCTGCTGCTGCAGCCGCCAAGAAGCCTGTGTGCAAGCACAGGTCACTCTCCACAACTCCCCTCCCGGGAGCCTGTGCAGCCCGCCACTGCCAGGGTCCCATGATCCAGGGACAACTTCCCCAGGAGAACACACGGCGCCTCAGGCTGGTGAAATGTCACACCGGCCTCTGCCACTGCAGGCTCGCTCCACATTCCATACCCCTCCCTCCTCCCGGCCTGAGTGAGCCAGAGCCCCCTAACCAGCTGCTCCTTTAACCCTGTCCTGTCTGAGCAAAGAACAGACGCCCTCAGGCAAACTACACACAGAGGTGGGGCCAAATCCAAAGCTGAACCCCAGGAGCTGTAAGAACAAAGAGAAAGGGAAATCTCTCCAAGCAGCCTCAGGAGCAGCAGATTAAATCTCCACAATCACATTGATGTACCCTGCATCTGCGGGATACCTGAATAGACAACATATCATCCCAAAATTGAGGCAGTAGACTTTGGGAGCAATGATATATATATATATATATATATATTTTTTTTTTTTTTCCTTTTTCCCTTGTTGTGTGTGTATGTATGCTTGTGTGTGTGATTTTGTCTATATAGCTTTGCTTTTACAGGAACTATGAACCTGCAACCTGTGAAAAGGAGATCCGAAACACAGTAAGTTAAGCAAAATGAGAAGACAGAGAAACACACAGAGGATGAAGAAGCAAGGTAAAAACCCACCAGACCAAACAAATGAAGAGGAAATAGGCAGTCAGCGTAATTCAGAGTAATGATAGCAAAGATGGTCCAAAATCTTTGAAATAGAATGGAAAAAATACAAGAAACGTTTAACAAGGAACTAGAGGAACTAAAGAGCAAACAAACAATGATGAACAACACAATAAATGAAATTTAAAATCCTTTGGAAGGAATCAATAGCAGAATAACTGAGGCAGAAGAAAGGATAAGTCATCTGGAAGACAAAATGGTGGAAATAACTACCACAGAGCAGAATAAAGAAAAAAGAATGAAAAGAATTGGGGACAGTCTCAGAGACCTCTGGGACAACACTAAACTCACCAACATTCGAATTACAGGGGTCCCAGAAGAAGAAGAGAAAAAGAAAGGGACTGAGAAAATATTTGAAAATATTATAGTTGAAAACTTCTCTAATATTGGAAAGGAAATAGTTAATCAAGACCAGGAAGTGCAAAGAGTCCTATACAGGATAAATACAAGGAGAAACATGCCAAGACACATATTAATCAAACTATCAAAAGTTAAATACAAAGAAAAAATATTAAAAGCAGCAAGGGAAAAACAACAAATAACATACAAGGGAATCCCCATAAGGTTAACAGCTGATCTTTCAGCAGAAACTCTACAAACCAAAAGGGAGCGGCAGGACATATTTAAAGCGATGAAAGAAAAACCTACAACCAAGATTACTCTACCCAGCAAGGATCTCATTCACATTCGACAGAGAAGTCAAAAGCTTTACGGACAAGCAAAAGTTAAGAGAATTCAGCACCGTGAAACCAGCTTTACAACAAATGCTAAAGGAACTTCTCTAGGCGAGAAACACAAGAGAAGGAAAAGACCTATAAAAACAAACTCAAAACAATTAAGAAAATGGTAATAGGAACATACATATTGATAATAAGCTTGAATGTAAATGGATTAAATGCTCCAACCAAAAGAAACAGACTGGCTGAATGGACACAAAAACAAGACCCATATATATGCTGTCTACAAGAGGCCCACTTCAGACCAAGGGACACATACAGACTGAAAATGAGGGGATGGAAAAATATATTCCATGCAAATGGAAATCAAAACAAAGCTGGAGTAGCAATTCTCATATCAGACAAAATAGACTTTAAAATAAAGACTATTATAAGAGACAAAGAAGGACACTACATAATGATCAAGGGATCAATCTAAGAAGAAGATACAACAATTGTAAATATTTATGCACCCAACATAGGAGCACCTCAATACATAAGGCAAACGCTAAAAGCCATGAAAGGGGAAATCAACAGTAACACAATAAAAGTAGGGGACTTTAACAACCCATTTTCACCAATGGACAGATCATCCAAAATGAAAATAAAAAAGGAAAGACAAGATTTAAATGATACATTAAACAAGATGGATTTACTTGATATTTATAGGACATTCCATCCAAAAACAACAGAATACACTTTCTTCTCAAGTGCTCATGGAACATTCTCCAAGACAGATGACATCTTGGGTCACAAATCAAGCTTTTGTAAATTTAAGAAAATTGAAATCATACCAAGTATCTTTTCTGACCACAAAGCTATGAGACTAGATATCAATTACAGGAAAAAATCAGTAAAAAATACAAACACATGGAGGCTAAACAATACACTACTTAATAACCAAGAGATCACTGAAGAAATCAAAGAGGAAATAAAAAAATACCTAGAAACAAATTAGAATGAAAACACGATGACCCCAAACCTATGGGATGCAGCAAAAGCAGTTCTAAGAGGGAACTTTATAGCAGTATAATCCTACTGCAAGAAACAGGAAAAATCTCAAAAAAACCTACCCTACACCTAAAGCAATTAGAGAGAGGAGAACAAAACAACCCCAAAGTTAGCAGAAGGAAAGAAATCATAAAGATCAGATGAGAAGTAAATGAAAAATAAATGAAGAAAACAATAGCAAAGATCAATAAAACTAAAAGCTGGTTCTTTGAGAAAATAAACAAAATTGATAAACCATTAGCAAGAATCATCAAGAAAAATAGGGAGAAGACTCAAATCAATAGAATTAGAAATTAAAATGGAGAAGTAACAACTGACACTGCAGAAATACAAAGGATCATGAGAGATTACTACAAGCAACTATATGCCAATAAAATAGACAACCTGGAAGAAATGAATACATTCTTAGAAAAGCACAACCTTCTGAGACTGAACCAGGAAAAAACAGAAAATATAAACAGACCAATCACAAGCACTAAAATTGAGACTGTGATGAAAAATCTTCCAGCAAAAGCCAAGGACCAGATGGCTTCACAGGCAAATTCTATCAAACATTTAAAGAAGAGATAACACCTATCCTTGTCAAACTCCTCCAAAACATAGCAGAGGGAGGAACACTCCCAAACTCATTCTATGAGGCCACTATCACCCTGATACCAAAACCAGACAAAGATGTCACAAAGAAAGAAAAGTACAGGCCAATATCACTGATAAACATAGATGCAAAAATCCTCAACAAAATACTAGCAAACAGAATCCAACACCACATTAAAAGGATCATACACCATGATCAAGTGGGGTTTATCCCAGGAATGCAAGGATTCTTCGATAGGCAAATCAATCAATGTGATACACCATATTAACAAACTGACAGAGAAAAACCATAGGATCATCTCAATAGATGCAGAAAAAGCTTTCGACAAAATTCAACACCAAGTTATGATAAAAACCCTCCAGAAAGTAGGCATAGAGGGAACTTACCTCAACATAACAAAGGCCATATATGAGAAACCTAGAGCCAACATCGTTCTCAAAGGTGAAAAACTGAAACCATTTCCACTAAGATCAGGAACAAGACAAGGTTGCCCACTCTCACCATTATTATTCAACATAGTTTTGGAAGTTTTAGCCACAGCAATCAGAGAAGTAAAAGAAATAAAAGGAATCCAAATCAGAAAAGAAGAAGTAAAGCTGTCACTGTTTCCAGATGACATAATACTATACACAGAGAATCCTAAAGATGCTACCAGAAAACTACTAGAGCTAATCAATGCATTTGGTAAAGTAGCAGGAAGCAAAATTAATGCACAGAAATCTCTTGCATTCCTATACACTAATGATGGAAAATCTGAAAGAGAAATTAAGGAAACACTCCCATTTACCATTGCAACAAAAAGAATAAAAGACCTAGGAGTAAACCTACCTAAGGAAACAAAAGACCTGTATGCAGAAAATTATAAGACACTGATGAAAGAAATCAAAGATGATACAAACAGATGGAGAGATATACCATGTTCTTGGATTGGAAGAATCAACATTGTGAAAATGACTATACTACCCAAAGCAATCTACAGATTCAATGCAATTCCTATCAAACTATCAATGGCATTTTTCACAGAACCAGAACAAAAAATTTCACAATCTGTATGGAAACACAAAAGACCCCGAATAGCCAAAGCAATCTTGAGAACGAAAAATGGAGCTGGAGGAATCATGCTCCCTGACTTCAGACTATACTACAAGGCCACAGTAATCAAGACAGTATGGTAACTGGCACAAAAACAGAAATATAGATCAATGGAATAGGATAGAAAGCCCAGAGATAAACCTATGCACATATGGTCACCTTATCTTTGACAAAGGAGGCAAGAATATACAATGGAGAAAAGACAGCCTCTTCAATAAGTGGTGCTGGGGAAACTGGACAGCTACACTTAAAAGACTGACATTAGAACACTCCCTAACACCACACACAAAAATAAACACAAAATGGATTAAAGACCTAAATGTAAGCCCAGACACTACCAAACTCTTAGAGGAAAAGATAGGCAGAACACTCTATGACATAAATCACAGTAAGATCCTTTTTGACCCACAGTCTAGAGAAATGGAAATAAAAACAAAAATAAACAAATGGGACCTAATGAAACTTAAAACTTTTGCACAGCAAAGGAAACCATAAACAAGACAAAAAGACAGCCCTCAGTAAGGGAGACAATATTTGCAAATGAAGCAACTGACAAAGGATTAGTCTCCAAAATTTACAAGCAGCTCATGCAGCTCAATAGCAATAAAACAAACAACCCAAGCCAAAAATGGGCACAAGACCTAAATAGACATTTCTCCAAAGAAGATATACAGATTGCCAACAAACAAATGAAAGAATGCTTAACTTCATTAATCATTAGAGAAATGGAAATCAAAACTCCAATGAGGTATCACCTCATACCAGTCAGAATGGCCATAATCAAAAAATCTATAAACAATAAACGCTGGAGAGGGTGTGGAGAAAAGGGAACCCTCTTGCACTGTTGGTGGGACTGTAAATTGATTCAGCCACTATGAAGAACAGTATGGAGGTTCCTTAAAAAACTAAAAATAGAACTACCATATGACCCAGCAATCCCTGTACTGGCATATACCCTGAGAAAACCATGATTCAGAGTCATGTACGACAATATTCATTGCAGCTCTATTTACAATAGTCAGGACATGGAAGCAACCTAAGTGTCCATCGACAGATGAATGGATAAAGAAGATGTGGCACATATATACAATCGAATATTACTCAGCCATAAAAAGAAACGAAATTGAGTTATTTGTAGTGAGGTGGATGGACCTATAGTGTGTCATACAGGGTGAAGTAAGTCAGAAAGAGGAAAACAAAAACCACATGTTAACACATATATATGGAATCTTAATTTAAAAAAAAAAGCTTCTGAAGAACCTAGGGGCAGGACAGGAATAAAGACGCAGACATAAAGAATGGACTTGAGGACACAGGGAGGGGGAAGGGTAAGCTGGGACGAAGTGAGTGGCATGGACATATATACACTACCAAACGTAAAATAGATAGCTAGTGGGAAGCAGCTGCATAGCACAGGGTGATCAGCTCGGTGCTTTGTGACCACCTAGAGGGGTGGAATAGGGAGGGTGGGAGGGAGATGTAAGAGGGAGGAGATATGGGGATATATGTATATATATAGGTGATTCACTTTGTTATAAAGCAGAATCTAACACACCATTGTAAAGCAATTATACTCCAATAAAGATGTTAAAAGATGTATTACAAATCAACAGTAATAAAGACAGTATGGTTTTGATGAAAGAATAGATAAATTGGATAGCACAGAGAGCTAAAAAACATACCATACACATATAGACACTTGATTTGAAATAAAGGTGACATTGTAGAGCAATGGGAAATTATAGTCTTCAGTGAATGGTGCTGGGTCGACTGGATATCCATGTTGGGAAGAAAAAAATTGAAATATAAGTCCTATCATCTAAGGTGGACTGCAGATCTAAATCTACAACAAAGCAAATAAAGCTTTTAGAAGATAGTGTAAGAGGATATCTTCATAATGCTCAGGTTGCAAAAGACTTCTTACTGCACCAAAAAACACTTAACATCACAGAAAAGATTATTAAATTGGTTTACATTAAAAATAATTTCTGTTCATTATGAGATCCCATCTTTAAGAGAATGAAAAGGCAAACCACAGAGCAGGGGAAAATAGTTACAACATTTATAACTGTCATAGCATTTATAACCAGAATATGTGAAGCACTTTTATAGATCAATAAGGAAAATAAAGACAAATTTTTTAAATGAGCAAAAGACCAGAATACTTCACAAAAGAGGCTATCCAAATTGACAACAAACATATGAAAAGTGGCTTGACCTCATTAGTTATTAGGGAACAGAAAATTACAACTGCAATAAGGTAACACTACATTCACCAAAGTGGCTAAAATTTAAAAGATCAACCATACTAAAGATTGGTGAGTATACGGAGCAGCAGGGCTCTTATTCCCTGCTGTTGACGTGTGAATGGATACATATACTTTGGAAAATGATCAGGCATCATCTACAAACAATGGGCATATGTATACCCTCTATGCAAGGTACTACATGGCTCCTATATACATATCTAATGGAAATGCACATTCGATATGAGTCAAAAGACAGGTAATAGAATTTCATAACAGCATTATTTTGTAATAACTTCAAATGGGAAAATACAATAACCAACATCACTAGAGTGAATAAATTATGGTATATTCCTACAGTAGAATACTAGATATAAAGCAGTAAAAATGAACAGACTATAGCTACATGCTACAGTAAATATATATTACAAAAATCATGCTGAGTAAAAGGAAACCAATACAAAAGAAAATATATTTGTATATACATATGGATATAATGTATATTACTGTACATTAAACATAGGTAAAACTTAGCTACACCCTTTGATTAGGGGTAGAGGGTAATCTTGGAAAGGAGGAAGGGAACAGTGGTTGAGATTGGACATGAAGAGGGCTTCCAAGAAGGTATGTTACCCGTTGGCATGGACATGGATGTCCACTTTGACCTTACTCATGGAGCTAGTGTTTGGTGCATTTCACTGTATATACATTATGCTACACACACACACACACACACACACACACACACACACACACACACAATTAAAAAGAAAAAGGCTGATAAAATTGGCCAAAGATTACATAGATAGGACTCAAGTGCTCATATAATTCCCATATTACTGAGTCACTTCCTTTTAGCTTGCAAATAGAAAATTTCACACACAGGACCTTTCCATTAAAATAATATTTCCTCTTATTATATTCACTAGCTACACAAAAAGCACATGCAAAATGGTTACTATTATTTAAAACAAGAAACTGTACTTACACTATATTGTTTCTTCATATCATTAGTATATTTCATGATTCAGTTAACATATCTTTAAAAGGGATTATAGTATGAATTAATACTGTTTCAAAGCTTCATTTCTAAAAGAAGTCTTTCTTATTTTTGAATCCAAAAGTAATTAGATGTAAGACAAGCACAAATTGGACCCAAAGGAATCAAGTTGTATTTCTACTAATGATTTTGTTTAAACATGTAACACGCCATATTCCAAGAACTCAAATTTTTTATAACGGCCACTTGAGAGCCTTATTTGGGGCTATGTGTGTATGATTTCTGATGGTCTTGCTTGGAAGTGGATTTTTCTAAGAATTTCCTTTATTATCTAATCCTCTGGAATGGAAGGAGGGAACCTGGAACAGTGGATCCAAATTGGGTGGATATTTCCGTGATTCCACAAGCATCATCCTCTGAGGAATGCCCTTTGGAAAAGCACAGATTTCCACCCAACTGTTTATCCAGGCAAACTTCTGATAGTCTTCTCCAAGGTCCAATTTTAATTATGTAAGACAAATATTAACTAAATATTTTGACTTACATAAAACTAGTTTCAAAAAATAGTTTTTAATTCCATAGTCTCCTTCACAACTTATAATGGTGGTGGGTGTTAGGCTGCCCACATTGCATCTTTTGTCCTCCAAAGTTTTCATATAGCATTAAATACAAGAGGAATATAAGGGTATGGGTATAAAATTATAGTTACCCTATACATAACAGGGTAAGATTAAACTTTGACCCCACGCTGCCCTACCTTTCTTCCATCTTGTAACTTGATGTTACATAGTTACTAAAGTTAATACCCTGCTTACTGTAGTCTGAATATAACCGCCTCATTCCTTCACAAATGTGTACAGCTTTCCATGCCTAAAATGCTCTCCCATTTTCTCTCTCCCCACTTAAATGTAGACATTGTTCTGGAACCAGAGTGTAAATTTTGGAACACTTCTTCCCCATTCCTGATGATTCCCAACTAAAAGGAAACTCAGTTCCTTTACTCAGAGCCTCTCTCCACCCCTTTACTCCATCCCCAAGGAGGTAAACATTTGATTTGTAAATACAGGAAGAATAATTGAAGCTATATGGCTCAGTTCCATTCTCCTTCTAGGGAGCTCCCCGACCTATTCAGTGCAACCAGCTATGACATGAATCTTAATGATTATTAGAAAAGCCCAAATTAGCTAAGACTTAAAAACACATCCCTCAATCTGTTGTCTATTAGAAAAGAAGGTGATACTTTGATCTTCATCTTCACTATGTCTCAATTTGTATAACCTAAGAAGAAGGCCTCTTCAGATATCTATGTACATGAATTTCTCTCTCTTCCATAAGAACCTTACTGACTACGCTGGGGCATTGGTGATATTTGTCCTTATTAACATAATACTTATCTGTTTCAGTCAATATTACCTTTTGTTAAGCATGTGTGAATGTCTCTGTGTTCCTAGTTATCATCAGCTAGACTAAATCCTTTCTGAATAGGAAACATGTTTTCTACTTATTTGTATTCTACACAGGATATAAGGCATTCAATCGTATAGGTTGACTGTTTGAAAAAACACGCAATATTCTTCTCCTGGAGACCATATGCAGTACAACTGATCACAGCATTGTAGAGTCAACTTTTTTATTTAATAGGGATGAGTAATCAAGTATCCTTAATAATGACAAAATGACACGTGGATTATTCCCCTCTAAATATATCTTTATAAAATGTATTGCATGCTTTCCAGCCTTAATAAATGTCATATGCCAAACTGTATTTACCTTTCTTCATTGGCACAGTGTTACTAACATGATCAGCTATGTTATTAGAGATAGTATAGGATAGAGAGTTACTATTCAGTTGATCAAAATGAAGAAAACTTACCCAACGTGGCCTAAGGAAACAACACTGAGGGGAGACAAGTTTGGAGCTACAAAAATAGTCCTTATCATAAAATTCCAAAGGGCCAAGAGAGAACAAACAAGAAGTAGCTACCAGCAGCTAAGGGATTCAGAACTAGAATCAGGAGTAAGAGTGGGTCTAGTAGACTGGCTTAGAACTAGTTGGACAGGGTAAGAGAGCACTGGAGCTTCTCATTTAGCGTGATATTCATTTCCTACCTCTGGAAATGTGCATGTGTATTAAAGAACTTACAGGGCGGTTAGCATCTATTCCAGTTTGCAACATTAGAAAGTTTTATCTGGTGTCGTTTCTTTTCTGGTAAGACTGAACTGACCTAGAATGATGTGAATGGGGTGAAACCAAAAGTGATCATTAATGTGGAAAAAGAATCTGCAGGGCTTACAGTTACTGAGTGTGTAAGGATGAAGGAGAAGAGTCAAAATTACACCAAAATACCAGTCTAACAGTTGAACATTTCAAGAAAGAAATGATGAATTTTGTTCTAAACAGCATGGATGATGGAAAAAAATGAAAGACTTCTGAATTTCATGATAAGGACTTCCTTGCATCTCCTATCAGTTACTGAATGCTACCTTAAAAATAAGCACTGTTTTAAGATAAATAGTAAAATTCCTTTCCTTCGTCTTGGTAGACACCTGAGTGTGTTACAACTTAATAGCTGGATGGCTTGTTATCATCCTCCTTTTACTGAGCCTACCCTCTACTTCATTATGTCTCCATATTCATTTAACATGTGATTCTTATAAATTTTAACAGTTGAAAAACAAACAGCTGGCTGAACTCTCTACTTCAGTGTTTTGGATACTTTGCTTCTTGGTAAGTGATCAGTATTTTGATACTGCTATAGTAATAACAGGAAATGATCTGTTAAAATCTGGATCTCCAGCTATAGATGAATGCCAGGGTACAGAGGAGAGCTAGTCTCAGAATAAAGTCTATATAAACAGTTGGGGGAGTTATTTCTAGGACCACAGGGAGAGAATCGTAATTTGCTCTCGACACCGGAAAAGCAAATACATAGTGGAAAAACATCTTATGGTTACCACTGAACTGCATCAGTGGAAAGCTTACAGCCACAAATGCAGTAATTAAAACAACTGAGCTGGAAAATACTAGAGCTTCACTTATACATGATGTGAATGAAATACCATTTCCTGAAATACCAATTCACTCAGAAAAAGATTTCATAAGCAGACAGAATACCTTTAAGTTGGTGTAACTGTAATTTTGCTTATGTTGGCAAAAGAGTCAATTGATTCTTTTAACCAGAAAGGACAGGAGAAGACAAACAATGGTGGCAGGATTAGCCATAGAAAAAAGGGAGGATACTTTCACATAAAACTGAAACACAGACTAGTTAGTATTACTAAAAAATAATTTCAACTTTTCGTACAAAATTGCCATGGGTTATAAACATTTTCTTAGCTTTAGAGTGGGGGGGAGTTGTAATTAATTAGCCTTAAGATATGTCCTGTTAATAGAATAAATCATTATCATGGATAATTAATAAACTAATCCCTGAGGCTTTTTCCTTTGTTGTCTTCCTCTCTCTAACGCTTACCAGACACCATTGCACAGAAGCAGGCCCAACTAAATGGCAGATCATGAAGCACAGAGAGCTTCCTTGTAGATGGCTGGTAAACAGCCTTGTACAGCAAACACTTCCAAACACCATACTCTAGGGAGTCATAGTAGAAGTGGGGAAAGTCAAAACAATGTAGGCAAAAGATTAACTTGGTTTAAAAGCTCCACAAAGCAAAAATGTCTCCAAATAACCACAACTACAAAGTATTATTTTCCCTAGTGCTTTAACATATTTTGCAACTTTTATCATTTTTAAAAGGTAATTGAACCAAGAATTCAATTAAAAATGACATATAATAAGCCAACATTTTATTAAGAATTTAAAGTGAAATTTTCTAAAACACTAGAAACATCAAATATTTGCATTTGAGTTATAAAACTTTATACTCATAAAAATTTATACTGTAGTGTATTAATCTGTACTAAACTAGTAGTCATAATGGCTAAAAGAACAGAAGGCATGGTGTCTAAAATTACTTTTCAAGATTGGTCTGTGTTTTAACTGTTGGAACCTTTCAAACGAGAGCAAATGTACGAAACATCCCTGGATTCCTAACACACAAATCATCTGTTTCAAATTAATTGTTGTTATTCATGCAAAAACAATTATAGTTTGGATTCGAGAATAGGCTTAAAAGTGAATAACTAGCTGATATTACAAATAGTCTTTCTTTCTAAAATTCCACCTCCTCCACGATGCCTTCTTTTAGCTTCACCCCTAACTTCTGAATAGGAAGTAACTCTCTCTTTTCCATCCACCAGTTAGAGATCTTACCAGTCTAATTTCTGATTTGGTTATCGGAGACCTATTATTTCCCCTAGTAGACTATAAGCAACTGGAAAGCAAAGGCTGTATCAGATTTACTTTGGTTTCCTTATTATGTCTAATTCAACATTCAATATCTATTAGTCTTTTTAGAGTTGGGTATTTACTAGCCTTCAGCGAACTGCTGTATTTTAAAATTCCACAGTTTTATACAGTTCCTTGTGACAGTATTTCCTCAGGTAATAAGCTGATTTTTAAAGTGTCTAATACTTCAATTACATGTATAATTTAAATATTTAAATCTTATAATTGCAGTTTGATCAATACTCAAAAAGTCTACTGATTACAGATGAATCCGTGAATTTGCTGTCATTGTTTTATTAACTGTTAAAATGGCTTTTCAATGTTAGTTTTTTACTCTCAGATCCTATACAGTAAGAAATATAACTATGTCAAATCTAGCCTCTTTGGGTGATTCCTATGTGAAACAGGTAGAATAAGCTATTTTTAAATCAGCTTTATTAAGGTATGATTGACATGCAATAAACTGCACATATGTATGATCTGATAAATTTTGGCATATGTATATAGCTGTGAAACCAGTACCACAGTCAGGACAATGAACATTTCTGTCATCCCCCCAAATAATTCATGCCTTCTTGCTTCTGTCTGCTCCCCATCCTATGCAACCACTAATATGCTTTCTATCACTTGATGAGTTTGTACTTTCTAGAATTTTTTTTAAAAAATAGAATCATACACTATATACTCTTTTTTGTGGTTTCTTTCTTTCAACATAATTATCTTGTAAATGTATCCATATTGTTGCATGTATTAACTGTTCATTTATTTTTATCGCTGAGTAGTATCCTATTATATGGATTTACCACAATTGGTTTATACCTTCTCCTGTTGATCAACATTTGCATTGTTTCCAATGTTTAGGTACTACAAATAAAGCTGCTATGAACATTCATGTGCAAGTCTTTGTATGGACATACGCTTTCTTTTCTCTTGGGTAAATACCCATACACAGGTATATGTTTAACTTTTTAAGAAATTACCAAATTGTTTTCCAAAGTGGTTATACACTAATTACATCCTCATCAGTAGTCTGACATGAGGTCCATTTCCTCCATATTTTTGCTAACACGTGCAATTGTCTTTTTTTTTTTTTTAACATCTTTATTGGAGTATAATTGTTTTACAATGGTGGGTTAGTTTCTGCTGTATCACAAAGTGACTCAGCTAAACATATACATATATCCCCATATCCCTTCCCTCTTGCGTCTCCCTCCCACCCCTCTAGGTGGACACAAAGCACTGAGCTGAGCTCCCTGTGCTATGCGGCCGCTTCCCACTAGCTATCTGTTTTACGTTTGGTAGTGTATATATGTCCATGCCACTCTCTCACTTCGTCCCAGCTTTCCCTTCCCCCTCCCCATTGTCATTTTAACCACAGTCATTCTAGTGGCTGAGAAATGGTATCTCATTATGATTTTAATTTGCATTTCACTAACATCCAATGAAGGTGAGCATCGTTTCATATGCTTATTTGCCAATCATATGTCTTCGTTGATGACATGATTGCTTAAATCTTTTGCTCACTTTAATGGGATGGTTTGTCTTCTTCCTGTTAAGTGATAAGAAGAGTTCTTTATATATTCTAGATACAAATCTTTTGTTGGCTATATAATTTGCTCTTTCAAAAGAGAAATGAAACTGCTTCAGATAATTATGTGTTGTTAATGTAATACATGGTCTATCAGAACTTCAGATAATCCTTAAAATAAGGGGAAGCATTACCTCCATAATCCTGGGCTACCAAGTTTTCCCACGCCTAATGAGGTGCTCAGCGGGCTTATGAAAAACAGGGAAAGGGAGTAGAACTAGAAAACATACTGATTTTCCCAACATTCTTCTTAATTCTTCCTTATTTTAGTCTTTTTCACAAACTATTAATAGTAGGAAATAACAGACTGGATCAGGTAAATGATAATTAGTCCTCCTCCTTTTTTCTTTTAAGCAAATTTTTTAAAAAGCAGCTAGCAAGGAGTAACATTATTACTAATAAAACGTCCTGTACTTTTTATTAGATGTCTCTGCCTCTTAGACTAAGACCCTGTTGTTCACATGAATGTTTTCCTTAACAGACTAACGCAGAACATCAATACAGTGCCAAGTATATATTGCTATTCTTATTTTCTTGATTCTCTCCTTTTCTTTTAATTCCTATCCATCTGTTTTTCTTCTACCCTTCCCAGCATCTGACATCTATGCTTGGGAGTAATTCACTGATATCAAATGAGTTTTGGTTACAGACTTTTTGGTGATCATACAGTCACTTACCATGCTTCTTACTTTAAAGACAACAGAATGAAAATGACAAACTCTTTGTGGAACTCAGAAAAAAGAGCTGAGATTCTGCTGAGTGAAAAAAATGAAACCTTCATTTTTTATAGCATCCATGTAAATTAGTACTCTGCCAGAATAAATCAAACACACAATTATTTCCTTAACTTTGCTAATTTAAGACTTCAGTCTACCCAGTAATGCAAGAACTTCTGAGGAATCCTTCCCAAACAAGAGCCAATATGGGGTGGGAATTCCCTGGCAGTCCAGTGGTTAGGACTCGATGCGCTCACTGCCAAGGGCCTGGGTTCGATCCCTGGTTGGAGAAGTAAGATCCCACAAGCCATGAGGCACAACCACAGAAAGAAAAATAAAGAGCCAATATGGAGAAGCTCTGTCTCCCCCAAAGTAAGGATATGGGGTAGCAGGTGGTACCGGGGGAGATATACAGAATCAAATCGACTCATGTTAAACCATGGAAAGAAAACTCATTTAAGGGACTTTAAAATATTTTTATATGTAAAGAACTATTTCATATATTTTTAAAATTTTCGTGAGCTACATTATCCCTTAGGGAATGCTTCAGTGTCAGACACAAATTTGAAACTAACTATTCTATAAACAGCATTAGAATTAGGATAAACAGCAGATTATACTGGCAATTGCTGACATAATATCAGGATATAGACAACCCTAGGGTTAAAAATATTGCATGGGAGTACAATAATTATGACACAATTACATTCCCCAAATCAGAATGGTTCTCATCACACACTGAATGCTAAGCTTATTTTGACACAGTTTTTTAAAAGGCCTAGTATTAATAGAAGAAGCTTCTTCTGAACAGAAAAAAATAATAATTCTGGCCTGTTAAAGATAGTATCTATTGGTAAAACATAGTTTTGTTCCCAAACATGCAGTAAATCATTACTGTAATTCATGATCACTATATGAAATAATTACCTAGTTAGTAAAAAATTGTATATATCTTAAAAATTTTCAGTTCAACTGGTTTTCTTTTGATATAAGGAAAAATTTAGTGATTGGCTCAAATTCATTTTAATAATTATAAAATATGTGAGCTTTATTATATGTTAAAGAAAATAAACATAGTATGACCCAAAAGTTATTTATTAAAGTTACAATAAAATACTTTACAATGTATAAAAAATTGCAAAATAATTGATCCATTTTTCAATAAAGATACCAGATTTAATATTTACTGACAAGATAAAGATATGTTTAATGACTTTTGTTTTATTTCAAGGTCACCTTATTGAGCGATACATCATGAAATCAATAGTGGTACATCTAGGAAATTTACCAATGGAGCTCTCTTCCACGGGTGTGTATATTTTAATTTGTCTCATGTGGGTATCTCTTCCATTCTGATGATTGGCTAGAACAGCAATCTGTATCATGAATGTGCGAGTTGGCTTCTTATGATTATCAGTTAAAGGAACGTGAATCCAGCCACTTGGTTCCACCAATTCAAGTTGCTGTCAAGAAAGGAAAAGTCAGATTATGTTTTCACCCAATGAATATAATTTATTATAATGAATGTATTCTAAAGTTGACTTATAATTAACATTTTTCTCACTGACAGCATGACAATATAATAAACATTATCAATATTGGGTACTTTTACCATGGTCCATTTTTACAGTTGCTAAGCACTTTACATGTACCATCCTTGTAGACAAAATAAAAATAGAATTATTTGCAATCTTAGTATTTGTAGAAACGTGTATAAGATTTAGACATGTATAAATGTATAGGGCCAATGAAAAACCATGCTGATACAGGTAAGAAAAGACTAAATGCTTAGCACATAATGCTTCTGGTATATTTTATTTCAAGAACCATGTCTAATATATCCAAACTCACATACCAATAAATCAGATTCTTTATAAACTACAAGAATATTAACAAAAGAAAATCAGTCATTGCACAAGTATCAGACAAAGCTTTTTTTCTTGGAAAATAGTAAGTGATTTATCTATCTGAATGACAATCTAAACCTAAAATCTAGGTTTAAATGTTTTTCAAAAAGAAATGCCAGATAAACTTTAAAACATTTTTCATTTTATTGGGACTTCCCTGGTGGCGCAGTTGTTAAGAATCTGCCTGCCAATGCAGGGGACATGGGTTCGAGCCCTGGTCCGGGAAGATCACATACGCCGCGGAGCAACTAAGCCCGTGCACCACAACTACTGAGCCTGCACTCTAGAGCCCGTGAGCCATAACTACTGAGCCCATGTGCCACAACTACTGAAGCCCACGCGCCTAGAGCCTGCACTCCACAAGAGAAGCCACCGCAACGAGAAACCCGCACACCGCAACGAACAGTAAGCCCCTGCTTGCCGTAGCTACAGAAAGCCCGTGTGCAGCAACGAAGACCCAACAAAGCCAAAAATTAATTAATTTAAAAAAATTTTTTTCATTTTATTTTAACCAAGAGTTCAAACTGTCCTTCCTTAACAAGGGAAGCAAAATTATAAGTAAAAAAATAAACCTAAATTTCTAAAATTTTCCCTAAAGTTATGAAATAGTTTTTAAAAGATAAATACTGATTTTTAACTTGTCCTAAATATTGGACACAGATGAAAAATATGCATTACAGAAAACACAGGTTTATCTCATCAACCCAGCCCAATGGCAATGAATATCAAAGAAACTAAATCCGGATTCCATGAGTTACTCTAGAAAAACAAGAGACAAGAGACAGAGAAATGGAATACTAAAAAAGGTAGTTATTTTTAAGAAGGAATAATTTCCTCCTTTTAATTACAAAATATAAGAATAAATGAATCTCTACCCTTTATGGTACTGTCAGTCAGTGGCTTTTTATAAACTTCTATTAGCACTAACAAAATAGTTGAGTCAGAGACCAGATATATCTGGTTTCTATCACTAACCTTTTAATCATTCAGGCAATAAATAGTTACTGAGTACTTAAAATGTTCAAGGTATCATTGTAAGTATAGTTAGGCATACAAAACATAAATTAGGCCTGTTTCACACCTAAAGAGTGCTTAGAGGCAGACAAACAGCCTCTGGTTTCATTCAGCTTCTTCATGTGTAAAGTAAAGGGATTGGACAAGTTTTCATGCAATGTCCTTTTCAGCTCTGACATTCAATGATTCTAAATAAAAGAAGAAAGATGTGGTAGGCAGAATAATAGGCCCCCAGAGATGTCCATGTTCCTCCCCAATTCCCCTGAATACATTAACTTACAATGGCAAAGGGACTTTGCAGATGTTATTAAGTTAAAGATTTGGGGATGGGACGATTATCCTAGATTACCTGGGTGGGCCCAATGTAATCACAGGGTCATTATAAGAGAGACAGTAAAGGAGACGTGATGATGGAAGCAAAGGCTGAGTGATGCAACCACAAGTCAAGGAATGTGGGCATCCTCTAAAAGCTGGAAAAAGCAAGGAACAGTTCTCCCTTAGGAGCTCCTAAAAAGAATGCACCTTGCTAACACCTTGATTTTCATCCATTGGACCCATTTTGGACTTCTGACCTTCAGAATTGTAAGATAATAATTGTGTGTTCTTTTCAGCCACTATATGTACAGTAATGTTTTGTAGCAACAACAGGAGACTATTATAATAGATACACACAGGAGTTCAGAGGAGGGGGAAAGCAGCTCTGGTTGGGATAATCTATTCTCTAGGTAAATGTACAATAATGAATCTCAGCAATGACCAAAAAGTAAAACTAAAATTCTACTCAACTCCTTACTAATAGAATGTTTTTGACAAATTCAGCCACTATTTCTGATAGACTCAATGTTATTTTCAGAGTATTTTTAAAGTGCTTCACTGTACTGGAAGTTATACTAAGATTTTACAGCATATGATTTGGGGCATGATATGTACAGAATTGTAAATGTAGTAAATTATTCAATAAATACTATCAGTAAACTAGTTCTTTAGAACATAAAAAGTTTACTGATCTCAGTTGCTAAATGTACATTACAAAGTATGTGTAGCTGTTAACATCTCTCAAATGGCTTCACAATCAACTACATTGCCCGAAAGTCATAACACCAACTTATGTGTCTACTTCAGTTCTATTGTGCTCTGTTTAAAATTCTCAGTCAACTCTAAAAAGTTATTATTCTGATACTGACATATTTTAACTTATTCATGGATTTAAAAAAATTCAAGTACACATGGTAGATATATTTTCAATGCTTTTTATAACAGTTTGATTAAAAGGTTAATATATTTTAAGAAAAATTTATTTACATTATTTTTTATATTTTTAAACAGAAAATTAATGAAAGGTAAAATTTTGCCAATTTAACTTTCTTTTTTTCCCCCCATATCTGATCTGGATCTCAATAAATAAAATTTTCATCACCATTAAAATGTAAATTTTTCTATATTCCTCCTTGTTCTTTCTTTTTTCTTTTTCTTTTCTTTTTTTTTTTTTTTTTTTTGCAGTACGCAGGCCTCTCACTGTTGTGGCCTCTTCTGTTGCGGAGCACAGGCTCCAGGAGCACAGGCTCCGGAAGCGCAGGCTCAGCGGCCATGGCTCACGGGCCCAGCCGCTCCGCAGCACGTGGGATCCTCCCAGCCTGGGGCACGAACCCATGTCCCCTGCATCAGCAGGCGGACTCTCAACCACTGCACCACCAGGGAAGCCCCCTCCTTATTCTTTCTTTTTACCATCTCTCTTTTGGCTCTTTCCTCCATATACTCCCTCGCTTAACATTTTTTTATTGGCATGTCTACTAAATACCAAAAATTCTGCTAACTATAGATGTAGGATAGGGGTTGGCAAACTTTTTCTATAAAGGACCAGACAGCAAACATTACAGGTGGTGTGGACCATGTGGTCTCTATCATGACTACTCAACTCTGCCTTTGCAAAGTGACGGTTATAGACAATATGAAAGTAAATGGGTGTGATTATGTTTGAGTAACACTTTACTTACAAAAGTAGGACACAGGCTCGATTTGGCCCACGGGCTGCAGTTGCTGATCCCTGACATAGAGAATAGTTATTGATAGAGTCCATCAGAAGGAGACATAATTTCAGAAAGGAGACATAATTTCGTAAGACAGATAAGCTATCTCAGTCAGGGTGGAGTCAGGAGACACACAGGGTATTTTAAGAGAGAATTCCCTAAGGAGGAATCAAGTTGCTAACTAGAGAAATGAAGAGGCCAAGGAGAATACTAAGGTATCATGGAGGGAACAAGTACCAGAAGTGCAGTTCTAAGGTTGGGGAACAAAGCAAAAAGACAAATTAAGACTGAGAAGTTCATGAGAGGCATTGGAACTTAGATCTCTATGAGGGAGCTGCTGGGCTGGTGCTGGGTTTCTGGAGGAAGGGCCCTGTGGGGCTGGCATACAGACCTCGAGGAGGGGGTGCCAACTGGCTAGCAGTGCTGGTTTTTCAGATGTGTGGCTGCAGGAGTTGGTACAGTCAGCCCTCCATATCTGCAGATGCAGAACCTCTGGATATGCAAGGCCCACTGAGCTGTGCCATTTTATAGATGGGACTTGAGCATCCTTGCATTTTGGTACTCATGAGGTACCATGAGAGTCAGAGAAACTGCATACTGGACTCAAGCCTTGCTAGAATTAGGACCTGCTGCTGTGAAGAAACATTGCTGCGATGATGGGAAGCAAACAGAGTTCAAACAGAAAGAAGCAAGTCCCCTTTTCCTCTTCCTGTCTTGCAATTTCCCTCTAAGGTCCCCTTTTGCCAGAGCCTAACAGATATTCAAGGACTCCACGCACACATTCCTTTATCAAATCCTTATTGAACACCTATTATGCGCCAAACTATGTTCTAGGGACTGAAAATATAGTGGTAAACAAGACAGCGGATCACACCTGAAAAAACTACTCAGAGTAGTACAAACAGATATAACTTAAACATGACAATAAGACTTCAAGAAAGAAGACACAATAAAAATCCTAGCAGTGAGGAAGAAACCACAAACCAAAAAACAACCAAACACACACAGTTAACCACACACACAGTTAACCAAAAACAATAAATTAATTTTTATAAAATAAAATGTAAATGCCAACAATAATTCCTCAAGGAGAATGCTAATGATAATAACAGTAAACTCTTATATAGCACATATTATGTGCCAGGTCTAAGAGCACTAAGTAAATTAATCTATTTAATCCTAGCAATGAGGCAGGTAATATTATTATGCTGATGTGACAAATGGAACAACTGAGATACAGAAAGTTTAAATAACTTCACCAAGGTCACACAGCTGGCAAGTGGCAGAGGTGTGATTCAAACAAGCAGTGAGATTCCAGAGTCTATGCTTTTAAACACTAATGTAATGTTTACATAATATAATTTAATAATAATAATTTTGTCCAAAATCCTATATTATACCAAAAAAATAAAATAAAAGAAATATGGGCAAGAGAAAATTGGCCACTATCTCCTCACCATAACAAAGTTCCCTTTATGTCATATACGTAACTATACATATACACATATAACATTAAAAGAACTACAAAAGGGAACAATAAGAGAATTAAAAGTAGGGTGCTGATTTCAAAATCTAGAGATTTCCTCTACAGAAAGGGAAAAAAGGAAATAATATTATATAAGGACATGGCAGGATGACATATAGACAGCATAAAATAAGATGATAAAAGATGCATGTACCAAATACCACCTTAAAAAAACTCAGATTCTCTTGATGATATTATGCTAGTGAAATAAGCCAGTGGCAAAAGAACAAATACTGTATGATTCCACTCAGATGAGGTACCTAGAGGAAACAAATTCAGAGACAGAAAGTAGAATGTCAGCTGCCAGAGGCTGGGGGAGGAGGAAATGGGGAGTTAGTGTTTAATAGATATGGAGTTTCAGTTTGAGAAGATAAAAAAGTTCTGGAGGTGGATGGTGGTGACACCTGCACAACATTGTGAATATGCTAAATATCACAGAACTATACACTTTAAAATGATTAAAACAGTAAATTTTGTTATGTATATTTACCACGATAAAAAATGCACACACATAAAAACTCAGGTTCTTTCTTAGAGTCAAAAAAAACCCCAAATCATGTGGAGACATTGGAGCCTTAAAGCACTGCTGGTAGAAATGTATAGTGGTTCAGCCACTTTAGAAAACTGTCTTGCAGTTCCTCAAATGATTAAATGCAGTTACCATATGATCCAGCAATCCCACCCTTAGGTTTATATCCAAGAAATGACAACATATGTCCACACAAAAATGTGTACACAGATGTTTGTAACAGCATTATTCATAATAGCCCAAAGATGGAAAAAAACCCAAATGTCTAGCAACTCATAAATGGATAAACAAGTTGGGGTATATGCATACAATACAAATAGTACTGTATTTGGCAATAAAAGGAAATGAAGCACTGATGTATGCAGAACATTGATAAACCCTGAAAATAAGTGAAATAAGCCAGTCATAAAGGACCACGTTCTATATGATTCTATTATATGAATGTCCAAAGTAGGTAAATCCATAGAGACAGAAAGTGGATTGGTAGTTGCTTAGGGCTGAGTCCTGGGGGGCAGGATGGGAAGTGACTACTAATCAGTACAGGGTTTCTTTTGGGGGGTGATAAAAATGTATACATCTTAAATCAGTGAATTGTATGGTATGTGAATTATATCTCATTAAAGCTGTTACTTAAAAAAAACCTCAAAATCTAAGTAACTACATATTATCTTAAAAAGACAAACCTGCGTGTTAACACAGTGATTAAGAAATAGTCTAAATACAAGCAGATGGTAAAAATACATTTGACAGATGAAACCAAAAAGAAAGCAGAGATAGAAATATTAATTTTTTCTGGAAAAAAAGGGTGGGGTAAGAAGAGTTAAAATGTGAAAAAGAAAAATGGGGATGAAGAATAGGGCTGATAATTCCAGATACTAACATCTAGTATAAAGCTATATTAAATAAATGGTATGGTACTGCATTTCACATTGCAGGTGTATCAGAATACATTTGGCTGCAAGTAACATAAAAATCTAACTCAACGAGGCTTAAATGATGAGGACATTTATCACCTCACACAGTTCAAATACCTGAGTTAACACAGTCACAGGAGAGGTTAATTCAGAAGCTCAAAAATGCTATCTAGGACCAAGGTGCTATCTTCCTTTTGTTCTTCCAATGTGGGTGAGCTAGCATTGTCTCAAACTTAAATTTCTCCTAGACTTCTTCTCCAGAGGAAGAAATCAAGTACTGTTCCCCTCTTGGTTCCCTTTTTTAAGAACAAGCACATCTTCCCTGAAGCTCTTATTAAATATCCATCCCTAAGTCAATCAGGAGAGGAGTGGAATCACCATGATTGGTTTGGCTCAATTAGGATTCACTTCCAAGGGCTGGGGAAGGTGGCAGAACATGGCTACTTTCTGCAGGGTAGAGAGACGAATAAAACTGGAGTTCCAACAGGAGAAGGTTAGGGAGAATGGATATTGAGTAGAAAACTAACATGTACAGTGAAGGATGGATTGATCAAAATACAGCACTGTAACACTGGATGATTAAATGAAAAGTTTAGATATTAACTTTATATCAAACACAAAGTAAATTCTTAAATATTTAATTTTAATACTATAAAAATTAATAATCACAACAACAAACTTACAAGAGTATTAGAAAAAATATACAGGAACATGTTTATAATCTTTTGGTAGGGTTCACCTTCCAAAGCAATTCAAAAACCCAAATATGATGAAAAAAAAAAAAAACCAGACGACCACATGAACATCAAAAATATCTACAAGACTAAAAGAAAATAAAAATACAAATAGCAGGGCTTCCCTGGTGGCGCAGTGGTTGAGAGTCCGCCTGCCGATGCAGGGGACGTGGGTTCGTGCCCCGGTCCGGGAAGATTCCACATACCGCCGAGCGGCTGGGCCCGTGAGCCATGGCCGCTGAGCCTGCGCGTCCGGAGCCTGTGCTCCGCAACGGGAGAGGCCACAACAGTGAGAGGCCCGTGTACCGCAAAAAAAAAAAAAAAAAATACAAATACAAATAGCAAGGTGAGAAAAAACACTTGTAAATTTCACAATGAAGAACTAATATCTCAGTAATAATATAAGAAAAAATCAACACTAATAGAGAAATAGACATACACCACACACACGCCATTCACAAAAAGAAAAGAGAAATGCAACGGACCAGACACAAGGAGATTGTTCAATCTCACTAATAATTAAAGATACTCCATCTATCTATCTATCTACCTATCTATAAAATGTCTATCAGATTAGCAAAGATTAAAGTAATTATAAACACTAAGTATTGTGAGGGGAATGTATACTCTCACAGACTGATCTGGAAATTCAATAGGTATAATAATCTTTTTGAAAAGTAATTTGGTAACTCCACTTCTGAAACTACAGGGAAATACTTAAGACAGGGCACAGAGATGCTAGGTATAATAACATTCCTTGGAAACAAGTTAAATAGCCACCAGGAGAAGGGTGGTTGTGGTGACCAGCCCCTAGGATGATCACTGGTAATTCACGGCCTTGCGTAGTCCCTCCTACAATGAATCAGGGCTGACTTTGTACAACAGATAGAATATGTCAGAAGTGACTACCTGCAGATAGGTCACAACAGGCACTGCAGCTTCTGCCTGCATCTGTTGGATCATTCTTTCTGTGAGAAGCCAGCTACCATGACAAGAAGAAGTCCCATGGAGAGGCCCATGTAGAAAGAAACCAAGGCCTCAGCCAGCAATTAGCACCAACCTGCCAGCCATATGAGTGAACCACTTTAGAAGTGGATCCTCCAGTCCCAGTCAGCCTAGCTGACATACGACTACCACTGCATGAAAGACTCCAAGAGAGAAATGCCCAGCCAAGCTCTTTCCAAATTCCTGAACAGAAACCATGCGATTATGAGTGATTACTATTGTTTAACAACACTAAGTTTTTAGTGTGATTTGTTATGCAGCAATAGTAAAACAGTGACTAATTATGGTACATCCATACCCTGGAATATCTGATAGCAATTCAAAATGATGTATCTCTTCATATGTTTGCAATTATTTACAGCTACCTCTGGTTAGTTTTAAAGAGCAAAGTGCTAAATAACATGTATTGCATGATCTTATATATATGATTTTTTGTATGGATACAAAAGTCTGAAAGGATATTCACCAAAATATAAATAGGAAATATCTATAATGGTGAGAATATGGATCATTCTCATTTTATTAAGTTTATGTCTTATCTATGCTTTTCTCAATAAACGTATTTACCTTATTAAAAAATCTGTTTGTAATTTGGTGGTGGCTGGGAGAGGAACTCAAAAGAGGAATAGGTTCAGAAAGTTTCAGTACCTGATTTTAACACGTCATTGACGGTATTCCATTCCTCCAGTAACAGAATCCTCCTTCTTGGTGATTGCAATATCCACAGAGACGATCCATTTAATGATCCAGGTTCTCCTCTTCAGCTTCTTCATTTCCAATAATTTTTATCTTCACTCCACTTCAGTTATCCCTCCCCCACCATCATGCTCTATATTGGATTATGGGCAGTAGCTGCAAGATCGCTGACATTTTGACTTCAAGCATCCCCATCTCTATAGCCCAAGTCACCAGCTTTCTCAAGTGACTCCACTGCCATAGCATCAACCCTAGCCAAACAGCCAGACTACTGATTCCATCTACTTTTTTACTGTTCGTTAACCCATTCAGTATCTTCAGTTCCCATTTTTCCTCAGTGATACCCCACAATTCGTTATGATAATCAATCCCTTTATATACTGAAATCCAATGTTCCTCCCTTACTGTTTCATACTTTTCTGAGGGAGAACACAACAATCCTGGTTAAACCTAACTCTCTTCCTGTTCAATGCCTATTGGAGAAAAACAATCAACATGCTGAGTGGTTCTCATTTTAAATTTAAGACAAGTATCTATGCAAGTAAGTATGTAGCACCATGCAAAATTCTTACTATATTCCTTTAGAAAATTTGCTTTCACTGTCTCTGGGATAGCTGTTTCTGAGCTTCTCCTCAAATCCTAACACCTGCTCTAATCTTCTCTCTCTGAGGTGATATCTGATTTCACTAAGAAAATAGAAGCAATGAGAGAAAAAAACTACCATCTTCCCACCAGCTGTTACACTGTAGTTGAATTGCCCCTGCATCTTTGTGAGAACGGTTCTTCCATTTGCTCAACAGATCCCACCCTCTCTTTCCCAGCCAAAGACTCTACTCCCACCGTAGTCACTACCTCTCCAAATCATTTTCTCTTGTCTCCTGGATCACTGTCAACAGCATTACAAACGTGGCATATCTGTCATCTTAAACATTAAAAACAAAACCCTTTCTTAATCCTATGTCCTCTTCCACATACTGCCCCAATTCTATTTCTTTTCACAGTAAAACTCCTTTAAAAGTTTAAAAATTTTTTCACCTCCTAGTTATCTTCAACCCACTCCGATCTAAATTTTGTCCACACACTGAATCCAATCTTGTCAAAGTCGCCAGTGACCCCCCCCACCTTGCCAAATCAGTTCTCTCAGAAGAATTCTTTGATATATTTTATTATTAAATTCTAGATTTCACCTAACTATATGCTTGACCATGATTTATTTATATTTTAAATTTTAAGGCTTTTAAAGCTTTATATAACATCATCATTTAAACATTGTTTTGTACACAAAATATATAACATGGTTTATTAAACACAGCAAGAGAATTTGTAAGTGCCAGAGAAAATAACTGGTAATTCAGTAAAGATAGATAAATTTAAGGTTTAATAAAGTTAAGACTTATTAAAACTCAGCTAAAAAGGGTACTTGAAATTATGTGCTTAAAAATACATCTACCTGAGTGAGCTTGGAAGTGGATCTTCCCCAGTTGAGCCTGTGATGAGACTGCAGCCCCGGACAACAGCTTGATTGCAACCTTGCAAGGTCCTGAGCAGAGGATGCGGCTAAGCTATGCCTAGACTCTTGACTCACAGAAACTGTGAGATAATAAATACATGTTGTGTTAAGCCACTAGGTTTGTGGTAATTTTCTTACACAGAAATAGAAAACATTCGTTTTTTTTATTTGCAAGGGTAGCAAATAAATAATAAATATTGAAAATTTTATATAAGACTGGTGAAAATTCTGCATTAAAAACACTGCTTTACAGGTGTTTACAACTAACCCAAACAGCTATAATAAGCTGAGCCAATTCTTAGTGTTAGTTTGAAATAAATATTTCTTCAACATTTCCTTTCACTTCATTTCATTACTTGACCATGATCTTGTTTGGTCAATTTAATTAGTTACTTATAAAATGTATGTTTTAGGGGCAGCCTATATAGTAGGTATTCCACCTAGTGGCAGGACAAGCCATGCAAGGGCCCACAACATCAGCACTGCTGCCAGCCCAAAGCCCACCAAGTCACTTCTGAATAGGAGCTACTACCTTTCCTCAACATTCCTTCCTTGATATCAGCTGCTATCAGTGAAAACTGTATATAAATACAATCCATTAGTGTTTCTCTATGAAGCGATCTCTCCACCTGGCTCCAGGATCTTCTGCTTCCTATCAGCAACCTCTAAGTCACAACTCTACTCTGGCTTTGATTTATTTAAGGGTGTCCTCTAAGGATATATATCCTCTAAGGATATATATAAGCATTAACTCCACCATAAACAAAGCTTACCTTTAAAAAAAAGTCATTTGTTAATAAAAATAACATCAAATATTAAATACAAAGCTGTTCACATGTCCCTTCCTATTGCTAATCACATATCCCTGGAAAATAAATGGAATAAAGAACAATGACTTGAAAGTTGTTTCAAGAAAGTTGCCCTCTGCTCTCCACTCTCACTACCTTCTGCTCTTTCATTAACCATAGTTGTGACTTGATGAAATTCTATAGAACCTCAATGTGAGAACTGTTACCACAAGAAGCAGCAGATCCTGGCATTTTAACCATCCTTTCACTCAGGAAGGAACAGAACCAGTTAACAGCAATCATGACCTACTTGTAGCAAAAGAAAGTCTAATATGATCCAACAAGAAACTTCAGAAGTTCCAAATGTGTTACAAGTAAGGATACCACAAAGGCAGCTTAACAAGAAAGACAGAATCCAACTCAAAGAGCTCACTATGGAAAGCAAGCTCTTTTACCCTAGTGAAGAAGGGACCACCTCAGAAGGTCACTTTGAGGTCAAAATCAGTCACTCTATTACAGAGGGTCAAGATATTAATTCTGGACTTGTAAGTCTGAAAAAGTTTCTATGTAGAGAAATTTCCTCCAGAAAGAGTTCCTGGAGAGTTCAGATTACATAGTTTAACTGGTCTTAAAGTTACCTGTTTTTAAAAAAAAGAGAGACATAACAAAAAGACAAGACCTAGAGAGAGTGTTCTAATCTACATGAACAATTTGAAGTCAATGTCAATTAAAAACAATAATTTCATCAAAAGCCCAAAATGGTAAAGAAATGTTAAGAAGAAATTGCAGAAAATCTTTGGAGGACAACAACAACAAGTTAACCAGACTTAACTATCATTAGAAAGAAAAACAGATAAGATAAATACATGCTAGGGATGTAATGTACAACATGACAACCATAGCTAACACTGCTGTATGATACCTAGGAAAGTTGTTAAGAGAGTAGGTCTAAGAGTTCTCATCACAAGGAGAATCTTTTTTTCTTCTTTTCACCATCTATCAATACATGACATGATGGATGTTAACTAAACCTATGGTGGTAATCATTTCACAATATAAGTAAATCAAACCATCATGCTGTACACCTTAAACTTATACAGTGATGTGTGTCAATTATTTCTCAATAAAACTGGAAAAAATAATAATGTCCCTTTAAGACAAAGAAAAGAAAAATAGCTAATATAAACAAATACATGCACACATAATAAAATTATGATTCAGTTTTGTAAAAAGAGGGAGAAAAGACTTATCTAAGTAATGAATAATTAAGAAATGATAGCAATAGATAAAAATATGTAGTGCAGTGAAAAGGACATAAGACCAGATGTCAAAAGAAGACCAAGATTTGAATTTCTTGTCTACTCTTGAGTTTAAGCAAATTACTTCTCCTTGGTAAACCTTTACTTCTCCATCTATCAGGCTGAATCATGAAATCGTCATTTTTGTAGATCATAAATAAGATTAGGATAAATTTTATTCCCACATAATTTTTATGCTTTCTTCATAAGAATGCTGTAAGGTAATAAGATAATATAAATTTAATTGCTGCTAAATCCACAAGGTCCTTTTCACTTCAAACTTTCTTACCCTTTCTATATAATTTGATGCATCCTCTTTATTGAAATGTTCTCTTCTTGTGGCCTCTGTGATTTCACATTCTTCTGATATTCCTCCTACCTTTCTCATCTCTTCTTTGTCTTTCTGGAGACTCCTCTCTCTCTTCCTTAAGTGTTGCATTCCTCACAGTTCTGACCTAAAACTAGTCTCACAATACAGAGTTTAATCTACACAACTGTCCGATACGATTGTATCCAGACCCCTGACTTCAGGTACCTTAAATGGCTATATGCTGATGATTCAAAATTTTATATTCTCTCTTTTAAGAGGTAACTTTTAAAGGTTCTAGAACAAAGGATAACATTATCTACAGAAGGCAAGGCAAGGCAAGGCAAGGCAAGGCAAGGCAAGGCAAGGCAAGGTAGAAAGATTCCACGATAGAAGCCACACCAGAGAGGTCTGGACTTTAAGTATATCTCTTTTAAATCCAAGAGAATGAAGTAGTTTGAAGCAGTGTTCCTACTGAGAGTAACTACAGGTAAAAATTTTTAAATCATCACTTTAGAGTTATCAGAGAGCCGCTAAAACAAAGAGGACTAGAGGATGCCAGGTTCTGGTGAGGAGGGAACCTCAGAGAGGTTGCTGGTCTTTCTGTACCCACTTTAACCCTGGGGGCATCTGTTGATTCTAGGATGGGGTAAGATGCTGCAAATCATGGTTTTGCCCAGATAGAGGGTTGCTTCTTGAAGTCAGAGAAACATGCAGAGCTATGACTAGTGGTCTTTCAGAAAAAAATTAATTAGAGACTTCAAGAGCTTTAAGCACATGGCCTCTTTTCCCCTCAAAATATTTGCCACATTGTGAAGTTGTCTGGAATGGGAGGCTGAAGGGATAATCAAGGGGTCTCTCAGAAGAAGAGCGGAGTTTCTGGCAATCTCTCAGGGGTGAGGAAACAAGTCTGAGAGTCTTGAACTTGCCCACTGAACACACCAGGCCCCTAAATGACAGCCTTGAGTGGCCATGACATAGGGGTATTACAGAACAGAGGTAGATGGAACCTTACCAAAGCTGCAGTACAGCTGCAAGTCAACTCAACTTGGAGGCTGAGAGAGTAAAGCTTCTCAACCCATCTGCCTAGCTCTGGAAAATCGGGCTCTCTAGAAAAAGAAAACAGCATCTAGAGTGGCACTGTCCTATAGAAAAAGTGTGTGGGTCACAAATGTGAGCCATATATATAGTTTTAAATTTTCTAATAGCTACATTTTAAAAGGCACAAAGAGCACAAATTAATTTTATATTTAGAGTATCCAGAATATCACTTCAACATGTGATCAATATAAAAAGTTACTGAGCTATTTTACATCCTTTTTTTTTTGTACCAAGTCTCAAAAATCCAGCATTTTACACTTATACCACATCTCAATTAAGATTAGCCAAAAGCCACATGCAGCTAGTGGATACTCTACTGAACAGCACAGATCTATAGTCTAGTCTAGCAATCAATCAAAAATTACTATTATTAACAGAGTTAAGAAATAAGAGGGAAAGATGAATAAATGAAATAATTTCATCTGAGAATTGGAATATACTTTTTAAATGGAAATGGTAGAGCTGAAAATATCTGCAATTAGAAATTTGTCCGATTGAACAGATCATATATATCAGAAGACAGTCAACAAATTCCTTGAAAAATATAATTTATCAAGGCTAACAAAAAGGAAAAATAGAAAATATGAATAGAACTATATCTATTAAGGAAACTGCCTCATAATTTAAAATCCATCACAAAACTCCAGGTCCAGATGGCATTACCATTCAATTCTTCCAAATATTTAAAGAAATGATATCAATTCTGCACAAATGCTTAGAGAATAGAAAAGGGAGAGACATTTAAAAAATGTTTTTACGAGGCCAGAATACTTTGTTTCCAATAGTTGGAAAGTATATTATAAGAAAGAAAAATTACAGACTAATCTTTCTCATGAAACACAAATGAAAAAATCTAGAACAAAATACTAGCAAATCAAATCAAACCAGGTGGAGTTTAGTCCAGGTATGCAAAGTTGGATTATCATTTAAAAATTAATCAATGTAATTGACTTTATTAGTAGAAAAAAAGGAGAAAAATCATATGATCATCTTGTTAGACACAAAAGAGGCATCTGACAAATTCAATACCCATTTATGATCTTAAAACTTTTAGCAAATAGGAACAGAATACAATCTCCCTAATATGAAAAAGAGCATCTTTCAAACAAACAACCTATAGTACTCATCGTATACAATGGAGAAATATTGAAAACTTTCATAAAGAGATTATAAACAAGACAATCATCCACTATGACCCCTTCTATTTAACATTGTACTGGAGGTCTTAAACAGTACAATAATTCAAGGAAAATGGAAGGGAACAGAGGAGAGAAGGATAGAAGGAAAGAGAGAAGATGAACAAGGATTGGAAGGGAAGAAAAAATAACATTATTTGTAAATTATATGACTGCACATCTAGAAAATACAAAAAGAATCTATAAACTATTAGAATTAATAAGAAAGGTTAATTAGCAAGGTCACTGGATATAAGGTCAACATAAAGTTATAACTGAAACAGTGTAGGATTAGTGCAAAGACAGATTAATGGACCAATGGAACAGATTAGAGTTCAGGAACAGACCCACACATTTACAGTCATCCGATTTTTGTCAAAGATGACACTGGTGCAGTAGGGAAAGGATGGTCTCTCCAAGCAATGCTGATGAATTGGATTTCCATTCGGGGGAAAAAATAATAATCTTGACTTCTTCACTTCTCCCCATAAACAAAAATCAGCTCCAGATGAATTTGGATTTAAATGTCAAAGGTAAAATAATAAAACTTCCAAAAGAAAATAAAATATCTTTGAAACTTTGGAGTAGATAAAATTTTCTTAAACAGGACACAAAAAGCACCAATCAACAAATACTGATTAACTATCTTAGAATTAAGAACTTTTGTTCATCAAAATATACCATTAAGAGAGTGGAAATAACAAGCCACTGATTGGGAAATGTATAGAAATGTATATATGTATAGAAAAGGACACCTATCTTGACTATTTAAAGAGCTACTACAAATCAAAGAGGTATATACCCAACAGAAATGCATACATATATTCAACAGTGTGTATACTAAAATACTCACAGGAACACTAGTTAGCCAAGCCATCCAAATATATACCAACAGTCAAATGAATAAATTGGAATATATTCACAAAACATAATATTCTATAGTAATGAAAATGAACAATCTACAACTACCCAAACATACGACTCTCACAAACATGGTGAGTAAAAGAAGCTAGACCCAAAAGAGCACATGCAAAATACGATGCCATCTCTTAAAGTGAAAAATTGAAAAATAAAAACAAAAACCAAACATTAAAAAAAAAAAAAAAACCCAGGTGAAAGTAATCTATATTGTTAGAAGTTAGAATAATGGTTAGCCTTGAGGGAGCATACGGAAGCATAAAGAAAGTTTCTGGATTGTTATGTGTTTCTGGATTTTTATTTGTTGCTGATTACATAGGTGTCTTTATTTTGTGAAAATTCAGTGAGCTGTTCACTTATGATATGTCGACTTTTTGTATCCATGTAACAATAAAAAGTTTAAAAAACAAGGCCCAGACCTTTCTGCTCTGTCGTGTCTGATGGCTGCAGCAGCTGCAAGCGTCATGTTCTCATACAACACATGTCCAAAAAGCCTTTCTCCTCTTTTAATTAAGGAGGAAAATATTTTCCAGAAGCTATCAGATTTCCCATTGGGCATTTCTGGATCACATGCCTCTGCGCTAACTGAAAGGGGAGTTGGAAATGGAGTATCAGGCATTTTCTGTTTTTACTGCGAAAAGCGGTCTCTGTGGGCAAGGAAGAGAGATGGAGGGATGTGGCACAGGTATTCAGCAATATCTGCTGCTGAGGATTATTAGTGACCTCTCAACTAGTCTTGCCATGGCCACTTCTGTCTTCCTCCAATCTATGCTCAGATTAGCAGCAGAGTCATTGGACAAAAACATTAACTTGAGAAACCTTTCGTTAGCTTCTCATTATAGTAAAAATAAATCCATGAACCTTAACACAGTTGACAATGCCCTGCGTGATCTAGTCTCTGCTTACCTCTTCAGCCTCATGTTGAGTGGTCCTTGACCTACATTTTAGCCATATAACCTGCAATAAGGCAAAAGCAAATTTACACTGTGCAAGAAACTGACTCTGAAAATGTTCCAAAGATCAAGAGATGGCAAAGAAACATTAATTGTATGTCATTTAAAATGGGTCAAGCATCTTAGATAGGCTCCAGTTTAGTGAATTATTTTTATATTTGTAAATATAAGAATAATAAAAGAACTTTTGGTTTGTCACATGAGATCCCGGTCCCCCTAACTAATTTTTCTTTAAGTCTGAAGTTCAGTAACTACCTAATCTTTTACCAAGATTTTGTTTGTTTCATTTTCAGAAACCTAGCACTCATGGTTAATGAGGACAAGTATTCTCAACTCCTTTGCCTCCACTTTCGAATCCCCCCCACCCTATCCCCTAAATGCTAATTGTAGATTCCCATTAGGTTTATACCTTCTTTCAAATCTCTCTTGACAGTAGAAAACACACAAGTACATAAACACATACAAAGTACTTTTACCCTCAAACTTTCCAAGCAATATATTTAAATGCCATCACACTACAGCTTGAATCCAGTAGTCAAATCTGTTCATCACTCAACTGTACACTTACTATGTACTGGATACTGGAAACCATGACAGGTGTAGTAAGAGAAAATGATCAATTTATTGGAAACTAATGTATTTTATGTTCAGGAAATACATCTAATCATCCATCAATTCTTATGCACATACCATTTTGACAAATATAATTTACAAATGCTTTGAAAAATAGTTTAGGAAATAATGGGTTCCCAAAACCCAACAAAAATGACAGCGGAAGAATCTGAAAAATGTATAAATCCACAAATGCAAAGGGAATAGGAGAGGTTAAGAAGAAGCAAGGTGCATTGTACCCTAATATCCCTGAAACTGAAAGCACCAGGTAGTTCTGAAGGTAGGGGTGCCAAGGTTAGGTTAAAAATGAACAAATAAGCAAACAATAAAACTAGCTGAAGTCCATATAAGGAGTAGTTTGATGCCAAGATTCTCACCAGCTCCCAGTTTAAGTAGGCAGGTGACCGACCAGCCCTTCCCTACTCCTACAGAAAACTACAAGTTTATACTATCAGTACAAGTTAAAGAAGGGAGGCTCTAGATTCAGGTAAAGCAAGACTAGATGGCAGTACCTTTTTTTTTTTTTTTTAAAGTGAGTGAACATCTACATAATTAACAGTGAACCTCCTCAGCTCCCTTCACCTTGCTCAGCTATAAGGATGCTGATTCCCAGGCAGATCACCCTGAAGCTCCTTCCACATCCCACCTCCTATCCCCTGCCCCATGCCTCCAAGGCAGGAGAATGAATTACTATTTTCTGGAAAAAAATCATACTATAAGGAAAAGAGAAAAGCTGAAAAAGAAAAAGTCCAGGGGACACACAGTTTTGGGGGGCTGGAGCCCACTGTGTCCCCATTTGCCTGGCAAAGCAATAAAGCTATTCTTTTCTACTTCACCCAATGTCTCCAAGATTTGAGTCGGCACCAGTGCACAGAGGCCAAACTTTCAGCATCAGGATCATTGTAAGACTGAGGCAGGAGGGAGGGGGAAAAGAGTTGTTATTCAATGGGTATGGAGTTTCAGTGTTCCAAGATGAAAGAGTTCTAGAGTTCTGCTGCAAAACAAATGTACATATAGTTAACACTACTGTACACTTAAAAATAGTTAAGATGGTAAATTTTATGTTGTGTGTTTTTTACATAATAAAAAAAAAGGGAGTGGGGAGACAGGAGTGTTAAGAGAAGGCAATGTGACAACAGAGGCAGAGGTTGGAGTGTTGTGGGGTTAGAAGCCAGGGAATACGGGCAGCCTCTCTAAGTTACAAAGGGCAAGGAATGGATTCTCTCCTAGAGCCTCCAAAAGAAACAAAGCCCTGCCTACATCTTAATTTTAGCCTTGAAGACTCATTTTGGACTTCTGACCTCCAGAATATAAGATAATAAATTTGTATTGTTTTAAGCTAATAAGTTTGTAGTAATTTGTTGAGGCAGCAATAGGAAACTAATACAGACAAAAATTCCTTCCATTTGCCTATTGGTTGATACCACTTTTATATATATTACACAATTTACTTTTATGATTTCCATAAAAAAAAAAGAAGAAGTCCATAAGAAAAGAGTTACACATAGTTGAGTGTCCCCAATTTAATAAATATCTATTGAAGGCCTATTTTGGGCTGGGCACTATTCCAGATGGTTGGAAGATATCAATGAAAATAAAAATAATAAAATCTCTGCTCTCATGGAGCCGATGCTCTAGTGGGGGAAGACAGAAAAATGAACAACAAATATAATAAATAAGGTATTATATAATATATTAGGTACTAAAAGTGCTATGAGGAAGAAAAAGAGCTATGGGGAAAAAACAGAGCAGGGAAAGAAGGATGAGAAGTGCCAGGGGGCAGGTGTGTGCATTTTTAAGTAAGGTGGTCAGAACAGGCGTCACTGAGAAGGTGGCATGTGTGCAAAGAGGTGAGGGTACCAGCCTGACCACATTGCTGTAAGGCCTGGTAAGCATCAAACCCTATCATGAGCACAAAATGCTTCCAAACTGCTAATTGGTGCCTCTCTCCTAGGCTATGAGAAAATAGCCAAGGATCTCCAGGCATGTAAAAAAAAAAAAAGAAAAAGAAAAAGAAAACAAAAACAAAAAATGGAAATTAAACAAGCAAAAACAAAAAGGAACTCTCAAGAGAAGCAGTGAAGGGAAGACAAGAAATTTAAAAACAAAACAAAGCATTATTAATATCCTCTGCAACATAATAGAATGCATCCTTAAAACAAGAACAGAATGCTATTTTTTAAAAGACCAAGAAACAAAAAGTGGTCTTAGAAATATATACATATACATACATTTTTAATTATACAAAGTTAAATGAATTGCTTGGAACATGAGAAAACAAAAGAGAAAAAAATGAGAAAATCAGTGGCTCAATGCAGGAAGTATCACAGCTAACAAATGTAAATTCAGAAACAGACAACAGAGAAAATAGAGGAAAAATATAAAGGAATATAAGAGCACCTCCCAGAACTAAAGGACAGGTGTTTCCACATTGATGGAACCACTGTGCACTCAATAAAATGAAGGAAACACACACACACACACACACACACACACACACACACACACACACACACACACACACACACACACACACACACCATGGCATAGCCATCATAAAATTTCCGAACATCAAAGGTACAGAGATTTTCAAAGCCTCTGCAGAATACAATAGGTCACATGCAAAGCATCAGTAATCAAAAGTGGCATTGTATTTCTCAACATTTACACAGAAAACTATGAGGCAATGGAGAATGTGCTTAAAATTCTGATGAAAAATTATTTCCAAACAAGAATTCCATACCCAGCCAAATCATCCCTCAAGGGTGAGATTAAAATAAAGGTTTCAGTCATGCAAGGTTTCAACATTTTTACCTTCCATGTGGAGGATGCATTTCACCAAAAGAGGAAGTAAATCAAGAAAGATGAAGACATGGGATCCAGGGAAAAAGGAATCTACCAAAGAAGAAAGTGAAGGAAATTCCCAAGATGATGTTGAAGGGATGTCTTAAGAAGATGGCTGTTAGTCCAAGTCCTCCGAAGAGACACCAAGACATGAACAGATATACAAGAAATTTATTAAAGGAAACATCTGTGAAAGAAAATGGGGAGGGAGCCAGGGGAGGCTGGAAGAGCTGTCAGACACCACGCAGGTCTGGGCCCAGGAGAAGGAGACGGGAAGGAAGGAGGGGGGGTGTATGTGTTAGACTGCAGTGCAGTCTAGGGAAAGTTTGGCAAGGCTGTCAAGAAATCCTTAAGCCACGGCTGCCTGACAGAAGACTCCAGAGTCCCCAGGAATGAGCCTCCGCTAATACCCCTGCTGTGCTCACTCACTGGCTGGGGGCACAGACGTGATGATGGATACCAGAAAGCAGCAGCTGGGGCCATCAGTCAGTTACTCCCCGCGGTCAGAGATCTGAGAGGAACATTCTCAAGGCCATCTGTGGTGGCTCTGTAACGTGCCAACTAGGCTAACCTAAACTACATTTCCCAGAATTCCCTTCCTGGCATGTTTCTGGTAAGGTGAGACAGAAGAGATATTTGCATGCAAGATTTAGAAGGTGTGAAGCAGCAGCCATTCTGTGCTTTGATGTAGGTGATTCCACAAGTTTTGTAGATCCCCAAACTAGTGATCACACAAGTTGTCACTATCTGCTGGCACACCCCACTGTCATGGGGCAGCAGCCAGGCCTACAATTGCTCCATCTTCCCCTGGGTCCTCCTGCAGCTTCTCTGACTCCCAGGCCAGGTATGTGTCTGCTCCACGGCAAAGGGTATTAGCTCTTTCTGCAGGACGCTGGCATCACAAGGTGGGAGGCAGTGAGAACTGATGTGGATCCCAGTTCCTCAAATTGGTGCTCCTGGGTTCCAGCTTGCCCTTGCCCTTCACCGCTACACATCCATCTTCACTTTTGACTCCTTGCCCCGTGGGTGTCAAGCTCCGGCATCAGACGTGAAAACAACCAGCCTTATAGAATTTATTTAACCAACTCCTACTCGTGTAACGCAAAATCCTTGAAACAAATCTCTTACTATATACCAGTCCCCGCCCACCCAACACACACACTAGTGCTCTGCTTCCCCGAATGAACTTCCACTGACACAACGACACAGTAGCTGGGCTGAAGGTCCAGGAGGGGTGTTTCCATGAAAAAAATGTGAAACTGAAAGAGTATGTATGTTTCCAGAGGTTTTTGATAGATTCCTCAGATAACTTAGGGATATATCAGTAACTGATAACATTTTTTAAATTCAGGAAAAAATGAGGCAATCATTAATTCTAGGAAAACAAAATTATGCCTGAAAAGGAAATTTAAAGCATGACTCAGGTATAAAAACAATACATGGTGATGACAGTGAAAACATGTGAAATAATTTAGCAAGTAGCATGAAAAACTATACTAGGAAGATGAAGAGAAGTATATAAGAGAAGAAACAGGATTATAGGGCTAAATCCTGATATTTCATAGTAAGACATCATTAGATCATGTCTATAGATATGTGCACACATGCTACGTAGAACTGCACATAACTACTATAGCTATCCATGAACATATGTCATGGAGAAATATGAAAGCAAATACCAAAAAGAACCCCCCAAATGGCTAAAATAACTAAGAATAAGAGAACTGCTCCCGAGGAACAGGATGGGGGTGTGGAACAGAGAGAGAAGTGCTGTTGCGGTCCTTTCAGACTTTCAACCTATGTACATACTTTACTGTAGCAAAGATACACTTAAACTTAAAAAATTAAACTGAAAAGTTAAACTGAAAAAAAGTTAAAGTTAGTTAGTAGAACTGAAAATTAAAGAATAAGACTCATCAAGTTGGAAAAAAAAATAAGGAGGAGGAAGGGAGAAATCTGATGATACCAAGTCTAAACCATTTAGTGTTCAAAAATAGGCACTAATCTATTGCTTAGGGATGCATGCAAGGGTGGTAAAACTCTTTTTTAAAAAACTAAGAAAATTATCATAAAAGGTTAGGAGTGGTGACCTTTAAAAGGTACGGAAAGGCCTGTGATAGGGAAGGGAGGAGGTATACTCCCAGCTCTGGGATGCTCATAAAGTTCAATTTCTTACATTGGACAGGTTATATACACACATAAACTACATGTGTGCTTTATGGACTTTGGGGAGGAGACAGCACTAAGCATCCAACGGAAACAATTGCAGCAACACCAGCATACACTTGCAGTACCCCTCCTGCCACATATGAGGCTTAGCTTTTTCCCAATATTTGAGCTTCCAAGTAAATTATGATTTGCTATTAAATGAGCTCTAAAATCAACAAATGCATATTTCATTTACATTTTATATTCGTTTATCTTTTATCCTAGAACAAAAATGAGAAACTGAATTTGTATGCATAGTAGATATGATAAAACCTTATGTAAACACTTACAAATTTAGACTTTTCACATACATGAGTGATTTTTAAGGTACAGCAAATTTAAAACGTATACTGTCATCCTATCACCATAAATCTTAATAGTAAATAAACTCACAACAAGGAAAGGTTAAAGATAGCCTTTAAGTATACATGGCAGAATTACATCTAAGGAGAAGGCTGTCTGACGGCCTACTGCTGGATTACAAAACACTGGAAAAGAGATGGGGGAATCAGCAATTTAAGATACCAAAGAATCACTATGAAATACTTTTTATGTAAATCATTTAACCACTAAGTGAATAATGGCTTATTTAAAAAATCCAATCGAAGCAGGATACATGGAGACCCAATTACCTTTTAAAAAATAGTTCAGAGAAATACAAATACAGTATGTTCTCATGTGGAATGTAAAAATGCCACACTCATTGAAACAAGGAGTTACAATGGTGATTGCCAGGGGCTGGGGGTGAAGGAACTGGGGAGATGTTGGCTAAAAGAAACAAACTTCCAGCTATAAAATGAATAACTGCTGGGAAGCTAGTCCAGCACAGTGACTAGAATTAACAATACTGTATTATATACTTAAAAGTTGTTAGCAGACTAGATCTTAAATGTTATTACCACACACACAAAATGGTAATTATGTGAGGGGATGGAGGTGTCAACTATCTTTATTATGGTAATCATTTCACTGTATATATGTGTGTGTGTGTATCAAATCATCACACTGTACACTTAAATTTACATATATGTCAATACTATCTCAAAGCAGGAAATAAATAATAAATAAGTATATATATAAATAAATAAGAAAAAAGATGTTTTAGTATCTCAATAAAGGCTTCAAAAAGTCTTTTCACAATCAAGCTGCCTTCAGAAGGACTGTTAAAAAGCTAACTAAGGCAAGACCTATAAGAAGCAGGTGATAAACTCAATAAATACTTTTTTTTTTTTTTTTTTTTTGTGGTACGCGGGCCTCTCACCGCCGTGGCCTCTCCCGTTGTAGGCTCCAGACGCGCAGGCTCAGTGGCCATGGCTCACGGGCCCAGCCACTCCGCGGCATGTGGGATCTTCCCAGACCGGGGCACAAACCCGTGTCCCCTGCGTCGGCAGGCGGACTCTCAACCACTGCGCCACCAGGGAAGCCCAACAAATACTTTTTGATCAAGACACATGTAAAGACTTTTACTGCAAGGATATCACAATTCTATGGAGGTAATGACTAAAAAGTAGAATTCTGAATGCAATATAATCCTAAATACACTTTAAAGAGATATGAAGCTCTGAAAGGGACTGGAAAACAAGGCAATGGGAATTATTTAGGAGTGAATGAAAGAGACATCCATTAATTAAGGCTGACTCCATTCAAGTTTTCTGGCTTTGTGACCTTTCCTCTTCTATGAGATAATAACAGTTAACAGCAAATAACATGTTTGGAGCACTTACTCTTTGCCAGGCATTGTTTTAAGAATTTTACAGGTACTGAGTCATTCCAGCCTTGCAATAGCCCTATGAGTTCACTATTTTCATCTTCCTTTTATACACAAGAAATCTGAGGCCCAGAGAAACTAACTTTCCAAGGTTCAGAGTTAAGTGGCAGAACAGGAACTCAAACCCCAACAGAGGACTCCAAACCTCATGCTCCTGGATCTTTATCAACCCAAAGATATAAATGGGGCTTCCCTGGTGGCGCAGTGGTTGAGAGTCCGCCTGCCGATGCAGGGGACACGGGTTCGTGCCCCGGTCCGGGAAGATCCCACATGCCGCGGAACGGCTGGGCCCGTGAGCCATGGCCGCTGAGCCTGCGTGTCTGGAGCCTGTGCTCCGCAAGGGGAGAGGCCACAGCAGTGAGAGGCCCGCGTACCACAAAAAAAAAAAAGAAAAGAAAAGATATAAATGTATATCCAATAGCTATATACAGCTGAAACTCCCAATTTCATGAGATTCTATAGAAAAGCACATGCTTTTACAGCCTATGAAAACATCACCAATTTTCAAGGCTTTGCTCCTTTCAGCTACCATTTAGTGAGCTGCTACCATGTGCAAGGCACTTAACTGACACTTGTTTTAATCATCCCAACACCACAGCCCTAGTTTACAGCTGAGGAACCTGAAGTTCATAGAGAGGTTATATAATTTGCCGAGGGTCACCTAGCTGGTGAAGGATGAAGCCAGGACTTGAAAGTAATTTCCCTGCCAAAACTCTGAACATTACAGAAGTAATCTTGACATAAGTCTCTTTGGAATAAAAAATAAGGCAAAAAAATATTCTGAGATGAGTACAAGTGAATAATATTCGCAGTTCAAGTGTAACTGAAATACATATGCCTTAAAGAGATGTGGAACTCTGAAGGGGATTGGGAGGAAAAGAAGAAAGTAACTCAACTCTGTGAAAGTCCCACAATACTCATTGTTTCCTATTAGTTACGGTGCCTAGAGGTAAAGCATGACATTGGGAACAAATGAAGTTCTTGTTATAGGTCCAGGCAGAGGTGAAAACCCAATATACACCTCCAGTTATAGTGGAAATTAAAAGGCAAACATCTCTAGTGTTCTCAATAACAGGTTTTCAAAACAACTGAAGTAGTCCCACACACTCTTTGCTTGCAAGGTCTGTGATTTCCATTGGTCCTATAATTCATATATATAACAGATTCTGTTTACAAAAGTACAAAAAGTACAAAAAAGAACCACCTTATAATTTACTTTCAAATTGTTTATCCAAATCTAGAACATCTGTCTGAATGGTTAAGGTGGATTATACAAAATGAATATTATGGAGTAAGAAGTAATGAATTTTATTTTACATGAATTTTAAAAGCATTGAACTAACTCTACTGCTTGTTGCTTAGACATTATGAAGTTTGACTTCACCTGGGCTTGAATTACTATCATTTTAAGAAAAATGCTAACTAGTTTCCTAAAACTGCAATCAGTGACAACTGAGTAGAAAAAGCAAAGACAATTTCTGTTCTATTCACAAGCACCAACAAACAGCCCAGTGGGGAAATGGCAGCGTGCCAGGCTGCCCCGTGGCAATCAGGAGACTCAGGCGTCTTAGGCCCTTAGAAAACTAGTATGTTAAGGACTTGGTGCTTTTACTCCCCTTTCCTGGAGGCATGTGTGAGAAGTATCTTGTTTAGATGACAATCTCTTCCATCTACAGGACTGAAAGAAAGGTTAAGACAACTAAGTAATAAGCAAATTGAGGAGAACATGTGAGAGATTAGCGAGCATCACTGTTTACTGAACCTATTGACTAAATGTAATAACTGATCTCAGATAGACAGTAATCTCATTGTAATAATCAGAAGAAACAATAATTAAAAGGCTCATACAATTATTGTAAAATGTAAAAGTTCATTTTAATTGATGAAGAAACTCAGAGTGAAATTCAGAGGCAAACCAACCTGAAATTCTCTCTCAATGAAAAATAGTTGAAATGGATAAAAATTCAGTTTCAGCCAAAACATGTGTATATTTACTCCTTTACTAACTTCTACATGGGAGGTTTCTAAGAAAAAACAAACTACACTGAATGATTCAGATAAACCTTATGGTAGACTGTGGGCATCAACTTCCATTTCACGAAATGTAAACCTGAAGTTCCCTATTATCTGGTAAATGCTTTCTCTTTTTGATATTTTATGAGTCTGAGTGAAAGGTTGAGGCTGTCAACACACTGGATTACATTTTGTAAATTTGCTGTCTATGTCTAATAAGATACCCAACAGCATAACAAGAATAAAAATGAATGAAGTGAATAAGATTAAAAGTGAAAGAATTAACCTAAGGATCCAAAAATATACTTTCTAATACATTCCTTGATTAATTACATAGGGTCACTTCAAAAATTTTACTAACTCAATATTGTAAAGGATCCATCATATTTAAGTATCTGAATTTCAAATATCTGAATTTGTCCTGAAGTATAGGACAAATTTATGATATTTTTATATTCATCTAGCCAAGATACACTTTACTTTATAAATAAAATAGATTTTAGAGGGCAAAAGTCAATATTTAAATCAATCCTTCATATATATCTTCAACAAAAGCTCATTATTTCTCACCTTTAATACTTTATAATTTCATTTAAAGTTTTTTATTATTTTATAGTATATAAAGCTACAAGTCTTTTCTCTACTTCTTGATGTGCCAGTAACAGTCGTGTAATATACATCTATGACAACTTAGCCTACAAACAGAATTCCTCACAAATTTAAAACCTAAGGACCAACAAATGTTTCACTACACTCAGAAAACACAGAGTCTTTATTCCGAGAGGAACTTTCAGTAAAAAAGTGACGTGTGAACAGCAGACACTGATGTTCACACAAGCATACTGCAGACAACCCAGCAGGCGGTTTTCTATTTTTTTTGGATTATGCTCTGGAGGTGCTGGCACAATGGAATTTCAATACCATAATTGCTTATTTCTCTGTGTATTTTTAAAATAATAGGTAAAGAAAAAAATCAACTATGAAAATAACAAAATATTTTTCATTCTTCTTTTCAAAGGATGTAATTTATAACCATTACACAAATAGAGAAGAAGCACAAAAGGGGGGAAAAGAGAAATAAAGTAATGTTCCAAAGGTTCAGTTTACAAGGACCTCACACTAAGTTTTTTTTTTTTTTTCTTCCCTGCAACTCTTACTAGAAACAGTATTATTTGCTAAAAATGCACTAGCTGCCAAGAGCCATGGTCCATCTAAAGCAAAATGCTTAAGATGGAAATAGAGTGTTAAGACAGAAAAAAGGGGCAAGATTCAGTATACAAATTTCTGTTAAATCTATTTTAAAAAAAGAATAAGATGAGGTTTTAATTTTGATATTTTCTGCCTGAAAAATAAATGCAATACTAAATAAAATACTAAAATATATAGCACTGTATTAAAACAATAAGATGTAATCAAATTCCAAACTTTCTAATTAAACCTTTTTTTTTTGTAAGTTATTGGGAATTCAACACTAGTCTTGGTTCACATGATAGAACAATGGGAAAATTTTCCGAGTGGTTGAACACTAACCCTGACAAGTGTGGAGAGCCAACTACAATACATTATATGGTAGCATAACCTGCCACCCACGTTGCTGAGAGAACAGCTTTCAAACACATGCACTGAGCTGTAAAACCACAAAATCCCTTATTACACATTGTCTTTCTTACTCTAGGTGAAATATACCACCAATTCTTTTCCATTATAAATCTTTTTTTATTACTATTTTTGAAGCCCACTTAACATTTTGACTATCTTTTTCTTACAATGTAAAAGGTGTCTTTTTTTAAAAAGGAAAATGAAACAGGACTGTCATCACCCTCCTACAATATTACAATGAAGGCTGATATCTGCCACACAATTTCTCAGAGCTGATTCTGGAAATCCATATTACCCAAAATGAGTTTTAAGCTCAAGTTTTTTTATTCCTTTAAAGACCAAGGTTGGTCTTTAATTGGTTCACTAAGTTTCTTAAAGCATTTGAAAACACTTGCATTCTTTAAGAAAGACTGATATATTGCTTTGGGGGCTCTTTAATAAAATACATGGTCTTTATCATTACCCGCCCCCCAAAAAAGAAAAGAGAGAGAGATGGAAAACCAAATCGTCAAAATTTGTCATGGAATGAGTGTTCTTTCTCATTCTGTGTCTCTTCCCAACATTCCTCCCTTCCCCCACTCTGGCACAAATCCAAACCTGTACCAAAAACACAAACAAACAAAAACAGAAAGCTATTTTAGAATCAAGGATATAAGATAATATCCATCTTATATTGGTAAAGTATTTAAATAAAGCAAGACTGTAGGATGGCAAATATGTTTCATCCTCATTACAGCCCTGTGCTTTGTCAAAGATGTGTTCTTACTGTTCAGAAAAGAACTCACTGCAATAATGACTATCAAATTTGTACAAAACAGCTAGAGATACAGAAGAAGGGTGGAAAAAAACAACTTAAAAGACACTACTTTCATAGAAATTCAATGACACTATTTTTTAGAGATTCAAGATGGTTAAAATCATTTTAAAACTGTGTGTTTCTCTCTAACATTTGCCTAATTAATTTCCCTCCGAAATTCTCCCTCCTATCCTTTACATCCCCCATCTCCCCAACTCCCACCCACCATGACCCACCTCCATCCACAATCTGCTAACTGAATCACAGCATTCCAGGACAGTTACAGGACATAACAGTTTCTTCTGGGGTTTTCATTTGCAATGTTGTTGGCAAAGAGAATTGTATTTGTAAGTGTTTCTATTATACAGACAAGGTCAATTAGTCCCGTCAACTATTGGTCTTTCTGCCTGATAGCTTGGTGGATTATTCAAGTGGGACCATTCATAACCTATAACTGAATGCACCCAATTAACCTCAGAAACATGACAATACTGGTATCTAATGGGATTTTAAGTTTATCTTAATAACGTGCCATAGTAATGTCATTTTCTCCAAACTGGTGGTTAATATCTGATAGAAACTCTACATTTGCCTCAAATTGAATTGATTTGTAAATTATGATATACAAATTACATAGAGTAATTTCTATTTTATGGAAGTTTATCATAAAAATGTTGAAGCTTTTTAAAAAACAATAATCAGCTATTATGTCTACATTTGCTTATATGGTTTATACAATGAAATAAAGAATATGACAACCCTTTAATATGCAATATCCAGTACTCTTATCAAGATTTCTCCCAAGATGCAGAAAGCACTACTACTCCGCCAGAAGCTTTTGTGGAAATGAATCTGTATTTTACTTCAAATATTCAAAAAATCTTTATGCTGTCAGATATTATTTTTAAAAAACACAAAAGAGAATTTGCATCATTGGGTGTTTGCTTTGTGACAGGCAATATGAATAAGTACTTTGCAAACTTTATCTTACTTAATTGTCTCAGGAACCCAATGAAAAAGCATCGTTATCCCTATTCTATGCATGAGGAAACTAGTAAGTGGCAAAACTGAGATATGAAACCAGATGTGTCTAGTTTGCCAAAGTGCGGTCTTTCAACATCACTCGGCCTAAGAAATATGAGATAATCCCCCATCATCTCACAGTATCACCTTGTAATAACTTGACCATAGAGTACTTTCAAGCTTCAAAACTATCTTGTAAAAGAATGATGCCCAATTATTACTGAGCAGCAACTAGAAGAAGATGAATGAATGAATACCGGTGTCTGGTATCCACTTAATTATATCAACACTAAAGTTTTATTAACAGTAAGACAATACTCCAGTTTTTTTCATTTCACTTCCAACCCAAATGTACTCTCACATATATGAATGTACATGGGATCTTCCACACACAGGCCTGCGCCCATATATTTATTACCTGCTCATACACACAAACTCATCCAAACTGTCACACCCAATACTCCCAGTTTCTAAGCCAAAAGTATTGTCTGTTATGCTGGGCCACAAAGAAGTGAAAAGCTATCTTAACACCACGTATCAATTTTTTGCAAAGAAGGATTTTTAAAATAAGTTTTAAATAATTTTTCCATAAAGTAATTTTTAAACTATCTGATCTAGTGAGTCAATTTAAAATATGTTCTAGCAAAAATTGTATTGTGATTATCTCTAGGTTTTGCTTTACAAATTTTAAACAGAAGCAATTCATTCAACTGTTAGGCCAAACTGCCCTAAAAGCAAACGCCTACCAAGAAGAGCACAGTGTGCATTTCCAAAACTCAAATACTGCCCTCAAATTCTCTGCTCTGGGTGCCTTCAGACTGGCTAGAGTGACTCTCAGGGCTTCATTCACTGCCTAGTGGAAATGTCTGTAAAAATATTTGTGCAATCGGGATAGAAAAACCTTTATGAAAATACTGGTTTGGCTAAAAGTTGTGGCAGTTAAGATGTACATAAATAATTTTTTTTAAATGACTGTTTATACCCCCTACTCTATAAACGTATTACTATAAATATTATATTAATTCAGAAGAATACATCCTCCAGAGAAAGTATAAAGATTGAGAAGCAGAATTCAGAGTCATCAGTATGAAGTCAGCTTTGCTTATTTTTTAAATATATCAAAATAAATCTCATAAGCACAAAAAATTTCAAGAACAGAGTACTAAATCGAAGGAAGGGGCTTCCCTGGTGGCGCAGTGGTTGACAGTCCGCCTGTCGATGCAGGGGAGGCGGGTTTGTGCCCTGGTCCAGGAAGATCCCACATGCCGCGGAGCGGCTGGGCCTGTGAGCCATGGCCGCTGAGCCTGCGCGTCCGGAGCCTGTGCTCCCAACGGGATAGGCCACAACAGTGAGAGGCCCGCGTAACGGAAAAAAAAAAAAAAAAAATCGAAGGAAGTATCCACGTTACTGAGGTGTTACCTTAGTAAAAAAAGATCCAATATTTTGACACAATGGTCCAACATGTGATCCAACAGATATTAACTGGATTATATCCGAAAGATTAAAACTGCTAAACTATTCCCTTACTAAAGTCACAAAATAATGCCACTGGTGCTCTTGTTTCAAAGGATTAAATCTGTATGTTTAATCCAATGCCAATGGAAATTTCATTAAGGTTTTAAAAACAACAACAACAACAACTAGAAAACCTGCATGGGATGTATATGCTCTATCCAACTGTGGACTACTGATACTGAAATGCCAAATATCAACATTAAATTTTTAAAAAGCAATCCTTCACGTTTAGATCTGAGGAACTGAATGCAAGACAACCTATCTACTCTCCATTACTATCACATGCCTTAATAAAGACAAGACACATTTATCTAGCACTTTCTAACCTTCTGCAATCTTGCATGAGTAAGGATAAAGCAAGCAACCATTACAAAACTTAAGGAAAAAAGGAGGATGGAAGGACATAAACTTACATTGACTGAGAAACTTACTAAGTATTTGCTATGTTGCAGATATTTTTACACAGCTTATCTCATTTAATCTTCACCACCACCCAAACAAGATTGTGATTCTCATTTTTTAAGTAAACAAACAGAGGCTCCAAAAGGACAGAGAAAATGCCCTATATTACAAAATAAAGAATAATAGTACCAAGATTTCAACTCTGATCTGACAGACTCCAAAACCTGCAATTAAAGCAGCATGTGGCAAAGACAACCTAGAAACATGTTCCTTTCTCTGGCTTAAGTCTCATCCTTCTGTCCCACTTTAAATACAATATTTAAAACCCAGACTACAGCTTACGAAACAGACTGGGTTTTTGCCCCTGTAAGCCAAGGTTAGAGAACTATGCGTTCAAGGGCAAGTACAATATGACTCTGGGGGAATACAGCAAGTTTCAAATGACTATGACTTCAGGTTAAATGGAGTTCAGTGAGTCATGGTAATTCCATGCTACAGATAATCCTGATCTTAGTCAACAGAAAATTTTCAAATTTGAATTCCATATTAGCATTCAACAATTCTCTCTCAACATAAGGCAACTCTTCATTCAAAATAAGTAATTTAAAGCCAGGAACATCTCTCAATGCCTTTCACTATTATTCCACAGAGAAATGATAAAAATTTTAAATGGATAAAGCTAACGTTTAACAACCAGATTTTACAAACTAGCTGAGAATAATTTTGACTTGATTTTTATCTTTTTATTATCTTAAATGTGACGCAGCTACCTAAATACTATGGTTGAAGAGTGAAGGCAGGCAGAGAGTTCTTTTCATTCATCAGTCTGTTCTTACTCCCTAAAGTGCCTTCTTTATCATACTTAACCTGAGCTTATCACCACTGGGCCAGGAATAAGAGGCAAGTTATAAGTCTCCTAGATTCTCCCAAAGTAAATTATATTCCCTTTAGTCATTATCTTCTCTAAGATCTTATGCTTACACCAGAAAGTGGGGCTGCCAGGGTAGAATCAGTTTAAGAACTAATCTGCCCAGAAAGCTTTTCTTTAGCAAAGCAAAGCTAAAACAGATGCCCCTACACTATCTTTAAAATAAATACAAGTAAAAAAATAAATAAATAAATAAATAAATAAATACAAGTGCCATTGCAGAAAAAAAAATTGCACAAATATTAACTGAGCACCTACATGCCAGGTACTTAGGCATGAGGGTGATTGACAGATACTGTTCCTGTGCAAGTGGAAGCTATCAAAGATTTGTGGCAGCTGATAAGAAATACGGCATAAAATTCTTAAATAAATGGCAAAAGGGTAAGATTAGGATACAGAAATATACATAGAATTGTTTATAAGTAGGTCACAAATTTGGCTCCACAGTTCCTGGCAGTCAAAGCAAAGTGAGTATCATTACTGGTTCTGACAGTACGGAGGCTCTTCTACTTAGAAACAGATTAGATTCCAAAGAGCTATCATTAAATCCATTTAATCCCATGTGCAAAGTTTTAACTATAGAAGGAACTGCTAATACCACCTATTGGTAACTAACAGAGCTGACATACTTCTCTCCGGACCCACTGCCCCCTTACAACAGGCAGGTTTTCATATCTACCAAAGTCCTTAAGTTGAAAGTTCTTTTTAAAATAATTAATTAATTAATTAATTTGGGGCTGCACTGGGTGTTAGTTGCTGCGCGGGGGCTTTCTCTAGTTGTGGCGAGCGGGGGCTACTCTTCGTTGCTGTGCATGGGCTTCTCACTGTGGTGGCTTCTCTCGTTGAGGAGCATGGGCTCTAGGCGTGTGGGCTTTAGTAGTTGTGGCATGCAGGCTCAGTAGTTGTGGCTCACGGGCTCTAGAGCACAGGGTCAGTAGTTGTGGCTCATGGGCTTAGTTGCTCCACGGCATGTGGGATCTTCCAGACCAGGGATCAAACGTGTGCCCTGCACTGGTGACAGATTCTTAATCACTGTGCCACCTTGGAAGTCCCAAGTTGAAAGTTCTTAAGCAGAGGAATTGTGTGTGTGTGTGTGTGTGTGTGTGTGTGTGTGTGTGCGCAAAATAAAAACCGAACTGCTTTTCCTGAATTCAGATCTGAAGGAAATCTTTACTCTGGATATGTACAAAAAGGACACTTTATGATATAGTAGACTACATTCTCAACAATATTCCTAACAAAATTACAACAGCAAATTTCATAATTTCTTAGGTGTCTCAAAGTAGGCCTATTGATTAATAGTAAAGATAAATTCTATAAAAGCAATTTTATAAAATAATGCAGCCAAAGTATAATAGTTATAATAGCTAAAGAACATGTATGTCTTCAAGCAATTCCCAATTTAAAAAATATATGAAATTCGACTCTTAGAAGATTAGTCTGAAGATCTAAAAATAGGCTTTTGAGACTACTGGCATCACAGTTGTTTCTTACACAAGTTTTGTGTGTAATACCTCTTTACTATAATTCCTAAAACATAGGAAAAGAAAGCTTTCAGATTAAGTTTTGAGGGTTTAGCAATTATATATAAAATGAGTATAATACTTAGTAGACAATGAAAACGGATGCAGTCTTTGTGAGTGAGTGTGTGTGTGTGTGTGTGTGTGTGTGTGTGTGTGTGTGTGGTATACGGGGTCTCTCACTGCTGTGGCTTCTCCCGTTGTGGAGCACAGGCTCCGGACGTGCAGGCTCAGAGGCCATGGCTCACGGACCCAGCCGCTCCGCGGCATGTGGGATCTTCCCGGACCGGGGCACGAGGCCGTGTCCCCTGCATCGGCAGGCGGACTCTCAACCACTGCTCCACCAGGGAAGCCCCAATCTTTTTTTTTTAAAGGGCTATTCATTTTTCTCATGAATCTCAAAGAAAGTGCAATTAGGGAATAAGTCAAAGGCCACAGTTATCATTGTATACAGTTAGTGTCAAAAGAGACAGCATGGGGCTTCCCTGGTGGCGCAGTTGTCCCCTGCCCATGCAGGGGACACGGGTTCGTGCCCCGGTCCGGGAAGATCCCACATGCCGCAGAGCGGCTGGGCCCGTGAGCCATGGCCACTGATCCTGCGCGTCCGGAGCCTGCGCTCCGCAACAGGAGAAGCCGCAACAGTGAGAGGCCCGCGTACCGCAAGAAAAAAAAAGAATATAAGACTATTTTAACTGGGATTCTTTAAGAATTAAGAGTAAAAACACTATTTTGTCTAAACATTTTACAGAGTTAGAATCCATGTACTTTCAAAGTTGCTTTCTAAATACAGATAAGTAGATATACTAATATACTAAAATAGAATTTCAGTAATTACTGGCTATAAGTCTCTTTTATAATTATTTTATTGATTTCTATTATAAAATTAGAGATGTTTTCCTACAGAAAAAAATCAGGGTACTTATTATTATGAAATCTCATTTGCTTATTTAGCAAGTATGTTATTTCAGGGAAGAAGTAGGGAAAACAGGAGTTGTCAGTTTGTTATAATCATTATTTTATATAAGTCAATGTGCCAGTTAAAGCCTAAGAAAACTGCTTACCCTCAGTGGTGGGAAGATAGAGAGTATATTACATATTTTCTTTTCTTTTTTAATAAAGACTTTATTTTTTAAAGCAGTTTTTGATTCACAGCAAAATGGAGAGGAATGCACAGAGATTTCCCATATACCCCCTCTCTCCACACATGCGTAGCTTCCCCATTTTCAACATATGCCACCAGAGTGGTACATTTGTTACCAAGGGTGAACCTACACTGACGTGTCATAATAATCTGAAGTCCAAAGTTTACATTAGGGTTCACTCTTGATGTTGTACATTCTATGGATTCAGACAAATGTACAATGACATGTACATCATTATACTGATAGTATCACACAGAGTACTTTCACTGCTCTAAAAATCCTCTCTTCCCACCACTCCCAATTCCTGGCAATACCTAATCTTCTTACTGTCTCCATAGCTTTGCCTCTTCTGGAATGTCACATAGTTAAAATTTACAGTATGCAGCCTTTTAAGATTGGCTTCTTTCACTTAGGAATATGCATTTAAGGTTCCTCCATGCCTTTTCATGACTTGAGAGTTCATTTCTTTTTAATGCTGAATAACATTGCATTGTCATTGTCTAGATGTACTACAGTTTATCCATTCACCTACTGAGGAACGTCTTGGTTGCTTCCAAGTTTTGGCAATTGTGAATAAAACTGCTATAAACATCTGTGCGCAGGATTTTGTGTGGGTATAACTTTCAACTCATTAGAGTAAATATCAAAGCTCAGGACTGCTGGATCATATGGTAAGAGTATGTTTAGTTTTGTAAGAAACCGCCAAACTGTCTTCCAAAGTGGCTGCACTATCTCGCATTCCCACCAACAATGAATGAGAATTCCTGTTGCTTCATGTCTTCGTGAATACTGGGCACTGTAAGTGTTCTGGATTTTTGCCATTCTAACAAAATGTGTAGTGGTATCTCCTTTTAATTTGCATTTCTCCGATGACAAATTACGTGGAGCATGTTTTCATATGCTTATGTGCCACCTGTATATCTTCTTTGGTGAGGTGTCTGTTAAGATCTTTAGCCTATTTTTTTTTTTTAAATCAGGTTGTTTTCTTACTGAGTTTAAAAAGTTCTTTACACATTTTGGATAACAGTCCTTTATGAGAAGTGTCTTTTGCAAATATTTTCTCCCAGTCTGTGGCTTGTCTTCTCATTCTCTTGGTATTATATATTTCAGTCTGAGGTATCTGTAACTATGTGATAATTTTGTTCATTTGGTGGCAAAGAATGGGAACCTACAGATTATATAAAACCCAGAATAAGAAATTATAATCTTCATTATTAAACATAAGCACTAGTAAATTTACACAGCTACTTAGGAAACACCATATTAATTTAAAACAAGATAAAAGACTTCAGACAATTAAAATTGTTAGACACCTAATATCTAAACAATTTCCCTACTACTGTCTCAAAGTTATGGTATCACTCAGTCTGATTCTAGATCTTCTTTTCTTATTAGAAGTACCTTGAGGGTCTCCTCTGCCTAGTCCCTCTGTCCTACTTAATTAAGCACCAGAGATCAAGACTAGCTATAGACCATTTAATTAGCTAATTATCATTCTTAAGCTAATTCAAACTAGACAATTTGTTCTGAAAATGGCACTGAGATAGCTGGACTACTTTTTCTGTTTTTTACCATCAACTATAATTGCAAATAAAAGAGGAAAGGTCCCCCACCGCCAAAAAACCCTACAAACCCTTGTATGATGATTTTTTCTTGATTCGATTACGAAGGAAAAGGGCCACAGAAGAAAGTATCTATTGGCTTATATTCCCAGAGTTTCCACCCCAATATTCTCACTCTTTTATTCTGAAACTTGCAGAATTTTGTCCTTTTTCCCTAGAAATTTTATTCTCTAAATTATCCTGTTTAAAGCTCTTTCTAAAATCATTAAGCAAAAGCAATCAGCAAAAAAGAAAAACAAATATTTATAAACATTTATGCTGACAGCATTAGCATTGCAAGTACAATCAATTTTCAACAGGATAGATCAAGGGAGTAAACAATTTTTAAATACATTTCAAAAATCAATAGTTAATCTATCCTATCACTCACTAACTAGCTCATTTCCCCAGCTACACACTTGGATTTTTCTGAAAAACTTGAAGAAATGTTTTGGTAACTTGTAAACTAATGTGATTAAAAAAAAAAAAAAAATGAAAGGAATACGTATTGTACGTTGATTCCCAGCTAAAGCACCGCCTTGCTGTGTGACATTGGGCAGCTTGCTTCACACCTCTTGGTGTCTCATTTGTAAATAATGGCATCGTACTTGATTGGAAGTTGCTAACTGGTAGCCACATCCAGCGGTGGATATACCTTGTTTGCCTAGCATGTTTTTAAAATTGGGAAATTTCGTATTCAAATCCAGATTTCTGATTTCTCTTTAAAAATTAAAAGACTGGCAACCCTGCGCCTATATTCCCTATGGCAAGAAAGGCTGCAATTGAATAGCAGCTGTCCCCCTTTGGATAAGGCATGGAATCTTGGTGTTGCGTTACCTGCCTGTATGCTCAGCATTTGAGTTTCTGATGAACTAAATTACCTCTAAAGTTTCTTTCAGTTCTAACGTTCTCATGTTTAGAGTGAGTCACACAGCAAAAGATCCATTTCACCTCTCTAAGCCTCAGCTTGATCTGAATATGGGGATGATAATAACATCTAATTACCACGTGAGCTTTGGAGAGACAAAATGAAATAGTGAGTGGTGACTGCTTAGCACAGTGTCATATATGTAGAAAGTACTTAATAAACAGCAGAGGTAACAATAAACACAAATAATGGTGAACACAATAATTCAAAAATGATTCTATGATGGTCAATCCAATCTAAGTCAAAATTGACATGCTGATTCTTCTCTTCTGAATGCAACATTGGTCCCATCAAAAAATCACCTATTCGCCTCTAATTTTTGGAGATTACTAGTTCTTCATTTACCACATGTAAAATAAGAGGCTGAGGAAAAAAAATGCAAGTTCTTGAGTAGGCTCATCTCAATTCGATGTATTTTTAAATTACGATAAATATTTTCAGCAGGTATTTTTCAGCAATATATGCTGCAGCTCTTTCAGTTGCAACTACTGTTCTATTCAGGGTCATTTTAGTTGCCAAGAATAAAAATTCACTCAAAAGTTTCTACAGGAAGAGGGGGCTTACCGAAAAGTTTATATATCTATGGGAACCCAGGAGAAAGTAAACAACCAGGTATGAGAAAGGTCAGGAAATGAAGCATGTTGGGGCACCAGCCACTTGGTTCCAGCCTATTTTTTTTCCCCTGGTTGTATCTGTCTTTACATCCACTCTAGTCATTTTACACCATCCTGCCTGCTCCCATACCTCATACTTTATATTCTTCTAACTTTAAAGCTTCAGTTGGCAAACGCCCTTCACCTTACCCACCCTCTCCAAAACACTATCTTTCTGCATCAAGTCTTGCTTCTAACGTGCCTGTTTCCTGTGAGTCATAGTTCTGAGAGAGGTAAAAAATTAAAAATAGAACTACCATGTGATTCTGCAATCTCACTTCTGGGTTTATACTCCAAAGAACTAAAAGTAGGGTCTCAAAGAGATATTTGCCCACCCATGTTCATAGCAGCTTTATACACAATAGTTGAGAGGTGGAAGCAACCGAGAGTCCATTGTCAGATGGATGGATAAACATACAATGGAATATGATTTAGCCTTAAAAAGGAAAGAAATCCTATCACATGCTATAATCTGGATGAACCTTGAAGACATTGTGCTAAGTGAAATAAGCTAGTCATAAAAAGACAAGTACTGCATGAGTTCACTTATATGAGGTATCTAAGTGTAGTCAAACTCAGAGACAGAAAGCAGACTGGTGGTTACCAGGGGCTGGGGGAAAGGAAAATGAGGAGGAGTTGTTTAATGGACACAGATTTGCAGTTTTGCAAGATGAAAAAGTTCTGGGGATCTGTTTTACAACAATATGAATATACTTAACGCTACTGGACTGGACCATGTAATGCTACTACACTCAAAAATGTTAAGACAGCAAATCTTACGTTATTTTTTTAATCGCAATTAAAATTTTAAAAAAATTTCTGAGAGAAGGAATCGATCAGATTTATTCAGATAATCCTTTTGAAGCAAACTACACAAGCAAGGGTCCGTGACAAGCCTATGGACTGACCACTGGTGTATTTATTTGACAACTTTTTATTAAATGCCTACTGTTTCCATACTGTGCTAGGTTCTCGGCCAGATGCCCACCCATGGCCTGTTTGGCTGGTCATACTAAGTAGGCTTTCCTTATATAACAGGGGTTGATGATGCATATCTCATTTTCACATTTGTAAGTAAAGTACCTATTTCTATTGTACTACATCCTGCCATAGGGTTAATAAAGGGTTTTCTAATTCTGTTTGTTTGTTTTCTTTGCCCTTGGCTGTTACTACTGTCACTCTGCCAAAAAAACCCCAAAACAGCAACAACAAAAAAAAGAGTGCAGTTCTTCCATAACTGCTGTGAAAGAACACCTGAAAAGAGTAACCATACAGCACAATGCTCTTGAAAGGAACCTCATCAATTTCATAGTTCCCTTTAAGTATGCATCAGCAGTACAAAACCTTCCAATTCAAAGAATTATGAAACAAAACAAGAATACCCATCAGAATCTTCTTACTTGGCACAAATAGTATGATAGGAAAAGTTGGAATTCTTGCTATGAAAGCAAATAACTTAATTAGTCTCAAATCTATAAATTGAGAAACTATCACTCCAAAGAGTGATTAAACTACTTGCAAGAACTGTCTTAGTTCAGAACTGCATTAAATAAATTGCCTATTACAACGTGTCACACAGGCTTAGGAAGGAAACTTTTCAGTCCCTATCTAACTGGATTCCTGACCATTATCAGCTTCTGTGACACCACAGTCTCTTGATTTTTTTTCCTCATCTCTGGCAGTTTGGATGATCTTTTTCTATCCTTGAATATTGGCATTTCCACAGTTCCAGCCAGTCCTGGTACTCTTCTTTCCAACTATACACACTCCCTGAATGAAATCAAAACTCACACCAGAGCTTCTACTTACACATGGATGATTCCCAAATCTACAACTCTAACCTAGACTTCTTTCCTCAGGTTCAGATCCACATACTTGACTACCCACTGTAAAGTCCCTCCATCTGAAAAGATACCAGAAGTCAGTGGCAAAAATAAATCCCATTAGCTTAAACTTTCTCTCTATCCCCACCCCCAGTGTTCCTTAACTCTGCATTCCATTTCTGATTAATCGCAACATCCAACAAGTTGCCAGACATGAGAAATCTAGATGCCCACTCCTACCTACTTGAACCACCTGCCCGCACTCCCAGTAAACCCCAGGTAGCAATCAGTCACAAGTCCTTTTGATTCTACTTCAAACACAACCCTTCCTCTTGAACCCAACTGCCATCACCTTAGTTAAAGTCTCATAATTTGCACCTGGATACTACATACCTGGTCTTACACTGCTCCAACCCCATCATTCCCAAGATTTAACTTGATCAATGCTTCCTCATTTAAAGTCTAAACTCCCTAGAATCCTGACGGCAAGCACCATCTGACTTTCATCTATATATATTCAATGGAACAATTATATATTTATTCCCTACAAGAATGTATATTCCTTACGTACAGAGGCCACATTACCATCACAGTAAATGTGTTGAATGAACAAACACTTCTCAAGTCTTTCTTGCAGCTTCCTCACATCTACCCAGCTTCCAAGCACACTACATTACTGGCAGTTCTGCCATTATGCCAGGCCCTCATGCTCCCATACCTTTATGCTCACCGTGCCCCCTTTTAGAACACCTCCACTTTATTCTCCACCTGAGTAGGCTTTACTTCTATCCTTCAGATTCAGTTGAACCACCACCTCTTTTATAAAAAGAAATTTTAACTAATATTGCTAATAGTCCATAGTGTTCCCATACCCCCTGCATGTGTTTACTAGACTATTTTGTAATTGTCGACTTATTTGCCTGTCTCTTCCACCAGACTACGAAGTGCTTAAGGGCAGAAACCATGCCTATCTCTGCTGTATCCCCGGTACCTAACACAGTGCCTGGCACTTAGCAGCCTCTAAATAAATATTTACTGAACAAAGTATGAATCTGTCTTATATAGCAATGCCAGGCTAGTCAAAAAAATCTAGCCGAAGTTGATGGTCAAACAAAAAACAAAAGATACAGAATGTTTTTCTCTCTTGAAAATATATATGATAGTCTACTATGTAACATATTTTAGTTTCAAGAGAAAATGTACCCCAAATGCATAGATACCTCAACTCCATTTTAGAAATAAGTAATGTTTATAATTATGAATATTTTTAAAAATTGCATATGTTACTGTTAGAGAGGGATAAGAGACAACATTTCTAGCGTAAAAATTGTGTGTACCTCACCAAAGCATTCTACACTCATTTCAAAGATGTTCTAAAGTTAATTATAAAAATTAATTTAAAAAAATATTTTCTTTTAAATTGGCTAAATTCAATAAAAACTATTTTTTCCAAAGGCTCAATAAATTAAACACTCTGTCTTATCAAACCAGTTTATGTTTGTAGATACTGCTTAAATCATTCTACTTTATAACAAGTTGTTTAAAATAGGCCCCTCATAAGAAAGTAAATATAAGTACATTTTAAGATCAATGGAGAGAGTCAGAGCTTTTGTCTGCATCTCCTTACTCTACCACACACATTAATGGAAGGCAAATTATAATAGTAAATGTTATTTTAACAGAAGAGCTGACTTATTAACCACTTCTGTCAAAGTACCATATACGGACTCCCATAGCCACACTACTGATTTAAGACACAAGGTAGAGAGCCAAAATGCTCACCCACATGGAAGAAAAGGAAAATAGCATTACAGCTCTCTTTAACATTGAAGACTTGTTTCAAGCCTCCTCTTAAAAAAAAAAAAATCACTTGGTAACAGCTTGATTATCTGAAGACAAAAACAAGGCTTAATATTCACTTCAGTGCTCAATCTTGAGCTCCATCAGTATTTTATCCTTTTGTGGCTACAAATTTTAGAAGCAAAATGCTAATAATGAACCAAAGGACAACTTTCACATATGCTGAAAACATCTGCTTAACCTTAAGTTACCAAGTTGTTTTTCATAAACTGTATAGAAATAATTTTGAGCGCTGTCACTATATGTCTAATAAATGACTTTGGTTTTATAATTAAGAATAAAAATTTCTACAACACTTTTTTAAAAGAGAAATAACTAGTTAGAAAATTAAAAAGGACTTTAAGTTTTCTCAGATTTTAGCTGGAGATGTATTCTAAAATGTTAAAATGGGCACATTTAATATATAGTATTCTTTTAGTTCCTCACTCTAAACAACAAAAAATTTCCTTCACACATATTTTCCCTTCTGAGAGCAAAGGAAAAGAACAACATCAAACCAAAACATAATGCTAAAATACAAATGATTTAAACATTTAAAAAGCAACTATATCTTTATTCGAAAACATCTCCAAAATAACTTCCTGGACAACGTGAACATGATTTCTGGCATAAAAATAACACAACTGAGATGAAATATTTTGAAAAGATAATGACACAGACTCTGAAATGCTAAATTCTCACTTCTATATAGAAATAGTCTCTTGTGCAGAAGCAATAAATTATAAACATATTATAAAACGTTCTTAGGTTGTTGGTTTTCAATTTGCATAGGATAGATAATTTTGAAAACAAGAAAGAAGAATGAACAGCGTAAATAAATTCAACTCCAGTGCCAAAAATGTTCTAATTGGCCAAACCCAGTGTTGGTATCTTGCATCCATTAGGCAGAAAAGTCTAAACTTCATTTGTTTTAATTTTAAGTCCTCCTCAGGTATTAAGGTTAAAATATGCATTCTAGAATAGTAAAGGAAGGGCCTGATCTTTTTGTGGAGATTTTTCAACAGAAGTAACAAAGATCTAGATATAATATCATGTTTCATAACTGAGACGAAGGGAAACATATGAAAGAAAATCAATAATTTTTGAATAAATAGCGTAACCTATTAGCTTTCCTCACCCTGAACTATAATTTTTTTTAACAGTTGCTATTTTAAATCAATAATAAAGTTAAAGAAAGTAGGTTTTAGAGTGTTTCAAGTAAACAAATCCATAGTTTCTAGTAAAAAGGGAAAACCTATTAAAACACTCCAGTACACACTACACCCTCCAGTGGGCAAGCATCCATGGAAAAATATAAAAAGATTTTGTTGGATTTTCCACTCAGTCAATCAGGCCTATAACTAATAAAATGATGGTTCTAAAAACCTCATAAAAGTTCACACTATTTTAATCTCTCATCTTAGTATATAGTTAGAAAAAGCAAAGGCTTTTCTATAGTTAACAATTTAGATGTTATAGGAGAATAATGTTAGAAAATAAAATCATGATCTGCTTATCTTTCCTTAAAAAACAAAGTGCTATCAGATTCTTAATTTCTTAAACTTATAAAAGAAAAATGGTACACAGAGTAAATCACATATAAAGATGTATAATTAAAGATAAAAGTATTCTCTATACCATGAGCTGCAAAGGCGGCACTAATATTTTAAAGCAAAATCCAAAAATTATGGTTCCTTAGTGGGAACTGTGGCAGAAAAGCAGTAGGTTCATAAAGCTTTTCAGGAAAACAACTTACATTATCACCTGGTAATATTTAGTATTACTGGTCTCATGAGGCTATGTGGTCACTACACTTGGAATAAAATTAAGAGACTATTTAAAAGAGCTCTTATTCTATATGACTAATGTTTCATGACTTAAATGATATAATAGAAGCAAAGACTAGATTAAAAGTATTCTTGTATACAATGGTCCAAATATCATTTAAAGTTTCTCTAATTTACAAAATACAAACATATATTTAATACATAAATCTGATCTAAACCTAGATCAGATATGAATATGTATAGTTCCCAAAATAAGTTAAAGAATTTTTGAATATATATTCTCTAGGAAAAACTAGAACTAAGACTAAAGGTCTTGAACTTATCACTAAGCTTATGAGACCAGCAATTACAGGACAATAGTGACATCTAGTGGACATTACAAATATATACCACACATATTTTGGAACAAAGTCTTTTATTTCTAGTGTTTCACATATTTCAACCTGTCTGAAGAGGTATATGACAAATCTTTAGTTGTAAATCAAAACAAGCTGACTCTGCACCCTAAAAGGTTCTCAATGAGTGACCCAATCATGTGATAAATATAAAATGTTTAACAAAGTATAAGAAGTAAATATCTCATCTTTAAGCACTAAGCACTAATTAAATGTATCAAATACATGACTAAAAGAAGGTCTAGCAAATGGTCCAATATGATTATGATAATAAAATGAATTTAAAAGATTCTGAATGAAACAAGTGAAAAATGAAAAAACAATTTAAATAAATTAAGAGCTGATCTATTTATGAATTTATTCAAGCATGGGAAGAACATATTAACCACTATAGTCTGTCAGACAAAATAAGAAATGTTTTTAAATTAGAAGAAGATTATCTTATTTATGACAATTTTTCAAAACCAGATTAGTTCTCAAGAAAATTTATAAGATTATTCTTTAAAAGTGAAGGAAGATAACTGGAAGAAAACCAGCTAATCCTCTCAAGAAGTGATGAACTCACCTCAAAGAAGGACAAAAAAACAAACAAAAAGTACTTGCGGACAATGTCCTTACTTATTATTTGTTCACACATAAGCAGATTTCACAAGAGAACAACACTGCACTTAATGAGAAAGCAATGAAAGTATACGTGATTTTTATTAAGCATTTTATCACTAACTCAGGGAAGAAATACAAATATTTAGATCCTAGAGATAGGATCTAAATATAAATAAACACTAAGTCAAATAAGAGTCCAGGCCACAAAGTAACTGGAAGTCTTTCAAAAATCACACATCCTTCCCAGATCTCTCAGAACCACCTAATTTAAAAGATTTTAATGATTATTTGAGCTCAATGATTTTCTGAAAAGAAAAAATGCTAAGGGCCAGAACTTTCCAAGTATACATTTCAAAATCATTGAAGATATCTCTGAAATGTAAATATTTTGGGATTAATAAAATTCAGGTCACAAAAGCACTGTCCTACTGTCTTTAAAAAGTTATCAGAGGATAAATAAATTGTGATATATTCAAACAATGGATTACAACTCAGGAAGCAAAAAGAATGAAGTACTGATACATGCAACAACATAGATGAATCTCAAAAAAATTAGGCTGAGTTAAAGAAGTCTTACATAAAAGTATACCCTGTGAGGTTCCCTGGTGGCGCAGTGGTTGAGAGTCTGCCTGCTGATGCAGGGGACACGGGTTCATGCCCCAGTCTGGGAAGATCCCACATGCCGCGGAGCGGCTAGGCCCATGAGCCATGGCCGCTGAGCCTGCGTCCAGAGCTTGTGCTCTGCAACGGGAGAGGCCACAACAGTGAGAGGCCCGTGTAGCAAAAAAAAAAAAAAAGTATACCCTGTATGATTTCATTTATATGATATTCTAGAAGAAGCAAAACTGATCTATGGAATGAATGAATGAATGAATAAACAAAATCACAACAAGAGTTACCTCTAAGGCTAGGATAGAGATGGAGATTGACTGGGAAGGAATATGAGGGAATTTACTGGGGTAATGGAAATGTTCTAAATTTTAACAAGAGTTGGAGTTACACAGATGTATGCATTTGTCAAAACTCACCACTACTATACTTAATATTTATGCAAAATTTATATAAATTTTACCTTAAAAAATAAACCTTAAGCAAATACTAATAACTCCAGTTATCATATACCACGCTAAAGCATTTGGGGTGATGTGTATAAATATCTGCAACTTATTTTGAAATGCACATAAAAATTAGATAATGGACAGATTATAATAAAGCAAATATAGCAAAACATTAACAATTGTAGAATCTAGGATATAAGTATGTTGAGGTTCTCTATTTAATTCTTTCAGATTTTCCGTATGTCTGAAAATTTCCATAATAAGATGTTGGGAAAAAAATAAAGATGACAATCAGAATTCAAAAGAAAATTAAAAATATAAAAAATTTAAAATATGTTCTCTAAAATATTAACAATTTTCCTTTTATATATTAACATTTTAATCTGTTTAATGTCAAAAGTGACCATCTTCTAAAGAGCAAACATTACAGGACAAAATATTTTAAAAAAATTTTAAAGACATACCCGAATTTCTTGAAGATTGTGAAAATTATTTCCTACTCTGACTGAGATCTTGCTTGGAGTATAGCTTTCATCTGACTTGTAATCCGCATAAATACATAATGTCTTCACTGTTGTTTTTCTTCTAAAAGCAATAAAGTAAAACCAACAAGCCTTTTATTATATGGTAAGATTATATACAAAACATGTTATATCTTCTGATTTTAAAAGTCATATAGTTTGCTAAAATGAGTGTTTGAATCAATAATTTCCATGTTCTTTAATTTTAACAATGATGAAAATAAAGAACATGTGAAAAAATAGATACACGTCATACTTTTAGAGACATCTCTTACCTAGAACATGGTCAAGAAACAGATGTAAGCAAAAAAGAAACAGTTAAGCCAAAATAGGTACCTTAGACTGCAAACAAGCATTAAGAGTTTTCAGTTCTCCTCATTTGTATTTTAGACAAAGAAATTATTCTAACAAGCTTGTTTTTCTTTACTAGTTAGTAGTTAATTACTTAATTTCCTACGTTAATACTTGAAAATAACTAGCTAAGTGAGAAACTAATTCTAGCAAAAAGAAAAATGTTTAAAAAAAGAAAGTATAATCTTATTACTTAATGCAAGAAATAAAATTCTACTGTTTTTAAAACATACATATCTTAGAAAAATAAGCAAAGACTACAAAACAAAAATTAATCTCAGAAAACTGCAAGTGGCCAGAAAACATGAAAATATGTTCAATCTCCAATAATCAAAGAAAGAGAAATTAAAACATACATAGACATTAGTCTTGTATCATATTGGGAAATAATAAAATAACTGATAATACCCAAATTTGATTAGAAAAAGGCACTTTCATAGCCATTTAGTAGGTACAAAGCCTTTGACTCACAAATTCAACTTCTAAGAATGCATTAAAAGACAATAATAACACAACTACTCTAAAGCAGATGAAGAAAAATCTTTATTGTTCTGCAGTTAAATTACTGAAAAATTATAAACAACCTAAATGTCCATCGCAATACAGAATTAAACAGATTACAATATACCCAATTTAATGAAGTACTACACAACTATTTAAGATACACATAAATATGTAATTACAGAAGGGAAAAAAGCAGATTACAAAACAGAATATAAAAAAGGATCGCATTTTGGGAAAAACAAAAACATTTTTAAAGTCATATAAACCTACATATGTACAGAAAAAGGCCTAGATAGGATCATACAAAAATAGTAAAAGTGACAATTTTGATGCTGTGAAACTTATTTTCTTCTTTATGATTTCTATATTTTCTGATTAATGTTTTAAAATAAGCATGTATCATTGTGGTCATTAGAGGGAAAAAGCAGACAATTTAAATATCAACCAAAAAAACCATAAAGAAGTCTATTTAAACGTGCTTTAAAAGTTAAGATCTGATATAAACTGGCACTCACTTAATAATGAGCTCCTTGAACAGAAGTAGCCTGTGTCAAAAGTCAGTCTATAAAAACAGCAGGGGATCTATAGCTCTTAGTGAGGGGACCAAACTTCTATAGCTCAAGCTTTTCATGAGAAAGGAATGGGGAAAGTTAAGGACTTTTCCTCAAATAATAAAGACAGATCAAGATGTAAAACGCTAAATACTCAGGAATTGCTGACAGGATAAATACCATTACCAGATTTTCAAAAGAGGCCAGCGGTATCAAACTGACATCCTTCTCTGTCTGCTGCGCCAGGAAGGAGACAGGAGGGGAAGCACAAGGAAGAAGGGGAAATTTTGAAGGGCATACAAAAGATCTTTTCCCTGATGCACCAGCCATAAACAGGCAGTGAAAGGTCTTTCTTATCATGGAGAGATAAAAGATCATGAAGATTACCCTTAAGGATTTCTTTCTTTAAAAAAAAAAAAAAAAAAAGCAGATCTAAAGGACCAAACTTTTTGCTCAGAATAATTTCATCTCTAAGTTATTAAATTCAGGATAATTTAGTCGCTGAAGCTACAAGATAACCAGGGTTAGGTTAGAAAGGCAAAGAATAATAACACTAATGATTATAAACACAACAGCAACAGCAGAAATAGCAAGTGAATAAGTGAATACTCTGTGTCTGGCCCAGAAGCAATGTTTTATATGTGTTATCTCATTGACTCCTTAACCTTGTGATACAGGAACTATTATCACCTCTATTTACTGATTTAAAAAAAAAGTAACACTCTGGTTAATAACTGGCTTAAGGTCACAAAGCTAGTAGGTGGGCAGTGTTGTAGTTTACACATGTGTCTGCCTGCCTCATATGATCTTAACTACTATAACGTTCCTATTAATTGTACTTAGCTTATCCAGCATTGTCATTGACACCATTTAACAGTAACATGTAGATGTTTATAATTCTTTAAATTTGAGCTACATCATGGGTTCTTACCCTTGGGTCTATGTAGCCCCAGAAATCATATGTATAACTTATGCTATATATGTAGTTTCATTAGATTTGAGAAGGAAACTGTGACCTCCCATAAAGTTAAAACTGTTACTCCATAAAGCCTTTTAAAATTATTTATAAATTTTATCTCATGGTAAATTTAAAAAATAATATTGCTTAGAAAATCATGTTGCTTGTCCAGTGGCAATGCATGTGGGAAGGAAGCACATACATTGTGCTACAGGACTTGCCCTCCCACCATAAACAACTAGAATACCAGGCAACATATATGAAACAATCGTCTGCAGACACTGAATGACAAGACGCAAAGGCCTGTAAGTCCTGAGAGAAAGGAAACGAATGAGGTGAGCCCTATGAATAACTGGGCTTTCTGACTGATGGCAATTTCTCAACCACTATGCAGGCAGAGAAAAGCCTAAAAGAATCTTGCAGTCTCACTGAACTGAGGAAGGAGCTATACTGAGAAAAAACTCCAAAAATCTTCCTGGAGTCCCCTTGAGTCTTTGAACACCAATCTACACAGGCACAGATAGGGTGAAACTCCACAAAGACATGCAAAGAACAGTTGCTGGGGGAAGAACAATTACTGAGAAACAGTAAGCCAAACAATTCCCAGAGCGTTGACAGAGTAAGCAAACATTAGAGTTCCCAATAACCAAAGTGGAGAATACAAACAGCTCCTCAAATGTCTAGGACATTCATTTGAGATCCCACAAGGATCAAGCCTTTGTATTCCATGAGGCTAATATTGCCCAAGAGAAGTGATCTTAAAGAGTGGTCTGGGGATCTATGGGGCAACTGAGGGGATTTCAAGAGCCTTTCAGGGCATCAACAAGGTCAAAAGTATTTTCCTAATAACACTAAGATGTTACTTGCCTCTTTCAGAATCATTCTTTTATGCGTATACAGTGGAGTTTTCCAGATGTGATCTGACATGGGATACTGTAAAAGATTTAATGAAGAAGCATATGTGTGACTCCAGCTGTCTCCTCTGAAGCCAGACACTAAAGAGATTCACAAAAAAAGTAAAACAATAACAGTCTTCTCACTATTTTTTGTTTTGGAAGAGACAGTTACTTTTCATCTAAAAATGTTATTTATGTTAACATAATAGGTTATTTAACTTTAGATGAATAAATAGATACTTCAAAATTCCTCAGCTATAATTTCCAATATGGTAAATACTGAGAGGATATAAAAAATAAACAGAAGATCTTTGGAGACCTCAATAAAAGTTTAAAGTGGTACTGAAACCAAAAAAAATTGGAGGCTTGCTGCCCTTGAGCAGGGATCAGCAAACCACAGCTCAGAGGTCAAATGTGACCAACCACTTATTTTTGTAAAAAAAGTAATATTGAAGCAAAGCAACACCCATTCACTTACATACTGTCCATAGGGGCCTTTGCACTACAACAGCAAAGCTGAGCAGTTGCCACAGCTTAAAACAGTTTGCGAGGCCTAAAATATTTACTATCTAACCCATTACAAAAAGTTTGCTGACTTCTACCCTAGAGTAAAAGGTACTCTAGACCACAGTCTAGGGGCTTAAAATGAAGCCTCAAAAAGATCAAGTTGATTCTTAAGAACTTGCCTGCCTGCCAGAACAAAGTCTAATCATCTTAATCTAACACTCAACATGGTAAAATTTACTATATCTGGCATCTAATCAAAAATTACTACAAAGAATCAGAAAAATATGACCCATAATGAGGAAAAATCAGTCAATTAAGACAGATATAGAAAAGACAGAGATGATGGAATGAAAAAATAATAATTTAAAAAGAGAAAACATAAATATCTACCTATAGGTATATAACAAACCACCTCAAAACTTAGTGGCTTGAAAAAATAATCATTATTTTGTTTATGAATTTGGGATTTGGGCAGGGCCCAGAAGGGAAGGCTCCACACAGCATTGGGTGTGGCTATTTGACTTGAGCGGTGAAGGACCTGCTTCCAAGATGGCTCACTAATACGGTGGTAAGCTGGTGATACTTGTCAGCTGGGAGCCTAGCTGAGAACACGCGGGCCTCTCACCGTTGTGGCCTCTCCCGTTGCGGATCACAGGCTCCGGACGCGCAGGCTCAGCGGCCATGGCTCACGGGCCCAGCCCCTCCGCGGCATGTGGGATCTTCCCAGAACGGGGCACGAACCCGTGTCGCCTGCATCGGCACGCAGACTCTCAACCACTGCGGCACCAGGGAAGCCCAGAACTTGGGTTTTGATTCATTTTTTTTTTTATGGGCTTCTCCATTTGATGTGGGTTTTCTCATAGCATGGTAGATGGGTATCAAGGGAGAGAATCACATAAAAGAGAGTGAACAAGGCAAATTGCCTTTTATGGTCAAGCCTTAGAAATAACAGTATCATAACATCCATACTCTATTAGACAGGAAATCCACAAAGGCCTGACCAGTTTCAAGAGGGGAGACATAGATGTCGTCTCTTGATTAAGCAGTAGCAAAGCTGAAGAAGAGCATATGCAATAGGAAATAATAATGTGAACATACTGGAAAACATTGTCTCCCTTCCCTGGAAATCAGGGGGTGGAACTGAAAGTTCCAACCTGCTAATCACATGGCTGGTTCTCCCCACAACCAGCCCCCACCCTTGAGTGGAATCCAGAAGTCACCTTCCCTAAAATGTTTTCAAGAGCCTGAGAGGAAGAAGTCAAATATTATCCCATTGCTCTTAAAATTCAGGAAATTCCAAGGGTGTGGGGAGCTGTGAGCCAGGAACTATGAACGAAGACCAAGTATATATGAGACATCTGAATAACCATGTATTCTTCCTATAAATCACAATATTGTAATAACTGAATACCAGTAACAACTTTGGGCCAATAAATTAGATAATTTTGATAAAATGGACAAGTTCTTTGAAAAAAACAAATTATCAAAACTGATTCAATAAAATAGATAATCAACAAGTATCTACCGTATAGCACAGGGAACGCTACTCAATATTCTGTAATAAACTATATGGGAAAAGAATCTGAAAAGGAATGGATATATATATATATATATATATTTATAACTGTGTCACTTAGCTGTACACCTGAAACTAACACAACATTGTAAATCAACTATACCCCAATATAAAATAAAAATTAAATTAAAAAAATAAAAAAATCTGCTGACAACTGAGGCATAAAAAAACTATATTTTTCTGGGGGGAGAAATGTCTCAATGGACATGGGAGAAAAATTGGTAATTAAAGAGAAAATCTGTGCTATGGCAAAAAAAAAACCTGATTCAAGAACAGAAAATCAATTAAAGAAATAAGACGTTGTATGTTTAATTAAAAAACCCAAAAACTTCACACAAAGAAAACTCTGGGAACAGATAGCTTCAATGGTGAATTTTATCAAATATCTAAGCAAGAAATAATAGTGATTCTATATGAATCCTTTTAGACTAAAAAAAAAAAAAATAGAAAAGATGAATGACACTAAAAACTGGTTCTTTGAAAAGATAAACAAAATTGATAAACCTTTAGCCAGACTCATCAAGAAAAAAAGGGAGAGGGCCCAAATCAATAAAATCAGAAATGAAAAAGGAAAAGTTACAACTGACACCACAACTTATAAAACTTATAAAAACTTAACTTATAAAAAAGGATTTAAAAACTAAACAAGGGGGGCTTCCCTGGTGGCGCAGTGGTTGAGAGTCTGCCTGCCGATGCAGGGGACGCGGGTTCGTGTCCCGGTCCGGGAGGATCCCACGTGCCGCGGAGCGGCTGGGCCCGTGAGCCATGGCCGCTGAGCCTGCGCGTCCGGAGCCTGTGCTCCGCAACGGGAGAGGCCACAACAGTGAGAGGCCCGCATACCACAAAAAAAAAAAAAAAAAAAAAAAAAAAAAAAAAAAACTAAACAAGGATATATGACAACAAAGGCATAAAAAATAGACAAAATGAGTTCATCAAAATTAAGCACTTTTATAAAAAGGCAATCCACAGAATGGGAGAAAATATTTGGAAATCATATATCTGATAAGGGACTAATATCCAAAATATATACAGGACTCCTAAAAGTCAACAATAAACCAAAACACCCAATTCAAAAATGCGCAAAGGACTTAGTCATTTCTCCAAAAAAGATATCAAATGGCCAATAAGTACATGAAAAGAGGCTCAACATCACTAAACATTAGAGAAATGCAAATCAAAACCATGAGATAACATTTCACACCCATTACAATGGCTATTATCAAAAAATAGAAAACAAGTGTTGGTATGGATGTGGAAAAATCAGAACTCTTGTATATTGCTGTTCGGGATGTAAAATGGTGCAGCTGCTGTGGAAAACAGTATGGTGGTATTTCAAAAAATTAAACACAGAATCACCATTTGATCCAGCAATTCTACTTCTGGGTATATGTGCAAAAGAACTGAAAGCCAGGACTCAAATAGATACTTGTCCATCATGTTCATAGCAGCATTAGTCACAATAGCCATAAGATGGAAACAATCCAAATGTCCATTGATAATAAACAAAATGTGCTATATACATACAATGGAATATTATTCAGACTTAAAAAGGAATGAAATTCTGATATATGCTAGAACATGGCTGGACCATGAAAACATTATGCTAAGTTAAGCTAGAGACAAAAGGACAAATATTTTAGGATTCAATTTATATGAGATACCTAGAGCAAGTTACAAGAGATTTATCTAAATCTCTGCTTCTAAGACTACAAAATAAAGATAAAAATAGCTGTAAAGGTTAAATGAAATAAATAGGGAAGGCATTTAGCAAAATATCTGGTATTTAAAGTCTTTAAAAAAATACTAGCTGTTATCCTCATTTCTGGTGTATACATATTTAATACCCTAGGACAGGAATTGGCATACTACAGCTGACTGGCTGAAACCTGCCCACCACCTACATTTGTAAGATAAAGTTTAATTAGAACAGCTAAATTCAGTCATTATGCATCGCCTACAGCTGCTTTCATGCTATAATGACATTAATGAGTAGCCGCAACACAGACCAGCTAGCACACAAGGCCTAAAATATTTGCTATTGGGTTTTTTTATAAGAAATGTGCTGATCTGTATACTAGGACAATAAAAACAAACTAGAAATACAATGCTACAGAATGTTAAAATAGATGGTGTAAATGGAGCAAGATAAGCAAGTTAACTGGTTTCCATCTTTCAATAAATTCAAAGCAAATGAAAAACATGGCGGTTTTCCATTTCCCCCCAAAAGTAAGCATTTCAAAACTGAAAGTGTCCTTAGAGGTAGTAAGTTAGAATAAATTTTTTATCATCACTCCTGGTGTACTTAATGCAATGCATTAAGGCATTGCGTTGGGTCATAAGCAAAGCATACTTTTCTGAAATATATCATATTGAAAAATAATATGAGAAATATCTACATAAAAGGAACTGTGTAAAGTACCACAAAGAATTCATAAAGGAAACAACAAGGTCCTACTGTATAGCACAGAGAACTATATTCAATATCCTATGATAAACCGTAATGGAAAAGAATATTTTAAAAAAAGAATGTATATATATGTATAACTGAATCACTTTGCTGTCCAACAGAAATTAACATAACATTGTAAATCAAGTACACTTCAATAAAAAATGTTGATTAAATAAAAAAAGAATTCATAAAGGGTAAAACAATAAACTTAAAACACTTATTATCTAGTTGAGTCGAAAAGTAATCTCTAAGGCTTATAAAAAGCAGAGTTAAGTGCACTTCAATATAATTTCTATATTTCTTTAAATTTTATGTAAATAAAATCAATTTCTTTGTCTACTTATAACCTATACAAATTGAAAAATTCAAAAATGTATTACCTGAATTGGATGTTCACTAAATGAGGCTGGGAGCCATCTGACTGCCAATAAGTTTCTAGATTGTCATCTCGTAATTGGTCCACTCCAAATCCTAAAAACACCACAAGTGACAATAAATTCTCATGATAAAGAAAGAGCCATATATTCAAAATACAAAATTACCACATATATTTGTCCAGAAAGTTTGATAAAGAGGATAGTGAGTACTGTGAAATTTAAATTAACCAAAACTCTTCAATCCTCTTAACCAGACCTCACTTCTCAGAAGCATAAAAAATTAATAAACAGAAATCTCAATTAAATAGATTTGGGAGACCAGAAGGGGAAGTTCTCATACTGTGTGACCATAACAGAGCCCAAGGAGGAGAAGAAAGTCTCATTTCTTGGCAAGGACTCAGCCAATGAAAAGCCACGGCCTCTCGTTTACTATAGCCCTCCCAACGTCCTTTTCCTCTCTGTAAAAGCATGCTACTTCCCTTCAGTGTGGAAACTTGCACTGGCTTGCCATGGTTGCAGACTCTGAATTGCAATTCTCCGCTGATCCTAAGTAAACCCATCTTTGCTGGAGAAATATCTGGCGGACTATTTATTTCAGATCAACATGTTGGTGGCCTCTACGGGGACCAGTAAAGAACCCCCCCAAGGGTTTCAAGGCTGGTAAGCAAACAGGTGCAGTACCCACCATTGAACCCACTGTCACTCACTGCTTTCTCACTGACCCCGGAGTCTGAAAGTAAGTCTTCCTCTTGGATCTCAGCACACGCCCTCTCTGCATTTGAAGCTCTCCAGGCTTTATTCAGGATCTATTTTAAGGTTTCATCTTTTTGGTTAAGGCTTTGTTTTGTACACGAGTACTCATTTGGCAGGTCAGTCTAATTTTGAGCTCAGACTGTTTCAACCAAATCTGCCTGAAAACACCTTTGGCCCATTCATTCGGAAACGGGGGCTGTTTCTCTGAAACTGTTCAGTTTTCTTCATCCTACTCCTATGGAAATTGGATGTTAAAGTCTTTGGCCTGGCTCCTTCTAAAACCAAGCTGTCTCCTTCAAACTGGCTGGGATTAGCCTGCAAGCTGTTTGATTTGAGCAGTTTGTGCTGTAAGCTGTTTGGAAATTGTTCTTTTACTCCAGAGAAAAACTTCTGAGAAATGGGATCCTAGTTATCTAAACATTTTGAGGGTACCCACCCCCTAGGAGGACTCCAGATGATTGTGTTTAAAAGCCAAGGTCCTTCCTCAGGCACATTTCTAACTAAATGGACCAACTTGACCAAAGGCAATTTGGAATATAAATGGCAATTACAAAGAACTTTTGAAATCCCTAACTTAATTTCCTTAGAACTGAATTGGACTACAATAGCTCAAAAATTTCCAGAACTGAGTGTAATGCATATTTTGATTGGTATTTTGAAGCTTCTCAACATTATCAGGGGTCTAAAATTGCCTCTCTGCAAAATAAAATTTTAAGATTAACTGAGGCGGACAAATGATTAAAGAAAGATACAATGGCTCCTGGAGCCTCAGGCTCTTCTTCCTTGGCTGTCTTAGGCACCACCTCAGGCATCATCTTCTCTCCCTCCCTCAACTGCTGGTGGCCAGACTCCACCTCGGACGCCATCTTCCTCCTTCCCTTCTGTGCTGCCTACACCTCCTCTATTCCTTCAATTTCCCCATACTAATTCTCTCACCAACCTTCCCCCTTTCTCTTAAACTTTCCCAACTCCCTTTTCCTCTGAACTTGTCAGAACCTGCCCCTTTAATATTAAGACTTCTATGGATCCAGAGGCTAGACCCTTAATTTCTTATTTCCCTGGACCAAAACTGAACTGCAAGCCATATTCAAAATGTTCCCAAAGTAACTGAAGATCCTCACATATTTGCTGAGGAATTTAATACAGTCATTAAAATTTATCAACCTGGTTTCTCTGACTCCTATCAACTAGTTCATAGCTTTTTGATGACGGCCAGGCCCAGCAACTGAAAACTGCTAAATTGGAAAAATCCTGAATGTTCTCTAGAATTACAAGTGGGAGACCAGTCCACCAACTTATTATCATATGATCAGGCTTGAACAATTGCTAGGCAACTTCATCGAGCAATTCCTGAGGCTTTTCCAAAGTCTGTTACTGGAACAAAATTCAGACTTGCAGACAAAAGTCTGATGAACCTGTTTATGATTATTACAATCAACTTCTAATTGTTTTTGAAGAAAATTCTGGTCTTCCTTCAGATATTGATTCCACCCAGGTCATTTTTAACCATGTTTATTAATGGGCTGAACTGGGACCTTTCCCGTCTAATAAAAAGGACCAGGATGGAATGGGAAACTATGTTCACTCTAGATTTAGTTAATCTGGTAAACCAGTTCTCTTGCATTTTAGATGAGTCACCTCAAAGGAAGACTGCCTAAATTCTTAATTTTCAATTCCAGCAAATGAAGACTCCTAAACAGAACCAAAACCCTCCTAGTTTCTACTATTATTGCAAAGAGTCAAGACATTTGGAAAAATCACTGGAAAAAACACTGTTACAAATTTAAGCATTTTAGGTGCCTTCAGCCCTCTAACAAGCCTTTCCAACGTCCTCCCAATTCTCAGTGACAGGGCTGTGAAGAACTATAGGGGCTCTTCTCAATCCTCTCAATCGGTTTGGAGAAACATTTCTCCAGACTGGGAAGGAATCTCTTCTAGTCCTGACACTGGAGCCACACTCTACACCCCACTACTATAAAACAGCCCCTGCCTCAGAGAACTAAAACAATTCAAACAGTGGGAATCTCTAATGATCCTCAAGAGGTTCCTGTCTCTGAACTTGTTCCCTTTTGTTTAGGCCCTTTGAGAGTTAGACACTTTTTTTTCCCCTCAGTTCCTCCACCCCTATTCATTTATTAGGTCGAAACTTCTTAGAGAATTATCATGCCGGAATTTCTCCCAAAAGGGGAAAATAATTTTAGAAACTGACAGTAGTCATCAGAATAAACAACCAGGTGAACTAAATGACCCTCTGACATCTTTTATTTGTTCCATCTTTGTATCTTTTTTTTTTTTTTTGCTGTCCGCGGGCCTCTCACTGTCGTGGCCTCTCCCGTTGCGGAGCGCAGGCTCCGGACGCGCAGGCTCAGTGGCCATGGCTCACGGGCCCAGCCGCTCCGCAGCATGTGGGATCTTCCCGGACCGGGGCACGAGCCCGTGTCCCCTGCATCGGCAGGCGGATTCTCAACCACTGCGCCACCAGGGAAGCCCTATTCCATCTTTGATGGTAGTAGAGCAGATTCCAGAAACACTGATCATTTGTCCCTGTTATCAGCTACCACCCTCCTTATGGGCAAAATCTCCAACTGACGTTAACAAAATTCACAGCACACCTCCCATCAAGATTCAAACAGACCCCTCAAAACCTCTTCCCGGAATTAATCAATACCTTATAAGTAAAAAAGTCTTTCAAGCCATAAAGCCCATATTACAAGGCTCAAGGCCTCATTATCCCTTTTACTAGTCCCTGTGCTCCCATTTTACTGGTGAGAATACCTAAGGGTGGACCTACCAGCAATAAACAACATTGTTATTTACCCCTGGACACCCTGTTGTTCCTAACCCTCATAGTTACTAATGCCCATTGCTACCATGAGTAAATTCTTAACTGTAATTGATTTATGCCGTGCATTCTTTAGTATTCCAGTTGAAGCCCAAACCTTTTTGCCTTCACTTGAGAAGAAATACAATTCACCTAGATAGTACTGCCTCAGGGTTTTACTAAGAGTCCTTCCGTTTTCTCACAAATGCTAAAAGCTGATCTGGATGATATGAAATTCCCTAGGGGTTCTACTTTGTGGCAATATGTGAATGATTTGCTTCTTTGTTCTCCTTCTGGAGCTTCCTCACAGGAAAACAGCAGCCACCTGCTAAAGCTTTCAGCCTTAATGGGACATAAGATTGCCAAAGAAAAATTATAGTTGGCCCAAATTCAGGTTTGATATTTAGGTCATCTTATATCAGAACAAGGGCTACACCTAGATCCCAATAGATTTCATGGTGTCCTAAGTTTCCCAAAATCCTTAAGTGTCAACTGCCAGGTTTCCTCGGGCTAGTTGGTTATTGCTGAAATTGGACTCCAAATTTCTCTTTTATGGCCAAAGCCTCTATATGTTTTACTTAATGATAACAGCCCTGACCCAATTTTATGAGAAGAACAGGAGGACATAGCCATTCGAGGCCTTAAAGCAGAGTTTGATAAATCCACCTGCCTTTGGGCATCCCAATTATCAGATTCCCTTTTTCCTTTTTGTATATGAAAAGGAGAAGAGAATGCTCTTGAGTTACCCAAAAACATGGGGCCCACCATTGACCCATAGGGTATTATAGCCAGCAGCTGGACCTTGTGACATAGGGATGCCCCCCTTGCCTTAGAACCAGTACAGCCACTGCCCTTTTAGTTATGGTCACCAAGAAAATCACTGTGGAATCCCCTTTAACCACTTTTGTACCCCATGAAGTAGAAGCTCTCCTGAATTCTCACCACACTCAACATTTCTCAGTCAGCTGCCTTACCTCCCATGAAGGCCTTTGTTAAGTGTTCTTCACACAACTCTTTTACACTGTAAAAGCCTGAATCCACCTACTCTTTGCTCCTCAGCAAATTTACCTGGAATCCTATATCATCCAGCCATTCCAGATAACAGAAAACTATCCGGTATTGTTTTTCCTGATTAAAATCATAATAATTTATACTAATTAAAAAAATAAAATGTGGATTTTCCAAAAAATTTAAGCAAAACAGATTTAATTTATGTTTTATTTTTTAACTAAGTAGTATATTCATTTTAGATCAAATTCACAAGGTACAAAAAAGAACATGGTGAAGACGCTCTCCGCCCAGCATCTAGTTCCCTTCTCCAAATATAATCCAAGTTATCGGTATCTTACATACCCTTACACAGATGTAAGCAAATATATATATATATATATATATTCTTTTCTACTCTCTACACAAATGATGGCATATTATACATACTTCTACACTTTGCATTTTTCTTTTCATTTAACATATCTGAAAGATTAACCCATATCAATAAATTAATAATAATAGCAAACACTGATATCACATTTAATATGTGCCATGCACATTTCTAAGCATTTTATATATGTTAAAACATGAAATATTTATTAACTCATATAATAACTCAGTTAACCTAAACATCTTTAAAAAATTCTGGATCAGATCATCTCGCTCCCCTGCTTATTAATACCTCTAGTGATTTCTCTTTGTACTTAAAATCCAAATTCTTGGGCTTCCCTGGTGGTGCAGTGGTTGAGAGTCCGCCTGCCGATGCAGGGAACATGGGTTCGTGCCCCGGTCTGGGAGGGTCCCACGTGCTACAGAGTGGCTGGGCCCGTGAGCCATGGCCGCTGAACCTGCGTGTCTGGAGTCTGTGCTCTGCAACGGGGGAGGCCACAGCAGTGAGAGGCCCGCGTACCGCAAAAAAAAAAAAAAAAAAAAAAATCCAAATTCTTTTCCAAGGCCTACCAGAGTTCACATAATCTGACCCATGTTTAATTATATATCTCCAATGTCATCTTCTACCACTTTACCTCCTTACAACTCTCCAGCCACACTAGCCGCCTTTCTGAACTTCAAACATGCCAAACCAGTTAGCTTAGAGCCTTTGAACTAAGTGTTCCCTGTGTCTGGAAGGTTCTTGTCTGAAATCTTTGCATAGTGGATTCTTCTTAACATTTACATGTCAGCGCAAATTTCACTTCCCACGAGAGGCCCTCCTTGATCTATTTATTATAGTGCTGTTTTATTTTCTCCAAAGCACATATTGCTATTCAACTCAGAAATTCTTTAACTCAATGATCACAACTGTCAGTTATGGCATGAAAAAAAAATTAAAATTTAGTCAGGTTTTTTTTTTTTTTAAGAAAAATAGAACTTACACCACCCAATTATGCCTCTCAAAATTAACTTATAAAGGCAATGTCTCGGTAGAAGATATGGATCAAGTGGAAAGTATGTTCTAGATATTCACAAAATACAGCCTCATCAAATCCCTTATTTTTGTTGGCTTATAAAATATCACATATAGAGTCAAACATAGAAAATCTACCTATTTTTCCCCAATCTTCTTTCCCAACATGGTATGAATTTGATGCTTATAAAATTAAATAATTAAATTATTATAATAAGACTCTGTTATAATGCCAGCGACCACACAAATCTGACCTTTAGTTTTTCCAGTCTCCTGGGCAGAGACTGACAATTGTGCTGAACTGTGGGATTGTTTTCTGATGTGTATTCAGTTAAGCTGAATCTACTAAATACATTCCAACTTTAATCTGAGTGAAACATTGAACCAGTGTTTCCAAAGATAAAATAATAATTTTGCAAAGCCATCTACCACCAACCATACTGTAGCAGTGAGGTACATCTGTATCTCCCAAAGACTGATATTAACATTTTGAAAGTTCATTAAAATTCTCCCTTATATCAGTGTTCACCTGAATTACAGCATATCTCCAAACTCATTTCTTTACCTCTAATCTTGCCTCACTTCACAATTCTCAAGTGTGAACAAACACTGTTTCATTCTGCTACTTTAAATTGCTCAATGGCTCATACTCTCTGTACAATAAAGTATGAACTTTGTTTTTTAATTTTATATTTTTGGCCATGCTGCGCAGCTTGTAGGATCTCAGTTCCCTGACCGGGGATTGAACCCAGGCCACAGCAGTGAAAGCCCAGAATCCTAACCACTAGGCCACCAGGGAACTCCCAGGTATGAACTGTTTAATAAAGCCCCCTATGATCAGGCCTCTTCCTAACTAGCTAGTTTCACCTATGCCACTTCCCTCTGTTCTAGTCTCACTGACTACTCACAATTCTTTGAAAGAACCATGTTTTGCTAAGCTATACACCTTTGCACATACTGTTCCTCTTGCCTTTATGTCCTTCCCCAGTGAAATCCTACCTTGCCCCATCATGCCAGATACGCATCATCTCCAAGAAGACTTCCCTTGATCCTCTGAAGCAGCGTCAATCACTTTCTCCTTTGGCCCACGACTGCACTGAGCCCATGCTTAGAGGGAAGCAGTATGACCTAGTGAAAGCCTGATTGCCTTCAGTCCCAGCGTTCCCACTTATTAGGTGATATTTGCCAAATTGCTTAATCTGTCTGTACTACAGTTTCCTCATTTGGAAAATGATTAAAAAAATAACAGTAAATACTTCATACGACTTTTGGAGACTTTACTGAGACAGTTGTTTATTTTATACATGCAAAGTACTTACAACAGAACCTCTCTTAGTAAGCACGAAATAAAAGTTATAAATTAGTACATTGTATAATAATGACTAATTTAAAGAGATAATTCCTCCATTAGATCGTGAACTCCTTGACAACAAGGTCTGTGTGTTTTTTTTATTTTTTTAAACTCTAAGAGTGTTACAGATTTCAGCAACTGTCAGCTGACTTGAACTGAAAAATATCTGGCCATAGAGAAGTAAGGTTAAGTAAAGGTTAAACAACTAACTTTCTCATGCTGTTTCTCATTAATAAAGACTATTCAGTCACTCATAACATTCAAAATGATAATCATATAATTATATTTCACTGATGAACACAAAGCTGAAAATCACAGAAGTAAAATGTGTGACAGCACAATGATGAATTTCATGACTTTCATACCCAACACATTTTTAAGTGATTCCCACCATTCTTCTGGTAGTGTCAACCATTGTTCTCTTCTGCACCTCCAAGATGTCAGAGCAGTCAGGCATCTTCAGAGGATCAGTGACTTCTATGTGCTGTCCTCTGACAAGCCCCACAGCATAAAAGAATGTGAACTGGCACTGATTCTTACCCTGTTACTGACATCAGTATGGCACCAGTCGAATTATGCTACTCAGTAAAGCAATAGAAGATACTCAATTTGAGCAAATTCATAGAAATATTTGGTGCTATAAAGAATATTAGAGGGCTTCCCTGGTGGCACAGTGCTTAAGAATCCACCTACCAATGCAGCAGACACAGGCTCGAGCCCTGGTCCAGGAAGATCCCACATGCCGCAGAGCAACTAAACCCATGCGACACAATTACTAAGCCTGCACTCTAGAGCCTGTGTACCACAACTACTGAGCCCATGTGCCACAACTACTGAAGCCTGTGCATCTAGAGCCTGTGCTCCACAACAAGAGAAGCCACCGCAAGGAGAAGCCCACACACTGCAAGGACGAATAACCCCTACTTGCCGCAACTAGAGAAAGCCTGTGCGCAGCAATGAAGACACAACACAGCCAAAAATTTTTTTTTTAATTTTTAAATTAAAAAATAATTTAAAAAAGAATATTAGAAACTTCTGAAGCAGTCTAGGATACATGAAGCTAGAAAAAGGCACCATCCTCACTCGAACAACAAGAAAAGGCTAGATAAACTACAAACTCATAATTTTTCTTGAAAACATGAGTGCTTAAAATCACACAGTAACCAAATATCCTGAAATCCAAGAACGGTCAGCTCCCAGGTTAGGAGAGAAAGGATGGACAGCCTGTCCCAACTGTGGTAGAGCATGGAAGGAATGATCATCAACCAAACAAACATAGAAGAAGAAATCAGGTAGAATTTCAACAAATTGCTAAAGGCTAAGCATGGGCTATCATAAAAGTATAGCAGCCCTGGGAGTCTCAAACACAAGGTGAACTCACTCTGACTCTCAGACTCTTTTCTAAGGGCCTCACTGTACACATTAGGGGACATTTTTGGGGGAAAGCAAGAGATTGGAAAGCCTACATCAGTGTTACATGCCTGGAGGAGGGGACTGACTGCCACTGCAGGAAAAGCAAAAACCCCAACTGCACAGACCCATCCTTTCTGGGAGAAAGATAAAATTTTAAAAACCCTACACTTGGGGAAGAAGCAGAAAACACTCTTTCCTCTGGGGACAGGGCAGAAAACTCTCTCCTAGGAAAGTCCAGAGTTTCACTATCATAGGTAGGAGGGACCAAAATGCTGAGAAAGTCCCAACCTGGAGGTCAGACATGCAAGGGCTGTCTAAGATTGAAGCTAGACCAGGAAAACAGAGAAGAAGTCCTGCCTCTGATCCGCTGCACTGAGTTACAACCATGACATTTTACTGCTGGAGGCAGGGCAAGAGGATGGAGAGAGACACCCTCTGAAGCACAGGGATACAGAGATAACTGAAAATGATCGTGGAGGAGGAACACTAAGAAAACTCCTCTTGCACAACAGCCCCTCTATAAGTACTGAGCATCTTTAGAGGAATTTGAAGCATGTGATATTGAAAGTAACCATAATAAAACAAACAAACAAACAAACTCAAACCCAGCTCAATTCCTAACTAACTCAACCCCCACTATAAAAGGCTGACAGGAAAACAGGTATCCATTTCAAAGTATAAATACCATTTTTCTCAGTATCTACTAATCTATATGTGATGTGTGGCATTCAGTAAACATTTATGATGCACAAACAAGCAAGAGAAACAAATATTATCAAAAGATAAAGCAATCACTAGAAATAGACTCAGAGATGAACCAGATGTTGAAACTAACAAATGGGGACTTTAAATAGCTATGATTAATATGTTAAAGAATCTAGGGGAAAAGGTAGATGAAATGCAGGAAAAGAAGGGAATTTCAACATAGGAGAAAACTCCTTTAAGAGTCAAATGAAAAAGCCATAATAAAAAACACCATATCAGAGATGAAAGATTCCTTAGACAGAATCATTAGTAGACTCAATAAAGCCAAAGAAAGAAGTAGTAGACTTGAAGCTAGGCCAATTTAAAAAACCCCAAAGCAAAGCACAAAGAGAAAAAACAAAAAATAGAGCACCTAAAAGCAAGGGGACAAATACCAAATGCTCTAGCAAATTAAATGGTCTAGCATATGTATAATTGGATTCCCAGGAGGATGAGGATGGGGCAAAAGAAATACTTGAAGAAATAATGGCCACGAATTTTCATAAAGTAATGTAAGACATTAAACCACAAGATCCAAGAATCTCAGTGGATCTCAAGCAGGATTAAACACACACACTCATACACGTGGACACATAATGTTTATATTGCTGAAAATTAATGATAAAATCTTAAAGGCAGCCAGGAAAAAAAGCCACATTAACTACAACAGACATTTCTTCAGAAACTATGCAAGCCAGAAGATACAGAATGACATTTTTATAGTAGTAAAAGGAGAAACCTGCTAACCTAGAATTTCATGCAGGGAAAATATATCACGGTAATAAAAGCAAAATGAAAATTTTTTCAACCAAACAGTGCTAGCAGACCTGCAATACAAAAAATGTAAAGAAAGTTCTTCAGGCAGGAGGACTATGACACCAGACAGACAGAAACCTGGATCTATTCAAAGAAATAAAAAGTTCCCAAAATTGAAAAAGTTAAAGTAAGCATAAAGTTTGTTTTTTAATCACTCCAAAATATAATTGACCTTTTAAAACAAAAATAGCAACAATATATTCTGGGGGTTTAAAATATGCAAAAATAAAATACATAACAAAAATGGCATAAAGCATGGGCATAAACTGGAAGTATACTGAAGGATTTGTATACCATATCTATAGTAGTATAATATTGCTTGAACGTAAACTGTGACAATTAAAGATGTACAGTGTAATCCTTAGGGCAATCACTCAAAAATTTCAAAAAGGATGTATAACTAATGAGTCAATAGTGGAGATAAAACAGAATCATAAAAAAATACTGAATTTATCCAAAATCAGGTTAAAAAAAGAGGGAATAAATGGACAAAAACTCCCAAATTCCAAGGTAGTAGTTTTAAATCTAATTACATCAGTAGGTACATTAGGTGTAAATGGTCTAAACACTCCCAATTATAAGATAAAGAATGTCAGACTGGATTTTAAAAAGCAAGACCCAATAATATGCTGTCTAGAAGAAATCCACTTCAGGGCTTCCCTGGTGGCGCAGTGGTTGAGAGTCCGCCTGCCAATGCAGGGGACATGGGTTCGTGCCCCGGTCCGGGAAGATCCCACATGCCGCGGAGTGGCTGGGCCCGTGGGCTGTGGCCGCTGGGCCTGCGCGTCCGGAGCCCGTGCTCCGCAACGAGAGAGGCCACAACAGTGAGAGGCCCGCGTACCACAAAAAAAAAAAAAAAAAAAAGAAAGAAATCCACTTCAAATAAAAAGATATATACAGTTTAAAAGAAAAAGGAAGAACTTCTAGTTTCCAATCTGACACGTAAAGAGCTTGGACAATGTCACTCTCATCCTCACAACAACAACAAAAAAGCTGAACTAACTGAAAACCAATAATTTTTCTTAGGTCCCAAAGAGGTCACAGGGCAAACCACCACCCCCAAAAACTGAAGAGAACAGAAAACAGAGAATCACATCTTACCAGGAGCAGAACCCACCACTAGAGTTAGCAACTGGTAGGAAAACTTAAAGAGTAATTGAGTAATTGTTAATTCACTAATTGCTAGAGACTGAGTACAGACTAGCTTGAGAGACTAAAAGCTCCTGGAAGCCCAGCCTTAGAGAGGACTCCACATCTTCATGACTTTTACCTCTAGGAGCCCCACCAGGTTCTCTTCAGGGTAAAGATCAGAGAAAATTCTCCAGTGCTTCCTGCACATAGAGGGGAAACGTAATCTTTGTGAAATAAACCAAAAGCATTTTCTTCCCCTTTAACAAAGGCCTGACTTAAAGGAAAACTGTTTTAGTAGAACCTAAGCAACATGGGTTTTACCAGAGCCTGACACAGGGGAGGGAAAATACCCAACTCCATCCCCTCTAGCCTTCCTGTCTCATCTAAATGGGGAGAGAAAAGTTGAGAAGTGCTTGTAAGGTCACAGCCATGAACACAGGCCCACTAAAAGACTGAGATCTAATCAAAGGATTATAGAACACTTCCATTCCCCCCATAACTTACCACCATATCAACAGGGCTCCAACATAATATCAGGAGGTTAAATTCAAATAACTGCAAGTTTAGGTGCCATTTAAGGAGTCTCTAGGGAAATCCAAAGATAACAAGGGAGACAAAAACAAAGACACTAAAGAAATTTTAGCCTCTGAATCTTAACCTTTACCCATCAGGCAGAAAATCAGCAAGTATATGGTTGAACTGAACAGCACAGTCAATCAGCCAGATCAAACTGATATTTATAGATTACTTCATCCAATGACAGCAGAATACACAATTCTTCTCAAGTTTACATGCAACATTAACAAAAATGGACCACATTTTGGGCTATAAAACACAATAAAAACATTTAAAAGAATAGAAATCACACAAAGTGTGCTCCCAGACCACAGCAGAATTAAACTAGAAATCATTAACAGAAAGCACTGCTTTCTAAAATTTATAGGATTTATAGCATGAACTATTTATCTATTACAAAAGAAGAAAGCTCTAAAGTCAATAATCTAAGCATTCACCTTAGAAAACTAGAAAAAGAAAAGCAAATTAAATCCAAAATAAGCAGAAGAAAGAAATAATAAAAATCAGAGAAGAAATCAATGAAACTAAAAACAGCAAATTAATAGAGAAAAATTACCAATACCACAAGCTGGTTCTTTGAAAAGGTCAATAAAATCAATAAACCTCTAACCAGGCTAACCAAGAAAAAAAGAAAGAAGATACAAATTACTAATATAAAAAATGAAAGAGGGGCCATCACTACTGATCCCATGGACAATAAAAAGGGTACTAAAGGAGTATAATAGACTTCATGCCCACAAATTTGATAAATAAAATGGACCAATTCCTTGAAAGACACAATCTACCAAAACTCACACAAAGAGAAACAGATAATGTGAATAAGCCTATATCTATTACAAAAATAGAATAAAAAATTAATACCCTTCCAAAAGCAATCACCAGGCCTAGATGGTTTCACTGGTGACTTATGTCAAACTTTCAAGGAAGAAATAATACTTAGTCTGCATAATCTCTTCCAGAAAATAGAATCAGAGGGAATACTTTCTAACTGACTCTATAAGGGCAGCATTACCCTAATAACAAAATCAGACAAAGACATCACAAGAAAGGTAAATTAAAGAACAATATCTCTCATGAACACAGATGCAAAAATTGTCAAGAAAATATTAGCAAATTGAATCCATGTATAAAAAGAATTATTTACCACAATCAATTGGAATGTATTACAAGTATGCACAGCTGGTTCAACATTCTAAAATTAACTAATGTAATCCATCAAAACAAACAACAGGCTAAAGGAGAAAAACCACATGATGATATCATTAGATGTTGAGAAAACATTTGACAAATCCAACATCCATTCAAGACAAAATCTATTAGCAAACTAGAAATATAATGGAACTTCTTCAACTTTATATTATCTACAAAAAAACAACAGCTAACATCATATATAATAGTGAGAAAATAGAAGTTTTCCCAGGAATAAGGCAAGGATATCCCTTTTTGCCACTCCTATGCAACATCATGTTGGAAGTCTTAGCTAATGCAAAGGAAGAAATAAAAACAATAGAACCCAGCAATTCTACTCGTAAGTATTTACTCAAGAAAAATGAAAATATATGTCCACAAGAAAACCAGTAAACGAATGTTTATAGCAGCTTCATCCATAATCACCAAATATTGGAAGCAACCTTATCTTAGCTAACTTAGCAACTTAAAACACCAAACATGCATTACTTCACAATTTCTATGGGATAGGAATTTGGGACCAGCTTGGTTGGGCAGTTTGGCTCTGGGACTCTCATGAGTTTGCGGTCAAGTTATCTGAAGTAATTATCTACAAGCTTGACTAGAGCTGGAGAATCCATTCTAAGGTAGCTTACTCATTTGACTGTTGACAAAAGGCCTCAGTTCCCCACTGGCTATTGTCAGAAGGCCCTGTTTCTTTGCCACACCAACCTCTCCACAGGTCCCCTTGTTTCCTCACAAAATAGCTTCCCCTAGAGTGCATGATCCAAATAAGAGCAAGGCAGAGCCACAATGTCTTTTATGATCTAGTCTCAGAAGTCACATACCATCATTTCTGCCATATTCTCCTCATCCCAGAGACTAACCCAGACACAATGTGAGAGAGGTCATCAGAAGGGCACGAATACCAGGAAACAAGGATCACTGGGACCATCTGGGAAGCTGCTACCATAAACCTAAATGTCCATTAACTGGTGAATAGGTAGACAAATTGTGGCACATCTGTACAGTGGAACAGTAATCAGCAATAAAAAGGTACCAACTCCTGACAGAACAATCACAAATGCATTATGCTAAGTGAAAGAAGCTAGACCCTAAGAGCTACATCAAGTATGATTACGTTTATATGGCATTCTGAAAAAGGCAAAACCAAAGGGACACAAAATGGATCCGAGGTTGTCAGGGGTTTAGAAGGGGGCAGAAGACTGACTACAAAGGGGCATGAGGAAATTTCTCTGAATGATAGAAATATTCTATATTTGTGATGTGTTTGTTAAAATTCATAGAACTGTGGGACTTCCCTGGCAGTCCAGTGGTTAAGACTCCATACTTCCACTGCAGGGGTCTTGGGTTCAATCCCTGGTCAGGGAACTAAGATCCCACATGCCATGCAGTGCAGCCAAAATAATAAATAAATAAATTAATTAATTTTTAAAAATTAAAACCAAAAAAATTCATAGAACTATAAACACAAAAAGGGTGAGTTTTTCTGTATATCCCCAGCTACTCATAAAAAGAGAGAGAAAAGAATCTTAAGGGGAAACAGAAGAGGCTTGAGTGGGAAGACACTACGGGAGACAACGTGTAAATAGTAGAAGTTTCTGAGGGAAAAGTGACTACCAAATCAATAACATTATCATTAACGTTCCTCGAGCTAAAAAACTTTCTCTGAGCTTGATTCTACACATTGAAAATACCCATCAAATTATAGGTTAGACAGGTGAGAAAAGGTACACATGTATCCTGGCATATCCTGGCAAAAGTCTTGAAGTCTAATAAACAGAAAAAGCTTAAATGGTGCCAGAAAGAAAGAATAAGTTACTTAGAAAGCAAGAGAGACAGGCATAGCCTTCTTAGTTGCAGCATGACAAAAAAGAAAATGGTAAAACAGGATCCACAAATTTTTGAGAGAAAAGGACTGCCACCCAAGAATTCTATCCCAACCAAGAGTAAAATAAAGTTATTTGGGGATACGTAATCACTCAAAAAATGTATCAACCACTTATCCTATCCAGAGAAATAGCAAAAAAAAAAAAAAAAAAAAAAAAAGCTAACCAAATAACTGAATGATACCAGAGAGAGGGTAAAAAAAGAATGTATGAGGAACTTCCCTGGTGGTCCAGTGGGTAAGACTCCACGGTCCCAATGCAGGGGGCGCAGGTTTGATCCCTGGTCAGGGAACTAGATGCTACAGCATGCTGTAACTAAGAATCTGCATACTGCAACTAAGTCTGCATGCCACAACTAAAGTTACCGAGTGCTACAGCAGAGATCACTGTACTGCAACTAAGACCCGGCGCAGCCTAAATAAATAAACAAATATTTTTTTTTAAAAAGGGAGGGAGAGACCTTATGACATGTGCAGTTAAACTGAAGCAGATACTAGTAAAACAACTGAGAAGATATATAACAAATGAAAATCCAATTAGATTTATTTTAGAATTAAAATAAAGCATCTTAACAGAAAGAATATTAAAGTTAGTCCAGTGCACAAGAAAACTTTCAGCAGTTATTATGAACAGCATTTTTGTTTTGTTTTGTTTTACCTGGTTTGCAAGATGAGAGTGACCAAACAGCTTGTGACCCAATTTCCCGTACTGTTCCAGTCCGTTCCAACTGCTTAGGGTCAGCACCAGGAGGTGTCTTGTTTGGTGTGGTCATTTTAAAAATATTCTATGTAGAAAAAAAAGAATATCCACATTATACCCAGACCTGAGCATCTTTCTACAAAACGTAAAAGTAAAAATTTAATAGCCAAATCTATCACTAATATACCCTAGATATTAATCATCTATTTCTAGAAAGCAGTTGACATAATCACTGTAATTAAAAACTCTTGGGAATTCAGTTTTTGTTTCTAAAATATAACATATTATAACTTACAAGTTGTGCAAAGCAGCAGACTATAGCAGTCAAAGGGCACAGGATCAGGGTGTCAACTTCAGCCTTGCCTTTAACTAGCCTAGACTTTCAGCAGGTCTGGGCTTTATTTCCTTTCCTGTCAAATGGGTTGATTTGATCTATAATCCTATAATGCTATGCGGTTATATACTTATATGAGTAAAAATTCCAATCCAAATGAAGTTTTTCCCTAGAAAAGTCAGACTGAAATACTCTTATTCCAGGAATATGTAAATATTGGTCTACATTTTAAATAATCCGTTAAGTGATGCAGAGAAAAATCACATCTCATTAGTTGTCAGAAGCTCCATTTATATGTGCTCTTACCATAGTATATAAAGTCAGAAAAATGACTTTAAGGTCTACAAGTGAATAACTGGCCTATTCTAAACCACAAATTTACTTCATCTTTCACATCTTTTGTTAATCTTGGTAGGCATATCCAAACGTGAAAAAAAATAGTGGATTGTGAAAAACATGTAAAACTGCTTCAGTAGTGCAAAGTTACAGCTATTGAACATCGTTATACGTAAATGCTGTTATAAACCTGTGCCAAAAGGTCTGTATACCATCTCCTTGACACCTCCTGTCAGATCTCAGTTGTTCCCTAATCTCCACACAAGCACTTGATACTCTTTAAATAATAATAGACACTGGACGGCAAACTTCGGAAAGGCCTGAGGTTTAAACGCTCCATTAGCAATTTACTGAATGAATAAATGGATGAATGAATAGATTCAACCGTAAAGTATTTGCCACATGCAAGTTAAGTAAGGTCTGGGATGAGACGATTAAACCCGTGGCCACATTGCCAAATGTCCAAAAATGTCAAACTGTCCCCCAAAATGGCCCATCTCTATTATTGGAGCAGAATTCAACTGCCGAACTTGGTACTGGACGCCACCAAGTGGATAAAGCACGGAACTCGGAGAAGAGCGGGTTCGTGGCCACACCGTTCACGAGCTGAGGCCAAGGAGAGAACGCCACCACGAGCAGTGTCTGGACCAGACTCTGTGGGTTCTGCTTGACACCTCTGCCCGAAGTGCGAGAACAGGCAGCGGCTAAGGATCCATTCCTGACCCACCAGCTTTGAGAAAATCGGGAGCGTTAAAGGAGATTGACATTGGGGAAGAGAACCCGTCTGCTTAAGCTAGAACCATTCTCCATTTCGGGGAAAGCCCACGCACTTACAGCTCGCAGACCCGACTTGCCGCCACTCCGGTTTTCAGGCACCGCTGCAGTTCCGCGCCACTCCCACTCAGCTTCCCAGGCCCGCCTCGCTTCCCCAACAACGTCAATTGGGGTCGCAGCACAATGACGTCAGTTCCCGCCGTCTCGCCCTACCTCCCTCCAGGGCTCCTCCCAGCGCGCCCTGTTGCGCACGCGCACTACGTCCCTGTGGCGTGCGTGAGGCGGCGGCTGGGTACCGCCATTTTGGCCGGTGGCTGTAGGAACACGTTGTGTGGCTGAGAAGTGAAAGCAAGAACTGATTTGGCCTCTGCGTTCCCCTCCGCAAGGGGAATCTGTTTCTCCAGGTACGTGAATAGCCTGGAAGGGTCTGGCCTTTAGCTGTAGTCTGACACGGTCTACAAACCGTAGGGAAGTTCTCCCAGAACCTTTGGTTAGGCCTCAGGTGGCGGCGGTGGAGACCGCAGCGGCGCGTGGCAGCCGGCTTGGGCGAGACAGCTGGAACCGCTGGAGCGCGGGCGCCGCCGAGAGCTGGGGACGCCTTGCGCTTCCCTCAGCTGACTCGGCTCTCTGCCACTGCGGCCCGCCACCCCCGCCAGGGGACACGAAGATGGCCTTAGCTGCCATCCCCTCAGCGGTCCAGCCTCCACTCCCCCTTTTCCCCCGCTCCTGCCCTAGGGCTGAATCTTACAGCCGCCTTCAGAATGTAGAGCGTCCCCTACTACCCCCACTCTTCCCCTGGCACATTTGGAAGCCTTTTTTCCACCGTTTGGGGATTGTGGAATGAGTGAATTATCTTTGCCGCCATGAAGTCGAATCCTGCTTGTCCACTCCCCGTCTGTAGACATGATGGCCAGACGTCACAGTTCTCACAGCAGTGTGTACTCCGCTGTAACCAGGGTTAGCTCAAATATTCTCCCAGGTGAACGCCTTTAACATTTCGGGTGCGCTTTTACAGCACTTTCCCCCTTGGTGACTTCTCCGCCTTCTCCTTTATCGTATCTTAAAACTCCTTGAGATCAGGTCTTTATTGATAGGTCCTTTATTTTCCCTTCAGTGGTTCGTGCATTGTAGGCACGACGGCTAAAGCCGATTCCCACATCCCATAAACTACGTAAGCCCGTTTTCTCATCTTTTACGGTAAAATCGTAAGAGTGAGAAATATCCTTCAAAACAGAGTGTTTTGTTTTGCTTGAGGGTTTTAAGCCTTCTCTTCCACAGGACTGCTTACTAGGCATTTATGACAGTGTTATGTGTGTTGCAGTCCTCGGTACCTTTGTCCCTGATGTGTAGAATATTCATTCTATACCATTTGCTTGACGATAATGCTTTGTCATTGTTAATCAAGGGCTCTTACCTGTATCTGAACCAAAGAGTGTTGTTTTTGTTTTAGTGAAAAGCCTTGTCCCCTATAAAAAAATTTTTTTTAGGAAGAATATTTAATATAAGTGCTGGGGTGGGGTAAGAAGAAAGCAGTTATTAGTTTAGTGTCCCTTTTAATTGTCTTCAGTTTAAGACTCTGAAGTCAGAGTTGTGCACCACTCCCAACTTATATGGTTTATAAAATTAATGACCTGCAATAGCATAGGTTAGAATATCTCACATGACCTAAGCATCATTCGTTAATAGCAACGTTTCAAATGTTTTCACAGGGTGTTAAAATAATTTTGGTCTTAGACTGCAGATGGTTTCCATATCTCACTTCCTTTTTTCCTCTCAGCTGGAATAATGACAGTGAAGGTCATTGTTTGAGTACCAATTTTTTAAATAAGTTTTTATATCTGTATATTTATTTATTTATGGCTGAGTTGGGTCTTCGTTACTGCGCGGGCTTTCTCTAGTTGCGGCGAGCAGGGGCTACTCTTCGTTGGCGGTGCGGTGGCTTCTCTTGTGGAGCACGGGCTCTAGGCACGCGGGCTTGAGTAGTTGCAGCATGCAGGCTCAGTAGTTGTGGCTCGCCAGCTTAGTTGCTCCGCAGCATGTGGGATCTTCCTGCACCAGAGATGGAACCCGTGTCCCCTGCATTGGCAGGGGAATTCTTAACCACTGTGCCAGCAGGGAAATTCCTTGAGTACCTATTTTGAGCACAGTTTTCAGATTTGAAACATCTTCAAGGAGTCAGTTACTACAGTGTTCTCCTCCAAGCTTTCAAGTGCTATGTCTTTTTCATTGAAAAAAAAAAAGGAGGGGCTCTTTCTTCCCAATTCTTGAAACTAACGTAGAAATTTAATTAATAATAGTGTTTACACTGTTAATCTACAAAGAATCTGTATTCATTTTTCTTAAATGCCTTATAATTTATCACTCTTTTATATAAGTCAGCTTATTAACCATGTGGTAGGTTTTTATTTTATAAAATTCACCTTTTACAGTCATTTGGTTTTTTTAATGGTTTGAAATAGTAGGTGAAACATTTTAGTAGTTTGGCAGAAATAAACTTTACGTAAGCAGTTTAATTGATAAATCAATGAAGATTTATCCCCTATAGGGGAATTCATCATGCTCATTCACCATAATTAATATGGTATCCAGTTTTATTTTAATAGCTAACTAAAGAATCTGCAGTTTCTAGGGAGTTGTCACTTCCAGAATGATAGCTTTTTTGTAGCAGTTCAAAAGTCATTTTCTTATTCTAATCTTTAGGAGGCCTGCCTGAACCAGTTTCTAAAGGTTATAAAGGCGTAAAGTAACCCTGTTAGCCTAACTGTTTATTACATAAAATTTTAGTCACCTTTTGGGTGATTTTTTTTTTTCCAATAATATACTTTAGTGGATAACTGTCACTGTAAAATATTGGTAACTTGCAAGACTCCTGAAGTTGTTATAACCTACAGGGAAACGATTTACTATGTCTAAATTCATTTTCTCATTTCATTCAATAGAAATGTTTGAGCTCCTACTATGTGGTAGGCACTGGTCCAGCCACTGAGATAAACAGACAGACAAAAATTCCTGCACTCATGATGGAGTATATTCTGCTTGGAGAGAGAAAAATATTGTCTGTGTGTGGAGAGAGAGAATATATAAATGCATATATATACATACAGTAAATGTGTACATATACCATATATGCACATATATATGAAATATATACTATGTCATGAGAAGGACTGGAGAGTTCTATAGGAGGAAGCAATCTGTCAAGAAAAATCTAGATAGAGGATCACAGTCATTGATAGAAAAAGCCAACATAATGTCTTTGTTGGCCAGTAATCTTTTGGCTTCAGGTTCTTTCATTACATATTGGAATAAACTGGAGTAGTAAGGCACTTTTTCGAATTACTTACTTTAATCACATTCTAAGAAAATTAATGTCTATCACTAAGCCCAGTATTATAAAAGATTAAGTTAACTTTGACCTCAACTACATAATTGATGGCGCTGTTAAATATCAAGACTTTAAAAAGCTCCAAAAGTGAGTATATACATATAGTTACTTGGTCTCCTTTTCGTTTCAGTGCTGTTAACATAAAATTCATCATGGCCATATTGTAAATTCCCAGGTAAAGCAGTTTTTACTTTTTCCAGTTGACCAACATGATGGTTACACCCTTAATAATTATTTACCATTTCCATCAGTAGTACATTGTAGTCAGATGACTAAGCCATGAAGTGATGCTTAGTTTCAGGGAGGAAGTAAACACCTTTATGATGTGTATGTTTTCATGTCAAGTCTTCCTATTCTGTTCCATTGGTCTGTGTTCATACACTGGTATCAGCATCAATTACTGAGGCCTTATATCATTTTCTTCATATGTCAGGTGTAGGTTCCCCCTTCCCCCTTGCTCTTTTCCATATTCCTGGCTATTACTACTTTTCTTTTTGCATAAGAACTTTAGATTTGATTTGTCTGATTCAGTTTTTTTTTTTCCTCCTTGAGATTGGATTAGATATATAAATTCAGGGAAGGTTGAAATCTCTGATATTGACTATACTTTATTGTGAAAACTGAGACAGCATGTCATTCTACTTGTTCAGGTCTTTTGTGTCTTTCAGTGGTATTTTGAAGGTTTCTGCGCATGTGTATATATATCTTGTTAAGTTGATCCCTGGATCTTTTCCTTTTTCTGTTGAAAGTGGTATTTTCTCCTTCTTTATATAAATCTTCTGATGAATGGAATATATGTAAAATTTTGTTTTTCCAACCTTACCAAATTATTTTATTGCTTTTGCTAGTTTTTTTTAACTAGTTCCAGGTATTAATATCTGAATATAGTGATAACTTATCTCCTCCTGTCTAACTTTTTATGCCTGTGACTTGTTTCTCTTAACTAATTGCATTGACTATGCCATAATTTTGTTAATTTTTCTTTAGTAGAGGAACTGGATATTCTTACTTCCTTAGAATTATGGCGGATAAATTAACAAGAATTGCTATTGTCAACCATGACAAATGTAAACCTAAGAAGTGTCGGCAGGAGTGCAAAAAGAGTTGCCCTGTGGTTCGAATGGGTAAGCTGTTCTGTGGATCATTTAAGGATAAGAGAAGGTTTTAAAAGAAATACACTGTCTTCATGGTTCTCTAGGCTTTAGTATATACTTTTCTCCCCCGTTAGTTTCTTTAAAATGTAAAAATAAGACCAGATTTTGTTCTAAATTTCTTTTAATGCTTTGTGACTAAATGATCCTGTTTAAGTTCATTGAGTACAAAATCAAACCAGAGTTCAAATTACTGAGATTCTTACTGTTCTACAAAATCCTATGGTTACTTTCAGTCATGAAGAAAGGACTGCCAAGATGTTTGTATTGATATTTGATAGTATTCTTTAAAAAAAAAGAAAAAACTTAATATGAATGACTATTCATGAAGTTTTGCTATATTTTCAAGATTAAATAAATTTACGACCATTCAGAATTGATCAATTGTTGGTAGTCTTTAAGGGCTAAACTAAATAATTTTTACTTTAAATATACTAGTGAGGTATAAGCTTACTAAATCTTAAAAGAAAATTTAGATGTCATGTGTTACAGTCTACCGTGCTATTCAGAAATTCCACTATTAATATCCCTAATTCCAGGTTTAATTTTGTCTGTGTATTAGATGTCCATATACCTTTGGGGAGCTTCCCTGATTTAGCTGACGTATTTCATTCCCTTATCTGGTGTACATTACCATTTTCAAGGCATATTTTATGGATTATATATTCAGGTCAGTCAGCTTAAAAAGTAAAGCTGCTTTAGGATCTGCCGTATTTTTATTAGCATATTTTCTTCCCATAGTAGATTAAACAAGTAAGCATATTAGAGTCATCTCTGCCTTGCCTGACAAGAGTATTCATATAAGTAGTTAAGTTCAGTAATCTATCCAAAGCACTGATTTATATTTCTTTCTGTGGCCTTTGTTTTTGAAAATTTGATTCTATATGGAAATTTGGAACTAGAATTGCTGAAGTAACAGTGTTCAGAAAATTAGAACATCAGGAGAAATGACTTAATTCTATCTTTTCCTTTGCCAGGAAAATTATGCATAGAGGTTGTCTCCCAGAGCAAAATAGCATGGATTTCTGAAACTCTTTGTATTGGTTGTGGTATTTGTATTAAAGTAAGTGATATTTTATTTACTGGATCAAATTTGTAACCTAAAAATGAAATCTAAAAATTTTGCATACATTATAACTATTTTTAAAGAGCCAACTATAAAACATTGAATAAAGAATACAAATTCAGAAACATAGTGTTCTTATATCAATATTATTATTGCTGTTTCAATTAATTAACCACCCCACTTAACACTTATTCTTAAAAAATAATAATAAAATAAAACTTATCTTTGCTGTATGCAACTTCGTAAAACCATTTCCAGCCAAAATTAATTTTTTTTCACCCTTTTATGAGAAGGACATTCTCCAAGTCTTTACCAGAACTTTTTTGAATTATAAATACAAAAAATATGAGTCATATTACATACATTTTTTTCAGGTCTGTGTTTAATTTTATTTTTAAAATTAATTTATTTCATTTATTTATTTGGATGTGCCGGGTCTTAGTTGCGGCTCGAGGGCTCCTCAGCTGCGGCTCGAGGGCTCCTTAGTTGTGGCATGCAAACTCTTATTGCGGCATGCATGTGGGGTCTGGTTCCCTGGCCAGGGAATGAACCCAGGCCTCCTGCGTTGGGAGCGCAGTCTTAACCACTGCACCACCAGGGAGGTCCCTGTGTTTAATTTTAAATTCACACTTTTAAATAAAAATGGTCACAGCTAAAAAATTTATTTAATTTAACCTAATCCTTAAGTACTGCTTTTGCTGTGTTATACATTCTTCTATTGTTGGATTTATCCCAATAGTGTCATTTTTCAGAATACCTCAGTTTTTGTTATATTGAATGGTTTGAATAGGGCATTTTACTAAAGAATGATGGATTTCAAACTTTAGTTCATAAAAGGTATTTAGGATCCAGTGTATGAAGTTCTTAAATTAGTTATTTTTATTTACAGATAATATATTTTAGAAAAGAGATTTCCCAAAATATGGATACCACTTGTTATTTTTTCTAATAAGGTTCGTGTATTTTACATTGGTTTCTGAATCCTCGGTTAAGTATCCAGAAGTACCAAGCTTGGTACTTGAAAGCGTTTTTTCTTTTTTTAAAAAAAATATAAATCTGTTTTTTTTTAAAAAAAAATTATTTATTTATTTATTTTTGGCTGTGTTGGGTCTTCATTTCTGTGTGCAGGCTTTCTCTAGTTGCGGCAAGTGTGGGCCACTCTTCATCGCAGTGCGCAGGCCTCTCACTGTCGCGGCCTCTCGTTGCGGAGCGCAGGCTGCAGACGTGCAGGCTCAGTAGTTGTGGCTCACGGGCTTTGTTGCTCCGCCGCATGTGGGATCTTCCCAGACCAGGGCTCGAACCCGTGTCCCCTGCATCAGCAGGCAGACTCTTAACCACTGCGCCACCAGAGAAGCCCGAAAGCGTTTTTTTCTTGTTTTGAAAATATAAGCAGGAGATATTTCTTCCAGCAAGTGCTTACTAATCTTTTATTATTTGCCTGCCAGTGTTTTGGGTGGTGGAAATCTTATTTTGAACAATATATTCTATTTTATTTTCTCTCTTCACTGCTGTACAAAAATGAGATTCCAGAATTTGGGGTGTGCACTTCAGTGGCTGAAAAGAAACTGATGTGATGAATTGTTGGGGGGGGGTAATATATACCCCCTGAACACTAAGATACTTGTAATGCACCACATATATGAGCAATGTGGCTATTTTTTTCTTTGTAGATTAAGAGAAGTTTAAATTACTTGCAGCCTATAAGCATTTTATGTACATTGATGGAGTAATAGAGGATTCTGTAAATGGAGGTAATTCCATTTGCAAAAAAAATCGTGTAAAGAATTAATAATTTTTGTTAGAGGTTGGTAATTATTTTGCTAGAAAACAAATAAGAGTTTTGTTTTTTAAATCTCTGTGTTCTTGTAACTTAGAAAATGGGGGGCTTCCCTGGTGGCGCAGTGGTTGAGAATCCGCCTGCCGATGCAGGAGACACGGGTTCGTGCCCTGGTCCGGGAAGATCCCACGTGCCGCGGAGCAACTAAGCCCGTGAGCCATGGCCGCTAGGCCTGCGCGTCCGGAGCCTGTGCTCCGCAACGGGAGAGACCACAACAGTGAGAGGCCCGCATACCGCAAAAAAAAAAAAAAAAAAAAAAAAAAGAAAGAAAATGGGAATTCCCTGAAATCTTTATATACAGAGACTTGAATTAGTCCCCTAAGCTCATTGAACAGTTCTGCCAAACAGATTTCTAATCTGAGGTTATACTCTTTGGTTGTACCTTTATAGTTGTCTGTACTTCTGAGAAGTTTTTCTAGCCATGTTACTACTCTTAAATAACCTTCCAATTCTTGCCATTCTTGTTCCTTGGGCATTTATCTGGTTGATAGGCACTTTTTTTTTTTTTTTTTTTTTTTTTGCGGTATGCGGGCCTCTCACTGTTGTGGCCTCTCCCGTTGCGGAGCACAGGCTCCGGACACACAGGCCTAGCGGCCATGGCTCACGGGCTTAGTTGCTCCGCGGCATGTGGGATCTTCCCGGACCAGGGCACGAACCCGTGTCTCCTGCATCGGCAGGCGGATTCTCAACCACTGCGCCACCAGGGAAGCCCAGGCACTTATTATTTGAATAAGGTTTTCTATGAGTTTTTTTTTTTAATGTTAATTTACTCAATTGGAATATGAATTATCTTTTTCATATGGGATGGTTACAAATCACAATGGAAAGTTGTTAGTCCTTGTTCTGTGCAAATGCTATGCTAGCTGTTGTTGGGACATAAATAGACCAAGAAAGGTACAATCCATGACCTTAAAGGACTTTACAAGGTAGAAAAGGAAGCATACAGAGACAGGAAGAAGGAGATAAAGGGAGGGCATTTCTCATTGACTGAATAGGGAACTGTATGCTCAATAACCCTGTTTGATCTTGCTCTTCAATAAGTATTAAACACATTAGATGTCCAGGATTATACCAGTCACTAGGGGGAATACAGAATTATTTGATATGATTCTTGCCTTCAAGGAACTTAACTTTTTAAGCAAAGGATAGGAAATGAAACAGTATTTTACGTCTGTATGAAACTCCCACTTTTGGAAGATAAATTATAAAAATTTCTTCATCTGTTCATTTTAGTCATGCCTATATTTCTAAAAATTAACAGAAAACTAATTCTTTACTTTAAATAACAGAAGTGCCCTTTTGGCGCCTTATCAATTGTCAATTTACCAAGCAACTTGGAAAAAGAAACAACACATCGATATTGTGCCAACGCCTTCAAGCTTCACAGGTATATTTCCAAGTCAGCATTCTTCTTTACTTCAGTCAAGAGTAAATCCATTTGGAATTTTCAGAGAAGTAACAAAAATGGAAAAAAAGTGGTATTAACTTTTGCATCCACTAAAGCAAAACACAGTATTATAACATCATGCAGAATCATATTGTATATGTCAGTGGTTCATTCTAGCTAACATTAAAATTACCTGAGGGTCTTTTAAAGACTAGTAATGCCCAGGTAATTTCAGCCCAGTTGAATTACATCTTATCCCTGGATGTACAATCTGGACCTTAATAAGTTGAAAAGGCTCCCAGTGATTCTAATATACAATTGGGGGTGAGAATCACTGTTGTTAATAATATCCTTATCCCCAAAATACTTTTAAGGGAACTCATCTTGATTTTATTAATCTCATAATCTACAGAGAATATTACTCTGGACTTAGACATATATCATTAATGACAGGCATTCTTTGAGGTTTTTAATCTGCTGAACACTAATATTTTGAACATAGGAGTCTAGATTTAACTAATAAAAAGGTATTTCTCAACTGCCAGCTTTAAGGGGCCTATTGCAGCAGGGAGAATGAAGTGGAATATTTCTGGTTGATGTGGCACTTCTCTCCTTGTAAGTAAATGGCAGGCCAAAAAAAAGAAAGACTGTGAGGTTGCACCTGCTATGCAATTTTCTACCAAAGCATTTTATTACACATGAAAACAGCCTTATATGGAAAGAAAATTTGTTACTTTAGAATAGACTTTGACTGAAAGTTGAATAAATAAAATTTGGAGTAATATTAGTCATGGATGCATTTCTAACAACAGTTTAAGTTAATCTTGGCTGCTGTTTTTGTTTTTTCCTAATAGCCAATAATATCTGGCAGATATCTCTTTTGTCTTATTAATGAATGTGTGTGGAGTGCAAGCGCATTAAAATACATCATTCTGGTATTACGTCACTTTTTCTACATAAGTCTGAGTTGTCTTATTATTTTTGTACACTTACGACAGGTTGCCTATTCCTCGTCCGGGTGAAGTTTTGGGATTAGTTGGAACTAATGGTATTGGAAAGTCAACTGCTTTAAAAATTTTAGCAGGAAAGCAAAAGCCAAACCTTGGAAAATATGATGTATGTATTGCCACCTTATAAAAATGAATATCTTGGTTCAGTTTTATGAGGCTATGAAGGAGAGAGTATGTGTGATTTTATTTTTTAATGTTCTTATTTTCAAGATTATTTGTGGAATTAACACTGAGAAACTATCAATGAAACTCCTTTTTAGGTAAAATCTGTTAATGCTGCTTAATTGATAATTCTGAGCTTTCGTAAACTGTTATGAGTTGTGTTTCTTGATTTGAAATTAAATCCACCTCTAATATTATCTTAGAAGCAGAGGTATTCTCTTTGGATGTGTGTTCTATTTTGTATAACATTCATGCTCTTTGCAATTGTATTATTAAATTCAGGTAATTATACATATATTTCTAGGACCCACCTGATTGGCAAGAAATTTTGACTTACTTCCGTGGATCTGAATTGCAAAATTACTTTACCAAGATTCTTGAAGATGACCTAAAAGCCATTATCAAACCTCAGTATGTAGACCAGATTCCCAAGGCTGCAAAGGTCAGTTGCTTTTGAGGAGAAATTTAGTGGGGTATTACAAATATTGGTGAACATATAAAAGATAAGTCAAAGTAAACTTGTTTTATTTTGTGACTCTTTTTAATAGTGAAGGAACTTTAGTATTGCAGGAAAATAATACTATTTCTGATATATTATGGCAGGGGACAGTGGGGTCTATTTTGGACCGGAAAGATGAAACAAAGACACAAGCAATTGTATGTCAGCAGCTCGGTAAGTGTTTTTTTTGTGTGTATGTGTTTTAATAGGCCCTGAACTTAACTCATAAAGATAGGCTATCTTTATATGGATTACTGAAATAAATGGAAAAATCTCTAGTAGTTGTCATATTTTCAACAGAAATATTCAAACGCAGAATGATTTGCAATATACATTTTACCTTGAAGAGGTAAAATGAAATAACATTGAACACAATGCCTCTATGTTCCTTGTAGATTTAACCCATCTAAAAGAACGCAACGTTGAAGATCTTTCAGGAGGAGAGTTGCAGAGATTTGCCTGTGCTGTCGTTTGTATACAGAAAGCTGATATGTAGGTTACTTTATACTTTTTGTAAATCTTATCCTTACTTTAGAGTTTTTATTTATAATGCTGCTAATAGAGCAGTGGTTTGAGAGAAATTAATAGAAAGAGTATCTAATGTTCTAACTTTGAGGTCAAATGTTGAAACAGTTGTGCATCCATTGCCTATTTCCCTCTTATTTCATCAGGGGTAAAAAATACATTTAGGTAAGTACCTTACAACTTATGGGTTCTAGAGCTCTTTAATCTGAAGTCAGCTGTTTATTTTGTAAACTCTCTTTATACATAAGAAGGACATTTTTTTAAGATGAAGCTCTCCTACCAAGCCGGCAAGGTTTTCCATAGCTCAAGTGGAAAATCAGGTCTTTTAGGTTATCCTAAATCAGGGTGGCTTGCCATGTGAGAGAGAAGAAGGAAGTGAAAAAGGCGAGTTTCCTTTCTACCTTTTAATGCCTCTCTTCTCCCAGATATTTCTTGCTCTCATCTTTTTCCATACTTCTACTCTGGCATCCAATGCATGCTAGTTTTTCTCCATAAAGTATTCTGTAATTCTGGGCAGATCCCTCCTTTCCAAAAACTCTGCTTTAGTGCAACCGACTTTAGCCAATTAAGAGAGCCCTCTGAATTACTTCGGAATATATCAATATTTTTCATGAGGAGATAACAGTTTGTAAGTTAGCCTAATCTGGGAGTCTCTCCCCAGACTTGATATGCAGTCCTGCCTTTTGTAATTTCTCTTCTTCCTTCTCCTTCTGAACAGAATACAGAAATTTTTACCATTATGGGATGGGCGCCTCATTATTATAAGGGGATTTTTGTTGTTGTTAAATCAGAAACTGTATCTCAGTGCTTTAAAATAACATGCAAGATAGAATTTTATCATACTTGCCTTTCAAATTATTATGTTTGCTTTTCTTTTTCATAGTTTCATGTTTGATGAACCTTCTAGTTACCTAGATGTCAAGCAGCGTTTAAAGGCTGCTATTACTATACGATCTCTAATAAATCCAGATAGGTAAGTACAGATTTGGTATATGCCTGTGCTGTTTTGTTTGAGGAGTTTCACAGATTTCTAAAGTTTAAACACTGGGACCATCAGTGTCACATACATGTGCATGTTTTCCATCTTGGTTTTTGGCGCTATCACTTGAACTACCTTCCTCTATAGAAAAGAGATTCTTAATGCAAGTTCCATTTACTACCATACCTGTTTCCAGGGAGCCTAAGAATACTCTGTAGTGATATGCAAATTTTGGCATATATGTATGGATTTCTGGGAAGCAGATCCTTAACTTTTACCAGATTTTCAAATGGATATGTCACTCATACACACAATTTAGAACAGAGTAATTCCGGTTTCCCAGGTCTTACTGAGCACAAGGGAGTTCTTAAAAACTTCTATTAAGTAATCACAACATCCTGTATTTGTAGGGTGCTTTTGTAGTTTGCAGAGTTTTTATATCCATTATCTCATTTGCGCCTCAGTAATCTTGTAAGTAAGAATCTTTAGGTGGTATTCCCATTTTGCAGATGAAGATGTTTTAAGGTCAGAAAAGCTAGTTATTTCTAGGTTTCAAATTTATGATATGGCAAGAACCCAGGGCTTTTTTTCTGTTCCTCTCTTTAGTAGCTGATTTCATTCATAGCTGATCTTACAAGAGAGCAAGAGAAATCCCTAGGGATCAAAAAAACCAAAGAGAGAACTGTAAATTACAGGGGAAAAACAAGGATGGCTTTCTTGAGGGGACGTTGCTTGTCTCTGTAGTAAGTCTTGAGCTTTAACAGCCACTTGTGGGCAAGAAGCAAGGCCTTGTATTGAATTATCACACAAAATGCCGGGACTCTCAAACGACTGCTTTCTCAGCAAAAGAGCAAACACAGGAGGATGTCAAGGAAACATACACCTGTCACTCACTGAGATCCTTGGAAATGGAGGGCTGGCTCCCCTTCAGATCTCTTTAGGGACTGGCAGCTCACGTGGATGTGGAATTGAAATTTATGTAATCAGGGGAGTCTAAGAACCATCCATGTTAAGAAAGTAACATAACAGGAGGGCCCTAGAATCTTTAAGTTCTATGTTACCTAGATGAAGCAAATATAAAACCACTCTGGAAGCATATGCCCTCAACCCTGGTCACACAGGATTTCTACAGGTAAAGACTCAAGAGCTTTAAGCCCAGAGTTATAAATGATAGGAGGAAACTGTCTACAAATGAGTCAGTAGACACAACAAACAGCAGGATTTAGACTCAGGAACTTTGAGTGACATTCTCAAGGAGACTGTAAAATAATATTTAAAATAATTTAAAACATGAAGATTTAAAACTCTTAAGAATATGATACTACAGAAAAGCAACAAGTAAATGTTTAAAAAACCCAAGCAAATCTAGAAATTAAAAATATATTTATGACATTGAAAACTCACTGGACAGATTAGACAGGTTAGGTACAACAGAAAAGAGCGTGAGAAACTTGAAAAGTTGATCTGAGCAAGCTACCAGAATACAGCAGAGAGAGAATGAGATTGAAATACAGAAGGGAGGTTCAGAGACATGGAGAATGGGATAAGAGAAAATAGAATGAGAAGATGATTTACATATATCTTAATAGGAGTCTGAAAAATAAAGCTGTGAAAAGGTCATGGATGGGTATTTTCCAGAATTGGAAAACTTGACTCCATAGATTCAAGGAGCAAATGATCCATGTACATACCTTGAAGTAAAACTTGGAATATTAGTGGTAAAGAGACAGTCTTAATTGAGCCAAACCATAGCCATAATTTTCACTTCATACATAGACCAGGCATTATGATAGCCTCTTTGGGAAAAGTAAGAGTATAAAATGTCCCAATATTCAGGGACTTAAGGATAAGGTAAATTAAAGAATACACAAGCCATCAAGTCAGTTCTCAACCCTAATACCTTTTTATAAAATATTTTTATATTCCTTTATTTTACTGAAATGAATATCATCGATATTATCTACATTTACACATAATTTTTTAGTACTATATAATGCTTTAACCATAATAAAAATGGTAAAAGGATAATAATTTACAACTAGGTGACATGTATTTCAATAATCAGCCAAATCACTACATTCTATATTATGAGAGGGTAGTAACCATAGTTGTAAAAGGGATAACATTCCAAAACAGGTTAGATTGACAAAGCAAAGAAAATGATTGTTAGACATTTTATCAGATGTGCTAGGTCTCATTTTTACAGGTATAGGGTCAAAATAATCTCTTTGTAATGATAGACTGATAATAAAAAGTTACAGGAAGTATATCTGCATCCTGAAATTCTACAACATATCAAGGCATACATTCAGTCTTTAATGCTGTAAAAAGATTTTGAAGATCATATCCTCCGATAAACAACAAGAAACAGAGGATGGATTAGAGAGGGGAACAGTAATGCGAGAGGAAGATTAAAAACCAACAGATAGCCCAAAATTAAGTGTAGGGTGTAAATTATCATAGCATAGATTTCTCATGCTACAGATTATTGTTTCTTTCCAAACCCTCAGAAAATAGAGTGGATCCCCTAAATCTTTTTTAACATTTTGGACTTCTGCATAAGCTCCATTTGAAAGTAGGGAAGGCAGGAGGTGTGACTTATTTTTTTCTTCTCAAAGCACATTAAAAGCCACTAGATAATAACTATGCTGCCTTATACTGGGCCTTGAAGATTTTAATGGTAAAAAAGCAGAGAATTATTCCAAATAATGGAACATTGCCAATAAAGATACCAAGGCAGGATAAGTATTGGCCCACTTGGGTGATTTGCCATTTTTATTGATGCTCACCATGTTCAACACTGGGCAAAAGTTTATTTGCATATTAAGAAGGGTGTTCCTACTGGAGGTAGAATTGGAGGTGAACCATGAAAGGGTTATGTAGAATTTCAGCAGGTGAGGATTTAAGGCAGGATTTTAGACCATTGAGATGATAGACCACCCTTAGACACCCTTAGGGATAGAAGGATAGATTATTCAGGAAACAAGGAAAGCCATTTTTCAGTGCATCCTATATATAAATGAAATAAATACAGATGCTGTGGTTCAATTGACCAATTTTTCGACTTTACAATATTGTGAAAGCAATACACATTCAGTAGAAATGGTACTTCAAATTTTGATATTTTCCCGGTCTGGCAATAGGGAATACGATATTGTCTTCTGATGCTAGGCAACAGCAGCAAGCCACAGCTTCAAGTCAGCCACATGAGCACGGGGGTAAACAGCTGGTAGCCTTACAACCATTCTGTTTTTCACTTTCAGTACAGTATTCAGTACATTACATGAGATACTCAACACTTTATTATAAAATAGGCTTTATGTTACATGATTTTGCCCAACTGTAGGCTAATATGAGTGTTCTGAGCACATTTCAGGTAGGCTAGGCTAAGTATGATATTTGTTAGATTAGGCATATTAAATGCATTTTCAAATTACGATGGGTTTATCAGGGTGTATGTAACCTTATAAACTGAGGAAGATCTATAGTAGCTAAAGTTTTGGAAGGTCTTAAAAGAAAGTCTGAAGATGTTATGTGTTTCATTTGGAACTGAGAGCCACATCTGGGGACCTGAAGAAAATGAGGTTTGTTAAAAGCCTATAACAATATTGATTGAAATGACAGCCTGAATTAGAATCTAGATAGAGAAAGAAAAGAATGAATTAGACATGCTTGACAATTTAAACAATATATGATTGCAAATAAAATTGAGTCTTTTTTTTATGAGAGTAGTGATTCCATCAATAAAAACATGGTTGGTTAATTTTTATTTGTACAGGAAGCTGATAAATTAGAATTTTAGGTGTCTATAGGACATTGCTTTTTGAATATCTTGAGCTAAGTTTAATAGGAATAGATGCTGTATAAAAGCTTTATGATTATTAATTTGCCTAATAGTTTCTACACTAGCAATATTTTTTTCTTACCACTTTGAAAAGGTCATGTCATACCCATCCCGTTTATAAACTTCTCCAGTACACACACTAACCTATTTTCTTTCTTACCGTCACTAGATTTTTATTACCTATAAAAACATTTTGCTAACGTAGTGTTTTTTTGGTATTGTTTCATATCCATTCCTTGTCTCCACAGCTAAAGTGAAAGTTCTCGGGTTGAGGATTCTGTTGTATTCTCTATCCATTCCTTGCTACAGCTAGCATGAGACAGGACAAGTAGAAGGGTTTAATGCATAAGTTGAAGAGCATAATAAACCGTTTAGAATAGGTCTGATTTAAATCTATTATAATTGTTTCTGCCTCGTAAAGTTTATTTTAAAATGTTTTTTATTAGCAAAACATTTATTTCATATATTCATACACTGTTTCATGTTAACTTTTTTCTTTTAGTTTAGGAAAACAATTTGAAATACGAACGTTGATAATGAGTCTTAAAATGTTTTATAACTTATGCTTAATATGGTCTTTATGGTTAATTTTTAAAAATATCTATCTTCCTGAAATTTACACTGTAGTTTTTTAAAAAACTATGTAAAAGTTTTAATTATAATTAAATATAATTTTAATTATATATATTATATTACATTCTAAAATAAAAATCTATATTGATTTTCAGATATATCATTGTGGTGGAGCATGATCTAAGTGTATTAGACTATCTCTCTGACTTCATCTGCTGTTTATATGGCGTACCAAGTGCTTATGGTGTTGTCACTATGCCTTTTAGCGTAAGAGAAGGTAACTTGAAAAACTTTTCACAATGCTGTCTTCTCTTTCACTCTAATGCTTAGAAAATGTATTGCTGTTGATGCTAAGTAGTTAAGTGTTGCTGTCGTATTACGTATTCAAAACTCTGGCCTTAAGGAATTTAATCTCGCGATAGATTATACATATATAAGGTTATATACATCAGTTGTTAAACATAACCTATGTCTTTTTGTAGAAGTTTTTGTTGTGGGTAAAAAATGCTCGATCAATTTCACTATTTTTTTTGCTATATTAAAAGTTTCTTTTATATTTTGGCCTCTGTAGCATCACTGTTCTATTTGTCATGTTCAGCTTTATCTTTGACGGGCCAATACCAGTAGGAAAACTTAAAATCCATTTAGTGCTCATCTTGTTTTCATGTTTCAAATTTATCTGTAATCTGTATCCTAAGTTTGTGAAACTAAGACTATACAAAAGTCTAATAAGATAGTTAAGTATATTATAGTCTAGTTAAGTGACTAAAATTCTAATAAAATAGCTTAGTAAGTGTATTTTCACTTATTCCTTCTACTTTCAGGAAAGAGGGACTCTCTGGTCTCTCTTTTCTGTGTCTCTTCCCTAAGCAAGTTAGGCAAAAGTAAAAAACTAGCCTACCACTAAGTGGCTCTTGAAACAGAATCAGTGCACTCTCTACCTGGTACACCTTCTTCCTTTTAATTTCTTTCTTGTTCCCCTTCACTGCTTCCTCATTCCTATTTTTACTTTTTTACATTTCTTCTCTCCAGCTATGCCTTAAGCTGGCAATCTAGAACACCTAGAAGGACTACTTAGTCCATATCTTGAAAAAATACCATATTCTACAAAAATTATTATTCATGTAGCCTTATAGCTCCCTAGGTTGAACAGGCTCTTTTTTTTTAAAGCTGTCTCTTCAAAGAGATTGCTTTTGAGTTACCTAAGAAACTTTGGAGAAAGAAATTATATTGCATCATACTCTGCATAAAAAGGCGGTGGTGGCTTTTTTAATTTATAAAAAGTGCATAAATAGTTTAAGCTGTGGGGAAGGAATTGCTCTCACATCCCTATCTATACATTTGAGATAGGTAGGTATTTTAAGGGAAAATTTGTGAGATTGCCCGTTTTCTTTCCAGTAGTAAGAGATGATACAGAAGCAATTAATGTTTTATTCTCCTCATTCAGCAAGTATTTATTGAATACCTACTCTGCCTAAAGTAGTTCTAGAATTGCATTGATGATAATGACATGGGTACCTGGCAATCACTTTTCATAATTCCATTTATAGATGCCATGTCTAAAGCCTATGCCAAGAAGTAGTTCCTGGTGAGGTTTTTAATGTACCCTATCTGTTAAAACAATACAAGTAACAAACTGCACTTAATCTTTCTGCTTTTCTTTAATATACTGAAATTAACACATTATATGTAAAAGCTCTTTATGAACTGTAAAGGAATTTTAGCGTGAACTCATTTTTAAATTGGCAAGAGAGACATTGCAGTATTAATGTATAAAGCTGACTTGTTAGTGTTTTTTCCACAAAGTCACTTCTCTGAGCTTTCATTTTCTTACCTGATGAATTAGGCACTTGGACTAAATGGCCACTAAGGTTCCTTCAAGTTTATATTTTTATTTAATTTTTGGTTTTAATCTTTTTAACCCCACATTTGTTATTTTCAAATAGTTTAAGATATAAAAATGCTAATTTGGGCAGAATAAACACATATATTCTGTCAGTAAATATTTATTGAACACCTGTGTTCTAGGCTGAAAAGGCCTAGATGTGGTTCTTAATTGCAGATGACATGAATAATATCCTTAGACTTTCTTTCAAGACCTTCTGAAACTTCACCTACTGGCCTTCTTTTATAAATAGTAAACACTTTTAAAAAAGATACTTTCACTGTTTCCCAAATAATCCACTTTTCCATTTCTGTGCACCTGCCATTGTGGTTCTTAACAACTTCAGTATGGAGGAGTTTTCATGTACAGTATGTTAGTTTACTTTCAGTTATTAAAATCTGTTTAGATAATGGTGTTTGTACAGTGAAGCCAAAAAAAAGGTTAATGAAATTAGTTTGTCATTATAAATTTCTTTCAAACCTGTAAAGTTAATCTGAAAACAAATGCAGTAAATCATAACTTCAGTGTTTGGTTATGTCTCCCATGAAAATGAATATTCGTAACTTAAATCATCTTTTAAAAATTATTGCTCAAACTATTTTAATTTATTTTATGTCAATCTGAAAATATTCCATTTTACCTACTTGTCATTTTGTAGAGAAAAATTAAAATTTTTTATTTTAAAATACAGAAGAAACGGCATCACAGGCTTTCACAGAAAATCTGATGGAAAAAATCTTATAAAAATCACATAATAATGAAAAGTTAGGCTTTTTGTATATAGGCATGTATGTATGCATGAATTATTTAAACTTGGCGTGTTAAGTACATGAAACACTTGTCACACTGCATGCTGTAAATCCACAGAAATTTAAATCTATGCATAGATTGCTCACAAGGGAACCTAGGGTTTTGGCTTTTATATGATCATTTATTTTTGTGGAAAAAGTTTAGTCTTTAAGTGATCTTTACTAATCTATTTCAATGACTTTCCAATAGGCATAAACATTTTTTTGGATGGCTACGTTCCAACAGAAAACTTAAGATTCAGAGATGCATCACTTGTTTTTAAAGTAGCTGAGACAGCAAATGAAGAAGAAGTCAAAAAGATGTGTATGTATAAATATTGTGGAATGAAGAAAAAGATGGGAGAGTTTGAGCTAGCAATTGTATCTGGAGAGTTTACAGATTCTGAAATCATGGTGATGTTGGGGGAAAATGGTAAGTTTTCCTTATTTTGTGATATTCGGAAGTTTGTTCTGTTTATCCAGTAACTTAGTGTTAATTACTCTGTGAAAAACTTTGACTCAGTTATAGGTCTGGGAGCTGGATTGAATTCCTACATTTCTCAGTGTAGTTCACATTTTGTGACAACATATGATTTAATCTGTCATTTAATCGAGTTTGTATTTCTTTTGTTTTCATAACGTTCAGTGAGAATAAGATTTTTTCTAAGCTGGTTTTTCTATGTATAAATTGATATGAATAGCACTTATTCATCTTAGAAACTGACTAAGAAGGAAAGGATAAATTGGTAGTTCTGAAGCAGTCTAGTTTAAAATGTTTTCCTTGCATTCCTCCACTTGGAACCTTTCTTAATTTAAATTTAGGCTAATCTTAACTTTGTAAATAGTTGTATTACCAACACTTTTAAGTAATAGATTATCGTCATAAATATAGTTATGAGATGAATGAGTGCCAAGTATCTGGTATTGCTGTCATGATTTTTAGAAAAAGATTTGAATTGTGTACTTACAGCTTACGAAACTGTAGAAGAAAAAAATTTTATGAAGATTGTTGCAATATGTCAGTTTTTAGTTAATAGGAATTTTGAGCTTGGTTGCAATTAAATATTTCATTGACTGGCCTTTATGATGATGGTATCATTCATAACAATTATTGTCCTGTCTTAACAGTAAATTGTGTGCATTGATATTTTAGCTAAGTAAGTCTTTCAAAAACTAACCCAAGACTTTATAGACCCACTGTTTGTTAAAATGGCCGTCATAGGCTTTAAATAGTCTATATTCCTCCTAATTAGTTCAGAATGATACTTGAGAAATGAATCGTGAAAGTTAAAGTATTTTTCTATATAACCTTCAGAATTCAGTAGTGTCAGTGTATTTGTTCAAAACTAATTTCTCAGTTAAAACCCAGTAGTACATTAGTGATTTACTGTAAATGTGAAGCATCTTTCAAGTCAATTTTTTGTATGTTGTGTTGCTAGGTACTGGTAAAACGACGTTTATCAGAATGCTTGCTGGGAGACTTAAACCTGATGAAGGAGGTACTATTGTAATATTGAGTCTTTTTACTCTGTTCCACATAGTAAACTTTAAAGATCTGGGCTGTTTTCAGTGTCTTATTTATTTGCATTACTTTGCAGGGGAAGTACCAGTTTTAAATGTCAGTTATAAGCCACAGAAAATCAGTCCCAAATCAACCGTGAGTTATTCTGTTATTTTGTTATTGAAGAAGAGTTTATATACGTAGAGCATTAATCTTACACTGTATCAAAATTTTTCTCCAAATTAGTTTCTGTACAGGTGTAATAAGGTGGCTAAGGAAGATCTTAGGACTACTACAGTCCTTTATTCATTTCCACTACTAGGAAACTCTTTTAAAGTATGTTTGGCATCTTTTTCCAAAATAAATCTTCAAAAACTTAATGTGTTTTGGTGCTGCAAATGACACCAAGAAAGTGAAAGGCTACCCACAGGACTGGAGAAATTATTTGCAAATCATATATTTAATAAGGTACTCGTATCCAAAATATATAAAGAACTCTTACAGGTCAATTTTTAAATGGGCAAAGGATTTTTGTATGACATTTTTTCCAAAGAAAATATACAGATAGCCAATAAACACATGAAAAGATGCATACCATTGTTAGTCATTAGGGAAATGCAAATCAAAACCACATTGAGATACTACATCACACCCACTAGAATGACTTAAAGCAGAAAGACAATAACAAGTATTGCTGAGGATGTGGAGAAATTAGAACCTCATACGTTGCTGGTGGGAATGAAAAATGGTAGAGCCACTGTTATTCTGTCATAAAAAGAAATAAAACACTGATACATGTTACAATACGGATGAGCCATAAAACATTATGAAATTAACCTCCTTTGATTTCTGCAGGTGTTGTAATGAACTTATTAACTACAGTATCTATGCTCAGTACCTCAGTACTCACTCACGTTGGGAATATCTGAGATGGCTTGGCTTACAATGAAAATTTTATCGTTGATGCGTTCTCAAACTCAGCCCTCTTCTCAAATAACAAGTTAAAAAACATCTTAAATTCATCCCTGTCATATTATTGTGCATTTTGTGTTAGCTCACAGATTGCCTAAGATTACTTGATATCCATATTGACCTTTAGAAGTATTCCTAGTCTCTAATGATTTCTTCCCTGAAACATTCATCATTTACTACTTTCAAATTTTAAGATTTCTGTTTTGTTTTTTTTTTAACTTGGACATGGTGGGTTTTTAATTTTTAAAATCTCAAAACATGTCATAGCTGATGGATAAGCATCAAAATACTGTTGATATCTGTTGGTGGCAAATTGATATACTTTTGCTGTGTAGCTTAACTTTCTCAAGATTCATAATTAGAGTAGTTCTGTACTGAAATAAAATTTCATTACTTTTCCATTAAAAACAGGGAAGTGTTCGCCAACTACTACATGAAAAGATCAGAGATGCTTACACTCATCCACAATTTGTGACTGATGTAATGAAGCCTCTGCAAATTGAAAACATCATCGATCAAGAGGTACTCTAAAATAATTTTTGTTGTTTTATTATTTTAAACTTCGGATGTCTCTACATGGTTTACTGAACTTCTTTTGCAAATAGGTGCAGACATTATCTGGTGGTGAACTGCAGCGAGTAGCTTTAGCTCTTTGTTTGGGCAAACCTGCTGATGTCTATTTAATTGATGAACCATCTGCATATTTGGATTCTGAGCAAAGACTGATGGCTGCTCGAGTTGTCAAACGGTAATGTCCCGCTCATAAGAGTATTACCTGTGATCATGTGTAGTGGCAGACAAAAGTGCTTAATATAGTGTTTGAATATGATGATATAAAACTTTTCAAAATCATGTGTTTTAGTTTCATACTCCATGCTAAGAAGACAGCTTTTGTTGTGGAACATGACTTCATCATGGCCACCTATCTAGCAGATCGAGTCATTGTTTTTGATGGTGTTCCATCTAAGAACACAGTTGCAAACAGGTAAAACTATTTTCTAAGCTATTCAAACCTAATTATAAGTTCTGACACTTAGAAACTTACTTTATTTAGTTATTTATTTATTTCAAGTTGACTGGCTCTTTTTTTTTTTACTCTTTGTTGGAGTATAATTGCTTTACAATGTTGTGTTAGTTTCTGTTGTACAACAAACTGAATCAGCTATATGTATACATATATCCCCATATCCCCTCCCTCTTGAGCCTCCCTCCCGTCCTCCGTATCCCACCCCCAGGTAGTCACATAGCACTGAACTGATCTCCCTGTGCTATGCGGCTGCTTCCCACTAGCTATCTGTTTTACATTCGGTAGTGTATATATGTCAGTGTTACTCTCTCACTTCGTCCCAGCTTCCCTTTCCCCCCACTGTGTCTTCAAGTCTGTTCTTTACATCTCTGTCTTTATTCCTGCCCTGCCACTAGGTTCATCAATACTGGTTTTTTAGATTCCATATATGTATGTTAACATACGGTATGTGTTTTTCTCTTTGTGACTTACTTCACTGTATGACAGACTCTAGGTCCATCCACCTCATTACAAATAACTCAGTTTTGTTCCTTTTTATGGCTGAGTAATATTCCATCATATATATGTGCCACATCTTCTTTATCCATTCATCTGTCTATGGACATTTAGATTGCTTCCATATCCTGGCAGTTGTACCACAATGTTCATTGCAGGAATATTTACATGTATCTTTTTGAATTATGGTTTTCTCAGGGTATATGTCCAGTAGTGGGATTGCTGGGTCATGTGGTAGTACTATTTTTAGGTTTTTAAGGAACTTCTATACTGTTCTCTATAGTGGCTGCATCAATTTACAATCCCACCAACAGTGCAAGAGGGTTCCCTTTTCTCCACACCTTCTCCAGCATTTATTGTTTCTAGATTTTTTGATGATAGCCGTTCTGACTGCTGTGAGGTGATACCTCATTGTGGTTTTGATTTGCATTTCTCTAATAATTAGTGATTTTGAGCATCTTTTCATGTGTTTGTTGACAATCTGTATGTCTTCTTTGGAGAAACGTCTATTTAGGTCTTTTGCCCATTTTTGGATTGGGTTGTTTGTTTTCTTGATACTGAGCTGCATGAGCTGCTTGTATATTTTAGAGATTAATCCTTGTCAGTTGCTTCTTTTGCAAATATTTTCTCCCATTCTGAGGGTTGTCTTTTCGTCTTGTTTATGGTTTCCTTTGCTGTTCAAAAGCTTTTAAGTTTCATTACGTCCCATTTGTTTATTTTTGTTTTTATTTCCATTTCTCTAGGAGGTGGGTCCAAAAGGACCTTGCTGTGATTCATGTCATGGAGTGTTCTTTGTGTCTTTTCCTCTAAGAGTTTTATAGTGTCTGTCTGGCCTTACATTTAGGTCTTTAATCCATTTTGAGTTTATTTCTGTGTATGGTGTTAGGAAGTATTCTAATTTCATTCTTTTACATGCAGCTGTCCAGTTTTCCCAGCTCCACTTATTGAAGAGGCTGCTGTTCTCCATCATATATTCTTGCCTCCTTTGTCAAAGACAAGGTGACCATATGTGCGTGGGTTTATCTCTGGGCTTTCTATCCTGTTCCATTGATCTATATTTCTGTTTTTGTGCCAGTACCATACTGTCTTGATTACTGTAGCTTTGTAGTGTAGTCTGAAGTTAGGGAGCCTGATTCCTCCAGCTCCGTTTTTCTTTCTTGATTGCTTTGGCTACTCGGGGGCTTTTGTGTTTCCATACGGATTGTGAAATTTTTTTTTTCTATTTCTGTAGAAAATGCCATTGGTTATTTGATAGGGATTGCATTGAATCTGTAGATTGCTTTGGGTAGTATAGTCATTTTGACAATGTTGACTCTTCCAATCCAAGAACATGGTATATCTTTCCATTTGTTTTGTATCTTTGATTTCTTTCATCAGTGTCTTGTACTTTTCTGCATACAGGTCTTTAGCCTGCTTAGGTAGGTTTATTCCTAGGTATTCTTTTTGTTGCGATGGTAAGTGGGAGTCTTTCCTTGATTTCTCTTTCTGATTTTTCATTGTTAGTGTACAGGAATGCAAGAGATTTCTGTGCATTAATTTTGTATACTGTTGCTTTACCAAATTCATTGATTAGCTCTAGTAGTTTTCTGGTGTCATCTTTAACATTTACTATATATAGTTTGTTACCTGCAAACAGTGACAGTTTTACTTCTTCTTTTCCTATTTGGATTCCTTTTATTTCTTTCTCTTCTCTGATTGCTGTGGCTAAAACATCCAAAACTATGTTATGTTGAATAATAGTGGTGAGAGTGGGCACCCTTGTCTTGTTCCTGATCTTAGTGGAAATGGTTTCAGTTTTTTGCCATGGAGGATGATGTTTGCTGTGGGTTTGTCATATATGGCTTTTATTATGTTGAGGTAGGTTCCCTCTCTGCCCACTTTCTGGAGAGTTTTTATCATAAATGGGTGTTGAATTTTGTCAGAAGCTTTTTCTGCATCTATTGAGATGATCATATAGTTTTTATCCTTCAGTTTGTTAGATGGTGTATCACATTGATTGATTTGTGTATATTGAAGAATCCTTCCATTCCTGAGATAAACCCCACTTGGTCATGGTGTATGATCCTTTAGTGTGCTGTTGGATTCTGTTTGCTAGTAGTTTGTTGAGGATTTTTGCATCTATGCTCATAAGTGATATTGGCCTGTAATTTTCTTCTTTTGTGACATCTTTGTCTGCTTTTGGTATCAGGGTAATGGTGACCTCATACAGTGAGTTTGGGAGTGTTCCTTCCTCTGCTATATTTTGGAAGAGTTTGAGAAGTATAGGTGTCAGCTCTTCTCTAAATGTTTGATAGAATTCACCTGTGAAGCCATCTGGCCTTGGGCTTTTGTTTCTTGGAGGATTTTTAATCACAGTTTCACTATCAGTACTTGTGATTGGTCTTCATGTATTCTGTTTCTTCATGGTTCAGTTTTAGAAGGTTTTACTTTTCTAAGAATTTGTCCATTTCTTCCAGGTTGTCCATTTTATTGGCATATAGTTGCTTGTAGTAGTCTCTCATGATCCTTTGTATTTCTGTGGTGTCAGTTGTTACTTCTCCTGTTTCACTTATAACTCTGTTGTGACTTCAGTCTACTCCCTTTTTTTCCTGATGAGTCTGGCTAATGGTTTATCAGTTTTGTTTATCTTCTCAAAGAACCAGCTTTTAGTTGTATTGTTCTTTGCTTTTGTTTCCTTCATTTCTTTTTCATTTATTTCTGATCTGATCTTGATGATTTCTTTACTTCTGCTAATTTGGGGTTTTTTTGGTTCTTCTTTCTCTAATTGCTTTAGGTATAAGGATAGGTTGTTTATTTGAGATTTTTCTTGTTTCTTGAGGTAGGCTTGTATTGCTATAAACTTTCCTCTTAGAACTGCTTTTGCGGGCTTCCCTGGTGGCGCAGTGGTTGAGAATCCGCCTGCCGATGCAGGAGACACGGGTTCGTGCCCTGGTCCGGGAAGATCCCACATGCCGCGGAGCAACTAAGCCCGTGAGCCATGGCCACTGAGCCTGTGCGTCCGGAGCCTGTGCTCCGCAACGGGAGAGGCCACAACAGTGAGAGGCCCGCATACCGCAAAAAAAAAAAAAAAAAAAAAAAAAAAAAACAAACAAACAAAGAACTGCTTTTGCTCCATCCTGTAGGTTTTGGGTCATCGTGCTTTCATTGTCATTTGTTTCTAGCTATTTTTTTATTTCCTTTTTGATTTCTTCAGTGATCTCTTGGTTGTTTACTAGCGTATTGTTTAGCCTCCATGTGTTTGTATTTTTTACAGGTTTTTTTTTCCTGTAATTGATATCTAGTCTCCTAGCATTGTGGTCAGAAAAAATGTTTCATACAATTTCAGTTTTCTTAAATTTACCAAGGCTTGATTTGTGACCCAAGATGTAGTGTATCCTGCAGAACATTCCGTGTGCACTTGAGAAGAAAATGTATTCCTTTGTTTTTGGATGGAATGACCTATAAATTTCAATTATGTCCATCTGGTCTAATGTGTCATTTAAAGCTCATGTTTCCTTATTTATTTTGTTTGGATGATCTGTCTGTTGGTGTAAGTGGGGTGTTAAAGTCCCCTACTATTATTGTGTTACTGTCGATTTCTCCTTTCATGGTTGTTAGCATTTGCCTCATGTATTGAGGTGTTCCTTTGTTGGGTGCATAAACATTTATAACTGTTAAATCTTCTTCTAGGTTTGCTCCTTTGATCATTATGTGGTGTCCCTCCCTCTCTGTTGTAACAGTCTTTATTTTAATGTCTATTTTATTTGATACGAGTATTGCTACTCTGGCTTTCTTTTGATTTCCATTTGTGTGGAATATCTTTTTCCATCCCTTCACTTTCAGTCTGTATGTGTCCCTAGGTCTGAAGTGGGTCTCTTGTAGACAGCATATACATGGGTCTTGTCTTGTATCCATTCAGCAAGTCTGTGTCATTTGGTTGGGGCATTTAATCCATTTATATTCAAGGTTATTATTGATATGTATGTTCCTATTACCATTTTCTTAATTGTTTTGGGTTTGTTTATGTGGGTCTTTTTCTTCTCTTTTGTTTGCCGCTTAGAAAAGTTTCTTTAGCATTTGCTGTAAAGCTGGTTTCGTGGTGCTGAATTCTCTTAACTTTTGCTTGTCTGTAAAGCTTTTGACTTCTCTGTCGAATGTGAATGAGATCCTTGCTGGGTAGAATAATCTTGGTTGTAGGTTTTACTCTTTCATCACTTTAAGTATATCCTACCACTCCCTTCTGGCCTGTAGAGTTTCTGCTGAAAAATCAGCTGATAACCTTATGGGGATTCCTTTGTATGTTATTTTTTGTTTTTCCCTTGCTGCTTTTTATATTTTTTCTTTGAATTTAATTTTTATTAGTTTGATCAATATGTGTCTTGGTGTGTTTCTCCTTGGGTTTATCCTGTATGGGACTCTGTGCTTCCTGGACTTGGGTAACTATTTCCTTTCCCATGTTAGGGAAGTTTTCAACTACAATCTCTTCCAATATTTTCTCAGACCCTTTTCCTTTTCTTCTTCCGAGACCCCTATAATTTGAATGTTGGTGCATTTAGTGTTGTCCTAGAGGTTTCTGAGATTGTCTTCCTTTCATTCTTTTTTCTTTACTCTGCTCCTTAGCAGTTATTTCCATAATTTTGTCTTCCAGCTCTTTTATCCATTCTTCTGCCTCAGTTATTCTGCTATTGATTGCTTCTAGAGTGTTTTAAATTTCAATTATTGTGTTGTTCATTATTGTTTGTTTGCTCCTTAGTTCTTCTAGGTACTTGTTAAATGTTTCTTGTATTTTCTCTATTATATGTCGAACAGTTTGGATCATCTTTACTACCGTTACTCTGAATTCTTTTTTAGGTAGTTTGCCTATTTCCTTTTCATTTATTTGGTCTTGTGGGTTTTTATCTTGCTCCTTTGCCTGTAAGATACTTCTGTGTCTTCTCATTTTGTCTAATTTACAGTATTTGAGGTCTCCTTTCCCTAGGCTGCAGAGTCATAGTTCCTCTTGCTTCTGTTCTCTGCCTGGTGGTGGGGTTGGTCCAGTGTCTTGTGTAGGCTTCCTGATGGGAGGGACTGCTGCCTGCATTCTGGTGGCTGAAGCTGAGTCTTTTCCCTCTGATGAGTAGGGCTGTATCAGGTGGTATGTTTTGGGGTGTCTGTGAGCATAGTATGACTTTAGGTAATCTGTGTGCTGATGGGTGGGTTTGTGTTCCTGTCTTGTTTGTTGTTTGCTGTGAGGCTTCCAGCACTGGGAGCTGCTGGCAGTTGGGTGGAGCCAGGTCTTGGATTCAGACAGAGGCCTCCATGAGAGCTCTCGGAGATTAGTCTTCCCTGGGGCTGGGAATTCTCTACTGGTCCAGCATCCTGGACTCAGTGTTCCCACTCCAGAGCCTCAGGCCCCACTTTTGTTCAAGGGACCAAGACCCCTCAAGTTGCTAGTTCTGGCAATAAACGGGATTTTTTTAAGAAAAAGACTAGCAAAACCCCAGACATGCTAAGAAGTATTATCAAACAGAAACGAGGAAACATGCACACACACAAAAGAAAAAAAAACAGAACCAGATAAATCAAATAGCAAGAGAACAACCAGACAAACAAAAGAACCCAAGAACAAAATCAAACAATTAAGAAGAAAGTTGACAAGAACCCAAAACCAAAGCAGAGTGCCAACTGAAGAATGAAGCAAAGAAACAAACTGACAAAAATGATATTAAAAAAACAAAGAAAAAGGGGAAAGAAAACAAAAGCAGCGTAGAAACAGAAATATAAAAGAGATAAAGTAGAAAAAGTATTTAAAAAAAGAAAACCCTGGAGAAATGGTAAAAACAAAATCAAACAAAAAAATAGAAACAGGGAAACACACATAAAAGAAACAAAAACAGCCAAATAAAACAAAAAAGCAAGAGAAAGACAAATAGAAGAATTCAAAAATGAAATCAAACAATTAGGATTAATGCTAACAAAAACACATAACCTAAAAACAAAAGCAAAGCAGTGTGCCCACTGAAGAATAAAGCAAGGAAACCGAACAAACCTATAAAAGTGATTTTTAAAATAGTAAAATAAAAAGGGAAAAACACAGGACAACAGTAAAGCAAAGAAGAAATGGAAATATTAAAATATATATATATATATATATATATATATGTAGAAGAAAAAAAATTGGGGACAAGAACACAACAACAGAAAAGCAAAGTAAAAATACAAATATATGCCAAAAAAAGATTAAAATATGTTAAGAGATCCCAAAAGACTAAATAAAAATCTAAAACAAAAAAAGAAAGTAAAACAAGCCAAAGACAAAAAAAAGAAGCTAGAACCAACAACAGAATGAATCAAAACATAATAAAATTAATAGTAATAATTACGTTTCCCTGGGGTCTCCGCTGTGAGGGTCCTTGCACATGCCGTGAGCCACAGCCACCCCTCCACCTCCCCAGGAGCCACTCCTCTGCCTCCGGGCTAGTCTCTGGACCTGCTGTGGGCCCTGTGGGGACCCCTCCGACTCTGATGTGGCCCAATTCCCACATGTGCTGTCCCCAAAGTCCACAGCTGCCAGAGCTGGACTGTTCTCATTTGTGGGAACACTCATTGTCTACTCAGATGTCCCATAGACCCAGGGTCTTCCTAGCTGATCGTGGGGATTTAATCTGCATCTTGTGCTGCCAGTGGAAAGATTTTCCATCCTCGTCCTTAGTCGCCCCGTCCCTGGGGTTCGGCTTTGATTTTGTCCCCACCTCTGCGTGTGGTCCGCCCACAGGAGTCTGGTCCTGAGGCTGCCTTGGAGCTCTTGGGCCTGGCCCTGTGAGGACCGGGTGCAGAGGTGGTATGACTGCTTGGATCTGCATTTGGAGCCCCAGCAGCTCCAAATGCACAGGGGAGCTGGCAGCCATGGGTGCAAGTGATATGGCCTGAATGAGGGCCTTTCCAGCTCCCAGTGTAAGGCACGTGAGGGCCGGCCCTGGCTGGGGTTTTTCCGGCACCTGGCAGCAGGCATGTAAGGGCCAGCCCTGAGAGGGTGGTGGTGGTTTTTTTTAATTGCCCTGCAGCCAGCACGTGAGGGCCAGCTCTGAGGGGGCTTTTTTATGTCTCAGCAGCCAGCACACAAGAGCCAGCCCTGAGCAGGCTTCTTCCATTGTCGTTGGCAGGTGGCGACATGTGGGGAGAGAGTGGTTACAATAGTGGCTCCTTGCCCTGTGTGGAACTCAGCAGTAGCGCCCTGCTTCCATGGCAGTGCAGGCTTCCTCCATAGTCATTCCCTGCTGCGGATTTCCTCCTTCCCATCCCCACAGTCGTCTTTCCACAGCCAACAGCACTTGTCACTCTGGGCCTGTTCTCCAATCCCCACACACCAGCTCCCAGCCCCTTTGCACACCTGTGAACACGCGTCCCAGTCTGGGTCATGTAGGGCCACTGTACGGGACCATCTGTGTATTTCTTACTCTGTCCTGTCTGCTACGGATCAGCAGCTTCACCCTCTTCCAACAGCCTCAGATGCTTCCCTTCTGTCCTAATCAATTTCCCCGTCAGAGTGGGGGTTTCCCCAAATTCGGGAATCTCTCCTTCAGTTCCCCCGCCCCAGGGTGCAGTCCCATCCAGCTTCCTCTTCTTCTCCCTTCTTTTTCTCCATCCTACCCAGTTATGCAGGGATCTTTATACTCCTTTCTGGCGTCCAGGGTCTTCTGCTAGTTTTTGGCTGGTGTTCTTTGAGAATTGTTGCATCTGTAGATGTATTCCTGATGCATCTGTGGAGAGAGATCAACTCCATGTCCACCTACTCTCTGCCATCTTGAATCTCCCCAGAAAATTATTTTAAATTTTCCAATCAATGTATAGACATTATTCATACTGTTTTAATTTTTAATAAGGAAAGAGATAACCAGAAATTCTAAATGATTTTGTAACTCCCAAGATTACTCATATTCAGTACCGGATGGCCCTGGGTAGAATAGTGGTTTTTAGACTATGGTATAGAACTCCTGACCCAGGGGAATAAGTATGTGGAGCTTTGGGCCCCTCACCTTCTCTTTCAGGTTCAGTTTTGTCTGTTTCATTATTTGGATGCATGATTTGCCCAATTTACACTGCTAGTGGTAAAGCTCACTACACCCCAAATATCTGGTATTAATGTACAGCAGAGTTAAAAATGAATGATTTTACCTCCTCCGTCCCCTTTTTTCTCTCATTTTTCCTTATTGGCTTGATTGAGAGTACTTGTAATGTAAAGAACTTTCACATTAGTTTATGAGAAATTTTTCTTATGAGAAGTTTTTTACACTTTCAATGCTGAAACCTTATTAGGTTGAACTGTATGAAATTCCTGATATTCAGCCATTTGACCTGTAAAAAGAGCAAGTTCATGTGATTCCAACATAATGTTTCCTGGTTTAGGGAGGAATGGATTTGCTATTTGAATAATTCATCCAAGGAATAGAAGTAACTAAGCTTCTTAGAATTCCCTTTTTTTTTTCTATTTAAAATTTATGTATCAGTTACTGAAAATAACATAACTTCTTTGAGAGTTAGGGAAATTTCTTAGACTATATAAAGCTATTCAAATAGTGATCCTCCCTTTGTATTTACAAAATGCTTAAAATGTTCCACATGTATGATACGACTTAACATGATTTAAGAACTAGTTTGGGTGAGAAAAGATGAGTAAAGTATAGAAATTTTAAAAGGTCTTATTACTAAACACCATTATGTTGTACATATTGCTTTGTGCCAGATTTCTAACATAAATATTACTTTTTCTGTTAAATTATTTTCTCCCCTAAATATCTTAGATTTGAAATTCTTCAGTCAAATCATTTTTCTAAAGCAGTACTTCTCGCTGACTTTAACACTTTAAACTGTGTTTGTTTTGCATAAAAATATAGCCAAACAAACTACATAGTCTAAGCAGACATTTCTGAATATAGATTTTATAATGTACTGTGACTATACTATTTATCCAGATGACTTATGATTGGGGAATTAGAAGGAACAGTGATTCGTAATACTCTTCATCCTAAAAAAGTAATTAAACTGGGGGTGGGGGGGTAAAATTCAACCACAACTGATAGATTTTATTTTTCCCCTAGTCCTCAAACCCTTTTGGCTGGTATGAATAAATTTTTGTCTCAGCTTGAAATTACATTCAGAAGAGATCCAAACAACTATAGGCCAAGAATAAACAAACTCAATTCAATTAAGGTATGTAGAAAAATTACCTTAAATAACGGATAACCTCTCAGTGTAAATAATTGAAGAGCATATTTTAAATTGAAGGCTGTGTCATTAAAATCTATGTCATTTCATTAATTCTAAGATTCATGTTTTTCACATTTTAGTATCTGATGGCATACTTCAGTCTGATAGGCAGCAATTGTGATGCAGCTGCCATTGCTGCATTGTCTGAGTTGCACCCACTGTTGTACTGCTTGTGTTGAGTTTGCCATTTAATATCTTCAGAAAGATTACACTTGAAACAGAAGTTTTTACAAATACCTTAATCAATATTTCTTACACATTTTCTTTTTGTGCACACAGAAGAACAACATGATTAAAATGCATATTTTAAGAGTCTAAACAAACTTCTTCAATGCGCATTAAATTCTAAACATGAAAAAACATTTTGTCAGTTAAACTGGCAGTGGTTTTTTTTTTCTTTGTAGTATGTAAAATAATTTTGCACCCTACACTTGATATAGTCTGTGAAATATGGTTTTTAGAAAGCAGTCATTTCTTCATTTTTCAAAAAAAGAAAAATGAATGCTAAAAAAGCATTTCTGTGTTTCTGGTATCCCTGCAGTGCCTCTTTAACATGCTGCTTACATTTCATGGCCCTCTAGCCATCGTCCTTAATACTTAGAAGTTTAGAAGTATGTTACACATACCTGTCCTTTCATATTTGTACTCCTCTAGCTTCACTACTAAAATGTGACCTCTTAAAAGGCAGAGACATGGTGCACATCATGTATTCTTAAGCACCTTACATAATATCTGGATGCCTTTAGCCTTCACTATATATTTTGTTTATAAATGTTTACTCTCTGGCCAGTATAATGAAATGGCAAGTTTTAAATTAAATTTGAAGAGTTTTCTCAGTTTTGAAAAGCATATTAAGCAGAAGAGAGGAACAAAATGTTAGAACACTTAATATGCACAGCTTAATTGTCATAAGAATTTCTTCTGAAGCATTACAAACACTTTGTGTTGTTGTTTTCTTGGGTAGAGACTTAGTTCAGTCCCCAGGTACACTTACCATTTTCTCTATATCCACTCATCCTAGACAGTCATACCTCAATCCTAATAAGGGAGCAAGCAGCTAGGCAAGTAGGTAGATGGATCATTACTGGCCAGTCTGTAAACAGTGCTGGGAAACATTATTTTTATATACTTTTTGTGTAATAGGCAGTTCTCAAACTGACAGTGTTACCTTTTTACCAGAAGCTTAAAGTTAAAAGGATGAAAATGGAATTTAATAGTTTTTCTGGAAACAATATTTTATATAACAAAATTTTATGTTTATTTTATGTAAAGGAATTTTGTGTGAGGTGTGCAGCAGGAAGGTGTCCAGGCAGTAGGGATGGGTAGCAGAGGTAGTAATCTTGCCTTTAAGTAGTGGAACCAGGCATATCCAGAAGCAGCCAGTGAGTGCAGAGGAGGTTGTATAGACACTTATAAACACTGCTAAGTAATTCTGCAGGTGAGAAAGTCTACCCTACCCTTACATATAGGAGAATGGTGTTGACTTTTGTTGCTTCTCTATTTTATTTTTTAGGATGTAGAACAAAAGAAGAGTGGAAACTACTTTTTCTTGGATGATTAGAGTGAATCTGAGTATCGATAAGCCATTTATTAAAAGAAACATTTATTGGGATTTTTGTCATATAAAACTTAGATCAGGTTTTATGCCCCACATGCTCTGGAGATTGAAGTATAATTTACTTACTGTAACATAAAGCCAGTTGTGTTTTAAATTGTAGTCTGAATACAGCAGATGCCACTTTCCTATTCTTGGTTATAAGGCCCTTTTTGTGCATAACATTTTAAAATGAAGACATTTCAGGCTGTACAAATTACCTCCAAGTTTTCATGATGTATGGGAAGATAGTCAGTGCGTGTATTGTATGTTCAGGTACCAAGTGCTGAGCGGTGTTGTCCCCTTTTAAAAATCTTGAAAAAGGTTTCTCTACTTACATGGTTTGCCAAGTATGCCACTATAATGAAACTGCCCTTATTTTACAAGCCGGTCGATGATGCCACTGATGAAATTTGATAAATAAACATCAGGATTATATATTTTTGTTTTCAGTCTTTGCATTAAATTGTCAATGTGTTTAGACTTTCAAAGGAAGATTATCTACTACAGAACACCACTACTGGGAAAAGACTATTATCAACTTAAGCATTGTTGACAATGTTTTTGGTGCTTTTGAATATCTTCAGCAAGAAAATCATTTCAACACCACCCCCCAAAAAAAACATCCTAACTTTACTCTGAATTAGATGTAGCATTTCATAAGATCCTATATTCTGTAATTATTCTCAAGGTGATGTCATTCTATAAACATACCTTTATGTAGGGCTTCCCTGGTGGCACAGTGGTTGAGAGTCCGCCTGCCGATGCAGGGGACGTGGGTTCATGCCCCGGTCCGGGAAGATCCCACATGCCGTGGAGTGGCTGGGCCCGTGAGCCGTGGCCGCTGAGCCTGTGCGTCCGGAGCCTGTGCTCTGCAACAGGAGAGGCCACAGCAGTGAGAGAGGCCCACATACTGCAAAAAAAACCCAAAAAACCTTTATGTAATCACTGATCAAGATTTTGGGAAAAGCATTTTAAAGAATATTTGTTTCCCTTAAAAACACAGTACAGGTTCAAAATCTTTAGAGTTGGTCCCTAAGCATCTGTGTATTTTTAAACTTCCACAGATTTCTGATGGGCAGCCAAGCAAGGACTGTGAGCCACTTACCTGAAGGCCACATTAACTCAAATCGGTCCCCAAATAGCAATAGAGTATCCCTTGGTACCAAATATATTCATTTCCAGGTTTGGATATAAAGGATATTATCTATTTGACTTTTTTTCTTAGTTTTGGATAGTGTGTAGCAGGATTTCTGAAGACTTATCCAAATTTCTTGAACAGTGGGATACCTGTAGTGTGAAACCACTTTCAATTATACTTCTGCCTAATGCGCTGAGCTGGAACTAACTTACACTACAAGTGAGGAAAAGAGTTTAGGAAAATTAGAAATTATTGAACAAACTTTTAGAGCTTCTTGAAACAACAGAAGCTTTAATTAATATGCAAACAGTGGATAGAAAGTATGGTTTAACTAAGCCCCATTAGGCCTTTAAAAATATTGCTTTATCTGAGTAATCCATAAATACATGTTTATTGTGAAATTTTCACATATTACAGAAATATATGGAAGAGTTATGATTTCCCGTTATTTTACCCTCCCAAATGTTACCAGTGTTTATGTTTAATAATATATATCCTCTCATGCTTTTTTTCTGTGCACTTAACTGTGAATATGTAAAGGGTTTGTTTTGTACATAAATGGGATTATACTAAAATAAGTATTGCTTATTTTTAAAGATAGGTTAAATTTGTGAATCATTATTTCAAATGTATTGAATAAAGTAAGACAAAAGCTGTTTTTATTTACTGATTCTGTATTATGTCCTTAAAATATTTGTATTATAAGAGCAGTTCTTTTTACTTATTGCTGATAAAATATGTATCGATTGTATTATTTTTCATGTAAATGAAAATTTTAAAACAGATTTACATGTTACTTAAAATTTTGTATAGTAGAAAAGGACTTAAAATTGTTAACACAAGAAAAAGGGTTTTTTTATAAAATCTGTTACCAACTCAAATACATGAATGCAGATGTTAGCTATTGAAAAGAATGAGACTGCTCAGTATATCCTGATTAGAAAAAATCTCTAAGCAAAAAAGCATGGTGCAACATAATTTATTATAATACACCACTGTTTATATGAAAATAGACAAAACACTAAAATACACAAAAGGATACTCAAGAAAGTTAATGCTTTTGGGAAGGATAACTTTATGGTTAAGAACAGGGAATAAAGGAGACATATATACCCATTACCTTTTGAATTTAAATTTTGTACATATAAATTATAGTCAACCTAGTGTGCAGCAGTGTTTACAAAAAGTGTACCTATGTAATTTAAGTTAACCTAATTTTACACCATAACATCTTGAAGTCATCCAGTGCTTTCTCTCTTGCTTACAGATTCAATGTGCAGTTTGGTGTCTGGCGCGTAGTTTGCCTACTGTATTGAAGGAATGAATCTACTCACCATAGAGGTTCAGTGTTTCTGTAGAAAGGATGGATAACTTCTTAGTTGGTTCTTTAATTTCACTCATTCATTTAGATACACATATGTTAAGCCCTCAACCCCAGTGCCTGGTGTATTACGAGCACCACATGGTTCAGAAGAGAAATAGTTCTGGGTGGGAGAGTCAGAAGGGGCTACATGAAGGAGGCAGCTCCCAGGGAAAGGAACACCTATAATGATAAAAATGGTAAGAAAATCCATGTGAACCAGAAAACAGGTCAGAGACAAGTCAGCATGTGCACTGAAGAGCTTAGTGAGAGGAAAGGATACTACAGGCAGGTTGTAGTGGATAGTTCCAGCTCCCAACCCTGCATGTGCCCAAGTCTGTCTCCCGTATCTACAAGTTTTCAGCTAGAGACTGGCAACCATGACCATCCGTCCCTTCTCGTGGAGCAGAGCGTTAGTGTCACTTCACGTCTGTGCCCCCTGATTTCTGAACATATCTTAGAAAATTGCAAAAAACTAAGTTACACGGTAACAGGCACATCCCTAGATAGGCATGGCATTACTTCCTTACCCTACCCAAAGACGTTTAATCCAAAACCAAGGTTTTCATTTAAAAGAAACTCGTGGACTTCCCTGGTGGCGCAGTGGTTAAGAATCCACCTGCCCAGGCAGGGGACACGGATTGGAGCCCTGGTCCAAGAAGATCCCCCGTGCCATGGAGCAACTAATAAGCCCATGGGCCACAACTACTGAGCCTGCACTCCTAGAGCCCGTGCTCCACAAGGGAAGCCACGGCAATGAGAAGCCCGCACACTGCAACGAAGAGTAGACCCTGCTCACCGCAACTAGAGAAAGCCCGTGCGCAGCAACGAACACCCAACGTAGCCAAAGATAAATTTATTTTTTAAAAGTGAAACTAGCTTACTACACAGAATTATTTGAACTCGGAGGATCTAGAAAACTCTTAAATTTGATGTTTATACCAACAACTGTAGCTTCACTATTCTGAGGAGTGCGTGATTCACTTTTGGAAAAGCTTATAAATTACAGTCTGTGAAGGGAAGTGTTTACTTTCTCTTTTGCAGTTTACATTCTCATTCCCTAGACCTGCACTTGAGTCACCAAGTGAAAGTAAAACAAAATGAAAAAGCAGACCATTCTGCTTTTCACTGAAAACTTTTAAAGAAGCCCGGCATGGGACACTTCTTGTGGCCCACTGGTCAGCCCGTCTCACCTTCTTATCCATCCACATCGAGTGGCCAGTTCTGCAAGGGCTTCAACCAGCATCAACACTTGCTTGCTTCCTCCTCAGCTCCGTGGGAAGAGGTGCTGGCACTCAACACGGCCAACAGAAATGCTTCCCCCTTTTCCTCCTTCCTTTCTCCCTCTGATCCCTGCAAGCTTCTGTGATAGTCCACTCACCACCTCAGGCAGCCCCAAACTGGCCTATAGGACTTGGGATCCCCCTTCCCAGCTTGCTGCCCCTGCCCCTAAGTCCCCTCTCTCTCAAACCCTGTGCTGAATGAAGCCTGTTTCAGGCTCTGCTTCCTGAGAAAGCCAGTCTAACATGAGAAAGTCCATAGTAGGTTAAATGAGTATTGACTAGCTATATTCTTAGGCGACTTGATTTAATGAAGAAATACAGCCTTTAAGAAACTTGGGTTTTCAAAGTATTTAAGTATACTTGCTACCTCAGTTTTCAAATAAAACTTGCAAAGTGTTTTATTTAAGAAAACTCAGTCATTTAATCTATAAATTATTCTTAGATAGTCTACACATCCCCATTTCATTTAATGACTGCTGAGAAAAATGACAGGACTAGCTCTCAAACCACTCAGAGCTAGGTTCAAATCCAAATTCTACCACTTACTAGTTGCGTGACCCCCGTTTTATTATATATGTAACGTAGGGAAAAGGACAGCACTTACCTCACAGATGATAAAACCCCGGGGTGGTGTTTAACTGCACACACACTAGATTTTCTGACTGGGTAAAAACCATGGCAAACAACTCAATTTTAGGAGTTTACTTAAAACTCCTCTTAAGATTTATATGCTATATATTACTTGGTTAAAGCCCTAGAACCAAAGAATCACAAGCAGAATCAAGAGACAAAATTTAATATATGCACACAGTTTTATATATAATGCAGCATCACACCATGTAGGGCATTTACTCTTATTTTATACATTCAGATATGTTTGAAACACTTCTTAAGGCTACAAAACAGAACATAGAAAAATAAACAGGAATATATTCAACACTTACAAAAAGTGATATGATAAAGAATATAAAGTACTATTTTCCTTTCAACACTTCAAAAGATGTATATATACTTTTTTTTTTTTACAAGTAACATCACAAATGATCACATCTTCACATGCTTTAAGTATTATTTGTACTCAGTGTAAGGCTATTATCATTTTTCATACATAAATTTTTTTCTAGCTCTGTAACAATGCAATTTTTAATCCATTCAAGTAAATTCAACCCCAAAGCCGCTGTTTCCCAGCATTAAGACATGCACCCACCCCTCTTGTAGGATTATTTTAGGGGAGAAAAAAACCTAAATTAGTGGGAAATCCCAATTAGTGGGAGAGTTAAGTGGCTGCCACTAGTAGCAAAACCTTAGTTCTTTGAAACTGATATACTGGAACTGAGCCATTAAGATTGGAAACAACACAATAGCATTTAGACATTAAACAGGAAGCAAAATACAGTAAACAAACAGTGTAGCCAAATATGCAAATATGTAGTCTCTTCAGCTACACTAAAATGGACCTTGCTTAGTACCCATAAGTGAAAGACTAAGGTAAAATAAATGAGGCATAAATAAATATTGCTAGTTTCTAGGATGGCTGAATGCTTTCTAAACCAGAAGTGGTTAGAAAGGAACTTTATTGCACCAAGTCAATCATAGGTTTGCAGTTCACAGGCATTATTATTCAACCTTGAGTCACAAAGGAAACACACTGCAAGAATATATACAGTCTGCATCAAATACGATAATGTATCCGTAGGGGAAACCTACTCCTGCCAGGCCAAGGCAGGGTCTGAGCTTAGGTCAGCCATGAAAATGAACATACAGGTTACCAGGAAACAGGATGAGGACTACACAGAGGCTAGCATCCTGCCACCAACGGGTACGTGGAGCAAGAACTGAAGATTTATCTGAGGGGAAATGAGGAAGAGAAACGTACACAAAGCTAAAAGGAAAGGGGCTGGAATCAAGTTTAGCAAAAGCAACTAAAATGAAGAGAACAGGTGAGCTTTGGTCATTCTAAACATTTGTTCTTCAAAATGTGTATCGTAATAGAGTAAGTTCCATAATTTCCAACTCAAAATACAAATGATTCTCACTTCTAAGCTTCTGCTTTTCTCTGAAACATTTTATCTCGTGTCAACATACCATATGACTCAGTTAAAACGAAGGAAGACAAAAAAGCTTGCTTGGCCCTAGTGTGACCTCAGCATAAGGCAAAACCCCTGGACTAATATATTGATAACAAACCTACAGGAAAAAAATAAAACTGACCTTCACGTAAAGACAGATAATTTTTAAACTAATAATCAAAAGTCAGAGTTCTTTTATTCCAGAGGTGACGTCACTGAGTAAAGTACCAACTGCTAAAGTTCTCTTTCAGCACTGTTTCCATCATGTCCTGGAGGTAAGTATGGGAAACAGGAAGCAAATAGGCATGTCCTTCAGGAACTATAGAGTATTCTGTTACTCAACTGAGGTAAGACAGAGTGACAGTGAAGAAATAAACAGTATTCTTTCCTATCCAATTTTTAAACATTTCGAGAAGAAACTGGGACGATCAAATCCCAGTCAATAAAACAAAGGACACAGGAAGTAGCGATTTCTTTTGGACTCCTGAGATCAAACTTACACTGAACTTTTAAATCTGGTCATTATATCTAACGTAATTTTCATTAAAATTATCAGGTAAGCTAATCCTACATATACAAGCATGAGCTGAAAGTGGAGGACCCTCTCTTCTTCTCATTCCCTAACAACTGTTGATGTTAACCAAGAAAAAAATTGCTTAAGCAGTACCTTCCCCAGTTGTTCTAGCTCAGAAGGTGACAACAGAAATACCTTTCAACAGGTTCTCTCAAGAATTTTTTTCTTTTCCACACAACTATCCCAGTCTTTACAAATTTTTACCTAGCACCATCATAATAAAATGTTATCTTTCAAAGTGCTCTCTAAAATCCTATGTTACAAAACATCTACACACTAATCACTACTCAAATCAGCAGTTACAAAGACATTAGGTAATTAAAACAACACAGAGGTAAATAACCATTATTACAGTACAGTGGAGATTCACTGAGCCTAGCTGGCATCCAAACATTCCCGTAGGTTATCAGAGAATCCAGAAAACTCATCTGCTTCAGTTTGTCAAATTCAAGTGAATTTTATCTGCTTTTAAAGTAATTGCTTTAAAAAAAAAAATCTACTTTTGGCTAGGTATATTACACATGGCATGCAAAGAGAAATTACATTATTTGCATAGCACTCAAAACTTCCTGATCAAAGCAGAACATAAAAAAGGGTAGAATTCACATTGGTATGTACAAATAAGAAATATAAGCTACAGTTATTTTTACATAGTAACACAGATGAATGAATACTGTGTTAATTCAGAGAATCAAATCTCCAAATGGGAACTGAGTGCAACATGCAAAGGGAAAGTCTAGTGAATACTGCAAGAGACTGGAAGGAAACAGAATCAGAGACATGTTACCGAAGGGGTGACAAGCTACTAAATGCAAACAAATCCACTGTCTAGCAGCATCCTCTAGAGAAGAACTCAAAGTCACAATCATCCTTTTTTGTACTATAGTTCCAGCCGTGACAAATTGAACATGCAAATGTAAAGTGATACACATAACTGAGGGTGGCGCAAAGGGAAAAATGAAACACAGTAACTCTATAGAAACCTGTCAAGCTAAAAATTTTTAACATTTCTTCTCACAAAATATTTAAATCTGTCAGTGCATTAGTGTTAAAGTGGCATTAAAAAACTTCTGCAGTTTTAACAGATGCAGATTATTTTCAAAATGCATAGCATCTACATTTCTTTCGAGTAGGCACCATGATATTTACACCAGTGCTAAGAATTCTTGGTGGGAACAGCCATTTCATTAGATTTCCTATTATTTCTTAAACATCTATTCTTGTATGCAATCTCAAGTTCAACAAATACTCACCAAAATTCAAAAATATACCCTATGAATATTAAAAGAACTATATACAACATTTCTAAGACACAGGTTAATAGGCTGCCTTATGTGTAATATTAAAGAGAAGACATTATTCAAGTTTGACAGATATTGAGATGAAAGGCCTTTGGGTTGGAAGCATTTCAAAAGACAACAGTGTTTTAGGCTAAGAATTGTTTGAGCCCAGTTTATGACTAAGGCATTGCATAATAAAATATACATTTCTATTTGGTGCAATGTTATGTTTTGGAATCTATAGTGTGTCAAATGATGTATTTTGTCACTTTAGTAAACACTATAAAGCACACATTTCCAACATTTGAAAATTAAACTTATATAAGGGAAAAAAATCAAACACTAAATCTATAATGTTTCATATTAAGCTGTTTATAAAAAATACTTTAACAAACTTATTTCTTACTTTTTATGGGGGCAGTCACCCGATAGACAGATTGTGAATGAAGAAAAATGGCAACACCAGGAATTCACCTGCCCCTTAAACGCATATCCAAAATCTCCTGTCCAGAATGAGAGGGAGGGTAAAGGGGGGAGGGGAAGAGAGAGTTCCAATTTGGGTTTTTACTTTAATGTATTTTTTCTAGAAGACTTCAGAAACATTCCACCTAAGACAGGGCTTCTGCTCTAAAACGCCGCAGCCACACCATCAAGTGTGCTGTCCCCGATGGCCGTCTCCCACCCCCGACCTCCTCCTATCCCCCCGATAGGGCCGTCCTCTGGCATTGCGGTGGTACTGGTAGCCTTCATCTCGGCTCCTGCTTGGCTGCCCTTTCCAGGACTCCTCCCCCCTCGCGTGAGGGTAGCCCCCCCTACCAGAATAGCCCCAATCGCTTTTGTACTTCCTGCCTCCGTAAGTCTGATTATAGAACTGCTTGGATCGACCACTCCTCAGGATGTCAGACACCTCGCTTTCATCCTCTGAGCTCTCTTCTTTTGGTCTCGGCACCCTGCTGTCCACAGAGCTGGCCCCGCTGACCGCGTCGGCAGCGGTCTTAGCATCTTTCACTTTTTCTGGCTTTTCTTTCAGACTCGGAATGGTCCTTTTAGGCTCAAGGTCAACAGGCACAGTCTCTCTCTGTCTGTTTAGGATCTGAGTGGGAAGCGGAGCCTTCCCCTCTGCCCCAGGAGGGACGGGGGCCAGCGCCAGCTCCGCCTTAGGCGTCTGGGATGACGGCTCCGCCCGGCCTTCGGGCTCGCTCACACTGGCTTCAGGGAGAGGACGCGTGTCTTCACCTCCAGCCTCGGGAAACTCGCCTGCTGCAGAAACCGAAGCACATTCTTTAGAAAGATCCAGATTTTCCAGGGGCAGATCCAATTCTCCTTTCTCATCGGAGGGCAGAACAATATTCTGCCTCATAACTGGGTTTTCTATGAATCCCTGAAAAGGGTACCCATACCAAACGTGAGGGAAGAAAGGAGGTGCGATGGGAACCGGGCCTAAGAATGGGTTCGGTCCAAAAGACGGCTGCGGGAACATGTTCTTGCCACTCAGCGCCTCTTCATAGTCAGCGTGAAGAAGCTGCCCAGAGTTCTCAGATTCCAGGTCGGCCTGATAAGACATCTGTGCGTGACTTTCGGACACCTGAGGCGGGGGGATAACCAGGGCCGAAGAAAACGCCGGCGGCCCGATCTCTGCCTGCGCCATCTGACCGTTAACGCTGGCCTCGGGCTGCACGGGGAAGTGCGCATCCGCACAGGCACAGTCACTCTCATTCTGAGCGGGAGCTTCTTGGAACCAAGGGTTTTGGGGGTACATGGGGACAGGGACCTTTGGGTACATCCTGCAGGCTGCCAGGTAGGCCTGGTGCAGAGGGTACAGGTAAGAATGCGGGGCCCACATAGGGCAACTGTATGCCTACAAAACACAAAGAAAACCAGTCAGATAAACAACACGGGGGGCGGGGAGAAGTTCAGAGTGGGCTCAGGATAAGCTGCTCATGCCCGCAAAGACCATACACTGCAGTCCAAATACTAGATCACTCTGATACGCAACATGCAAAGGAATTACAACATTGAGTCCCGGCTATGAGGCTCCATTCCTTGTTCCTATCCTGAAACCAACTCCAAGTCCCGCTACAGAGGTTTGAAAGGAGACAGAGTAATGAACCCACCTACAGATGATCATGATCATTAATTCCATCCTTTAGATCTAACTGCACAGAAGTCATCTGGGCTGATACAGATCTCAACAACCACCACCATCAATCAAGCACTTGGGCCTCCAACTTCCGGTCTTTCCATCACTGGCTGTTTAGCTTGACCTGCATTCACTCACGTTCTGGCTCTACCACTAACTCAATGTGTGACCCGTGACAACTAGTTACCTAGTCTAAACGTGTTCTACCGTAAAGACGCTGGTACAGAAGTAGGTGACCCCCAACATTTGGACTCCACAGTCAGAAGAGATCCCAGAGCAATCCAACTGCAAGGATGAGAGTCAGACCTCTAGTCAGATAAGGATAAATACCGAAAATGAAATGCTCCAAATCCTTCCCCTGCAAAAGGTTCAGCCAAACACCAAAACACGAAGAAAAATTTACCAGACAACTGGCTAATTAACCAATCAGCTACAGCCAACTTTAACTAGGTAAATATAAACTACGCATGAATGCAGCAGAGGGAGAAATTAATCAAGTCTCCTTTTATGAACTGGTCCGTAGGCCACACACAGTAAGGCACCTCATTTCATGTATTAACAGTCTAGAACCCACAGAAACGAATCCAAAACAGCAGACAGCACCGCACCAACGAGAACGGAGCTCTCCAGCTCCTTCTGAGACAAGCCATCTCCAGGCTGATCACCTCCCACAGGGAGCTCCGCTCTGCTGGTGAGCTCCACCTTCCACGGGTGGCCTGGCCTCCTCTCAGCCTTTCAAGCAACCGAGGCAGACAGACGAAGAGCATCATCGCCATTCCATGAATGGAGACAGCCAGGCTCGGACACCCTCGATGACTTGCCCAGGGCCATACAGATAGAAAGTGCAGGAGCAGACCTTCAAACCCAGACCTCTCACCTAATCCCTCAGAGGGGCACTTTCACTGGGCTGTTTCCCAAATATACTCACAGGGTTCAACCACTGCCAATTAAAAGGAAAAGCAAGCAAATACTGGAGCCTCAATCACCACCAAAACCAAACTAAATGGCACTGAAAATGCTACTTCTTAAAATAATGAGATTTAGTAAACCTCAGGTTATTGACCAACAGGATAAGAGTTAAGATTATTTAAATGGTAATAATTTAAAACAGTATGAACTTTAAAATAACTTCAAAATGATAAAATATAAATACCTTTACACCAAGATTGAAGAAGAATCGAAGAATGTTCTTATCTGAAAATAAGTAACATCATCACTCACTAAAATTATATATTCACAAAAAGCTTTTGTTCATTATCCTCAAATGATACATAGTTCTAAGGATAATTTTGCCTACTTGAATTGTTTTTCTCTAGCCTGTGATATAAAACATATATTAAAAATTGTAATATAACCAAAACCAGACTCTGTTACTGCAAGGTAATTCCAGATTCAACATGCTTTATCTAGTCTAACATCCATGCCCCAAAATGGCTTAAATTGAGATTTTTATGACTAAACTTAAATCTATGCAAAGAAAACTCAGATGCTCACTGCATTTCTTTTTCAACTTCTCTGCGGGGTTTAAAATATTACGAAATGAAAAAGTTGGGGGTAAGAGTAAAAATCAACATAAACCTAAATCATTAACCAGATTAGTAGAATACTAGCTCAGGTATTCATTTGACATTAGCCGGTTACCCACAGACACAAACATCAAACCACTGGCTAATAAAAGAAAATTATCCACAAAAATCCAAGTAAAGAGCACAGAGAGTCACTACATTACTCCTTCAGTTTTTCAAATAGGAAATCCTGCAAACTAAACTTTCTTTAAAAAAAAAAAAAAAAAGACGAATTTAAAAAGAATTCCTTAAAAAATATATACTATTGCATGCAGTGCTGTAATGACAGCTATTATGTATTCTATTCATTCTCCTCTACAGTTTTTTCATGGATGAAGTAATATGAGTAGTTCCAAACACCAAACCACTGATGTGAAAACTCTGTACTGTTTAGTTATCTGGTTAGTAACACTATTAAGATTTAATTCAAAATGGTTTCAGAATGTTTTTGAAAAAGTGACAGGGGTAGGGGAGTAAGGGGAGGGGCTGCCGCTATAAATAATAGTTTATATATTACTAAATATATAAAAACACACACCAATCAAACAGAAGCTGAAACAGGAGACGAACAGCTAAATCTCTGCTGTCCTCCCCAAGCAAGTCCTTCGGCTTACTCAGCAACATGACCTCTGTCCTCTACTTACATTTCTCACTGAACCTGTATCAGTACTTGATAAATAAAATCAACTTGAACTCAGAGAAGGAGCTCACCTTTAGGCAGGTCCTCCCCAGTGTGACACAGTGAATAAGGTGGTGCAATGGCTCGATCTCCCTTCTCGTTACAAGGAAACCCAGGATAGAGTGGGTCTTGGTAAAGGCTCAGTGTCTGAGGCAAAGGCATCAAGGGCTGGTTAACGGCCTGTATTGACACAGGAACTGGAGAGGGTGTTAAATGAGCTTGGGACACAGCAGAATCAGGCCCCGTGGTCAGAGTCTGTGTCACTGACAAAACAGGAATTTGAGCAGGGACACCTACAAAAGAAAGGGAAAGGAATCAAAAGCTATAAAGAGGTAAAAATAATTCTCTACAAATATAAGTTTATGTTAAGCTAAAAGATGAAGAAATGCTATAAAACTGTATAGCTGGTAAAACGGTGTGTGTTGAAGCAATCTAAAGTACTGCTAATGTCAACCAGACAACGCTCCTGGACACAGAGGAGGAAGCAAGCACCCAGAACACAAGCTTTGAGTCAGTACCTTCTAATAACAGCTCTCAGGAACAAGACACGGAGCCTGGCAGAGAGCTGGCCCATGGGGGTGAAAACTGCTGCCAGCACCGGGCAGCCAGAGCCCACCCAGCCGCCGAGGCCGTGAGGGCGCCCCTCAGACCAGCACCACGGGAAGCCGCAAGCAGAGCGGTGCTGGGGGCCCCACACACCCGCTGCTGCCCGGAGGTCAAGCCCACACTCAAGAACTTCAAGACGTGGACGGCTTTTGCTGGTTGATTCACTGAGCTTCTAAAATTTTTATCTAACCTGTTGGTCCAAAAGTTGTAGGTTCACTTGGCCAGGCTGGCACAGTGGCTGGTAAAGAAGGCACGGCAGGAGTTAGATGTACCTCTGGAGACACTAGAAGGGGAGCTGGATTGGACAGACACACATGTTCTGCTGGCTTCTTCAAGAAGAGGGGGTGGAAAAAGACAAGAGTTCATTGTGCTTAACACTAATTCAACCACCACAGGTACCTTTTACACACCTGTGGCTTCTACATAAATGGTCTTTCTCTGGTCTTAGAAATGAAAGAAAACAACACAGTAGCTGAAAATTCCATACTAACAAATGTGATCCTAACCAGTGACTGACTGCCCACCAAAGTCACGGAAGTCACTGGCAGGGTTAGAAACAAACTACAACGCAACTTGAACACAATGCTTCTAAGGCAAAGAAAGCAAAATCATTGAAATCACCCTGAAATTCATGAGTTTAGAAGCTCCTCACACAAAGACTTAGCATAAAACTATACACTTTCTACCTGACATGAAGGATGTTAACTGAAAGGCAAAGGGTAAGAACCTTCTCTACTCCTGTATTAGATGATCAAGAACCAAAACAACCTGCTAGAACTCGGGTTCCTTCATCATTAAATCTGTAAATTGGTGGTATTATTGCACTTTAGATGTATATTTTTCTAATCTCTTCAATCGTTACATTCCCTCCCTTCTATGAAATAACTGTTAAGCATGCAGAGTTGTCTAACGCTTCTTTAAAATTTTGAAATAAAACAAATTCATAATTTCCCTTCAAAAATCTCATTTTCAAGCCAACTCACCACAAAGGCAACACAAGGTGCCAGACACAAACTTATTCAAAATCAATTCAGAAGAATGGCTTCTATGTCCAGACAATGGTGATTATAAAAATAACATTCCATTAAAACTTGAGAACATTCTAGACTAACCAAGAACAGAATGAGAGAAAAATCATAATTGTATTCCAAATTATGATACTAGATAGAGTAAATTCTCCCATTTCCCGTATTTTCTGTTTTTTAATGATGACAGTAAGAGTTAAGAAACCCAGGGAATGGAGCAATCAGTGTCAAATGCTACAATGTACTTACTTGTTCTGTAGGAGGTGGGCACTCTAGTTTCTTTGACGGTGATGTAATTCTTGAACACTTATCATTGCTAATATTCTTTGGAAGCACAAAAAAAAAAAAAAAAAAAAAAAAAAGCATACTTTTGCATTTCAAAGACCCACATTCTGGGGTAACCATGGCCGCCTTTACAGCTCACCCTACCCGCACCTGCCTGAACCCTCTGACGACAAACTACTCTTTTCCATCGTACCTGGGCTCCAACAAGTAGGGGATTTTGCCTCCACATCTTCATCACATCAGACTACTGGGCAGTTTTTATCGGGGTCATGGTTTCAAAACAGCACTTTTCCCTTAAAAATCTCAGTCTACTATAGAGTAATGGAAAGTGAAAGCTAAACTCTATTCCACCAATTCAGATAGGTCATCATAAGGTACCCTTGAAGAAACGGTTATAATTTGTGTGTGAATTCTCCTCAAGCACTGTAATTTTTTCTCAATTTTCTTCTGCTTTTCTACTTCCCTAACACTTTGTTATAAAATGATGAAGTCATCTCCATCTTCTTCTACACTATCACAATGTTAAGGAAAAAGAAAGAGATGCAATTAGTATTTTAAATGTTTACCTCCAGTGTGCCTGGCTCGGCCTTTTTATCCAAGGGAGTATGTCCATGGACAGAGTCTATAACAGATCAGGATAAAAAAGACGGCATCACTCACAAGTTAGGTGTGAAGACACAACTATAAAACGTGAAGACAGAGAAAGCCGAAAGTACCATTTGAACCATGTTTAGTCGGTGGATAATAGAGTTTTCAGAATAACACAGTGTGCTTTATTTAGCTTGAGTCAATGCTTCTCTACAACAGTGAGACGTGACAGTACATTGCTTAATCATTTAAAAAGTAAGTTCTTTTCCCCATGTCTGACTTTAAGCCAGAAACAGATCTCTCGCATCCGCTTTCAAATGATGAAATAACATACCTTTATCTCTTCTTTCTTCGGTGTCCATTCTCCGCCTGCTTCCTTTTCTATCGCTTCCATGTGATGATTTTCTCTGGACGCCTGGGTTGCTACTCTGAGAAGCTGTCTGGCTGACTGCTGAGCTCTTAAAATAAACAAAACCCAACACTTTGGGTTAAAGATTTACTCACAAATATATGAACAAAGTCTTCTAATTAACCTTACTCTTCATACATCTAACTAAAACTCTAAAAATTCACAGCCCTACCTTTATACTTCCCAAACTACAAAAAAACAGGACCTGGGGTTCATATCATATACTCTATAGCAACCGGCTTACTAATAAGGCAATCAGACGCGTGGCCTAAATTAGTACGAAGACTTCTTCGCACGCCCATATTTCAGGAAGCCACCCTTACCAAACCTTCACTTTGCAACTTACACTTCCATTCTCTGCACAAAGCCTTCAAAAGCAGCCATAGCTGAGCCACAGCCCTTGGTGGGGGAGAAACACCCAAGTGCAAACGGGCAGATACAGTGCACTGGGACGCGTACCACTGACATGCTACTGACTCAACAAATCTCCCAAGCTCCACGTGAGCTCCAACTTCTAACTGGTGAGACATGGGGACTGGAATAAGTCTGGCTTCTCAGCTAAATCACCACTGAAGGTCTCTCCTCTTCTAGCATCAGTGAGTAAATGCTGCACACGGCTGAGAAGAGGACCTCAGCCCTCTGTGGCAGGCGTTTTCTACAAGACAAACCTGAGTTGCTATCAGGTCCAAGACAGGATCAAATGCCTATTTAAAGACAATGAGTACAAAGACCCCATTTTAACAATCAAAAAATTTCACAATCTATTCCCACATTACAGTAGTTGTTTCTCCCCGTTCACTAACTGATAAAAGGACAAAAAGCTGTGAGTAGAAGCTTAAGTGATTTGTAGTTTTTAATTTTCTAAACACACAGAGATAAATATACTAGAGACGAAAGACCATGCCTAATTCACATATGAATTTGGGCACTTCTTCCAGTAATTCCTAAACTCTAATCCCTGTGCCAGACTGAACTATAGATATACTGTTCCAGGTCAGCTGTTTTCAACTGAGCATCTCATACCTCTGAAGGATCCCATGGAGGCCAGAATACAAAAAATTGAGTGTGTGGGGCTTTAATGTTTTATACTGGTACAAAAATATATACCTATATACATATTATACAAATCGATATATATATATGTGTGTGTGTGTGTGTATATATATATATATATGCCTATATGTGTATCATATATATTGATATATATATTGGGTAGCATCCTGTAACATTCCATTTTGTTGGTTTAACCCACTGTTCAGCAAGTGTTCCAACCACCACTCTCCATCACAGGTCATTTGGTATCACTTAACGATATTTCAGACCATAGGCACAGGGCGCCCAGTGCCCCCAAACTCAAGTAGCTAACCCTTGCCCTGTGCTGCCAGTGACCCCTCCTCACACAGCATTTACTTCACTCTACACAAGAACTGTTTTTCCCTTCTGACTCCCCCAAAAGAAGAAAGAAACTTAAAGGTAGGGAACACTTGTCTCATCAGAGAAGCATCCATCACAGCCCAGCGTCTGACACAGGGAGCAAGGGCAAAGCCACAGGGCTGCAGGTACTACCACCTCCAACAGTGACCACTCTGAACAACAGCTCTTATTTGTATGTACTAGGTTAATCTTGTCCTGGTATGTTTAATAAGAAACACTGAAAAGAGTTTCCCGGTTTTACAGATGTATCTGGTTAACTGAATCATGAACCTCTACTGCTTAGGGAAAGTTACTGGTTTTGGCTAGCAAAAACAAACGAGTTTTGGTTCAAAAGAAAATACTAGGGCTTCCCTGGTGGCGTAGTGGTTAAGAATCTGCCTGCCAATGCAGGGGACACGGGTTCAAGCCCTGGGCCAGGAAGATTCCCACATGCCGTGGAGCCAACTAAGCTCGTGAGCCACAACTACTGAGCCCACAAGCCACAACTACTGAAGCCTGCGTGCCTAGAGCCTGTGCTCCGCAACAAGAGAAGCCACCGCACCTAAACAAAGAGTTGCCCCCGCTCGCCGCAACTAGAGAAAGCCCATGTGCAGCAACAAAGACCCAACACAGCCAAAAATAAAATAAATTTTTTAAAAAAAGTAAATACTAAAGTGAGATAACCAATTTATTACTTGCCTCAACTCTGCCACCAACTAGAAATATCTTTAGACCTCATCTTACTCATGAAGATGAAAAGGAGGGGTAGCTGCATAATCACCAAGGTATCTTTCAGTTTAAAAACTATAAGTCTACCATTTAAAACTGTGGTTTAATACAAAAACTATATTAAGGAAGACTTCTGAAGGATAACTTTTAAAAATCCCTTTTTATATACATACGGAAAGGGCTGGGAAAGCCTGTTCATCCCTGTTCTGAATCTCATAGAGTAAACGAGATTCTTCTATAGCTTGCTTCTCTCTGCGCTCTTCTGGAGAGAGGCCGAAATAGTTAGATTCTCGAGTCGTGGCATCAAAATCCTCAGCTCTCTCACGATCAGGTTTCCTGTCAAATAAAACATTCTCGTCATGGGAAAAAAAAAAAAAAAAAAAGACAAAATGTACTGAGTACCTAAAATAATATAAAACAACACTTTGAGCAATTCAAATATCTGACCAGTTTAGCTACACTGTGACATTACAGAACTTTTAGCTGCCTGATTAATAAATGTTTAGGAAGCAGAAGCCCCTGGAGCATTAGACGACATTTCAGAGTCAAGAAGACAAACTTGAAATAGGATGGAAAGAAAATAAAAATATAACTCACTTCCAAGTGATACAGGAAGGCATAAATGTAAGCACTGTATATTTTCTTTACGCCATATTCCAATACTTTCATAAGAATTCTCTTTCAAAGGAAAGGGAAGGTTACTAGTTTAGGCCTCAAAAGCACTCTAATTTTCTGTTCTAAGTAAAGGACAACGTTCAAAGAGACACCACGACCATCTTCCTGCTTTTTAATGACACTACCAAGGGAGGGTGAAAGGTGAAAAGAAGAAAAAAATGCACCAGGCTAGATACTAACTACAGATAAGACTGCTGTCATTTCAATAACTTTGGTCAAAGAAGGAGACAAAAAAATTCATGAATGGAGTCTAGTAGCCCAAAACATAACCCTAGCATTTTTATATGAATTAAAATTATTATAGGCAATATGAATACTATTTCTACACTGTGTCTAATAATACAACAGTGGGAAATGAAAACCCAAAGCCCACCGGGAAAATACACTGAAGAGATGCAGCTCCCTAAAAAGAGTGGGAAGGACCCCACTGCTACCATCTGATTCCCCTACCTCTGAAATAAAGAACAGCCATTTCATGTCCTCAGTCCCACTTCAAATCACACCCTAATTCCAATGGGGCACAGGTCAACCCCAGAGTATTAGGGGAAAAAACAGGGGAGCAAACCTGGACCCTCAACCTTCGACCAGTCCTTCTCAAACCCTGGTGGTGAAAGACTCCAAAGGTGACTCAGCTAGTGCCCGGAGTCTCCAGAAAGTCAACACTCCCCAACCTCCGCACCCCATCACCCGAAGCCCACATCTCACCCTCACGCGCCACAGAGAACCTTCCTATCTGAGCCTAGTGGGAGGGGAAATATGCAGCACGGACCCGTCTATCATTTTCGGCACCTGCATAGTGGAAGCATGCATGGCAATCCTGCTTGGTTTTTGTTATACTTTGTTTCCTTTTCCCCAAAGGAAGAGACAATATCAATGAGAAAGAAATTTAAAAAGCGAGAGTTCATGAAGGTCCCGCGCCCAACATCACTGCTCTTTTTATTCTATGAGATTTCCAAACTAATGTGTTAAATATTAGAAATGAAGTCAAGATAAATTCTAACGGACTTAAATCAACTGGAGTGTTAGCTATAAAATTCTAAATTCTGACTAGAATTTTTTAGAATCTTACTTTTAATATTCAACCATCAGCAGTCTCTAAATCTAACACACTAGTAAAATTCATTCTCACTCCCAAGAGCTAGAAGGCTTATTACTAACTCCAAGTACAACTATGTTCGTACATAATCAATCACAGTGTCAAAATTCTCCAAAGCTTTATGTCTATGTACTCTCCACTGTCTTCTGCCATCAAGTGTTTTATACACCAAGTAATAGGTAGAAAAGGACCATGTCCGTCTGATCATTCTAATTCCCAACAGACTGGGCAAAACACAAGAAACACACTGGATAAAAACTCAGTTTGTGGTAAACAAAAGTGTCTTTAAATTAGCCATTTGGTAGTCTGTGTCTGTTCTTTTTTAAAAACTTTAAGACATTAAAGAGTAGTATCCTCTGTTCAAGAGGAAAAAAGGCTCTTCCAGTCTACTAAAAAATGAGAATTCTGTTAAAAAAATAAAATCTCATTTCTGTCCATGACCTTCCTATATTGACTTCACATTTTTAGGTTTCCAAAGCTAATATGCAAAGTAAGTTAGTCCTCTTGGGTACCTGGCCTGTACTGGGTAAGGTACCACCAGATGCTAGTGGAGTCTGGTCAGTGTCCGCACACCAGACTTCAGCCACAACTAGGTGACTTAGTGACATAAGGGCCATCTGCTGGGGGAGGCTAACCCACCGTGGGCCCCAAATGCCCCTGCACACTGTCGCTCGTGTGCCAAGAACACACAGCCCTGATTACTCTGTACCCAGGCCATTTCTCAGGGTCGTGTATCTGGTGACCACCCTCGAGGGATGAGGGAATTCTTTCTTACGATTCATTTTTAATCATCTGTTCTCATTAGAACTTTCAGATAACTGGATTATGAATACATATGTACTTTCTACGCACATATAAGCATCCCTTCAAGGATACACAAGAATCTGTCAACACTGGATGCCTCTGCAGAGGAAGCTAGACAACTGGGACAACAGGGATAGGAAGGAGAATTATCAGAACAAACTTTTCAGTGTTTTGGACTTTGAACAATATCAATTAATTTACTATCTTGAACAGTTAGCTCAATTAAAAAGAAAACTGTAATGGATGTGAAGTACTGGTATTTGTTATGAATTGAATTGCATCTCCCAAAAAAGATACGTTCAAGTCCTGACCCCTCCGTATCTGTGCATGTGACCTTATAAACAGGGTCTCTGCAGAAGTAATCCCATTAAGATGAGATCATAGCAGAGTAGGGTGGGCCCTAAACCCACTGTAACTGGTCCCTTACTAGAAGAGACACAGACACCCGGGGAGAACACCACATGATGATGCAGGCAGAGACTGGAGTGATACATCTACGAGCCAAGGAACGCGAAGGACTGTGGACAACACCGCAAGCAGGAGAGGCCTGGAAGAGACTCTCCCCTAGAACCTTCAGAGAGCGCACGGCACTACCGATACCGTGATTTCAGACTTGCAACCTTCAGGACTGTCCGAGAGTACGCTGCTGTTGCTTTAAGCCAGCCGGTGGTACTATGCTACCACAGCCCCAGGAAGCTACACAGTATTGGTACCATGTCAGCCTAAGAACCTACAACTCCGTCTTAAAGATGTTACATAAACTGTCTTTAATGACAAAACGTTAAGTACGTCCCCAAGAAAGGGGAATGCCCAAATGCCAAAAATAAAGAAACTAAAGACCAGAGCTCAGCAAGCACATAAGCAGATGCTACAGCTGTTCAGATGATCGGGGAGATGAAGCTCAGATGGGTAAGGTGAGCCACAAGCACCCACAAGAGACGTGGCCAAGTCCACAGGAAGAGGACAGCCTCAACTTAAGACACACCTTCTCAAATAAAGCTCCTCCAAAGAATATCAACTACTCTGTAGCTCCATAAGCTGCTCCAAGGAAGGGCAGATTAGGGAAAAATTTCAATCCACGGCACAGGAAACTATGACCCTGAAGTTCGTCTGCCTCTGCATATTCAGTCAGAATGCTGGTAATTCATGATCACAGCAACCTGTTCAGTATTAGACACATTACAACCAACAATCCACACTTGTCGGAACAAAGTAAGCGGACCATTTTGGTTGATTTAAGTTCCTATATAAAGGGGAATATCCTCACCCTGCGAGGAATTAGGGCTGCAGTTTGGAATTCAGTATTTAACACATTACAAGCTACGGGAAAACTCTGAGGTGCCAGGTTACGACGTAAATCATTTGAAAGAAGTTATTCGAAAACAAAAGATGGCTGACCCTACCAAATCACTTTCATTTGTTTAAAGCGAGTTATAAAGAACTAAAATCCTCACGTTATTCTATCAACAATACTTTTAATGTCACACTGCAGACAAATATAGGAACAAATATTGTAACTTTTTAAAAGCATGTGACACAGAAAGTAAAAGAGATGCTTCTCACTTAGTTTCTAGCCCTCCTGCCTTCGGGACGGTTACCTCGTGGCCTGTGTGGGTGTCCTGCTCAGACTTCTGTGCTCACCGGAGGGCTTCTGAGACTGCGGCGCTGCAGAGTGGCCGGGGGGCGCGCGCTGCCTCAGCCCCGGAGGGTGCTGCAGGCGAGGGGGCAGCGCGGGCGGGGCTTTGCCTGGCTTCGCCGGGGCCTTGGGCCCTCTGTAGTCCGCGTCTGTGGCAAGAGCCAAACTGCCTCGTAATCTTCCCATTACAGACACCCCCAAGCACCGTCCCCTCCCCAAAGAGAGGGTAACCTGGCGTGCTCCTACCACAGTGGAAATTCTGTCCGGAGGGAGGTTTTTTCATCTTCTTCCCTGCCACCGTGTTCCAGCTTTCTGAGGAAGGCAGTCTGAGGTTCTTCGGGGAGAGTCTTTAAAAGGAAGGAAAAGACTTGCAGTAATTTCTCGTGCTCCCCCAAGACTATCCACTTAGGTATTCTGCATAAATATTTTACTTTCAGTTTACCTAAGAATTCCCAGGTTTCGTTCTTATACTAAAAACACATTCAAGTACAAAGCATTTAGCAACCCAGATGTAACTCTAATCAAATAAGATGGCATAAATCAAAAGCACATTTTCTAACCTACAAGGACAGAAGACTAAAAGGCTGTAACCATAACCTAAGCAAAAGATTAGATAAAGAAGGAAAGACTATTATTCTGTGAGATGTGATGAAAGTACTGCAGCTAAGGACGGGGAAGGGAGGAGTCTTTACTGTGTTAGAGACACACAGAGGCATCTATGGGTCTACGAGAAATGGTGTGACGTTTGGGATTTGCTTTCAAATATTCTAATTCCACTTGCATCTTTTTTAAAGGGGTTAGGGAGAAGAGATTAGAAAAGACTGCCTAACCTGCTGTTAGCTGTTAAAATAGGGTGACGGTTACATTGGGGTTCACTGGACTATCCTCCTCACATATGTGTATGTTTGACATTTTCCACAGTAAAGATTAGGTGTGATTTACTACCTTTTCCTCTAATAAAGGCAGCAGGAACGGAAACAAAAGCTGATCTGAAGTAACACTGCATAATAGCAAGTATTTCACTCCTCCATCAGATAATCATCTACTGAAGACTGCATGCAAGGCAGCAATGAATGAAATCAGAAATGAACGTGGTCCCTGTCCTCCAAAGTCCCCACACTTCACAGCTACAATACGGTTGGATTTTCCAAATTGCCTTAGTGAAGAATGGCACATTTTAAACAGTAAGCAACAAAACAAATATTTTTTATTTAAAATACCTTAACACGGATAACACTAAATTTGAACTCAAACTACTTTTCTACAAGATCTAGACAAATATATTTCTCTACATGCAGGCAGTACATTTAAATGAATTTGCAGATACACAGGGACATCTAGAAATGCTCACGATTACATGAGGCTAAGTGGAAGAGACGGTGAATGAACACCTTAGCTGAAGAGCAGTACGTACTTCTTTCCAAGTTCTTCGACCAAAACTGGCCCGTTCTCAGAGTGAACCCCTTGAAAGTCTGCATTAGAAAATTTTCCATTGTGATCCAACCTAACCTGTTGAACGATTCCGCAAAGAAAAATCAGTCACCTGATTCTTTCACATCAACCATCAGTTTTTAAACTGTTACTTCATTTTCAACTAACGAGAAAATGAACATATATAGTTAAAAACAAAACAAAGTTCAAAAGGTACACAATAATATTGTCTCTGACCTCCCAGACCTATGTACCTCCATCCAAAATACTTTTCTTTGCTTACTCTTCCAAGTTTTTCCTAAATTGTCTTGGTTCTGAAGACAGGGCTGTGGCACCACACACACCAGGATTCCAGGCCCCGCTTTTCTACTTACCAGCAATATGACCTTGGGCAAGTGACTTATCTCATGCTTCAGTGTCCTCATATGTAAGATGGGGCTAATTATAGTACCTACATCACAGGACCCATGGAGGTGGAATGAGGTACACACGATATATACAAAGGACACCAGCCTGCACACAGCAACCACTCAACAAAGGAGAACAACTATTATTAAAATCACTATTGTCTACTCACTTTTCCAATATTTAGAATATTGTCACATGTAAATGTGACCTTTTTCTCCCTAAAAACAGATCAGTCATCTCTTCTCTGACATACAATTGGTTATTACGTAACAGCCAATCTTAACTGGACGATAAGCCTTTAGGTCTCCTCCTGCAGTCAAATGGCACACACAGCACAGGGCGCTGCTAGCCTGATGGACACAGCCCTGCGTGAAGCCACCTCCGCCTTTTTTATCAGTACAGTTGGCCCTCGGCATCCGCGGGGGACTGGTTCCAGAACCCCTGGATGCTCGACTCCCTTATGTAAAATGATACACTACAGTCAGCCCTCCGCACCCAGACGAGGAGGAACGGCCAACTGTGGATCAAAGTCCTCCAGCCGAGGTTTCGTCCTTCAGTCACAGCAGGACACTGCTTTCCTCTCTTCCAGAGTTTAAGAATAAAAAATATTTTTCTGAAGTTAGTTTTTATTAAAAGTTTAAACTACATTTACAAGCTTGCCTGAGTAAATAAAAGTCACCGTTGAGTCACAGCAGTTTCCATAATAAAATTTCAATTAAATTTTATCCAAGTGAAATAGTCAAGTGGTAGAAATAGAAAGTACTCTAAAAAGGAAAAAATTAAACCAAGTACCTGCTTTACCATCTACCTTATCAACAGCATCTGCTTTACAAAAGCAACTGAAATCTCAAAGCAAATATGCTTGATTTAAAATAACAAGTAACATAATTTTAGCGATGCAGCATAAAACAAGCAGTCTTCTCTTCTCTACTGAGTGGGGTTAGGGAGGGAGTGCCCTAAGCCCTGGATTTCCTCTTCTCTTTTGTTCTGTTCCAAGTTCCCCAAATCTCTATAGTAAAAGATTCCCCAATTCTGTTCTGTGATTTGGGCACATTTCTGACAATCATGTAAGGAAGAACCTAAATGAATCATATCCTCTTCTTTCCTCTCCTTTAAAAATACCTCCCCCCGCCAAAAAAAATACCCCCAAATCAGAACACTATTAAAAGTTCTTAAGGTTAAGTCTGTCACTGACCTCCAGAAATAATCCTGGTCCCCCAGACACTTTTCACAAACCACTTTATCACCAAGGAAACGTGTTTCCTCCACAAGTCAAGAAGAAATGTTTGTCAATGGCTATTTAAAAATAGTTTTTAAAAGGCAACACTTTTTGATGAAGACCGTTTTTGATGAAAATTATCTTCCAAATAACAATTATTTTTGGTGTGTGGGGGTTGCTTTTGTTTTAGAAAGAGTAATATTTTTTCATAAAGCTTTCTCCAGTCTTGGCATTATCAACACTTGGGACCAGATGATTCTTTGCTGGGGTGCCGTCCTGTGCGTTCCAGGACGTCTGGCACCATGCCTGGCCCCACCCACTAGATACCAGTCGCACCTTCCCTGCTGTAACAATAAGAACGTCTGCAGACATTGCTAAATGGGAGGTAGGGGTGCAAAATCACTCCACGTAAGAAACACTGATCTAACACAAATTTCCCCCTTAACAATCAACAGTTTTAAGCTCAAAGCAGCAGCTTATTCAAAGTAAATGGCAAAAACTTCTCTTACTGTTCACTTTCTTATCTCAGTCCAACAAAAAACTGTGTATTATCAGAATCTTCCAGGATGCTTTCCATAAACCAAATTGACCTATAATGTCAAGTCTGAATCAATTTCAATAAATTATTTGTCAACTGTAATGAAAATATCTAAAAATCTAAAAGGCTACTGTTACTTCTTTGAAGCAACTAATCTCAAAGACTAAATTGTTTTAAAGATCATGTGATGGGACGCCATGGTTTTAGATATATTTGACTTTGGTAATGTATTTAAGAGCTAAATATTTATAACTATTAAAATGTACACACAATATATTCTGAAATCCCAAATTAACAACACATCCAAACTTGAGCTGTTTTGATTCCTATTACAACAAATAAGATTTCAAGTAAAACCTTCTCTTCCTCTACATAATCACTTACTTGGCATTTGTCTCCAACTTCATACTGTAAGCCAGCAGCAATGGAATAATCATGTTTCTGTTGAGCTGTAAAGAATATCAGCATTGTATCAAGTTGACATCATCATTTTCAAGGGCCTCAAAGCAAATGCATGGAAAATACACAGATTTTTAAACTCACCTTGTTTAGACTTCAGCCAAATTTCATATTCCACATTTCTATAGACTGCTGGACTGAGTGACTTAAGAACCTTTCTAGACAAAGGAAGGCTAGGAGAGTTCCCATTGCTTTTCGGGTGCTAAATAAACAAAGTCAGGAAGTCCAGTCAACACAGAAATGCTTTTAAAACATGTTTGAGATATGTATAAGAGTAAAATCAAATGAAGAAGAAAACTTTAAAAATTTAAGAGGTCACCAAAAAATGTCTTACTAGTAGATGATCCTGACTCTATTGAAAATGTACCAGAAAAGAGAAAAAAAATTAAGACTATAAATTCATACACTTTCTTATATTGAAGAGGCAGTTAAAAACCATTAAATAAAAATACCTGATCACTTGACAAAGATTTAAATCCATTCACATCATTAACAGTGGTAGTTTTGTTCCTACAAAGGAAGAAATACAGCCATCATTAGGAGTAAAAAAAAGTTTGCATGCAATTAACTTCTTCTAATGTCATATAAAATCTGTTATATTCCAAAAAGTCAAACCTATATATATTCCAAGGAGCTCAAACAAGTTTTAGTATAACTGTGTATATATACACATACATATATATGTATATATGTACATTTGTGTATGTGTGTATATATATATATATAGGTCAAAGATTTTTATCAGTAATTCTTGATCATCTGACTGACCTGATCATCAAGAAGAGAGAAACAGAAATAAACTATGAAATTTGGGTTGGTGGAATAATTGAGTTCATAAAAACATTTAACGGAAAAATTTCCTTTCAAAATATAGATGAGACTCCATTAAACAAAATATTCTGCTACAACAAGATATACAATCAGGTAAGAGTAGACGCCAACTAAATAAGCTATCAGTATGTTAAATGCTGCTAAGTGCTTTGGGGGGAAAAAAGGTAGGAAAAAATTAGTTTTGAGACCTAGGATCAGATAATAAAAAATGGGATGAAGGGAGATGTCTTTTTCAATAAAGAATTAAATGTGATGAGACAGCAAACCATACGGCTATCTAGTATTGCAAGCAGAAGGGACAGCAAGTGCAAAGACCCAGGGGTAGGCAAGAGGCTGGATAAGTTGATGGCAAGTTGAGTGGGTGATGAGGTGAGAGGCTACCTGTACTCTTCTGTCGTTATTAATTCCTCCTCCTCAATAAATCCATCTCTAGTCTTTAGGACAATATCCAAATCTATACCCTTAAATGCAGAAATATTTAAGAGACCCCAAGTATTTAGAGTCTGGACTAAAAAAGCACCCTAATTTCTAATACTTCAGGATTGATCAATACGAATGTGAAAAGATCCAGGCACAGGAGCATAGCGCCTGGATATTACGCACTATGCCTATCTATCTTGCCATGATTATGTAGCACTCTTCCCTAAATGAAGCTTGGTCCTCCCTAAGCCAGACATGACACAAGGAAAAGGAAATCCTAATAATGCAAGAAAAAATTAATTAGAAAGGCTTCCATGTTCCAAGGGCTTCAATAATATAGTATAAGAAGGAAAACTGACCATTACAATGAGCACACCATCCCTGGTAAACTTCTCCAGCTTACGAGCCTCTACTCCACACTTCGCCTACTTCACCTGCCATCCCAGACCCAGCTGTTGCTAAAACTGCAGCAGCAACCAAAGGGCATCTGCTGGAAGTCCCCACACACCAAGTAAAGTTAATAAGCTACGACAAGCTAGTTATTCATTCTCCCTCAAAATTCCCCTATGCTTAATGACATGCCTTAATCATACTAGGCACCTGGAGAAAACCATGCAGCAGAATTTCCATCTGTGCAAAGTTAATTAGTCTATTCTAGGATTAAATTTACAATGGCAGACCCAGATTTTAATCTGACTCATTTCTTTCTTATGTAAAAATGGTAGTCAACCAAATTTTCAATCAGAATCTACAATTTAATTCAAGAAATGCTGGAAATTACAAATAGAGATATATTTAAGTGTTTAATAAAGAATTAGATATCCTGAGGCTTAATTTCATTTTTCTCTAGTTTCACAGTATGTGACACCAAGAAGGGTACTTTCATACTCTCATACAAAAGGAATGATATACTTTTAGCTTCACCAAGAATGAAATAGGTCGGTTCTTATAAAATACAGAATAAACTTCTTAACATCACTGATAAAAACTAATACACGTTGGACGCTATACCTAGGAACTAGGCTGTGCATTCTACATGTCATCTCACTTAATTCTTATAAATTCTCTACTTTAAAGAAATACTAGTATATCCTCATTTTTTTTTTTTTTTTTTTTTTTTTTTTTTTGCGGTATGCGGGCCTCTCACTGCTGTGGCCTCTCCCGTTGCGGAGCACAGGCTCCGGACGCGCAGGCCCAGCGGCCATGGCTCACGGGCTCAGTTGCTCCGCAGCATGTGGGATCTTCCCGGACCAGGGCACGAACCCGTGACCCCTGCATTGGCAGGCGGACTCTCAACCACTGCGCCACCAGGGAAGCCCATATCCTCATTTTATACCTATAGAATTGAGGCTTCTTAGTGACCCCAAGTTCAGTTAGTTGGCAGGAAGCCAGGAATGAAACCAGGTTAGGATGTCCACAGCCCAAGCTCTTAACCACTATCCTATACGTCTCAAGTGGAAAGGAAAAATAAGCTGCAGACTCTAAGTTAAAAGGTGTTTATTCACAACATAAACAAAGGCATTATCCAGAACTGTTCACAAACTTATACCCCAACTTGGGATTTTTATTATATAAAAAGAAAAGGAGGCGGCATTATGTAAGAAAGAAATTTTAAAAAGTCAAGGAAATCAAAATGGCCGTTTTCATCACTGGATATGTAAGCAATTGACAGGTTAACCTTAAAATTTTAGAATATACACACATATAGGCAGGACCAAATCTATTTCAGAGATATGCGCATCACATTTACACAGAAATAGATGCTTAGCAAAAACAAAGAAACAAACAAGATCAACTTTCAAAAGAAACAGTCCTATAGTAGAAATGAGATAAAATAAGTGGCAGGAAAAAAGAAACTTACTGCCTAAGTTTCTGTATTGCTGTATTTTAGGAATACCATAATACCTCAATATGTGAGGCTACTCCATGCAGAAACATTTACTGAACTGTTTCTTTGTATGGCACTACAAAGATATTTTAGGACTGAAATTCACTCTTACTTGCAACTGTCATCCTCTGAATCTGATATTTCACTGTTGTTTTCATCAGCTACTTCAGAGGTGTCTAGTCCCATCAAGATTTTACTAACATCAGTTTTAAACACCTTCTCATACAACAATTCATAAAGCAGAGCTGCAATTAACAAAAGAGAGATGTTACACAATATTAACTCACTTTATGTTTTAACATAACATTGAGATTGCCTGGGCTTCCAAATCCTAACTACATACCTGTAACACCTTATGAGCAATAACACAATTTAAATAGAAAGTTACGTAGCTAGAGAGGAACTAGATTTCTGTCTTTGCAGTTAATTAGTTCAAAAATCATTATATAATACACTGACATTTTTTAAACTAACAATAACACAAAAAGGTATCACAACTTTGAACCAAGTATGATAAAATTAAACATGCACAGTGAGCAATGACTACATCCCACACACTGTGCTAAGCCTTTACATACCACCTTCATATTTAACGCCAGCACAGTGAAATGTTCCTATTCTAACTGTACACATGAAGAAACTGAGAACTAGATGTCACACAACCTGCCCAACCTAAAGAGGCTTGGATGGAAAACCTAAGGAACATTAAGATTGCTAGAAAGAAGATAACTTTTCATAATGGACTAAAAAGAAACCATTTTAAAATGTATTCTCAGCAGCCACTGAAGCATATTTAGACACTTCTTTGCTTTAAAAAAAGAAGAAGAAAAAAAGCCAAACTCCTGAAAACATAGAAATATATATTACCAAACATTCAAAACCTATACATGGGAGTTCAGGACTCTCAACTTGGTTTAATTACAGTGAACCTTACCCAAACAAGTCCACAAAGAATTCATCGACAATGGTGCCCATCCCCTAAATGAGTCCCCAAGAGACCCCCTTTCTCACAGACCACCTTGCATCCATCCCAATTATCATCTGAACCACAGGTTCTGAGAAGCACAGGAAAGGCAGGCGCCATGAGCTGTCCCTTCCCAAAGCTGCAATGTCCAGATTTTGACTCGCTGGGACAGGCGGAGGACACAGCCCAGGATACAGACGGCTGGACTCCCATATCTTAAACAGATTGATTTAAAATTTTACATTACACGTGTCTTTACTAGTCACCCCCAGGTGAAGAACAGAGGAAAAATGCCCATCACATGCCCAGCACCACTGCTTTGTATGAGTCATGTGCACTTTGTCATAATAGATGATAAAGGCGATAAAGTAAGAAGGCAGGAAGGAGCTACCACAGCAGTAATGCTCAAGTGCAGGAGGAAGGGGTATTTGACCCCCCCAGGAAATACTTGACAAAATCCGGAGACATTTTTGGTTGTCACATGGGAGAGAGCATGCCACTGGCATCTACAGAGCAGATACTTCTAAACATCCTACAATGCACAAAACAACCCCCAGAACAAAGAATTATCCGGCCCAAAATATTAAGAGTGCCAAGGTCAAGAAACCCAGGTCTAGAGCCAAATACGATCAAATACCCGATTTCCTCTGTCATTTCGATTTTCAAGCTATACACTAACAGCTTTAAAAACACATACAAATCCTTATTACTGAAATTAATTACCGCAAGAAAAAATAACTTTGTATTTACAAGCCAAACTCTAATCTATACTAGTGCTTTTTCCTACTGAAATAAGTTTTTATTATAGTATTAACATCTCAGAAATACATTTTTACAACAAAACAGTGTATTTGCCCTGACTTGTTTGCATTAAGACTATAATGCTTAGGAAGAAAATTTCCTATATAAGCACAGGGTGATTACTTACACTGACACACAGCAGAGCTCTCTTTATACTTTATGGGATAGACAATATCATAATGATTTCCATTTGAAAAACACAGTAATACCTGAAAGGGAAAAATAAAATACACTTTTCAGCCCTTCATATATGACATTTACATGGCAACTTACATCTCTAATATCTCGGAATTACTAGTAAATAAATTTCCTAGTAGGAAGTGAATATTTTAGAAGTAACCTAAAGCTCCAATGTGGTCAACTATGGTACATCCATATGCTGAAATGTTACACAGCCAATGAATCAAAAGTTCCTAATGACTTGGGGAAATGCTTATGGGATCACAAAAATCACACACAATATATGAAAACAACGTGATTTCAACTACCTAAAGATGAGGGTTAAAAGACTGTAAAAAAATATTCTAAAACCTTACTTTAATAATGCTTACCTCTAAGAAGCAGAATCAAAGGTAAATTTTTTCTGCTTTAGTTTTAAGCACCTTCTAAGTAGTCAATCACTTATGTGTATTGAATGTGTATATGTGTAAGTCTTATGTGTATTAGCTTATGTGTGTTAGCATAAGTCAATCACTTATGGTAAGAGAAATACACGCTGATTTTGCTTAGATTATGTCATATTCCAAAAATTATACTGGAAAGGCAAGATCCAGAGCCAAGCACCTTGGAAACCTACAAGTCCTTATAAAGGTCTATTTCACTCAGTTCCCTGCCCCCTTACCACCATCTGCATGGTGATAAGACACTTCAACTTGGCCTGGATGATCTCAAAACAAAGTCCTCTAATAATGAATCATGTTTTTTTCCCCTTTCTAGGCTTCACATCATTTTTCAGTTGTTTCTGCTTTGTGACTAAATAATAGCACCTTAGCCAGTAAATTATCTTTACAATGGGAAATACATCACAATTACCAGAGTATTTGTGGATGCAATCGCAGAACCCATTTTCACAAGTTATTTTTCCATTTAATGTTTATATTGATGTAAAACAGTAATAAGTCTAATTAATCATATACACTAGTATCTCAATTTTTTTTCTCTAGTAAAATGTTATGATAGAGTTCAACATAGTGATTTGTGGAAAAAAACAAATACAAAATAATGTAACTCATGGATGATTAACAGGAACTTAAAAAAACTCAGAAAGTCACTTAAAAATTATAGCTTAGGCAGTCAGGATGGCAACTGAGTGGCTCTTTTACTTAAATCCTTTAGAAACACTTAGAAAAATTCTTACCTTTTCAGGAAAATTATTTTCAGTTACTTGTGAAGGAGAAACATTTGGTTCCCGGTAAATTATAAAATCTTTCCTGAAAATAACATGTAGAAATTACTTCTGATGAACTATATTTCATGAATTGAGATTTAACCACTCATTCATTCATTCACTCCAGAGCCCAGTATACACCAAGCAATATTCTAGGCACTGGAAATAGAGCAGTGAACAAAAGACAGTAATGGAATAACTAAGCTGTAACATACTCATATAAAAGGATCCTCACAAAAAAAATAAAATTTTAAATGTAATTTGCATATATGCAAATTACATATATGCATATATGTAACTTCAGATAAATTCTAAAAGTAGACCTGAAAACCAGAGGAATTGTGAAGATGATATTTATAAGGACATTTCAAAAACAAAAAACAGAGCACTCACCTGCTCTGCTAATGGGCAAAAGTTGTAAAATTGACAATATAGTGTTTTGCCTTTGTTCTAGTGGCCATTCAATGCTACCCAGCCTTCAGAGTAGGAAATCATTTCTCTAGAAGGCTGATAAGTGATATAGTTTATAGGCCTGGAAAAATTTTTATGTTCCATTCCAAAAATATTTGGAAAATTAAAATCTCTATACATTGATACCTAAATGTCAAAATCTAACTGATGCAATTAAAAAAGCAAAACATTAGAAAAGATGCTTTCACAACCAAGGCATAAAACCACTTTGCTATTTTAACAACTTGACTACAGTGGAACATGTTAATTTCCCACTGACTTTTATTTTTGTTTACCTACATTATTACAGTGCTCACCTGTACATAAGAGAAAGGGCACTTATTTCCACTTGTCCAACCCATTCCTGTATTGAACAAAAAAAGTTTTCACATAAATGTCTCTTACTTTTTACAATACCTTAATACATATCTTTATACGATATACCTAATTAGCTAGAAAAGCTCATTAATATTGTTAGTATTCTGAATACTATAAAAACATTTCTATAAAACAGGCTATAATAACATATACTAAAAAGCAGCCCAAGTTTCTGTCGCAAAAATCCTTAGTAACAGAGCTAGAATAAGAGTTCCTATTGATGTGGCAAGATGATGGAGTAGTGTCTCTAGTGTCTCTAAGTTGAGAACTTGTTAAGGCAAAGACTCTGCCCTCCAACCCAGCACCCAGAACAGAGCCTAGCACATGATACGTGCCCAGAAAACGGGATGTGGACTCGAAGCAGAACTCAAGAATCAGGAAGGATGAAAAAGGGCAAGTCCCTTCTCTTCAGGATGATTGAAGGTACAAAGAAAGCAGTGTCCCAGCAATCACTTTAACATGTGGTAGAAGTTCTAGTACTAAAGGAGTCTCTTTTAAGTCCTTAAGCTTTTCAGAAGGAAAGGGCCAGTATATATCAAAATTTTAAATATCCATATACTCTCTGACCCAGCAATTCAACTTGTATAAATCTTTCCTAGGGAGTTCCCTGGCGGTCCAGTGGTGAAGACTGTGCTTCCACTGAAGGGGGCACAGGTTCGATCCCTGGTTGGGGAACTAAGATCCTGCATGCTGTATGGCGCAGCCCAAATGAAAAACAAACAAACAAACAAACAAACCCACTATCCTAAAGAAATATTTCATATGTCCACAAAAGTGTATATAAACAAGGATGTCCACTATAGCTATTTGTAATAGTTAAAAAAATTTTTTAAAGATAGCCCCAAGATTCCACTAATAGATAAGGAATAATTAAATAATTTTATCGTTCATCCAAACTATGTATGGAAACATCATGCAATCATCAAAAAGAATGATGAACTGACTTGGAAAGATCACTCAGACTATTGTGTGTAAAAAGTAAGATGGTGAAATAATCCTACTGTGCAAAACAAAAAATACATATATTCATAGAAAGAGGTCTGGAAGGATACATCCTAAGTTGACAGCGGAGACAGGAAGTTCAAGATGAGGGAAATGTAAAGATTTTTCACTCTTCATTCTGTATTAAATCTTTCACCATGAGAATGTATTCCTAAACTACTTGTGAAATTAGTAAAGACTTAATACCATGAGTTACTAAAAATAATGAGCTATGGTAAAGGAATGCTGCTACCTTCTCCTTCAAAGAAAACAAATTTGAGATAAGGAAAGATTTGAAGAGGATGGTTTGATCTCTCAGAAAAGAATCATCTTTCCCCCAAAGTCTCTGCACTTCAATAGTTCTCAAAAGTTGGCTCTGTTTTTCAAAATGAAATGGGTGCCATATATTAAAATAGACTTCTTAAAATAGGCCTCTGCCTAACAATCCCAGCTTCTCATAAACTGCTACAAAAGACACCCTCCGGTATAGAGGAAATCCTTCCCTAAAACCAGTCTGCTTAGATCACAAACACAAGCTATATCCACTTTATGCAGAACCCATATATCCACTTTAGAAAATGGAAAATTATTCTACTAGTGTCAACAAAATACCACCTCTCAAATAATGTATCATTTTATAAATATTTAATCTTCAGAATAAATTCTGTTATAGTGTGGTTAAGTACACATATCTATCATATGCGATATATGATATATCTTCTTGTCTATCGTATCTTCCTGTCTTCTCTAACCAGGGTCAATTTTTAATTATTAAAAAAAAAAAAATCTATGTTCTATCAGCATCGTCTACCTTAAGGCCATAATTTTACTTACTCAGCACTCTGTATGATATTTAATCTACTCCCTCATTGTGGGTAAGAGCACAGCGTGCTACAAAATCTACTTGAACTAAAGAACTACACTATATCAAAAAAACTAATTTTAATGCTCTTAAATAGTCATCAAAGCAAACTTTTGTTCCTCAAAAGACACTATTAAGAACACTAAAAGACAAGATACAAACTGGAAGAAAACACTGAAGAATATATATCCAGTACAGAATTTATACTCAATATAAAGTACTCTTATAATTTAATAAAACCAACGTAATAAAAAAAAAATCTAAGAAGAGACCTTTCACTAACAAAGATATATGGATGGCAAATAAACACATGAAAAGATTCTCAACACTACTAGAGAAATGCAAGTTAAGATCACAATGAGATACCACTATACAACCGAGAACACAGCTACAATGTAGAAGGCTGAGCATACTGAGTGCTGAGGAAGATGTAGAGCAAGCGGAATTCTCAGATATTGCTAATGAGAGAGCAAAATGGCATAGCCACTTCCGAAAACAGACTGGCAATTTCTCATTAAGTTAAACATAAATGTACCATATGATCCAGCAATTCCACTCCCAGTAGTATTACTCCAAGAGAAAAGAAAACATATGCCCACAGAAAGACATGCAAGCAAATATTCTTAGCAGCTTTAATGATAACAGCCGCAAACTGGAAAGAACTCAAATATCTATCAACCGGTAAACTGCTAAAGAAACTGCACTACGTCCATACAGAGAATGACCACTCAGCAATAAAAAGGAACCACCAATACACACAACATGGATGAGTGTCAAAATGTTTCCATTTTTGCTATAAGTGAAAGAAGACAGCCATGCAAGACTATAAACTATACCATTCCATTGTCTTCGTCTAGAAAAGGCAAAACTTAATACATCGGTGGATATGGGGGAGGGGGGTATTAAGTGCAGAAGGGCATGAGAAACTTTGTGGAGTGATGGAAACGTCCGATACGATGTCTGTGGGCAGTCACACAACTGTATACATCTGTCAAATTTCATCAAATTATAAGCTTAAAAATTTATCGTATGTCAATTTCACCTACGTAGAGCTGACAAAAATATATTCTTGCAAAAAGTTTGAGGCATTTTTCAAAGTGTTCCACTGGTATTTTTAGGTAAAAGGAGAAAGGTGCTTTCTCTGAGAATTGGATGAAGCAATGGAGTTTATTCATCAACTATATTTCTCTTTTCATTTCATATACATTCCATATATCAGGGAGAAAGAGAAACAAAGGAAGACCTAAATATTTATTGCTAATAATGAAGAACAAATGACTGTCCGGCAGGTACCCGAGAAACACCTGGAGGAGGTTTGACCGGATTGAGGAGGGGTGCCCTAAGGGTAGCAAATCTGGCTGGCCAGCACCCTGGGAAGGAGACACCTGTCCCACGTGCTCAAAACCGCAGCAACCTGCCCTCCCCCCCTCCTGCAGACCCCCCCCCCCATCAGTCTCAGTTCAGTTCACACTGCCTCATTTCCTCCCTCTGTCCCCTTTTCTCCACTCCCACTATGTCTAGGCTATCCTTTCTCTGACCCTCATAGCCCAAGAGCCTGAACTGCTGGCACAAAGATTACTATACAATGACACTGTGGGGTTTTTTCTGATTAAAAATTAATAAATGGTCTTTGTTGTTTCCTTCATCTTCTACAAAGGAAACAAAAATCACCAGTATTACTACTACCTAGAGAGAACTGTTAACATTCTGGTGTTTAATCTTTCCTACCTGCTACATATAATGCAATACGGCTTTAACATGCACTCAACACACACAAACTGATCAATTAGGCACCCCAAATTGACAGGTAACCACGGGAAGTCCCAAAGCAACAAAATATATTATTCTTGCCTTCAAAGAGGCTTATAAACTAAGAAAAAAACTACAAACTTCAGGAAAATGAATTTGTGTCCATTTTTGTGGACAAAACTCAGTTTCAAATTCACGGAAATAAAAATGTAGTCCTGAGCGGATTTAGAGAAAAGATCTTCAGAGGGTATTTGTCACCAAAACTGGAGTAATATCATACTTATTTTCCTTTTTTTACACTCACTATAGTGTGCCCACTTCTTCGTGTATTAAACAATTTTTTCAAAACCACTGGAACTAGTCTTCCTGCCTCTGGTGTCATCCACCTCCAAACTACCTTTACACAAGATTCTTTCATCCATCCAGTTAACAAATAACACCAGGCACTATTCTCACTTCAAAGCAGTGAACAAAACATAACTCACTTCCTGCCTCAAAAAACTTGAAAAACTTCCCAATGCCAGATTCCCAGGCCCCAGGCCCAGAGACTTTGATTTGGGTCTGGAATAGAGGCCAGGGATCTGCATTTTTCCTGATGCAATGGCCTACAGGCGATGCTTTGAGAAATGCTGGCCTCAAGTATCGGCTCCAAGCTAATGAGGCTGGCAATGATGCTCTCCCCTGAGCTCACCACAGCCTGCCCTCGGGACATTTCTCACCACCTCCCACGTCCCTGTGCTCCATGCTCCACGCAAACCCAACTGCTTTCTTTATCTGTCTTGCGCACAATTTTCACTACCTGGAAACGCCCTTCACCCTAGGCATTTCTTATCCAGAAGCTCTTCAGAGTTCATATGCCCTCTTACTCTCAAACTCCTGCTCTGCCTACCCAGCTAGGAATAAAAGTGAATGCCTACAGCATCATACCTATACTTCTTATGACACGTGTACCCTCTCACTGGTATTAGATGGTCTTCCCTACTATATAGGGAAACTCCTGAGAACAGCATCCAAATACCAGTTTACCTCTGCCTCCCGGGCGCCTGGCCATTCTTGGCCCACAACAAGCACTCAAATTAGAGTTAGGGAATTGAAGGGAGACACCAAACATTGACCAAACACCCTATTCCTATGTTATTAATCCCTTTCCTCCCTATCTGACTCCTTCTCTTAGCTTTTTCCTTTGCTAATGTCATTTTAAACTTAACAGTGATTACCTCCGGGGATGAGGGAACATTCTACACAGCGTGCCATTAACATTTGGATTTTTACACAAAGAACATTAGTTTTGACAGCAGAAAAAAAAAAAAAAAAAGAAAACATCTTTTCACTTCAAAATGACTGAGGAAGCACCGGCAAGGGGACCTGGTGGGGAAGTGCTGGCCTTCTACTCCCAGCGCTCTCCTCCTCCTTCTCACATTGACCACTTCATGGGGAATGGAACCTCCATAAAAGAAACTGTCTTCTCAGTTGCCTACGGAAGCAATCAAATATTGCCCTATCCACCAAGCCCCATACACGTACCAACACAGCACCCTGGAAATCATCAGCACTGTTATTTTAGGTCTTTTATGCCGTTATGACAGATAAAGAGAGCCCGACTGTCTTTAGTGAGGCAACAACGCACAGTACACAGCTCCAACTGTCTTCCAATTAAATGCTGCATAAAACGTGCACCTAAGATAGTAAATGTTTATAAGGAAACCCCTCCATACACTGTAATATTAATCTCTCATAATGAATTTTGAAAACATTATTTAACATATAAAAAACAGAAATACGTCAGAAGATTACCGCATACCTGTGGATTTTCCAAACGTTTTAAATATTCTTCAAATGACCCTTCTATAAACTGCAAAAAGAGACAAAAGTCTATTACAAATACATCGAAGCAAAAGTTAATCTCTACACTGTGAATTACTGAATTTTTACACAAACCTTGGATCCATCAGTAATACTAAAATATATATATACACACACATGCACAGATAAAATCTAATTATGAAAATACATACAAATCACTAAGAAAACATCATACAAAAGAATTTAAAGAAGGACACCCTGTCCAGAAACATTTCCTGGACAGGATCTGGAGGGGCACAGGAACAGCATCGTGAGGAAGCCGTGGAGCGCACTGTGTGGGAGACAGGAGCCACCTGGCCAGCAGGAGCAGGGCCACTGGGGTGGGGGTGGGGGGGGTGAGTGCACTGAGAGAGGAACTCTATTCACAGAGGGCCTGGAGCCCAGGCAGGACTATCAGACTGAGGGAGAAGACAGTTCAAGGTCCCAGCAGGTGACACTGTAAAGAGAGAAATTACATGATAAAAGCAGCACTTAAAGACTAACCTGGTAATGGCCAATGCTTAGAAGATAATTAAAGACAGATGCACCAGCTAAGAAATATTAGTTTACTAATAGATATGAATATTCATTCTCTCTTAGGTCAGTTATACTAAAAACAAGGACCAGAGAACTAATAATGCTAAAGATCTTTTGAAGAATCAACAAGATTTTTCTAATATGGCCTGCTTCATTGTTATTTTAACATATAAAGAAACCTGAGTTTATTCAAGCTACATAATAATGTTTTTTGCTTTTCTCACAGCAATTCCACTAATTTACTGAAAGATCTAAAAAGACATTTGTCTGAAACACCAAATTCAATTTTATTTAAATTAATCTCAGTTAATTTAACAAAGTGATACACTTAAAACCATTAAAATACACTCCCCAGTCTATAAAAATCTTTTAAATGCCCATGGATTTTTTTTAAGATGGAGATTAACTCCTTTATAGATTGTACAATGTCAAATTTCCAAAAAGTATCCTAAGTTTCAACAAAGACTTGTAATAAAATAGCCACATATTTCAAATATCCCACCAATCAGAGGCTATGTTCTGTATTAGTTGATTATCTATAGACTTTAAAAAAAAATAAAACAACCCCACAGAACTATTTAAAGTTGCAAAAGACCTAAGCCGTGTTCTGACACAAGCATGCATCCAATCTGAGATTCTCCTTTCTAATCAGAAGGTATTCATCTAGGCCCCAACTAACCATGGTCAGTGAAAAGGCACACCCTTCTTCCCATGAGAGTCTTTTCCAAATCTGGCCAATAGAAACCGTTAGAGATATTCATTATAAGGAAAGCAAAACTTTCCCCCTTGGAACTTTCAACCTCGGTTCACACCTCCTGAGACTGTAGAGCTAAATAAATACATGCAAAGCACTTAAAACAATGCCTGCTGGCAGACAGTAAACGCTCAACCAACGTTAGCAATTTCCACTGTTGTCAGCAGTAGCCAATAACAGTAATAACTAATTCACCTGTAATTTCTTCAAATACTCAAGGACCACTCCACTCCCCTGCCCTCTTCTCTGCTATAATACTCTCTTATCTAGCCTCCACACTACCAGCTTTTTATTAATAAAACAAGTTTTCAAATCTCCTGATCAAGCAGGTACCTCTCCTTCCTGGAATATATTACTGTCCGTCTTATAACATGGCACCCAGAAAAATGTCACCAGTAATAAAATTTTGCTTGAAAATAGGAACTCCAACCCAAGAACACATCTAAACACTATTTACCTATTAAGTCTTGGAATTGAGTTATATGCAAAGTGTCAATGTTCTTCTGGCAGTCAAGGGGGGGGGGAATACCATTGAAAGCTGTCAGATGATAATTCTAGTCATAAAACCAATAACTAGTAAATCCTATAAGGCTTTCGATGTAAAATGAAAATAGGTCACTGTGGCATTATTTCACAGCCTACTACACACTACTGAGAAAATTACAGTAAGTTGATATTCTGTTAACTACTAATTAACTATACTACATTCTATTAACTACTAATCATTATTTACATAATTACAATGTTCTGATAGGTAGTTCACAATGATGAACCCTGAAAAATAAAAATTTATAAATGCCTCCTGATAAAATCAAAGGCTCAACTCTAGCTATGCTCAGCATATTTCTTATACCCTAAGTGTGCAATTTTTACAATTCACATGGGGTCACCAATCACGGGAAACTGTTAACCACAACACCTCACTCCCTGATCACATCAGACAAAGCTCGTTCCTAATACGCAAGGGTCCTGCCCAAGTCATCCTTCCAGTCTCCACAGCTCAGGGACCCATCTGTCACAGAAGCTTTCTAAATGTCTGAATAAATGAATACCACAAAATGGCCTTTAAAAAAAAAAAATCACAGCTGTTAACTGGATTTGAATTCAAAAAAGCAGGGTTTTTTTAAAATTTTTTATTTATTTTTTATTTTTGGCTACATTGGGTCTTCATTGCTGTGCGCGGGGCTTTCTCTAGCTGCAGTGAGCAGGGGCTGCTCTTTGTTGCGGTGCGCGAGCTTCTCATTGCGGTGGCTTTTCTTGTTGTGGAGCACGGGCTCTAGGCACGCGGGCTTCAGTAGTTGTAGCACGAGGGCTCAGTAGTTGTAGTGCACGGGCTTATTTGCTCTGCGGCACGTGGGATCTTCCCAGACCAGGACTTGAACCCATGTCCCCTGCCTTGGCAGGCGGATTCTTAACCACTGTGTCACCAGGGAAGCCCGGCAGTTCCTTTTTATAAGGGTTATTTTCAAAACCTGCATTAAGATCCAACCCGTGAAATTCCCACTAGACCATTCTAAAGGCTAACATGTAAGTATAAGTCAAGACACCACTACATGTTTAAAATTACAAATTACCGCTTCAAATTTCTCTCGGTTCTCTCGAAGATAATGAATACAGGCCATTCTGACTTCAACATGGCGAGACTGAGAGTGCAGCACCTGCAAAGGAAAGAGCAGCACACTATCAAGCACTGTTAGAAGATTCAAGCTACGACCTAGTGCCTTCTTTCACACCCAACATAACCTCACAACCAGCAGACATGTCTCCCTTTCCCTTTCTATCATTTCTAGCTCTTTATTCATTCCCACCTCTTCCACTAACCAGAGAGATGACAGGACACATACAAACAGCAGTACTTAAGCCAGATGATACTCTGTAAAGAGCTTATTACCCCTTCTCCTTTAGGTCACTGAAGTCACTCCTTTGGGGAAATCTTTGTAAACTTCAGACACTTTCCTCTCCTGGCCAGCCCTCTTCTATAACTTTGCTCTTCACAAAGCAAGGCTAAGAGAATTCCTGCAATGCAGTGCTTAGCCTCATCCTATGCTTGTTGCAAAAGAGAACAAACAGGAAACTTCAACAAAAATCATCTTTGAGGCTTTATGCTCGTAAGACATAAATTTCTTTTTCCCGGTAATTTTGAACTATTTGCCTTATGTATAAATTTAAGTCCACCGTGGTTTCAGAAAAATTAAGGCACTCATTCATTCTTAAACCCTTTAGCTGTCAGGCTTACATGATTCTTGAAAGAACATCCAGGGAGCAGCACACAGGATGCAAACGTGCCCCTGGGTGCTGCCATCCCAACAGCCTTGAAGCTTGCTCTTGTGCCCCAAATCTTAAAGCACCACCTGAAATCAGTCATACTACAAAGATGATCCAAATCCTCCCACTTTGTAGCCTCTGTTTTCTTCTGTTAAACAACTAGTTCAACAAAAGAATAACTTATTGGCATTTTGTCTCTTACTAAAAGTCTAAAGCTTTGGTTTGAAGCCCTTTGGCTAGTCTCCAATACTTTAACTACCATGCTAAAAAGAGTAGATTTTTTTTTTTTTTTTCTATAACTAGGTGTCTCAAACAGAGGTGTTCCTGGTACTCTACAAGGTCAAGGTAGAAGGAAAAAAGCTGACATATAAATAATCACATCTCAAACTACTGTCAAGGCCTCTTGAGAATTTCTACTATTATAAGGTAACTTTAAGAGTTATAGTTTCAATTGAGTGATTCTCCCTTATGTTCAGGGTGAGCAGAGAATTCAGGAAAAGGGAAGCTCCAGCTGCACATTCTACAGGTCACTGTGGGCAACAGCCAGGGCTCATTTATACCCACAGAACCAAAGGCACACTGTTTAGACAGCTAGCAGGTCCCTGCGCACTGAGACACACTGAAGATGCACTAGCTGAGGTGAGCAATGCATTTGTCTTCAGCATACTACCTGCTTTTCAGCCTAACAGAATATGCCGACATTGTTGTCTTAAGTACTACAAAAGAGCATCCTTACATAGTCTAAGCTTCCAGCACTGGAAGGACTACCCAAATAGTAGTAGATTTGAGTAGTAGAAAAAATAACCACCACACAATCTTTTTGCCAATTCAACAAATGACATTTAGCAACACTTCCTTCACAGAAGCTATGCTAGACACTACTATGAATCAACGTATTAGTCTGAGTAAACCACAGTGTCATCCGATAAGGCTTTCCTGCCATTAGTAAAGTGGAGCTAGTCTTAAAGCCATTTACCTAGCAACAGGTGGCAGCCATAAGTGAATAAAGCTTATTTTCCATCAAAAACAATGACAGGCATATCTCTTGTTTTTTCTCCTCTTTTAACAGAGATTTTATTAGCACATGAAATCTGAACCTGTTAATCAGAAGCAAAACTCTCAGCAACTTCTGATCAAGTGCAGGGTGCCGGGGCTTTACAAAGCCTAGCACTGTTAAGAGAAGCAAGGTTAAATGACAACTGTTTAAAAAGCATAATATTGTGCAAGTTCAAGGACACTCACGAAGAATTCAAATGGTATGACAAATATTTTTGCAAATCATTATATACATGAAAATAAGCTAGAAATAGGAGGCTTTCCAATCTTTACTTAGGGCAGACGGTGATAAACACTGAGAAAGGCCGAGACACACTGCTTCTCCAAGTCCTCTAAGAGCGCCCTATTTTTAGCTCTAGGGCCACAGAGCTGATTCAGGTCAGGCCTCCTGTAGGCCCACATCCAGAACTGTAAAAAGGGAAGGGCCTATCTAAATCAGGTAATTTGGAGGGAAAGACTACTGCTAATTCAAGTCTCTCCCTCTCCATTCCCCCTGCCAAAGGCTGCCATTTAGATTACTTACTGTGACTCCTTGTTAGAAATGATAATTATTTTAGTATTACTGGAGAAATCGTTGGCAAAAAGTAAAATGCTCTGTACACATTTTTAAAGGGCAGCCTGAGGCTGCTGTTATTGTCCTCTGCCTCCCCCTGCAACGTACACACACTGCCTTTGGCCATGAAGGCTATTACCTTTGGTCCTTGTCTACTGAAGAACTGAGCTGCCCCCAAGAGTCACCGTATTAAGCTTTCTAAAAGCTCAGTATACTAAAAGTCAGAATCACCTAACTGGAAGGGATAGTCCCTTATGCCCAACTTAAATCCCATCACAATAAGATACAATAAAAATGTGTTAGCTTATGTTAGCGATGAGTTCTTAGTGTAACCAGCTAGCTCTTGTTCCTTTCTACTTAAAAATAGAGATTCTGTATAATCAAGTTTGCCAATTATACTACAGAATGTAGTACTGAAACCAGACACACCTTTCTGCTTCAACATAAACTAGGATGTAGACAATCCAACTCCAAATAAGCACCATACTTCCCTATTTCTATTTGTTTCCACCTCCTTCCTTACGAAATTCTTGCTAGAGCTAACAATATGTATCAATAGGGACTGAATTCACTTCCACCTCTTCCTTCTGCTTCTGGAGGTGCTAAGGAGTCCAGGGAGGCTGAGGCAGAGGAAGCAGGACAGATGGAGATCCAGGAAACTCACGAATGGGACAGACTGTTTACCTACTGATAGTAAATACTGGGAAGTGTTTGTGTGAACATACCCCAAAGCAACATCAGAACATCCTAAAATCCTAAAAATAAGAGACATCTATTGAACTAAAAAAGAGCTCGATTTGGGAAGCTTTCAGAAGAATGCTTGAATGACAATGCCTGCAACAAAATGCAAAGGTTTGGACCTTTGCTAAATCAATTTCTTGTTTAAAAAAAAAAAGATGTTATGCTACTAATCTGAAAACGAGGGCCTTTGGAAAATAAATGGCTGGCCTTTGGATATTGAAAAAAATAAGAATAGACTGGTCTATAGATATTAAGTAAAACATCTACTCACAAATAGAAATTGTGAAAGCTACTTAGCATTCAAAAAAGGTGAGAGAAAGAGAGAAAAACTCCCAAGGCGGGGAGGAGACGGGAGGGGTGGACCTTAGGCCAAAGGAAAGCAAACTGTGAACCGAAGGAAATACACACCAGGGCAGTAATGTGAAACTTTTGTCCAACTATTTCAACAGCTATTTTTCAATACAGGATGGGTTTTGGTGACTGCATACCTACCAACTACAGTATTATATAACAGGGAATAAGCTCTCTTACCAAAAAAAAAAAGAAAAAAAATCAGAAACATCCTCCCAAGAACTGTGTTAGGAAGTGATTTTGACCATTAAGGGGGAAAAATTCGGCAAAGGGCCTAAAGAACTCCAGATATACCTTCCTTCCTACTACCAACTCCAAAACAGACTTTTTTTAAAGTCAATTATTTTTAGTACACCTACACTGCCTTGCAGAGCATTTAAAAAAAGAGTGGAATCTGCTCAAAGACAATTCTTTGCAAATATTCTACCTTTTCCAAAGTCTGGCTTTCCCAAACTGTACATTTTCCCCGTTCCGATTCAGGCGGACATCGGCGGGCTTGGCTACCCCCGTTCCAAAGTCCAGCAACAGGAAAAAAAAAAAATCATGTTCCGCGAGTCAAGTCTGGTGCACCACCTCCTCTAGGAAACATTCGGTTTACTGGTGGGAACTCTGTGCTTATAAAACCAGGAGGAGGGAAAACGAACATTTCGCCCTGTCGTCAGCCATCAAGCAAGGGTACAAGGCTCTCCGCAGGCCTTACGGGCTGGCCTTCAACTCATTACCTCTTCGCCAGGAGGAACGACACCCAGATAATTTACAGGTCTTTAAGTTTCGATTTAGAGCTTCCAGACCCAGGGCAGCGTCCGGTTCCGGCGCGACAATGGGCCGCTGTGACGACGCCGGGGCCACGCGCAGCCCGGGAGGTAGGCGGCCCGGCCCACCCGCCGCTTCCCACCCGGCCCCGCCGCCTCCCCCCGCCCGGCCCCCGCCCCATTACCTGCTCCGCCACGGCCCGGAACAGGCACGACCCGTCCTTGGCGACCAGTTTCCGATACAAGCCCAGTTTCCGCAGATAGGCGTCCATGGGCGTCGCGTCCTCCCGGGGCGCCGCGCCGCCCTGGTCGCCGCCGTCTGGGGCGCCGACGGCCGCCTCCATGTTGCCGGTCGCGCTGCAGGCCCGGCGCGGCGCGGGTTAGCCCCACATTGCCGCGCCGCCGGCTCCTCGACGCCCAGGCCTGGGGCGGGCGGCGGCTCGGGCTGGGCACGCGACGGCGGCTGCAGGCGGCGGCCCGAGGCAGCGGTCCGCGCGCATAGGGGAGCCCTGCCTAATGCATGGCCAGGCGCACGCGGCCACCTCCCGAGGGCCCACGCGCCCAGGGGCAACGGGGGGGAAATTCACGAAAACCCAAGAGCGAGGAGTCACTTCCCGGCGGCCTCGCCGCCCGGCTCAGCAACTGCGCCCGGGGGTCGCCGCCCCCACAAGTTTCCTTGTCCCGACCCGGCGGAGGCGAGGAAAGCCCCGCACCCGAGCGCGCGCGGGGCCAGCTCAGGTGAAGCGAGGCCTGCGGCCCCAACACCGGGAGCCGAGGAAGCCGAAAGAGAAAGACGCGGCCTTTCGTCTCCCCACCTCACAGGAGGGCGCCGGAGGGGCGGGGAGCGGTCGGGGGCGCCCAGCGGAGGGCAGCACCCTCGCAGCCCAGATTTTGTTTTCGCTTTCGGCCAGACAGCGGAGAGGACGGCGGGAGGTGTAGTTTGGCCAGCGGCAGGAAGTCGGCCTGCGGCGGGCGGGGACGCGCGGCCGGCCTACCCGGGGGAGGCGCCCGGGAGGCACGGGGACTACAAGTCCCTACAGCGCGGGCGCCGCCGCCGCCGCCGCCGCCGCCCGGAGCCGGCTTCGCGCTTCCCGGGCACAGCGTCCGCGAGCAGGCCGAGAGTCTCAGCCAGCCGACGCGCAGCAACCTGCGCGCGCCGCCCCGCCCGGCCGGCCGCCCACTGCGCCGCGGGGCCGCAGAAAGTGCGCGCCCCCTGCGTGCGTGAGTCGCCAGGGACACTGAGGCTGCTGGGTCGGCCCTTTGTGTATTTCCAAACAGAGGGCGCACCTGTCTGCTCCCCTCCCCCCGGCCTCTTCTCCTGGCGTTTCCATGGAGGTGGCTTTAACGGCTTAAACAGAAAATAGAGCTAATTGGCGAAGGCTCCTGGAACTGGCACCGTGCGGGGCGACACAGGCTGTCCATAAATCAACCGTGGCCTGCTGATTCCTATTAGAGATTAGATGTACAGCTCGTGCACTATAGCAAGGTGATGCCTTTGCCACAGACATTTTGGTTCACCGTACCACTGTAGCTGCCCACCCCGGCACAAAGAGATGGTCGCCGGTCGGAAAAACTTAGATATTTTTTCTTGAAAAATTCATCTTGTAATTGCTTGATAACGTGCTGCACTTGCCCTGGGTTGCAGCAGTGCTTGCGGGAGGATTCCCGTTCAACTTCCCACCCTACGAAGTTGAATGACAATTTATGCTTTAGAACCTAGAATTTATCCGGCATGTTTTTGTGACACCAGAATTTTATTTTTACTAAAGTACAACAGCATCTGGTGTCCTAATCATTTAAAGACATGGTCAACCATAAAATCTACTCCAACCTTGAGGCCATGGTGCGCCAGGATGGGGCTGGGGGGGGACTGGAGAGTTTCTGTAGGTTTAGACATGTGGTCAGACAGACTCTTTGGAATGGGGGCAAGGCAGGCCAGATGGAGAGAGCCCAGTGCAAATTACCGAAAGTTCTATTTTAGAGATTTGTTTTCGGCACTTGGTGCAAACAATGACTCCCATATTCACTTTCCTTTGAACTTCTAAATTTGATTTCTTAAGGTTTAAAGATTCAATATCCAGTTTTTTGTATTAGAGAATACAAAAGAAGTATTCTAAATGAATTTTCTTGTCCTGTTATTACATTTTGTAGAGAAATAAACACTTCAGAATCACTTTTAGAAAAATCTAGTTTCAATCAAACCTGTTGCTTTGCTTTCTTTAAAAATATATACATTGTCTATACTTCTCATTCCTCAAAAAGAATTATGCAGTATTGCTACTACCTACAACATGGCTTGCTTTTTTTTTTTTAATATGGCTTGCCTTATAAACCCACAGAGGAATTGAAAGTAAAGTAATATCTAAACCATAGAGCTTAAATATTGAA